>NC_133973.1:92715004-93381671 GCF_047716275.1 Strix uralensis
AGACACCTACATCTTAAAGAAGAGAAGTATGGGTTTTCCATTTTCCCCAGTAGAAGTTTTTTCTCTGAAAGGCATATTCCTCAGAAGATTAATCTACTACTTTGAACTACAAAACCCAGTATTAATCAACTTATTAACTTATTTGAATCAAGGAAAGGAGAGTTTTACTGACATGGAGAGCTTATCACTACAAAAAGCTATAGGAGGAAGAAGCATGAGTGTATCAAAGAAGATGACAACAAACAGCATATTATTAACTTGCTTTTTTTTCCCCCTACAGCTTAAATTTTAAAGTCTTCTTCTTATGTTTCTGATTGCGGGGCAACTTCTCTCCTCAAAAAAGCAACAATATGAAAAAAAAGACACATTATATGAGTGGGAATACAGCAGAACAGAAAAGTACTATCTCCATGGGTTTTAAGTTTAAAAATAAATATAGTAAAAATTATAAAGTTGATATTTTCATTAAAAACATGAAAGTGCATACTCAAATTATTGTATGCTAGACCTGTTTTCCAGAAGAGCTTCCAGTTAGATATGAACTCCCCACATGCCATAGTAAGTCTTATCAGTTAAAGGTAGGAGTCTCATCAGAAAGGAACACATGGTTGACTCACACTAGCATTTTGTTTTGACTCAGAAAATCAGTTTTGAACGAAGTTTCCTGGTTATCCCCACTTAACCAGCTCTGATTTCCACATATTGATTTGCATTGTGGTGCCATCACCTCAGAGTCTGCTAACTGAATTCCTTTTTGAGAATCCAAGAACACCTATAATGCACTCTAATCACTAAAAGGCATTCAGCACCCTTGGGCCATTCAGCCCAAACTAGAATTAATATGAAGTCAAACACCTGAAACTCAGCATGGATATCAAGTCCTCTGACCCATCTTGTTTACTCTAGAACTATCTGTTGTTTCACACCACTAGTTAGCAATGAAATTTTTTCAGTCCTTCAGCAATGCTATTCCTTTAGTAATATCACCACTGCAATTTAGGAGCTATACAAAAAATTTAAAAGCTTTAATTAATTTGTGCCTATGCTTAGGTTAACAACATTTTAGTGGATTACTACTTGTAATTAAAAACTATTCAAAGCAAAAGAAGTTCACATCTAGTACTTTCTGTGAGTAGATGACTAGTAGCACAGTTGCTTAATGAACTGACCTTTTCACTTTAGAAAAAAACACTTGCATGAAACTATGAATCAAGTCCAAAACTAAGGACACATGACAAACTTACCCTGAACAGCTTTGATTGTTGTCCATAGTTTTAAATTGCCTCATAATTTACCATAGCTAATATTCTAAATTTACAAAAAGTGAAGACAAAGTGCTGCAGAACAAGTTAGTAAGGCTGCTTGTAAACAAGCAGAAAATCAACCATAGTTTCCTTCTCCATATGAATAGAATCGTACATTTGTATAGACACCATATTTTATACATGAAATATGGAAGACTGAGACAGCAGTAAGAAAAGAAGCATGTATCAAGCGTAACTGTTCATGACTACTGTTTTCTATCCACACTTTACAAAAACTATTAATTGAAGTCATCATACAAGATAATTTTCTACTTGTATCTAAAGAAAGAAACCAACAGAACAGGTTCAGAGTTTGACCACTACTACAGTATGAAATCCACATTCTTGCTATGAGATGCATAGTTATGCTTGTTTGTCTTTACAGGAGAAGAATCAAATTTTCATACTGTTACTGCACTGGTAGTGGAAAAAAAAGTGCTACTAAAATTAAATATGTAACTTCATTTAAACAAAATGTTTGTAATGCAAATTATTCTTTATAAGCAGAAAGCCAAAGCAATCATTCCTCCTACTTAAAAATCCTTAAATATAGTTACACGTGTATTTTAAAAGATACTTACTGTTCTAAGAGTTGATCATATTTTCTTAAAGCATCCTTTTCAGCAACAACTGCTCTTTCTTTTTCAGCAATAGCATTATCTCTTGCTTCTCTCAAATTTCTGAAGGGAACAAAAGTTATTATGTCAAGATTCTGCTAGGAAAAAGACCACTTTGCTTCATGAATTACTACTGACTGATCTTAACTTCAATTCTACCTTCTTCAGTTCTCACAGAATGATAGAGGGGTCTGTCTACCTCTATGCCTATTCATTACGGAGGCTTTACTTCAGATTATTTTTGTAAGTACCAGCAAAGTTTCCAGTTCTGAAATTCTAAAAACAATGATAAAACCACCTATTTATATGTAGAAATGTATGAATAATTCTAGAATAGCAGAACTGTAAATTACTTATTTTGTGTAGGAATTAAATAAATTCCAATGATTTTGCTTGGTACTTCACTAGTAACTAGGAGAATGCTGTCCTCCTAGCTGAGATGATTCACAATTTTCATGATACAGCAGGAAAGGATTAGCTAGGTATAGAAAACCTGTTTCGACATACAACTAGTTGGCTAGCTGGTCTGATATATAGGTTATTGCATATCATTGGTGCTTCCTTCTGACTTCTATTCCTGGCGTCATTTTTGGTCTATACAGAACCATAAAATAACACAAAGATTTTACTGCAATCAATCTATACTTTTTCAATTTTTTAACCAAGAATCAGTCAAGACTTGCAAACTACCTCATTATTTCAGTGACACAAATGAGAATAGTATGATATGAAGAATAATACACATAGTATTTGTGTTAAAAAATTACCTTGGTATTAAGAGTCTGTTAATCAGTAGTCTGCCTGTAGCATAACATTGCAATAAACTGTAGTAAGTACTGCTTAGATAGTGCTTATAAACTGTATCTCCATTATTCAGTGCAACACAGTAACAGCCAGTTTGCAGAGCAAAGAGTGGTTGTTGAGGACCAGACACCTATGTTATGACCACTTTCAAGGATTTTACTTTACTCCTGGTTTGCTCCTGTGACTCAAATAGTCACTGGCATTTGGAATGTATTAGATGTTCTTAGAGACTCCTTTCTTTTGTTTCATCTAAAAGGAATCCTGTTCATTTGCTACAAATGTGAGCACAATACCGCAAATCTAAGCGCAAACTGTGAAGCAAGCAAAAACATGGCAAGCAGCGATGACTAGGGAGTTTCACTTCAAAACCACATTCTTCATCTGAACTAAGATGTTAATGTAGATTCAACCAAGCTCTTACCACTGAAGTTGTTTCTTCCCCCCTCTCCCACAGGAACTTTTTGACTTAAAGTAGTGAAACTATAATCTTAGACAAATTTTGAAGAGAAAAGTCAAGATAATAGAGGTAAATTAAGCCCATGTAAATGTCTTAAGTCATTTTAGCCACACTAAAGGTATATAACTTTTGGATGAAAGACTATTTTCTAGACTACGGAAATGTCAATGGTATTTTTCTGAACTCAAAGTAATTCATATGAATAGGAAATAGTTACTTATGAAGAACCAACATCAGAATTAAGCAACAGTTAACTGGCTATGAGAGAAAGATAACAATATTTTCTTTAAAACTTGAGTTACTAGGCTACAGATTTTACCAATGAAATTCAGGAACTGATCTTGAGAGTAGATTCTTTAAAACTGACTCATACCAAAATATATAAGAACATGGTAATTAATTTCATTAACAACATTAAGATCAAGCATATTATGTCTCAGAGTAGGAGTGTAATCCTTAAGATTAGAGTAACGGAAGAGGAATAAAAATTAAATGGTAGGAGATACACAGCAACTCATTTAGAGAACGAATGATTTTGCTTAACTGAACAGCTCATCAGTTGAAAATGCAATAGAAGGAAAAAGGACACAAGCGAGGTACTACTCAACCAACAAGATGACAATCACAGATGTGACGTAACTTCTGTTGAAATATTTTCAGAGCTAGGAAATACACTAGCGACAGTGCCAGTTTTCAGACTGTGTGATTGCGATTTTAAAAGAGGTAATGCACCTATCTGATGGCTGTGCATACAGGCCATATGGACCATCAGGTCTCTAGCAAGCCTATCATTTAAGTGAGTGTCCTTCTAAAATGGGACAGAAATACTACCTACACATCCATGAACGGTTATGGGAAAAAAAGACAGGATGAGGGCAGGAGAGGGGAAGAAGAAGCACAAGGACATCTATATTAGCTTTTGAAATAAACCTCTTGCCAAGTGCCTTCAGCTGCACTTCAGTTCACATCCCTAAACTAGAGTGCACAAACTGGATTCCAGTCAGATTGAACCAAGTCAGAAGATGTGCTCAGGGAGAGCACCTAACACCCTCAAAACCACTAAATTTTGTTTGATCCATGGGAACAGACTATAGCTAATCCAAAGTCAAACCTCACGCAGACTTTCATGTGCCTTGTGAATTTACTCATGCTTGCTAATGCAAACATAGCCAATGCTTACTACAATCAAACAAGTGAAATTGATCCCAAATAAATTAAGAATGAAAGCATCACCTTTTTATTGGTTTCCCCCCTGTCATTTCCGCTTCTTGAACTGACTCATCCAAGCGTAAAATAAGTGCCAATAAATTCAAGGGAAACGTCAGGGTTGGCAAAGTGGTAAGAACTAAGAACAATTGAATACTAGATTAGTTTAGCTGTAATACCATTCCATGCTTTGAACCTGAGGATGAAATCAGTATCTTGGCCATATTTTCAGTCACAATCAGCATCTCATCACATCACACAAATTCACTGCAAACTGCTTTGCTCTCAATTTGGGGTTCCATTTGTGGGGCACCTCAGACTGGGAAGCACTGTCTTACAGCAGAATTTTTCTGTTTTATAGAAAGACCATATACTAAAAATCCTTTTTTTGCAAAATATGAAGTCAATTCTAAGGGATTTACATTTCAGAAGTAATTATTTCCAAATGAGACAAAACTTCTGTAAATTGGTTCCAGATACATATGAAGTATCTTTCAGTAGCTTTCTCAATGATATACAGAGCCTTGTCAAACCTCCACAAACAGTGGAGATTTAAATTCATACTTTGTAATTCAACATAGATTTGCATACAGGAAGTGGTGTGGATGCATCTAAGTGTGTGCATATATTTTACTTACACTTGCAAAACTACACAATGATGTAATTTTTTTTAATTAGAACCTTCCAGTTGACTGCAAGACAGACAGCAGGAGTCATGTTCTTTTTTCACTCTTCCGAGCAGTAACAAAACTACCTATTAGAGGAACAGATGCTGATGCCATAAATATCTTTTTAATACAGTCATCTCCTTCTCCACACAAGACACTTTCAGGACATCTACAATGGAGTTATAATGAATAATTAAGCACTCCTCCCATTTTAAAGGAATAAAAGGGGAAAAAAACAAGCTCAAAAATAAATCCAGTGCCAAAAGTCCAAATCCTTAGGTCCCTAAAGGCCTAATGTATCTGCCTAACTCTGCATGTAATTCCACAGAATTCAACAAGATGACACACATACAAAATTCATTATGCAGATCTTTGCAGTACTAGGATCTTCTTCAAAAGAGGATTTTATAACAACTTACAGGAAATCAATGCTTTTTTTGAACCATAATGCTGTAAACAATCTCGAACAGATTTATTTTAGAAAGGCATTAAGTGTTATTGGTTTCCCTCATTTCTTCTGCTTTACTTTCTGCATCAATACCTTCTCGTCTAGTTTCCTGGCACACTTTCAAGATTGCCCATATACCATGACAGGTAAACCAACACACTTTGTATTAATTTACTAACACTATACATCTGAACAAACTTCAAACTGCTAAAGTTTATATAGAACATGAATTTTAATAATACTTTTCACTGACAATGTTGGATATCCATCATTTAATAATAAATATAACACCATATATTTAGCATACATGTATAATTTCATTATAGTTTTTACAACATTCTCATCAGTTTTCCAATTCAACTTAAATTCCCACATTTTGATTACCTCACAAAGAGCCAGTCAACTAGAATTACACCTAAACACAAAACAGTACTTGGTCATTTTGCCTTAATTAGGGTATTGCCTGCATCTTATCTACCTGTTTTCACGTTCATACATCTCTTTTGAAGTGCTTCTTAGTTGCTCGATTTCTTGATTTGTTTTCAATCTTATTTGTTCCAACTCTTCATGCAGTCTCTTTTCATATTCTGTCTTATAATGGTCTCTGTTAACAAACAAACACACAATATAGGAATTAAAAATTAATTGCACTGGCCAAAATATTAAAACTTCAGGTACAGCTGTACAAGTACAGCAGAGCACTTCTTGGTTTTACATTTTATTTTAATTCTTACTCATTTCCCTCCCAAATTACTTGAAATACATATTAGCCTATGTTGTTATGCAAATCGAGTGAAAATCACTCAGGAAAAAATAATATTTAATTGGGAATGAATAAAAGCTTTTTGCACACTGTTTAAATTTTTTTCAAGTAATTTGACATGGATTAGTCACGCAATATTATATTTAACATTATTCCAGAAATTCTTTGTTGTCCTCTATATGAGTGTTTATATTAATTAACCGCTTCAAAAAACATCAAAAATCCCAACACAACAACAAAAAACTAATTCCTTGCTTTCTAAAGTTTTCTAGCTTCTTCCCCACTGGGTAGGGATTGATTAACTTGCTAACTTACAATACTGCCATGCTACAACAAGACTGTTGTGTACTATTTGCACATCACGTGGGGAAAAAACATCACAAGAAACATTGAAGATTACATACTGTGGAGATTCATGAAGTCAAAAAAAACCTACAAGATTTGGATTTTATCCTGTCAATGTGACATATAAATTAATTAAAATACATACTTCAGTTTTTAAGCAGCAGATAACAAAAGTTCTCAGAATAAGAGAATTTAATTTCAGAGTAATATTGATATCTTTTCGTAACTTTGGAAACCCATGACAGATTGTAGGGAATCCCATAAAGAATTTCTCCTACAAAACTACAGAAAAAGGCTTATGTCATAAATAATTAACAGCTAAGGAACGTTAAGATTTTATAGCATCTAGTTAATGTTCAAGAATAATCAATCAACAATGAAGCATCTGGTAGAAAGTATAGATTTGGAAATAAAAGCATGTTTATGAAGAAATGTGCATTTACAACTGTAAAAGGTTTTAGATTTCTTCTCACTTCCAATTGTGTGATAGCCCATAATTTTTAGAAATTGGTACTTGAGCTGGCCAAAAACTCAATTCACATTAACTAAAAGCCCCAAAATATTTAAATGTCAGAATGTTTGCTGTCCAGATTTTCCCATTTTCTTTTTATTGAGACATTGAATTTCCATTGACCCTTCAAGGTAAATTTATCTCCTCTCCTTCCTCAATTGCATCACACTACAGAAAAATACATTATGAAGATCTTTGATCTAATGACGAAGTTTATAATAAAGAAAAACACCACTGAAAACCAAACCAAGCAAAAACCACACTGTACTGGAACACAAGGTCCCCATCAGAAACTTTTTGTGTTCTTTATGTGTTATGTGGCTCAGAATGTAGAAAAAAAACCACTGAAGATCAGGACCTCAGGATACAATTCTTACATGCAGAATCAACGAGCATTACCATTTTCTTGGTACTTAGACAATTTGCTGACCCGCTGTAACAGTCTTCTACTTGAGCAGTAATTCAAAATGATTTTGCCTTATCAAGTTGTTTTGTCTTCAGGCTGCAGGCTTTATTGAACTTATTTCCAGGCCTATTATGAATAAGGCTTTATATTGCAAATAAACTAAATATGATCTAAGCATCTCAGTGCAACTATGGATTGTGTTTTAAGATTAAACATATAAAGGGAAATCTTGTTCTGGTCTGTGCCTACACATAGATTCCCAAGAACTGCAGCTATGAGCTGCTGTCATTCATCTTGCCACAATCTCAACCTATTTTGAAGTGTGTCTTTTAAAAAATTTGACAGGTTAATCCCTCAGTTTCCTAGTGTCTGCAATTTTTTAACTACTATACCCAAATGCCAGCAGTTCTGACAGTGACCAGAAGGCGAATTATTCTTTATTCCTAAAAATAGATACTTGGGTTAACTTTCATCATCTTCATTCCTGAACTACAGCAACCAAAAGAGATCCAGATGTGAAGTGATCATTGAAAAGCCTCAAATTCTTCAAAAGGTAGCAAATAAACTTATTACCCAAATTGATGTCACCTCCAGGTAACATTGAGGACTGTAGAACGTCCATTAGTTTGTACAGTTTTCTCCTGCTCTACTTTTGTACATCTCTAACAAATAAATAGGATTCTGTAGAGCTTTCTATAAGAAATCTAATACCATAGATACTTGACCCAAGAGATGGATGGTTTAAATTGCTGAATAGACAGGAATCCCCACTATAGGATGCAGTCTCAGAAGGTGCACACAAAGTGTGTACGTGTGCACGGGAAAATGTAAAGAAGGGCCAGCTACTGCAGTATTACAGATCACATGCATGTTTTAAAGCACTTTACAGAAGTATTCTTTTGTAAAATGCAGTAAATCTTACATTCACTTTTTTACATTTTACATTACATTTTTACATTATGAAATGACTTATTCAAAGTTTATCAGCAGGTCAGCAGCAGAACCTTGAATAAAACCTAGGCTGCCCAGCCCTACACATGCTGCTCAGAACACTACCCTGTCTTCTCTGCTATGCTATATTGTCCCTGAAAAAGACAGTAATGATCACTAGAAGAGAGCAGACATACCTGCATTATTCATTACAGTTAATACCTGTCCTATGGAAGTCAGCATCATGAAGAGAGTCACCAATAACAATGATGTCAAGAGAGATATTTGGTCACAGTACAGAATCCCAATGATACTATTGACAAAGGCAAAGTAAGAGTCACAGAATTTCTCTTTAGTTGGTATCAAAATGCAAGAGACAGAAACCTCTGATATACCAGAGATCAGTGAAGCAGGCTTACACAGTATCCCAGAGCATGGTAGAGGCAAGCTACATACATTTCTTTCTAGGTTCCTCAAATGGAAACAGGTCTGTAAAAGTGCCTCTACATCGTTATTACAGGATTTCACAGTGGTTTCTAGAAACAGAAATCTAGCTACAAGAGTCACTGCTTACAAGCACATTTCTATAGGAAGACTGCTCAGACCTACATGATTTTTTTAAAACCCCCTTTAAAAGCAAGTTTTAAAAATTTATTTAAAATACAGAAGCTCCAGGTGAACATAGTTCTGATACACACACATGTAAAGCAAATTAAAAAAAGTTTAAGTGACTGCATTGAAAGGAAAAATAGTATTAAAAACAGACTGGAACTCCTTAGCTGATAAATTTCAGTAGAGTGCTCTTCTATTTCTATTTAGATAACAATTTGTCTCTTAGTTGTACTACAGAAGAGTTGTATTAGCACACTGCATCTTAGTTATACAAGGACAGAAGATTTATAGATGCTGTTTGTAGTTCCATCTTCTTGATTCAAATAAAAGGAAGCAGCTGAAGAGAAGGTGAACCTACTTCATACTCTAATCTTATTCATTCAATCCACATGTGGTTTTTTTAAGGACACTACTAACCAGAAAATGGTTTTATGTTCATTAATGAAGTACATACAGACAAATATTTGATGCAGTTTTAGGATATATATTGAAATTATATTTTTTGGCATCTAGATGTAGGGAAATAACATGAACCGGATAACCTCAATTCTGAACAAGAAAAATCTAAATGTAGTTTGAAATGGGACAATGCTCTTAGTCATATAATTTAGTTTTAGGAAGTCCTGCCAGGAGCAGAGTTGCACTCTATGCTCCTTACGGGTCCCTTCCAACTTGAGATATTCTATGATTCTATGAAATTCTGTAGTATAGCATTACACATATAGCAAGACATGTAGCTGAATAGCATAGCGTTTCCTGCTTAACATTCTATACATATATCTATACCAATTCAAAAGTCATAAGGTTTTACACTATATACACCATTGTGGCTAGTGTACAATGATGAATCTATTTCTTGAGGCTACATTTAGAGAATCTGTATTCAAACCTGAGATATGAAAGACTGATAACTCTAATAGCTGAGACAAAACATACTATGTGGTATTTTAAATATTTGTGAAAATTAAATATATTTTATTTTGCAATAATTATTTAGATTGTCTTGCAAATACTTGTGTTTTTAATAAAGGTCATTTGGGGTGGGGGTGCTGGTAACGTCTGTAACATATGCACTTTAGAAAGGTTTTTTTTTTTCTCTTTTGTAATTAATTGCAGTTACCTCTGTAAACTTCTATATACACCTAAGAAAACAGTTGCCATAAACTTTCAATGTTGACATCTTCACTACTATAGTCTTATACCAAAGTTTTAAGGAAAAAAATTTCCTGATACATATTAAGACCCAACAAAAGTGTTTTGTTTCTAGTTACACAAAGATGGACTAGCTTTCTGAAAGTTAAAATTAATTTTAATTAAAGAGGCTTTGTGCAAGAAACAAGGGAAAACAGTTAAATACCTTGTCCACTGGTAGAAGTGAACACACAATAACTTACCTGGATGCAACATATTTTTCATACACTTCTTCCCTAGCTTTTTTGGCATCCTCTAGCTGAACCTGAAGTCTTTCAAGGCGATCTTCTTCATGTGCACAGCGAACACTAAGCTCCATGTTCTGGCGATTAAGATAATCTTTATCTTTTTGCAACAAGTTGAGGGATTGTTGTATGGTTACCAGCTATAAAAGGCATTAAAAAGAACACTTTAACATGAACTTCAAGATAAGTATTTAACCTATGTACACATATTTGCAATTTGATTTTAACTCTCTTCTGTGAAATCATCTGAACCAAAAAACTATGTTTCACATAAGTTGGTGAAGTTTTATGCTGACTTTAATAAATTTGTAATTTTATGAGTTTTCATGATTTATTTCTGGTAGTTGGCACCTGAAAAAAATAGTGTTCCTTAATCTACTTCAGTATCTAAATTGTACTGAAGTACTGAATAGTGATAGTACTGAATAGTACTATGTCAGAAATACTGATGTTGAGTCTTGGTACCAATCTGTCATCATACTGGCTACAACATTCTCAGAAACAGAAGTGAAAAGTTTAAGGGTACCAGAGTGATGACTGCTCCATAAAGAAATGGTAAAACTGCTAGTTCTGGGGCTGAAGTATATCATGATTGTTGTGAACAAGGTAATGTTCCAGGCCAGCACCAATGGCAAAGAGGGTTACGTATATCTTGTTTTGACTTTCATTTAGCATGGTGTTGCTACAGAAGGCTGAACTGATGCCAAAGTAGAAACGTGAATGTCTTGTGAGTCTCTGTAACAGCATTCCAAATCATCAGATCAGTGGAGCAACTAGTTAAACAGCTGAAAATTTGTACACAATAATGCTTAGAGGCATGCTTCTCTCCATCTGCTCACTTGCTGAGCACCACAGAGGATGAGGTATAAATGCCTGTTCTATACTTTGTTTTATTTAAGGAAAAAAAAACCTCAGCTGTCCTCTCTCTTTCTAAGTAACAGGTTATATGTATATCCACAGTGAACACAGACATCATGGATTACTACATGAAGAAATATATCAAGGATTTACTATCCCTCCAACTCCTCCTCCCCTGGAGTAAATACTGTGTAAATGCTTACAACTGTAAGCAATTACTCTTTCAATACAGAACTTGTGATACTGTATCAGCGCACAAAAACCACCACGGACCATCCAGGAGATTCAAGTAATCACACAGTTTGAACTGGTATTTTAGTTTAAATCAGTGCCACTTTTATTCCTTCTCAGATTAATTTAAAGTTAATGAAAAAAAGCCAGCGTTGCTGCTACAGTGCAGTACTTGATGTGTACATACCAACATGTACATGACAATACTTTTTTGGCCCATTGTTATACACCAAGAACAAACCTGCATTTTGATGTTCTCTTACAAGCTAGAACACTGGTGAATAAACAGCCTAACAAAGCCTTCAGATGGATATAAAAGAGGAGAATACAAAATATATTTTCTAATGAAAACTCAGTTTCTTCTAGTGTCTCAGAGAATCTCTATGGCTACCTGTAAAATTAGGCAGAGGAATACTATCTTTAAAGTGGTAGTTATAGCCACTATTTTATCTGTAACACTGTTAAACAGAGACACTAAGGAACACAATCTCCCCTGAATTCTCTCAGGCATAATTGGTCTCTCTTACTCAGCTGCCAAAGTGTTAACACACAAAGATCCTCCATTTGATTCTTGCCCAGACCAGTACAGAAGTCAAGAACAACCTTCTCGGGAAGTGTCCCTTTCATATCACGTTAAGAAATGAATTCACAAATTAATTCAGAACGGCCAATCAATTATTTCTCTATTGCTTTTGTTTTTTCCCGGGAAGATTTCTATACAGAAACACAGCTTAAAAAATAGTCTTATTTTTGCATCAAAGTTGCACTGAGACACAAATCATATGATAATTAGTCAATGATTATATAAAGTGAAAAAGTTTCTTTCTTGAGGTTCAGTAAATGTCTCTTCCTCCTGAAAAGCTGTTGCTAAGTTACACCTACATCAGATGAAGGGAAAAATCCTTTACTGATTCTGATAGTTTTGGATGATTCTATCCTAACTAGCTTACTTAAGGTGAATAATTAATCCTGGAGGTTCAGTGAAGTAATCCTCCCTATCAACAATTTAGATGCAGAAATAGTGAAAATGGAATACTGAGTAATAGAAGCTTGTACTGGTATAAACCATCAAAAGTCCTATAGATCAAGGCAGTGGACTTAGAAACATTCTCTACATTATGATTCTCTTCGAGCGCCTTGACCCAAAAGCTCTCATACATGCCATTAAGGGAGCCATCACTGAACACAATTCGTGACTCCTGGATAAATGAATTACTCAACAGAGAAGCAGCAAGGGACACTTCTCTGGACCTGACAGGCCTCAGGCTCTTGGAATATCTTTGAGGCAGCAGAAACACGTTCCCTTGTGCAATGCTAGTGCTACCAGAATGGCAGCGACTAAGATCTGGGTGAAGTGAGTGGCCTAACTGGATCAGAACTCACCAGACCCTAACAAAGATGAGAACCCCTCTGTGCCTGAAGAGACATTTATTCATTTTCCCAGCAGAAAGACTTTCAAAGACTAATGAAGACACGTTAGAGAAAAGCAGTCCATCACCCTAGCAGATAGTCCTGTCCAAAAGGGAAGCAGCACTGGAATTCCTTGTCAAGATGCAGTATCATAGAAAGACAAGGTCCAGAATAGCAGTCTTTCTGTTCCTGACACAGAACTAACTTCTGTAAAGGTGAACTGAAGGAAACTTCGGGAAACTGAACCATTGTACTAGAGAGTCACAGAGGAGAAAAACTATACACTCTATTATATCTAGAAAAAACATACACAACAAAACATAAGCCATACAGTAGCTCTGCCCTACTGTCACTATTTGATAGTGGTCAGAAAGAGCTAAAGCAAGTTATAACTAGTTCTGTATCTTTTCAGGGACAGAGCATACTCACAGCCTTCACTGGTAAACTTTGCCCTCAGGCCTCCCAGGTTCCTGAGCTTATTGGCAGAGTTTGGAAGATTGAAGCAAAGGAAGATTAAGCTAGAGACCTAGGAAAACGGCATTGTACATAATGCCTAGGGAAAACAGAAAGCACTTGACCAATGTTAAGGGAGATAGGCAACGTTGCTGTGAGGTTGGCCAGCTGTCTGAAAGATCATAGCAAGTGAGCAAGTCTTCTGATGACCAGAATCCACTTTCAAGGAGCAAGACCCAGGGAACTGTGAGTTGGTAAATCTAACCTCAGTCCCTGCAAAGATTATGAAGCAAACCCTCCTGAAGTCATATCCGTGCATATAGAGGAAAAGGTGACTGGAAACAACTAGCATGGATTTACCAAGGTCAAACTGTGCCTAGAAAACCTAACAAGGAAGTTGGCTCTATGGGTAGGGGGACAATTGTCCATGTCATTTACTTGGACTTTTTGCATGGCTTTCAGCCATCTCCCATAACATCTCCCTGGGAAAATTGGCAAAATACAGATTGGATAGGGAAATATCAGTTCAGCAAATTAAACATGAGCCAGAACTGTGCCCTGACGGCAAAGAAGGCCGAGTGCCTACTAGGCTGTATTAGCAACAATGCAGACAATAGATTGAAGAAAATTATTATTATCCTGTGTTCAGTACTTGTGAGACTGTGTTTGGTGTGCCATGTGCCACTCCAAGTTCCTTATAAGGACATATATTAACATACTGGAACAAGACCAGAAGACCTCTACCAAGATGGTCATGGACTGCAGCACATGATGTACAAGGGGCTGAGAGAAATAGGGTTTTTTTCAGCCTTCAGAAGAGAAATCTGGTTGTGGAAAATCTTATTGCCATCTTCACCTATCCAACTGGAACATACAGAAAGAGTCAGACTCTTGGAAGTGCATAGTGACAGGACAACAGGCAATAGAAAAAAGCTGCAACAACTCTTTAGATTTTACAACAGCTTTTTCACAAAGAGGGTGGACAAACACTGGCACAGAGTGTCCAGAAAGGCTGTGCAGTCTCCATCCTTGGAAATATTCAAAATCAGCAAAGCCCTAAGCAACCTGACCTAAGCTGGCTCTGCACTGCATGGGAGGGTTGGACCAGCTGGTCACCTGAGGACCATTCTAATCTAAATTATTCTATGATCCTACAGGTGATCATGACAGACTTGATTAGACTAAGAATCAAATTCCCGAGGTGAAGAAATAGACAATTACTGAAATAAGAACTTTACGTTTACCTCTTTTGATAAGTCATTTCTTTCTTTAGCTTGTGCTTTGTGTGACACCTCTAATATTTCATATTTTCTTCTGAGTTCTGAAAATTCATGTTCAAATACATCACGTTCACTGTTAAAATAAAGTGAAACTATTAGATGCATAAAGTGTAATGAACAAGATTCCTGTGCATTTGTAACTTCTCAGCTTTCTTTCATTTAATGATACTGACTTCTTCCAAGCAGTTACTCATAGGGCAATTAGTGATCTTACTTTTTTTAGTTAACACCTGCAACAGTATCTTATTATATGAAAGAATTTTCTTTGTTTTTAAGTATTTTAAAAAAAATCCTAAATTATAATACAATAATCCTGAATTCCCATCCTAAACTATTTCATCCTCCTCTGATCATTCTTCTTTAGTGTAACTTTGGGCTATACATTTCTCTTCTTAGCAATGAACTGCAAGTACCCTTGTCCATCCTTTTAGCTTTATCAAGCTGTTGATGCTATTTCCCATGACATTCTCTTGAATCTTTTGCAGACATTGAAGTCTGATAAAAGGTAAAGCAACTTCATTCCCATCTTCCTAATCAAACAGAAAGCAATGTATACTTGTTCTCAGTTGCTACTCTCCCTTGTATACAGTCCCTTGATACCAGAGAGGGTTGTACTACTCTTCTCATGTTTAAAATACACATGACAACTGCAAAAATTACGTTGGTGTCCTGAGTAAGAGTGCTTTCTATGTGCACGAATAGGCAGCTCTATGTCTCCATTCTATCTGACCCTGTCAGAACAGTGAGATGAATGAGCCAGTATGAGCTTGTCGCTTGGAAAAAAACTAACCAGCTTTATATTAAGCACAGCATGCTTCAAAACTGAGATAACTTGTAGTACACTAGAACTAGAAGATTTGACATAGCATTTCTAAAGGCAGAAATGAGCCTGGAAGTGATTAACTCCTGCAATGCTCCCAAATATCCTCCTTCAGTCATGCCAACAGTGCTCTCCTCCCCTCCCCTTCGTCTGTGCCTACCCAGATGAATACAACCTACTCTCTCAAACATAGTTTTGGCACGTTCATTCATGCCTTTTTCAACTCAAGACTATTTTAAATGTACACCGTTAAACACTAGGGCCATTCACATGAACATTATTACAATCCACTTATTAAGATGCAGTTGCACACGGGAAGCAAACCATAGCATCAATCCATCCTGTTTGCAACAAGCTTCCAGGTAGATTCCAAGGTTGTTTTAGTACATATAGCTGTGAACACTCATCCAAAAGACAGACTCTCCTTCAAATGACTTCGTGGCAAAGTCATTTGTGTCAGTAACTGTGCCTGAATTCATACAGTCTGAACAGCTAAGGAGCTGGGGATTCATAATGCCCATTTTAATTCATTCCCCAAGAAATGTTGCAAAGGCCAGATTTCTTGTACTTGCAAGCACAATGAAAAAGCCATCTGGGACCTGGACTGTGAAGTATAAGTCTATGAGTATATTCATAAGAAGTCCATTTTCACTATTTTGCAATTGTTGTTTACAAGATGGGCATTTAGAGCATAGGCTAGAACTGCAAAATCTGTATTTTAAAAGTGAGAAGAGACACCAACTTCCTGCAGTTAAACCAATTCAGTAAGGTAATCCTAAGATTCTCTGACAAAGAGTTCTCATAACAGCCTTTTCAAATTTTTGGTTACAAGGTTATCTTAAGTTGTAAATATTAATTCCCAAAGTCCTACCTTCTTAATTCACTGTGTAAGCACCACACAGTAGAGCATAGGGCCTTCTGTTAGATCATTGCTTTTAAACTAGGAAAAAAGAATATTTGTTCTAAGATGCTTGGCATCAGTTACTCCCACTTCTTCAGTTGCAACAAGACTGGTAGACTCTTTGTGAAAGCACAGTAAACCCCTAAATATAAAATTTTAGGAAGATAATTTGATGCATCAAATTTCAAAATGTTATTCATCTTATGACTGCCATATACTACAGGAATTAATTGAACCATTAGTGGATTGAGGTAAGGAAAAATATCTGTGGTGCGCATAAGACAAAAAAATAAAATTAAAAACTCTAGTCAGTCAAGATTGAAGTTTATCTATTAACATTTGTACGTTAGTAGAACACTTGCATTATAGAGATACCTACCGTTTTACTTTATCATAGTTCTCTTGTCTGTAATCACCTTGCTGAATCATCTGCTTAGTATCAGCCAGTTCCAATGTTAAACGTTGGCATCTAACCTCAAGCTCTGACCGATTCCTCCTCTCGTCTTCATAGCTCTAGAAGGCAAGACATTTTGAAATGGTCACAGCTACACTGATATTTACTTAAAGTAATCACCAACTAAGTTTTGTGAAAGCCTCTTATGGATATTCAAGTGCTAGTATTTTCATTTGTCTCAGTATTTGAAAATCTAGCACATATCACAAAGTAGCCAGCTATACCGATACTCAACTTACTTTTATCTTATTCTAAATAGTTGATTAACATACCTATTTTTTCTAAGACATTTCTCCATTAGCACAACTTTCAAGAGCAGCACAAAAGTCACACCACCTTTGCAACATTTTCAAACAAGTTCCCTTGTGAAGATTCTTTTTCTCAAATGGACTAGTAAGAGGATTGGTCGTTTAGAAAGTTTGGAAACTTCTGTCATTATATGAAAAATTTCAGCCAGTTACTCCCAAACTGTATCTGGTAACTTATGCTTACTGAAGCATATATCATCCAAAGATTTGGTGGAAGAAGTAAAAAAAAAAAAAAAAAAAAAGGTGCTTATTTAACAGTCTATTGCATTAATTTCAATTTTCCCTTTTTTTTCCTCATGCATTTTGAAAGACTACATTAGGAACCAGAAAAAAGGGACCAAAGCAAGAGAACACACAGAAAGTATTGTCTTTTAAAACACTGGTTATTCCTTTTGAAGATAAGGAAATTTCCTAATCATCCTACTCTTCCCTCCCACCTCCCACAGGAATAGCAGACTATTGTACCTTAATTGCCAATCCAGGCTCCATTTCTCAGATTTTTCTACAAAGTAGGTAGATATTTTCACAAACTTACCTTACTTGCTTGTCCTAAATGCTGTACTACTCAGCAATTTCTTCACAAAAACAACCAAAAATAATTCTCATCCACCTATACTAGGGAAAACTGACAGCAAAGAGAGTTGCTTGTTCAAAATTTGAGAATACCCCCTGGCATCTAGATTTTTCCCCATATTCTGCTATGGTCGATACATATTAAGCTCAACAATGGATGCCTGATAAACAGTAACTCCATCTGGTTATACCATATGAACATGATAATATTATTCACTGAAGGTGAACACAAAACTAAATGACTACTTTAAGACGTGATCACTGAACTAACCATTTAGCCTCTGCAAATTAAACTTATTTTGCAGTGAGGGACATTGTATGAGCACATAATTTTTTGAAATAATCTGAAAGCTATGCTTTACACAGTTATAAGAGAAGACAGTAATTGTGCCTAGCTAGTTTTTAACAGACAAGAAAAGTTTAGGACAACTGCAGTTACCAAGTGGATGACTCCTAAATACAGCTTCCCAGAACAAATGAACACAAGGATAATACTCTAGGATAGGGATGGAGGGGCACAAAGAACACTGATCAAATTCACAGGTACCATAAACTGAAAGACTGACAGAATGCCTTCTTGAAAACACAAACCTAAATACTTGATAAGACACTACGGAAAAGTTCCCTGAGCTATTAAACATACTGTAACTATTCTGTTGATAAATAAGAATTTTTTGGTTTGTATTTCACAAATCTAGTAATTTTCACCTTCACTAAAATCCCATTTAGATCAATCACAAAAATCACAACACTGAGAAAGTTTTCATGAGGATTTTGGATGGCATATCATTAAGAACACGTCATCTAAAGATACGATTGTTATTCATCCTAACATACTGGTATATGTGGCTTATTTTTATGTTTACCCTAATTAATGGATACACATTAAGCAAATTAACACTACAGAACACTTTCTTCTTAAGCCAATTAACATGCCATCATTTATAAAGATGGCATTATTGTAACAGTAAAGCCTCTGTTAGATGTTTTTAAAGGTGTTGCCTACAAGTTACTTAGAGTTTCAAATATGTAACATACAGGTGCAAGTACCCTGTTATACAGTGCAAACATGACTCATCTTGCAACAGGAAATAGTGGTAAGGGCACTTAACTTTTAAGAGCAACTTGAAAGATTAAGTTTGGATACAATTCCTCTGTGGATATCCAGTGCCATTCTGCTAATACTATGCTGGAATTCATACACCCTTCACAGAGTGGGCTATTTAAGCTCCTACAGTATTACACATTTAGCAGCTAGAAGACAACTACCAAAAGTATAAAATTAAATTGATATACCTCTGGACAAATTTGTCATTAATAGCTCTAAAGCACCAATTAAAAGAACACTTAAATGTCTACAAAATTAGAGCCTTCTAATACCCAAGACCTAAACTAGGTTTTGAATTTTATTTAACAAATCAGTTGTTAATGTCATGTAACAACACGGTAACTCCAGGGAAGGAGTGATACTAAAGTGATACTAAAGTGATACTAAAGTGATACTAAAGTGATACTAAAGTGATACTAAAGTGATACTAAAGTGATACTAAAGTGATACTAAAGTGATACTAAAGTGATACTAAAGTGATACTAAAGTGATACTAAAGTGATACTAAAGTGATACTAAAGTGATACTAAAGTGATACTAAAGTGATACTAAAGTGATACTAAAGTGATACTAAAGTGATACTAAAGTGATACTAAAGTGATACTAAAGTGATACTAAAGTGATACTAAGACATACCTAAAGTATCGAACTGTTAAACAGATAATTAAAGAAAGGGTGTTTGTTTTGTTTGCCTTTTTTTTTTTTTGCCTTTTTTTTTTTTTTTTAAAGATTTACTATAATTCTTGAAGAAATACTAATTCTACTGCATAGGTCACTGTTTTCCAACTACTTAATCTTTTAGGTGTCAAAGTTGTATTTTAATCACAGGAAGAAATGGGACAAAGCAAGCTATAAAACAGTCCATAGGCTAACAGACAAAACCCCCATGTGGTATGCGTATCTCCAGGTAGCAGACACATGAGCTTCTGGACTTCTATAGCAATAAATCTTAAAGACATACAATCAAGCTCCTGTGCTTAGGAATAATGAGCTTTGCATGTGATGAAGCTAATTTAGTTTATAACAATGTCCATATACCCTGAATTGTAAGATCTCTGCAATGGAACAGCTTTATCTTTCAATTTATCTTCAAGAGATAGCTTGGAAGTCTTGATGAACAGCTTTGTCCTGCTGAAGCAAAAAGGGGGCTTTTAGAAGGATCAAGATACAGAGCACTTCCAAGGACATGAAAGAGGCCCTAGAAATAAAACCAATAAATAAAAATAACTTAAGTAAGCCCATAAACCTTAAAAAAATTAAAGGACAAACAGTACATCCTCACATGGAACATGATTGCAATGATCCTGCCAACAATGCATGGCTTTTCTTCAGCTTCTTACTAATTTTTGCTACTGCAGAGAGCAGCAACTCAGACAGATGAGGTGGTTAAAACAAACCAACCCATCCTACGTGAGATGGGTAGGCAAACATCGCCTAAATGAATTGTTAACAGAGCTGTCCAAGAGACCCAGTATTAACCAGTACAGGTGGTTTCTACAGAGCATATGAAGCAGTACCTACCAAGCACTTCTATTTGGTTTATAAACACTGTTCAACAGATGGATGTTTCAAGCAAGAAGATTCTGAACTTGCCTGATCTGCACCATTTAAAACCCAAACTAGTAGAGAAACTAAAGATCTAATGACAGACCTCAGTTTTATGATATTAAGCTTCACTGTTATCTTCCATCTGGAATGAACAGCAGCTTATAGCAGTCACTGAAATGAACACCTATCTAAATTTCAAGTACAAAAACTGGTTGACATACTTTCTGAACAAACTTAGTAACACACAATACATGGTAGGGATTAGTTGATCTTTCAAAAACCGTTTGGGGATAAGAAGATAAACAACAGAACTGCAGGGAAAATTAATCAGCCAATCAAGCAGAAGGAGCATGACTTCTTCACACTGACTACAGATAAGTCTGTGGAACAAAGTGATCCTGCTTTTAAAAAGCTTATTTAAAATAACTTCATCTTTGAAGGCTCAGTTACACAAGTCAGTGCTTTCTGTCATATCCTAAGGTACCTGAAGGTCCTAGGAAAACGTAAAGCTACTATACAATTGTGATGTGAAAACCAATTCCCTCAAGTTATTTGGATGAGCTGCTGCTACTTAGTAAAGATGAAATTTTGCTTCAATCTGTTTACATAGTATGCATTCAAAAATTACTGTTCAATACATTATTTATTTGACTACAATTGCCTAAATGTCAGGAAGAAGTTATATATAACTGAATGAATAAGACATCTCTTCTAGTATGTTGATATGAAATTGGTAATCTGCCAAGGACTGTAGATGGGGCACTGTCTGCCACAAAAAAATAATAAAATAGGGAAGCTCTACAAGTAAGGTAAGAAAGAAAAGCTTTGGCATAAGTACCTCTATTGCAAAAGAAAGTGGGAATAAAAAGCTCTTTCTCTCCAGATCTGAGCTGACTAGAATCTTAAGTGAAATACTCTCAGGTGAAAAGGATCCTTGAGATCAGTGCATTAGAGACTAGAAGTGAGCCATTTGGTACTTCTGAACAACAACTAGCAGTCTATACAAGTCATAGTTATATATCAAAAGAGGTAGAAAGACACTGGATAGAAAAGGGAACTTTCATAGATATGTAAGTTTTCTTGAGTCTTGGAAATATTAAACTGCTGCCCCAAGCTAATAGTTATCGGTAGAACATTTTTCTTTGTAGCTTTTTTACTGAACAACATAAATATGAAGGAAAGAAGGCACATATCTCACACAGGATTAAGGCCTCATGTGTCCTTTCTAGAGAGAGATGTGAAAACCAAGTAATCAAAGCACTGCTTGAAAGAATTGGTGTCAGGGAGCTGGGGAAGGGTTCTAGAGTGCAGTCTTTAATTAAAGATGTGTAAACTTCAGAAGAAATCTGAGCGAACACAGCCCTCCTGGAGTAGCAACAGTAGCCTCAATTTCACAACATTCAGATACATCTAGCACCAACTGATCCTTTGAGTGCAACAGCTTAGTTCATTCTTTGAAGACTGTAGAAACGTTTTTCCTCCAGCTGTGAAACAGTATCACAGAGAAAATTGTTAGTTATGTCTAGCAAAACCTGACAGCTACTAATCCTAGTTCAGAGACGAGGTCTTAGAATCCTGAGATCGTTGTCTTACATACATCCAGCTTTGTCTGTAGGCTAACTATAGCTTTTAGATAACTGTCATACTATAAATTTGGTTGCAAGTCCTGAAGGCAACTTCATAGAAAAAAAAAAAAAAACAAACCACAAACCACTAAAGAAAGGAATCTCTGATAAAACTGTATCAAGACCAAATTCCAGGAAGACATTGCCAAGAAACTCATAGCCAGAAGAAGAAAGCAATACTTAATCTTCTAGAGCTACAAAGAAAAGCAGAATTTCCTTCTCAGACTCCCTCCCAGCCTTGAGAGAAATACGTGAGTAGTAAATTACATCTGTTTGCGGGAGGTTCTAACCACTTTGGAAGCAAACAACTCTGAAAATAGTACACTGATGTTCAGCATGGAAACATGCACAGCAGAAGCTGGTTTTGTTTCTGGGATGCTCCTGGTAATACAAACTATAGCTGCACTTTCTACTCTATCTGTACCTCCAAAGGTGGTGGTGCCAACATTATTTGTACTTGAAGTACTGAGCACTGTAAAAGGAGGACTGAAACAAGTCTGTACTATACATTTGGTAACAGATCAGTCAGCACTGCAATACAAGAACATTGCTTTTACCAGTTCCACCATCTTCCCCCAGTCTGTTGCTGCTGCACCTAGAATCAGAGGAACTGCACTGGTCTAAATCACAGATGCAAACACAGTGTACAGAGAGTCATTAACTCAGTGCTAGTACTGCAGAACCACTTACACTGACCACTTTAAGAATGGAAAGAAGTGACAAAGATCTTTTGACCCTAGCTGTATTTATCAGATTATGTTCTAGTGCTAGAAATCCATCTTTATGCACTGTTCTCTGCTAGCAGTTGTCAGAAGCAGCTCCCCACTACTGGGTCTGTGTTATAGATTCAACAGGCTTTGATTAAGCACTAACACAGAGCAGCAACAATTACAAGAGAACTTTGTTACAAAGTTGTAGAATTTTAGTGGTCTTACTCCTCAGCATACTAAGAATTAAAGGAGGGCTAATAGAGGCTGATACACAATTAGAACCTTACGCTCCTTCTGAGCAAACAAAATATATTTTCATATACCTAGAGTACAAATACAGGTGATAAACGTTTGAAAGATGTCTTTTATACCCTTAAGTCAGAAATAAAAGTTTTTTCTAATACAAATGAATTAATGAATTGCCTAGAGATAAAGAACATGTGGATTTCTCAAGTCTTAGAAAATTAGTTTCTACAAGGCTACAATGACAATTCAACTTTTACCAAGCTTCCTAGCTGGTACAGTTGAATGCTTATAAACTCAGTTGGCTGAGAGGCCACAATACCAGGTCACTGCACCCACTTTTGTGCCAGGCTAGGTCTGTTGTGCCAACAACAAGTTTTGTTAGGGTTTTTTTTAGTGGCGCTTCCCCCCACACTCACACAATCAAAATAATATGGTAGCACGTAGCAAAAAAAGATTTAGTGGGATTGAAGACCTGATTTTATATAACTAATACACTGCCATATCAGTTCATCGTAATAGCATTCAGAGAATAGAACTACACTGGTTTGCTTTTTCACAAAACAGTGTATAAATGCTCAGGAGCAGAGAAAACAAAACAATCTAAGTGTTTTACATTCACACTCCAAAACACGAACACTAAAATTAGAGCTTATTTCCTTTGACCAAATTAAAGGATTACAGCCATTCTGTCACAAAATAACACAGTTGATGTTATACAATGGTTGTCTTATTTGATTAATTCATTTCACATTTAAATTTTCCTGGAGTTGGCTTAACATATTACACAAGTTTGGATCTTCCTTTAAACTTCTTCAATTCTTTGTTGGCTAGATAGTCTTTCCTATGAATCTACACCTAATTCTCTCATGACTTCATTTCTGGGTGAATCTACATACATAAAACTTACTCAAACCTAGTGTGTCAGCCATGAACAACCAGAGGAAGCCAGCAAAATCCTCCTCCCCAAGCCATTAGTAGCTAATAGAAAGATGTGGGCTAAGCATGTATTTTAGTTCATTTCCATGTTCCACAAAGCGGGAAAACATGTTGAAACTCATTAGGAAGAGCAATATCTGCAACAGTAGAAAAAAAGGAATGCTTATTGTAGGAAGTGGTTTATTCTCACAGAGAAGAAAAAAAAAAAAGATTGTCTTAATTTCAGTGACAACTATTTCAAATGTCTGTATTGGTAGTTTCCTAATGAATTTTTAAACCCAGAACAGAGACTTTGTTGATAAACTATGTAGAGAACAGAAATATTGTAACTGTTGGAGAAAACTTAAAATTTTAGGAATATTGGATGGGAAACCAGAGGAAGGATTTCAAGAGTCTAAGTTACTAAATAACAGGCAAGAAACTTCAGTAACTGTTTCATGTAGCTGGAAATAAAGAATGATTGGAACACCACAAAACCAGTAAAGAACTATAAGCGCTTGAGTAAGACTTTGAATGAAACTCTGCTTTATTTCCTGCTGATAAATTTCCTTGCAATAAAGCTTGACCTTATCGAAGGACCTCAAATAATTACCCCAACATTACACCCTGAAACCATTTCTTCATAAACTGCAAAAGATGAGTGGGTACTTTAGAATCTCTAATGTACTTAGTACATTAGTACTCTAATGCACCCTCACGTACTGATGATGCTCCTCTTACCTTATTATCTGAAACAGCCTGAGGTACCTTGTTAGTGACACTCATCAAGTCATTAGGTCAAACCTGAACTTGCCAGAAACAAAATATCAAGACTCTTAAGTCTCTCCACACATAAAATACCTCCTGTCAGGTCACATTTCATTAAATATCCAAAACACATCATCTTTATGCATAACTGATACAGTAAAGACTTGGGTTTGGGGTTTTTTTGAACATATGGAAGAACTGTAGTAAGCAATCTTATCTGAAACCTGAGAATCCTAAGGAATAATTTTATTAACAACTGTAAGCTTTTTTTTTCTTGTGAAATTTCAACATCATCATCTTCTTCCCTGACTTTTTTTTTAAATGAGAAATTCATTCTCACTAATTGTCTCTCATTTTAGGCTTGATTATGCAAACAGGGTATAAGCATTCAAAGAACCACCTCAGTTCAACACAAGTGACATTCTAGTGCTTTCTCAAAAGAAAAACACAGTAAACTTCAAAAAGTTGAAAAATAAATCAGTGGCAAAGGTGGATACTGCCACCATGTGGTATAAAACGAACAAAATAAGAAGTTTTTACATTAAATAAAGGTCCATGTACCAAGAAACTTGTTTCTAGCACAACTTTAATTATTATTATCTACTATCCTGTTAAATTGCTGCAGCAAAAGTTAACACGGATGTCAGTCAAGTCTCAAAAGGCTAAAACCCTCCTGCAGAATTTTATTAAATCAGAGCACATTAAATGCACAATGAAGGAAAATGCTCATGTAAATGAAAGTTAACAGGATTAACTTAATATCAATTATGAGTAGAGATGATGACACAAAATAATGCTGAAGCACACAAATGCACCAATTTTACTGACCACTTTTTTTAATTCAATCATAAAGAGAAATTAAAACAATATGAATTTCACAAGATAATCCTGTATAATTAATATCTCTCTACATCTGATTATTCCACAAGTAAATTTTGAGGAAAAAAAGGCAGTAACTAAAGAATAATTCCAGAAGTAGTAAAATGACAGTGGCGTTTAAGTTCCTGATAGCCAAGACTTGGATAAATATACTCTGGGTACCTGAAACTGTCTTATCACAACTCCAGACTTATGTGGAACTAAACTAAAATACAAATCATCCTAGCTGTATACATACCAAGAATACTATAAACATTTATAAAATGTTTAATTAAAACCTTAAAAACAACATTTCTTTTACAGAGTTTCAACTCCTTTACTCTTTGAAAAATCACAATTAAATATATTTAGGTAATTTTTTTTCTCTACTTCTGACATTTATACCTTACATGAAATCAAACTAACTTTTCCTTTTGTACAGAAGTAAATAGGAAACTTAAAATATAAGAAGTTGAAAAACATAACAAGAGAAGATGCAACCCCAAAGAATTCTTAAAAAATGCAATTTTATAACATTAAAACAAAAAGGTGAAGCAAATTACTACCAAGACATCACCATCTCGAAAACTATACACTGAACCACCCTTATGTCTTCAACCTCTGCTGTATGGATCGCCTGTCTCAGCTTCCCCACCTTG
The DNA here is from genome assembly GCF_047716275.1 of Strix uralensis. Classification (NCBI taxonomy): domain Eukaryota; kingdom Metazoa; phylum Chordata; class Aves; order Strigiformes; family Strigidae; genus Strix; species Strix uralensis. Next base: position 92,741,237 of record NC_133973.1, read on the forward strand.
AACCTTGTCCTCACAACATAGCTGGTAAGAGTCTACCCCAAACAGTCTCGTGAGCAAATCTTGCAGCGTAGCCATAACATAAAATTAGCTGCTATGCAAGAACGTATGTAGCACATTTCCCTCTTCCTTCCCTCTCCGCTCCCTTCTCCCACCAGTAATTTTTGTACGTTAAAGCTTTTATATGCAATACACAAATAATGATTTGGAGAATGAGGTTTTTTTACTCTCTATATATATTTACACAGTTTCTTAATTGAGATAATTAAGGTGCACAGACCTCTGTCAGATGCTTCAGCTGGGATTTGTACCCACTTAGTTCTTCTGTTAGGCTCTCCTTTTTCATCTGTAGATCACTTAGCTCTTTTCTTAAGGAATGGACTACTTCATAGAATCGGATCTAGGAGAACAAGATATATATTCAAAATGGAGTCTAGCAAAATTGCAATTGCAAAACTACAATCCCCAAAACAAATCAGCTCAACATTTTATGACAATAATTCACCAAATGATTTCTAGTGCATCCCAGAAACCTGGTTGAGGCCGGGGGGTGGGGAAATGTCAAAGCAAAGACAATGTCTTTCTTCAGCCTTTGACAGCAGCAGCTAAATTATCAGTTTGTGTTTGGCACTGAATAATAAAAAAAGCAGAATAAAGGTAAAGATATACATTTCTATTCAACTAAGGCAGCTCCCAGTCAGGCTGCCCAATTAAGAAATACAGCTACTAATGGACTACGTTGTCCCACCCTCTTACTTGTGCCAACTCTAAAGCCTATTTGATTAACAGTGTAAAAAGAAAAAAAAAGCCTATTTAGCAATAAACCAACTTAACTTGCTAACTTCCCCCAAGCCAATATAAATTTTTATGGGATGTGTAGAAATGGAGAGAGATTAGTTTTGTTTTCTGCCAGTTCAGTGTGCTGAATCTGCACCAAGAAAAACGCAAGAGCAAGCACAAGAGCAATGCAAGGAAGCGGGAACAGCACATAACCAGGAAGAACTGTGACACACTCCACATACACGCTTTCATCAGTAACATTGCTATATGGGTTCATCTGCATCGTGCAACTAAGCCTCTGAAAGACTCTGCTGAATTAACACTGAAAAAAAGCCTTGTAAAGGGATTTTTTTTTAAAAATAAGTCTAACACATACTCCTCTCTTCCCCCACTCCAGTCATAGGCATAGTTTCAGACAAATAAGTCTCAGATCCATAAAACTTTTCCAGAGCATTTCTACTGAACAAGAAAAAATACTAGAAAACACAGTAGTAAAACCACAAAGTCAGTAGCAAGACAAAAAGACACAAAACAAAGAAAGAGCTTTTTTGAAATACACCCACACGCATGTACACAGAGGTTATTACTCCCAGATTAACTTGATACATTAAAAAGTTTGTTTTGGGGGATGAAAATGAAAGAATAGTTAACTAAGCAGTATTTTCATGCAAAATCTACTCCATACCCCCATCATTAACTCTTTGTTTGATATATGATTAAAGAAGAAATACAAGCAAGAAAGCACAGATAAAGTAAGCATTCAAGAGCAAGCTGTACTTCACTTCCATGCAGAAGGAAGACAGGTCTCTGTTTTGCTACCTGTAAAGAGCAGAAGACAAAGAACAGTTCCAGGTATATTCCATATAATTGACAGCATACAATTCTAAAAAAACACAGAAGCCATGGAAATTTACGATGTAAACATAGGTGTAGTTTGCTTTATACAATAAAGCAAGTGTCCAACATGACTAAAAGGTTATTAGTAAGGCAGAAAAGTGAAATTTTCTAAAAAGTGCTGGGGGGTTTTTGTTTTGTTTTTCATTTTCAAGTTTTTCCAAATGCGTGCTTGTTGAAAGTTGCAGTTGTTTTAATTTGTTGTGAACAAGAGAGCTCCACTTTTCATCCTTACCTTTAGATGCAATACAAAACCACAAGCTAAAACAGGACATATGCTATAAATTTAAAGTTACTTTTGACTGAAAAAAAATAAAAGCTTTCCCAAAATATAGTTGCTATTTTACTTTATTTTTTTTTTTAAGATGGTAACAAGGAATTCTCAATTTGTTATCTCTACATTCACACATAAAATGAACAAAATTAAGGATGGTTTTTAAAACTACAATTCAGTTACACCCAAAATAAGGTATGGTAATTTTTTTGGCTTGACCTGAAAATTCTAAATGACAAATTGAACCATCAGATGGTACAGTTAAAACTATAAATTATCTCTCTTCTGGTAAGTGAACTAACTGCGTATTATTGCCTTATTTTACTGCTTCATTACTACTTTTTTCTTGCAGTATTCTATTCCTTCAATATTTAAGGAGTTTTTTTCACATCCATCTGTGAAATCACATGGCTTCTAATGGCTTTGCGTGAAATCAAACACTGAAGTTAATTTTGTAGTTTCCTTCTAACTTCCAAACTAAAACAAACAAACCCCAAACTTTAGAAATGTGCATACAAAGCAGTAAGCACAATTTTAGACTCTTAACTACAGCTTCTGCTGACAAGTTTTCATCTATTTGGATTCTCTAAGAACTGACCAACTGAATTCCAGTCAAATCCTTTTTTCCCCAAAAAAAGTGATTACATTTTTTTTTTCTTAAAAATAACCTTGACTGTCACTAATTGGTAACCATTCAAAACATCGTGGGTTTTCTTTTAAACCACACCCAGTTTTTCCCTTAAGATCTTGTATTTTTACTGTGATTTCCCTAGGAAACTTAATTTATGCCATTATGCCACATTTACTTCCCAAACCACAACGAACCTAAACCAGATTACCCAGTCTAGATGACATGGGATACAGGTATCAAAGACAACGGTATCTGCACAGCCTTCCCAAGAAGAGATCAATCCATAGTAATAAGAAAGTGCAAATGAATACAGCAGATGAGGGGAAGGTTGTAGCAGAAGTTCAACTGTCATTATTATTTAGCTTGCTTGATAGCCAATAAATATTCATGTAACTCAGCAGTCAAAGCACACAATGCCTCTTGGCAAGTCAAAACTTAGTGTAATGGGACTTCATAAACAACTGCATATCTTAAATATTACAACTTTATATAGATGTGCTGTGAGGAAAAAGTTACCACCTTCTAGGCAATTTTTAAAAAACTCTTAGCATGTGCCCACCACATTTTATGGAATACCAGAGTTAAGCTAAAAATGGGTGGGTGCAGAGGATGAGAAAGGTGGCTTCTGTTAAGTAAAGTTACATGAAAGTAGTTGCATCAGTTAACTGCCTTCTTAAACAAAGAGTAACTGAGCTGTAATTAGCAAAATGATGCAACTGAAAGAGATGGAGATTAAAATTGGATCAAGCAGAATTCACAGATACCATTTTTAAACAACTTGGTGAAAAAGTTTTACAGGAGAGCACACAAGAGGCTCACCTTACTGAACAAATTAAGCGATTCAGCTGACAAGCACCAATTCAACAACTTGAAGTGCTTTAAAATTTTGCATATACTGTTTCAAAAATAATTCTTATAAATGGTCAAAAAAAAATTAAGTTTTTACATATAGGTTCAAAACAAAAAAGTGTGATTTTAAACGAAAGATGTGTAAAACATAATTTTTCATTTGTCATCACCATTAACATTAAACATTGCCCAGTCTTTGCTTTTACATATCACTTGCACCCCTTTGTGGAAGAACAGTGAAAAACATCTCGCATTTGTTTAAATGCTAGTATTTTAAACTTGCAATAGCTCTATCCGCAAAATCTGTATTCAAGCACTTTCTGCTGTTTGTCCAGTATAACAGGTTTCAAATAAAGTGAAAGCATTACACTTTATTACATACATTTACTTATATCATGGGGAATTGTAAGGCAGTATTTTACAACTGATAAATAGAAACAGAGTATAGAAATTTCTTGCTCAGGTTTTCTCTAAGCTGAACACTTCCTCGACGAGGAGAATTTTACCCTAGTATCAGTACACTATACTACTAGTCTGCACACAGATCTGGAGCCAGTTTTTACCTAAGAAACATATAATTCCTCCTTATGTAAGCAAAGCAGAGAACAGCATCAGAAAAATTACTTTCCCCCTTCAACTTTCATTTCCTAATCTTCAGAAGCCAAATGGATGTATAGAGAGGATATGCAAAGCAGTTCTGTAGCCTCCCAGCAGCTGTATCAGCTGACTAACTCAAATTAACCATGAACAATCACTGAGCTTAACTAATACTCTCAGGTTCACGCTGATTCTGTTGCCAAAAAAAGTTGAGAGAAGCAGAAAACAATATATCTTTAGTAATGTCTTCTCCAGAAAAAAGAAAAAAAAATTAATTTGGCCAAGAAAGGACTTCTTCAGATGAAAAAGTGACATGTGTAAAGAGGAAAGGGGCTTCACGGAATACATAACTACTGGAGTTTGAATCACAGACAAAAGTAGCATTTACTGGTTGAACATAAGAGCAAAAGAAAGGTAGATTAGGAGTAGAATGTGGTTGTTACCCACCTCTGCTGCTTCACATCTTTTTTAGAGTTTCTTTATATTCACAAATACAATCTAAGCACTCTAACTGCGCTGTGACAGCTTCACTTAAAGCAGCTGGGAAGGCTACTAACTCCTGGTATCCATCCTGCCTGGCTACACAGACTTTCATACTGACTGTCAATCAACTCCTGAAGTGCTAGAGTTTCCTGCCCACCAACTTCAAGCAAGCTGACATGGATTTCAGTTTGTGTTAAAAATCTGGTTTATTGACCATGGTGGTACCGGAATCAACAAACACCCCTCAAATACTTCTATGGAGGGCAGTGGGTACAGTAGACAGCTAGGAGGTAATAACCTAATAGGTCCCAAGCTAAGTGTTCTTGTTTATCACTCAGAGCCTTAAGATCTTCCTAGTACTTTCAAAAGACCAAGTTTTGGAACTTATGAAAAAAGGCTCCCAAGAACATCCTTTAGATAAGAACAACAAGTTTTACTTCTCCATGCATATCTAAAGCACAGTATACCATGACTTTCATCCAGCAAGAGAACTCATTCACACAGCATTTATTCCTCAAGACATGCACTAAGCATTTTAACATTATATTAATTACAGCTTCCTTAATAACTAGCTCTATAGGTAAGTACAATGCTAATACTTCAGTGAATTAAGGTTTACAGGTCTAAATCCTCTTTATTCTCAGAAGTGAGCCCGGATGCTCTGAACATGCCCCACAGTCTGTGAAGGTACTGTCTTTTTATTGCAACCAGAGTACCCCTCTGCCCCTCCTTCTACCCATAAGCCATAATTAACAAAGTTCTTAAATCAAGAAAATAAGTCTTAAAGTATACTTTGAGGTACACTATCTCCTGCATTTAGTCAGATAGGAAAGGGCCAGATGGAAAGCATGAGGGAAAGTAACAAGTGTTTGCAAGAGCCATCTCAACTTGTGGTTCTGGCAAGATTAGTTTCAAACTCCTATTTTCAGCCTGCTGTATTTCATATCATCAAAGTGTGCCCACCATTTATTTGCAACACCTCATCTGCTGAACATCAACAGTTAATCTCTTTAAAACAGAGTCTGGGGTTAAAAGGTTCCCCTCTTTACTGGAATCCAGTCATAATGGACTGATGCAGAAGCACATCTGCCTCTGAAGCTCCTTCATTTATAGCAGGGGAAGAATAAGAATTCTAAGAATATAGACTGGCTTCTACTATATGCACATTCCTTTAATTCTAAACAAAAGCAATTTACAACTTGTGGTGGGTTGACCCTGGCCAGCAGTCAAGCACCCATAAGGCTGCTCACTCACTCACTGCCTCCAGTGGGAGCAGGACAGAGGAGAGAGTGGGAAGAGCAAAAGCAAGAAAACTCAGGTGTCAAGTTTTCTCAACAGTTTAATTAGCGAAGGAGAGAGGTGAATTTAAAAAATAAAATAAAAAAAAAAAGGCCACAACGACAATCACTCACCACCTCCCACAAGCAGACCTATGCCCAGCCAGTCTCTGAGCTATAACCACCCTGGAAGCCACTCACCACCTCCTCTTTCCTCCTCCACCTCCAGTTTATATTGCTGAGCATGATGTTAGGTAGTATGGAATACTCCTTTGGGCAATTCGGGTCAACTGTCCAGCTCTGTACCCTCTCAATCTCATGACCACCCCTAGCTTGCTGAGGACAGTGGGAGGCAGAATGGGGAAAAAAGTAAGCCTTGATTAGGTGTGCAAGAACTGTCCAGCAATAGCAAACACACTGGTGTGTTACCAACTCTGTTTTCGCCACAAATCCAAAGCACAGCAAGATTCAGGCTGCTACGAAGAAAGTTAACTCCATCTCAGCCAGACCCAGGATACAGCTATATTTTAAACCAATAGAAAACACAATACTCACAGAAACATATTCAGGGATAGAAAGCTGACCTTCAGGAAGAGACTTTAGCTTCTCATAGCAATCATCTGTTAATTCCAAGTCTCGCAAACTACGACGGATATCTCCAGCCCTCTCCCTTAACTGATGATTCGTTTCCTCCAGTTGCTTCTGCCTCAATAAAATAGTTTCCATTTCTTGTTTCATCAGAGCCTGATGTTTTCTTCAAGATTGATTTGAAAACAGATGACATTAAGCAGTGAGTAATACAAGTGACAAACCTTCACAATACCCTGGCAAGGGCATGAGTTATACTCATTTTGTAGAGGGGAAAATTTAGAGAGTTTAGGTAACTAGCACATGAGCGTACACCACCATGGTTACACAATCCTATCAGACACAGCACATATAAAAAGCCAGGAACTTCATAGTCATTGACAATACAAAGCTGGATCTGAGAAGTGATAATTAATCTCCACATATGCTGACTTGAATTTATAAATTAGTCTTAATTTACCAATTAAAAGGTTTAAAACATGAAAAAGCGTATTTCCACACAAAACCCAAGGAATTACTAAAGCACTAAGTAAAGCAACAGTAACTTCAATTTGTGTCTTACCAAGTTCCAGCATATACATGCTTATGGCTTATTCCACACACAATCCTTCATTTTCTACCCAGTGTAACATACAAAGTTGGGGTCCTTTTAAAAAACAAAATCCACAAACACCACTACACTTAAACATGCAACTATTTCTAGCCTTAAAACACCATCATTACAATTATCACCAGCAACATGGTATTATAAGGCAGGAGAAACTCCACATCACTTAGAGATGTTTCAAAGTGTTTATTTTATTTTATTTAGATCAAAGGTGACTGACCACATTTTTGGAGGTTTTAGCTGTAACTCTTGAAGACATATTCAAATAAAATAATTCTTCAAAACACAAGAATTCCTACATTATATAAAAATTAATATTGAAAATGCTAGCTAGTACTACAAGGTGATGTCTACCCCACTGGTTTCAAAAAGACAAAAGAAAGTCCCAGGTCAGCAAAGCAGTCACACAAGGACATATTCTGCACATAGTGTACGGTTCTGTTAAACAGGGACGAGAAGGGAGGTAAAGACAAACGGGAAAACTAATGAAAAGACTGGGGAAAGTAGATCGACTTTTTTATGCTTATTAATAACAATTTCTACATCAGTACTTTTTTAGTGAGCACTCCTCAGATAACTCAAGTATGGGCAACATAAAAATATTCCATTCTGGTGCAAACAACAGAATGACAGACATTTTTCTGACAGTCAGCTGCTCTTAGTTGAAAGACTTTGCTATAACTAATCTCAGGTCTGGCTTCATATCCCTAAATCTATTCTAGACTTACTACAGAATATAATTGGGACTTAGTCACATCCTGTGAGCTGTGCATCCTCTACTGTAACATGACACTATTAAGTAATGCTCTTCCTTCACAGGTGTTAAAACATTTAATTGACAAAGTAATTGGGAGAAGCCCGCTACCCAGTCTATTTTCAGCTGTAGGTTAACTCAAAACGTTTCAGAAAAGCAAGATTAAAAATTTCTACATCATCAACTGAAAGCATTTCTGACCAATAAGCAATCCTAACTGGAATACTAAACATTATCCCCTTACCTTTCCCAAATCATCTAGGCTTCAGAGTTATTAAAAATGCAGTTTAAATTGATGCAAAGTCTGTCCCCTCTACTCACTGCTTTTGCTCTTTACTGGTTTTAAGAATGTTCTTACTCCCAGTTCCTCTGAAATTTTGAATCCAGGTAACAATAAAACCAAAACCACAAACGGCAGTCAGTGAGATCTGAATTCAAATTTGCTTATATGCAAATTAAATGTATAAGTTCAATGTTTAGAATGAAAAATAATATAGTCTGCAAAATAAATCCTATTCCTGCAATTCGTAATCACGTTTCCATTAAATTTCCATGAATTAATTTAAATTCCTAAGTTATGAAACATGAAGTTCTTAGTTTTACTTCCATCATACCTAGCATCTTCTTGCTGTAATGCCAGCTGACTATCCAGTCGTAAAGACAACAGCTGCTTTTGATGGATTGCGTCATTAAGCTTCTCTTCTAGCTCTTCAATCTAAATATAAATATAAAATGAAGAAAAGATGTTACCTTGGTAATGTTCAAAAAATACTTTACAAAAAGAAGAAAGTGAATAGCCCAATGCTCTGGGAAGTGTAATAATGATTGTTTAACAAGACCTCTAAATATGCCAAGACTTCATAAATTATGATATGGATTTTGCCCTAATGAAGTAAAAATAAGAAAAGACTTAGTTCTAAAACTGATCATTTTCAGCAAAATAGCTGTTTGCTCAGCTAATTTCAAACTAGGTTTAAACTCAAGAGCAGCAAGCCAGGAAAAGCAATATAAAGTAGGTTGTAAATGTGGACTGCACACAAATGCGGCAAAGCTTTTACATCTTCCTTAGTTTCATGTATCTTAGTGGAAACTTAACATAACAAAATCTCCTATTATTATCATGTTGGTATATTCTAGCCACATCTTTATTAACAGATCACTGAATAGCAGTCAGATTACTTTTTCTAGTATTCCACAAGTTCAGGTTAAAAGCCCTATTAAACCCCTTACAACAGTGACAAAATCATTCTTCATTTCTGAAACCAAAGAGGTCTTTTCCTTTTAGAAAAGGAAAAACTAATTGGACCCAACATATAATGATTTGGACAACTCAGCTAAGTTCTCCATCTTTGTTTCCTCCTTTTCTCATTTAAAAAAAACAAATGAAACCAACCAAACAAAAACCCCCCAAAACACAAAAAAGCAACTAAGTAGGCTTCCAGCATGCAATTGACAAAAATTCTTTTCAAAATAGAAGCTTCTATGATACTCTAAAAACACCAGAAACAAGAAAAAATTACACAACGAAAGAAACGCTTCTTACCTTGGTCAAATACTCTACTTTCAAGTTGTCAATCATCAAGTTTTTTTGAGATAATTCTATTTTAAGCAGTTGAACATTATGGAGCAACTCTTTCCGTTCAATCAACTGCTTCGTGATTTTAACAGTACCTTCTCTCTCTTCAGAGGAAGAAACATCATCAGTTGGTACTGTGGTTTCTAAGCTAATATCTTCAGACTCCAAGGAGCTAGAAATGTTTACTTTCCTGATTTCCTTCGAGCTTTTATGTGACATTTTCTTCCACTATTTGCAGAGCTTTTTGAAGTTATACCTTGTGATGAGTCCCCTGAAGAATCAACTGCAAGAATCAACACAATTAAGTGAAAGGCATTACATTATGAAAAATTAAGCAGTTAAAGAAGACTACTAAGCAATATTTCTCAGCATCACATTGAATGTATTTTTTTGCTCACCTAGGAAAAACATTTTAAGAAGCTCTGAAGAGGACAGTTGCCTGAGGACTATCTTCCTAAATAGTTACTAGCATTGGGTTTGACTGCAATAAGCTAAATACCGGTGTGAATCAAGCTTACTAGGAAGATGCTATAGCTAAATCAAGATGCACACCTGCCATTTATACTGTCAGAAGAGCATACACCGAAAACTCCCGGGATCCATGAGGCATACAGTGCCAGAGTACATCCAATAAGGGGCATATTGAGACTTGCTGGAAAAAATACTTTGATGGCCACCTTCCTCTCCTCTGAAGAAGCAGCTCCACTGTTCTTACTGGGCTAATTAAGAGTTCCAGATACTTTTACAACCACTCGGTACAGACCACAGCGTTTACTTAAGAGATGTACAGGCCAACGCAGGCTGTTTCAAGCCCTACCGAGGAAGGAGATGCTGCGCTCGGAGCCCAGGCCAGCACCAGCGGGGCTACCCTGCAGCGAGGGGCGCAGGGCCCGCCCAGGGCCAGCTCTCCCAGAGCCGGACCCCTACAATCTCCACAGGGCAGCGCCACCACCCCCTTCCCCACGGCAGAGGCAGCTCGGCGCAGCAGATGCTGTTCTACCCGACGGACGCCCGACTCTGCGGAAGGCAACATTCCGGACGATAACGGCAGCGACGGGCGTGGGAGAGCTGACCCAGGCTCACCGGAAAGGGAGAAAGGAGGCCCGAAGAGGCCCGCAGAGCCCCACATGCCGCCGCAGCCCCCGCGCCCCGCCGCGCACTTACCGCCACCGACGGCGCCGGGCGGGCTGGCGCACGCGCGCCCTTCCGCCTTCCCTCAGGGTGGCTGGGGCGGGGCTGCGCGACGCCATCACCACGGCGACCAAGCGGGGCCGCCGCGCGCCGCTTCCCGCGCTCTGCCGCGCGGTACGACGGGAGGCGGGGCCTCCCCCTTTCCGTTCCTTCCCCCCTTCCCTTTCCCCCTGGCCGCGGTGTGTGCCGGGAGGCGGCCGGGGCGAGCCGGGACAGGGCCGTGCGCGCGCCATGGCGACCTCGCGGACGTTCCTGAAGCGCACGCGGGCGGGCGCCGTAGTGAAGGTGGTGCGCGAGCACTACCTGCGCGAGGACATCCCCTGCGGCGTCGCCGCCTGCCGCCTCTGCCCCCCGCGCCCCGCCGGGGCCGGCCCCGGCCTGCAAGCGCAGCCCAGCGGCGCCGCCAGCAGCCTCTGCCCCGGGCCGCACTACCTCCTGCCCGACACCAACCTCCTCCTCCACCAGGTAAGCGGCTCCCGGCGGCGGCTGCCGCCTCGGTGGAGACACAGGCCCGGGCGCCGGGGAGGGCCCGCCGCCTCCCTCTGAGCCTGGCCGGGCTCCCTGTGAAGCCTTTAGTCCTGCTTCAGCCTTGATTAAACCTATGCGGGTGTGAGTTACCCCGCGCCACTTAAGCCTGGGGTTCAGGCATCGTTCCTCGGGAGGCGCGTCTAGCAGTGCCCTGTCGGGCCGGGGTCTGTCTTCCCGTTGTCAGTTGTGTCTGCTTGATCCCCGAACGCGTAGTCTTTTCTTCCTCTGCCAGCTGCTGAGGAGGCCTTCAGCATCACCGAGTCTAGTCTCGTTTTAGACTATACTCCGGCTTTGTTTTGCTGCCTGAACAGTAGTAATAAAGAACAGCGAATTTTTTGTTTGTTGTAGACTGGTATGGGTTGAGAAGTCAGGCAAGGAGAGTGAATATAGATTACTTGGGAGATGAGCACAACACTTGCGTGTTTTAGCAGTTACTCATCCCAGAAGTTGTAAGGATGGATTTTTTTCCATACTTAAGGAATGTTAAGGGATATTTTCAGTCTGTTACCCATGGACTTCTTGGTGTTTGTTGGTAGAGTTTGTATATGCATACTGTAGAGCCCTCTGAGATTGTGCCAGGTTATGCTGCCATGAACTGGCGCAGCGGGGATTGGGAAATCTTGGTAACAGTAAGAAAAGGTTTTACCTAGCAACTGGAACAGGATTGCAGTAGTAAGACTTCGCCTGGTAGTTCAGCTTGTACGTAAAATAATACTGGATTTCTGCCCTATGAACATGGCTCTAAGTCTTTTAGGTCATCTAAACATCAGGTGCAGAGAAGTTTGGCATTGTTTTTAATTCTTTTAGGATAATCTTCTCATCCTCTATTTTCTTCAAGTGTTCGTTGTACCATTTTACCACGTCTTTCGGAGATGTGTCTGCACAGTTCCTTGCCCCAAGCTTAGGAAATTAAACTCACCTTTTTTGCCTGACAGGAGCATGGATTTTTGGTGTACATTTGTGTCTCTTGCCACAGCACAGCTGTCAGAAGTTAGCAAAGAAAACTGCTGAAAAATTGTTAACAAATTTCCTCAAAAAAAATGGTCTTTGGAAAGGTAAAGAGCAGCTAACAGAAGTCTGGTTGATTTGAATCTATGGCAATTAAAATTGCAGTGCAACAGTGGGATTGTTTTTGGAGAACTTAAACCTACACGTGCACAGGCATGTGCGTGTTAGCTGTGCAACAGTGGTCAGGTACTATTTTATGACTTATGTTGCTCACAAAGACATATGCCAGACAGCCTTTAAATTATGTTGGATTTTTCTCAGATTGTGCATAGGTGTATCTTGTTTACGAAGATTATAATTTACAAGAACCCATTTTATGTAAACAAAATTTCTAGTGTACACCTGGCCTTAAATTTGCGTGGAGTCCTGCGTATGTTATGGCTGAATTTGGTGGAAGTCAGAATAAGTCCTTATCTTGACTTCAGCAAAATTCAGGTCATGAAGAGGGTGTGAAATCCTGTTTGAACTTTTTGCCCACAAGCAGGAGGAAGCAGCTTGATGTACTGTTCAGTTTCCCAAAGGTGAGAGAGGGCAAAACCAGTGCATTTCATTATTCATGTTAGCTTTTCACGTATTGTGGTGGTTTAGCCCCTGCCGGGGTCTGAGACCACGCGGCCGCTGCCCCTCCCCCACAAAGGGAGTGAAATACAAAGCCCCAAGACTGAGATAAGGAAAGGTTTAATACAACAGAGCAACAGCAACACAACAAACAATAAGAATAACAGTGATAACAATGATCAGAGCAAAATGTATACCGATACAGCAGTGAGAGAACCGGCTGCGCCAACCCACGCGATCACCGATTCTTCCCGCGCTCGCGCCAGGATGTGAGGTCAGCATGATATATGAATAACCCGGCTAGAGCTTCCCCCCACTGCTGGGGAAACGTAACCCTATCCTGGCTAAACCAGGACACGTATTAGCCAAATAAATATTTCAGGTCCTGTTATTGGACAGAATTAAACAACAATTTTGATTCATTTCCATTTTGTTCCTCAGATTGATATACTTGAAGATCCTGTTATTAAGAATGTCATTGTGCTACAGACAGTCTTACAAGAAGTCAGGAATCGGAGTGCACCAGTGTACAAGCGAATCAGGGACGTGATTCAAAACCCCGAAAAACATTTTTATTCTTTCACCAATGAACATCATAGGTAAGGTGTGGAATAGGGTATACAAAGTTGTACTGATGTCCAGTAAAAGAAACTGGGAAACAGAACTGGAACATGGGAACTAGGTAAAAAAATTAGACTGGGGTGCATACAACTGTATACTTCTGTGGAATCCTATTGGGAAATCGTTGCATGTTCCAAGAGGTTTTCTGGTTTATAATTGGTATAAGCATATATATTATGAAAAGGTGATTAGAATAAAGTTTATAGAGAAGACTGTTAACTTGAGCAATGGAATAATGCTTTTCCATTTTAGTGTCCCCTTTAAACATATTCCAATGCTTTATTAATATCGCCAGCTCAGCCTGTAGCTGAATGCAAAAAATCTGTTAGTTAGTGACAGAAAGATCTAAGAAATGAAGATGCAATTGATGCCTTTATTTGTGCTCACAGGTAGTTTCCAACACTGCAGTATCATAGTTTTAGGAATCTTGAATCCATAGTTCTAGCATCTTGAATGCAGTCCTCTTCGACTGTTAGTGAGAAGGTTGTATTAGAAATTAACACTTCCTATTTTTCTTTACCATTTTGTCTTCTGACCCTTCAGTGGCCTATAGTGTTATAAAAGGATATTATAAAGATATTATAAAAATTGGTACAGCAATGATTCTTTTGGCCTCACAACCTTGTTCTTGTTTGTCTAAAAAATTTTTGTAAGTATCAATAGATGTTGGGATTTGTCTTGTTTTGTTTCTTCCCCCCCCCCCCCCCCCCTTATTTATTTAGAGAAACATACATAGAGCAAGGGAGAGGAGAATCTTCTAATGACCGCAATGACAGAGCCATTCGGGTAGCAGTAAAATGGTACAATGAACACTTGAAGAAAATAGAGGATGAGGAGAAGATTCAAGTTATCTTTTTAACAAATGACAGAACTAATAAAGAGAAAGCTCTAGAGGAGGGAATAACTGCTTATACATGTAAGTGAAGTGGCATGAATGTTTTATTGCTCAGAGAAACAGGCTCAGCAGTCTCTTCCTATTTAAATCCCGTGCATCTCATTTATGTGTGTGCTTTTTGTAGGTGAGGAGTATATAAAAAGCTTGACAGCTAATCCTGATCTTGTAGATCGTCTTGCTTGTGTATCTGATGAAGGGGTATGTTTTTATTTTCTTTTTATAAAATAAATTAATCACAAATGGTTTGCAGTATATTATTGGACACTGCATGTCAGGCTACTAGCATCAGTTTAGAATATGAGGACTCTGGACTTTATCACCATTTTGGCAATATAACTATTTGACAAATGAAAAAAGGAAATATTGCAGCTGGTTTTAGTGCTGCTTATATGCCTGTTAGTAGGTATCTAGTTATTTGTAAAAAGCCAGTTGCTTTAGATAACTGATGTGAAGATGAGAATAATAACAGTTGGTTAAAGGAAGTGAATCTTAGAAATAATGGAAACAAAATGAAAATTACAAAAGTGTGTATTGCAAACCATTTAGATCTTTGTGTCTGTTATTCAAAAGTTTATGTTAACTTACTGATCAAAAGCATTTTCTATCAAAAGCCCTGATTTTTGTGGTCAGTTAAGTTGATATAAGTGCAGGCTACAGCTCAGAGATGAGCTACATCCTGTTTTATTTCCTTGTGCTTTGTGTTTATCTGAATTAAGACTTACATTTTCATGTAAAACTGACATAGCTGAAAACTAACCACCAAAAAAATGGCAAGGTTAATTTCATCAGAGTTCTAACTGAATGGAGTGAACTGCAACAGTGGGAAGAAAGTGGAGAACTCAGCTGATCTTCTCAGCTGTTAGCTGTAGTTCTTTCAGCTTTAAGTAATCGTCTGACTGTTCCAAAATTTAGTCCCAGTAATGTATTTTCTTAAGGTTTCATATAGCTTATGGTATATGTTACACTGAGTGTCATACTCTTTACTGTGTAGTACTATGGTAATATTTTCTTCACTAGGTATACATTTAGTCAGTATATCCAAATCAGCATAAAAGCATATGTCACTTGTGTAGTATCTTTTTAAGTAACTGCAGGCAAACAGGAAAAGAAAAGGAAGTATTCCTAGAATTGCCATGTTTCTATGTTCTTAAGGCTTTTTAATGCTTCATTTAAAAAATTACTGCTTAACAGTAGTTTTTCATTATTGTGCATATTCATACCTACACATAGTTAAAATTTTAGAGTTTGAGCTTGAGTGTCATGTTCCTGAGCTTGGTGTTGGAATAATCATGGATAAAAAAGACTGAAAACTTCCCTTTTATTTTTTCTTTTTTTTAAAGAAAGAAATAGAAAGTGGAAAAATAATTTTCCCAGAACATATTCCTCTTAGCAAATTGCAGCAAGGAATAAAATCTGGTATTTACCTCCAAGGAACTTACAGGGCAAGCAGAGATAATTATCTTGAAGCTACTGTTTGGGTTCATGGAGATGCTGAAGAAAACAAAGAGGTGAGTTGTTCATTTTGTCTTCATGCTGTGAACTTTAACTTGCCTCAGTAATGACTTAAAATGTAATTCTTTCATGGTGACATCTGTTAATATAGATCATTATAGTCATTTTTCCTCTCTTGTGTTTTTTTCTGATATTTTTTGGTTTTGTTTATTTGTATGTATATAGACTATTGGAATGCTGACTGTGCTGTCCTTGAAAAGAGAATAATGTTTTTAAAATTACACTTTGTGCTTTGATAAAGTATTTGGTAAAAGAAAGCTGAATCTTAGTTGTTAATAGTTTTTCAATTAACTCCAATATACAACTTTTTAAAATTAGTTTGAAATATATGGTGAAAGAGAAACAAGTTGGTCGGATTTTCAGAAGAACTGGTGAGCCCCTGTGGGGCTCTCTTGCTTTACTTCCTCTTGTTTTCATGCCTGGTGATGGGTAGATGGTCTGTTCCCCTCCAAACAGTTAGCCCATCTGTCTGCCTGCTGGTTTCTCTGTTGGTACGGTTGTACAGGTGCTGTGGCAGTTGCCTCCTACCTCTCTATTTGTGGTGACAGCTGGAGGTGCTTCCCTGGCTCTCCATCTCTTTTATTCCTGTTTCCCAGTAGTATGTGGAATCCCCTTGCCTGCAAAAATAGAAGAATTCTCTGTTTAATAAAAAAAATCTGGGGAAACCTAATTATTTTTATGGAGTCAATTGGAATCCTGAAATAATATCAGGATAAAATAATTTCAGGAAATGAAATAATGAAATAATTTCAGGATTCAGTACTGAAAGAAACCTAGGCAGAGGAAAAAAAAAATCGTGCCTTAAAATCTTCTTTAGAGTGCAGAGCCTGTTATACATGTATACTCTTCTGTTACACTGCTTTGATTTGGGTCTTCTGTTGCTATCATCATGAATATTTGCATTTTCATTTTGTTTTCTAAAAAATACAGATAATTATACAGGGACTGAAACATTTAAACCGAGCAGTTCATGAAGATATTGTAGCTGTGGAGCTGTTAGCAAAAGATGAATGGGTGGCACCATCTTCAGTGGTCTTGCAAGATGATGGCCAGAATGAAGATGACATTGAAAATGAAGAGGAGAAAGAAAACATTGTATGAAATAAATAATTTTTTACTTAACTCTTAAGTTGAGAAATGTGAAATCTGCAGTACCCTGATAGTGTTAGCCTTCAGATTTATATGTTCTTTTTATACTATTGTGAATTTGGAAATTATAAAGCTTAATTGTAGCCCTACAGTTGCATTAAATATGTGATTATGTATAAAATTGATACTTTATAATTAATCCCAATCAGAAATTCCCACACTACATTGTTAAACTTAAACTTGAAAGTTACTGAGTGGTAGTCAGGTAATAATGTAAAGCTATATACCAGTGTGCAGATTAGAGTTTGCTAGAACAGGAGCAGGCGGTGTATCACGATGCCAGTCAGCTTTTATAGGCAATGCATACTTGTGGAACCAGTTGTAAAATATTCTTTAGCTTCTTGCAGTAATTCCGCTTAATGTGCGTGCAGTGCACACACGTGTATACCCTGTCCAACAAAATACTTGCATTTCTTTAAAAACATGATCCTCCCACTGAATTCCTTGGGAATGTTTTTTAATTATTATGTTCAGAATTACTGGAGAATTTTAAAGCAACGTGAAAGGGCTAGAAATTAAGTAAAAGAAAACGGAGATAGTTGTGGAGTAAGCAGAGGACAAGACAGTATTTCTTCACAGTCTTTTTCTGCTGTTCTTTGTTTTTCTGAAATGATACCCATTAAAAAATTACCCACAACGAAGGTGTCATGTCACATACTAAAAATATTAAAAGTGATGCAAAGCACAGGGAGGCATAGTTCTGTTTATGAAGTCATAATAGAATTGACAGTATTATAGTGACACATAAGATGTTACCACCAAGGTTGAAGATACATGCTATCATCAAACGTGTTAATGTGAGTTCAGACAGTTTTGTATTTTTAACCCCTGTGTGTTCTACTAGCTGAAGACTTCTGTTAACAAGGACATGCTGAGACCTACAGGAAAAGTAGTGGGCATTATAAAACGAAACTGGCGACCGTTTTGTGGCATGCTTTCCAAATCACAGATCAAAGAGGTAAGGAAATAATCCAGATATTGTAAATGCAGATGCTTTTTTTTTCTTCAATTGGAAATGATTTGTTCCCTTTTCTGACTGTTAAAAGGCAAGGCGCCATTTGTTTACACCAGCTGATCGCAGAATTCCTCGCATTCGAATAGAAACAAGACAAGCAGATACATTGGAAGGACAAAGAATAATTGTTGCTATTGACGGCTGGCCCAGGAATTCCAGGTATCCTAATGTAAGTTTAAGCATTTCTTCTGACCTATCTATCTGATTTTTATGTATTAAGACAGACATTTGTTATCTGCAATGCTGAGTAACTTCAAAAAGTGTTGACGTGAATTTTAAGTTATTCGAGTACCATTTGATGATGCAAATTAAGGAATTCCTTAAATGATTTAGTTTACTCTTACCCCCAAAACCAGGTATGTGTTATCATACTTAAAAAGCCTACTCCTCAGGTTCTGCAGTGAACATACATGTGCTAACTGAAGTGCTTTCTTTATTTAGACTAACCAGGGACTGCCTTGTTTTAGTTATGTGTTCCTAGAAATGTGAACCTTTCACTGTGACTTTGCTCATCCACACACTGATCACTGGCAAGTAGTTTTAAACACATTGGCCAAATTCAATCAAATTGCCGGTGAGGCTGAGTAACAGACAATTAAGTTCTTTATTCTTTGTAAATAAACATCAGGCTATAAGAGAAATTGAGGACAGTAGCTTCGATTTTTGTTGAACACTAACTAGATTTTGAAGAGGCTTCCATTGGCCGTTGTGTAGGAATGCAGAGTTTGTGCTGAACAAGAGCACAGGTGTCTCACACAAGTGTAGAGAAATGAAGGAACTTTGGAATATATGGAAGGAGTGTTAAGACAAAAACAGCATTACTGCAGAAGATGAAAGACATGAGGGAGGAAGTAGACTTGATGTGGTATTAGCAATGGGATGTGTGGCATATCACGAACCCACAGAAAAATTAGACCTTAGTAGGTTTGCTGCTTATGCAGCAATGTTTTTTCTTTTTTGCAAAACTGAATTGCCACTTCTACAATTTTTGCAGTGTTTAACTGTGGAGAATTTAGTGGTGTTCTAGGAAAAGAGGGGGATGTATGCAGTTCAGACTTACTGAATCAATTAAATGTTTGAAATTAAATTTCTCTCATAAAGATGAGAAAGTTAACTGAAAAACCAAAGATTCCTCAATACTGTGTAGTTCAATATATTAATAACCTATGGGATAATCATCTTAAACTTATTTTTGATCAAACAGTATTGCTTGATGTGGATGTGTGTGTATATATTTGTATGTATATTGTTTCTCCCTCAGGGTCATTTTGTAAAGAGCTTAGGAAGTGCTGGAGATAAAGAGACTGAGACAGAAGTTCTTCTGCTTGAACATGATGTCCCTCATCAGCCTTTTTCCCAGGCTGTCCTTAGTTTCCTACCAAAAATGCCATGGAGCATTACAGAACAGGTAATAATTTTTAAATTATTGTAATAATTACTGTGCCTTCTCCTTCAAATCAAACCCTGACATTCTTGGATATCCCAGTGCACCAAAAATAGAGGAGAAATGTTGTCCAAAACCATTTTGTCTTAGGGTGAGCTTTCACAGAATCACAGAATCATCTAGGTTGGAAGGGACCTTGAAGATCATCTAGTCCAACCGTTAACCTAGCACTGACAGTTCCCAACTACACCATATCCCTAAGCGCTATGTCAACCCGCCTCTTGAACACCTCCAGGGATGGGGACTCCACCACCTCCCTGGGCAGCCCATTCCAACGCCTAACAACCCGTTCTGGAAAGAAATGCTTCCTAATATCCAGTCTAAACCTTCCCTGGTGCAACTTGAGGCCATTACCTCTTGTTCTATCACTTGTTACTTGGTTAAAGAGACTCATCCCCAGCTCTCTGCAACCTCCTTTCAGGTAGTTGTAGAGGGCGATGAGGTCTCCCCTCAGCCTCCTCTTCTCCAGACTAAACAACCCCAGTTCCCTCAGCCGCTCCTCGTACGACATGTGCTCCAGACCCTTCACCAGCTTTGTTGCCCTTCCCTGGACACACTCGAGTAATTCAATGTCCTTTTTTGTAGTGAGGGGCCCAAAACTGAACACAGTAATCGAGGTGCAGCCTCACCAGTGCCGAGTACAGGGGTAAGATCTCTTCCCTGTCCCTGCTGGCCACGCTATTTTTGATGCAAGCCAGGATGCCATTGGCCTTCTTGGCCACCTGGGCACACTGCTGGCTCATGTTCAGCCAGCTGTCAGTCAACACCCCCAGGTCCCTCTCTGACTGGCAGCTTTCCAGCCACTCCTCCCCAAGCCTGTAGTGCTGCTGGGGATTGTTGTGGCTGAAGTGCAGCACCCGGCATTTGGCCTTATTGAAACTCATACGATTGGCCTCAGCCCATCGCTCCAGCCTGTGATTTCAGCTGGATTTCCTATGGAAACAAGGCCTCTGCAAGTTTTTGGGGTTTGGCTAAAACTGTGTTTGTTAGGGATAGACATTTTATGATAAAAAACATATTGCATGTTTCATTTAAAAAGTAAAATTTTAAATTTTGGGGGTTTTTTGCAAAGCAGAGAGACTACAAATAACTGTGACATCATTCCTAAGAGTTTTTTCTCTTGCTAAATAGCTTTGTAACCAAATGTGGTAGCCTGTGTCATTGATAAAATAATCTGAGGAGAGGAGCCTTTAATATGTTTCTGAGAAAGAGAAATCAATGTTTGCAGAATTGCTCCATTTAAATGCTGTTAGTCAATTTCAGGTTCTCCTCAGTAGCTTAAGTATAGGAAATGGTTGCTTTAGAATGTGTGGAAAAATGTCATTAGGGAACAATATAAGCATGATGTGTTTTTGGGCTGGGCTGGTTTGTTTTGTTTTGGACTGGGCTGAGTGGGGTTTTTTTGTGTGTTTTGCGTATTTTAATTTCTTTAAGGTGGGCTACTTTAATTTATTACCTTCTCTTTCCAGTGTGGAAACTGAAGGAGGGACCTTTCTGTAAATTAGCTCTCTAAAAGTCAGTTGTGTAGTCTTAAGATACCTATCTAAGATACTTTTGTAGCCATTGTACAAACGTAGATACTTAGAAAATGTGCAGTTCCTTTCAACTGTCTAGTCATCTAAGCCTTAGAAAACTACAGTTGAGAGCAATCATATGCTAAACAAATTGTCCATCAGGACATCAATCAAAATTTTACTTAAAATAATCTTGATTCCTGGTCCTGCTAATTCTAAGAGCGTGAGAAGATTGTGCTTGTATTCTGTTTCTCTTCCTGTCTGATGTAAAACAAAACCAATTTCAGTCATCTGTCTTATTTTTTCTATCACTGTAGTTTCTGCAGATCTGTTTTGATCTTATAAATAAATATGTCTGCAAACTTTGTCCTAAAACAAAAATACCACTCTGAAAATACTTGGTTGCTTTGGAAAATCTTATGCAAAGTGCCTTTCTCAAATGGTCATTTTTACTTTGATATGGAAGGTCTTCTTGAAAAGAACTTTTTTTTTTTTTTTTTTTTTTTAAATTTCAGGATATGAAATACAGGGAGGACTTAAGGCATCTGTATGTTTGTAGTGTTGATCCTCCTGGCTGTACGGATATTGATGATGCATTACATTGTAGAGAAGTAGAAAATGGAAATATAGAGGTATTGTCCTTTTTTTTTTTTTTTTTTTTTTTTTTTTTTTAAATCAGGGCAGTTATTTATTTACTTCTTCCTTTATTCTTTAAACAGTGCAGTAATGGTAATGACATGAGCAAAGCTCCAGATCTGTTGTAAAAGAAATTAATGGCGTTTGCACAAACTGCAAGATGGTAATAAAGAAAGAGAGTTGATTTGCATTACATCAACGTCAGAAGTGGGAATTTAATGTCTTCTAAATTCACTCTGCTTTCTGCTCTTTTGGCATGGGAAATTAACATAGAATTTATTTATTGCTTTAGCTAAGTATAAACATGGATATCTACAGCTAGGGTAAGGATCTATCAGTAGAAAAAGTGAAGCTACTGCTGCAATGCCTAAGGAATTATTATTTTATTTAAAAAAAAAAAGGCATCAAAAAGCTACAGGCTTAACACCAGATCTCTACCCACTTATATCTGATTTAGGCAGGTTTTCTTCTTTATAAATTAATTTGTAATTGTAATAGCAGGGTGCACCAAAATGGAAGGTCTAGCAAACAGATTTGTAGTGAGCCTTGAAGAAAACAAAAGGGGTTATTTGAGCCCCCAGGCAAGAAGAATTGCATTGGTAATGAATAAAATTTTCCACTAAATGTGTGCATGCCCTTATTTTGTATAATTGCTGCAACTATTCATTTTTTTTAATATCGGTATGATAGGTTTTAATTATTCCTATTACTAAATATAGGAGCTGCTGAAGGGAACTGGGAATGGGTAAATTGGGTTGTAAATAAAAACTTGAGAAAGTTTCTTTCATGTTGAGAACTATTTATGTTTCGTAAGATGCATAATGTGATGCTTTTTTTTTAGGTTGGTGTACATATTGCAGATGTCAGTCATTTTATTCGTCCAGGAAATGCTTTGGATGAAGAGTCGGTAAAAAGAGGAACAACAGTATATCTGTGTGAAAAAGTAATTGTTTTCTATAGCTTTTTGTACAATTAAGCAGTTGGATTTTCATTGCTTTCCTCTTTTAATTCTTCAGAGTAGAGACATTCTCTCTAAATGAAGGGAAAAAAAATAGATTCCTTTGGGCTGCACCTAATTTGCCTAAGACTATCAAAATGAAGGTGTTTTCTGTCATTCGGCCTGCACAGCAAGAGGGAGAAATATATTTTTTTTTTTCTTTTTATATCCATTATCTGGAGAATATCCCTTTCAACTCCTGTTTGAAGCATTAAAAACATATAGTTATGAAACGAGTGCTGTTTTAATACTGATCTGAAACTGCAGAAGTGGCCTGTTTCTGTCTTCTCCATTGTTTTTTCTTGTGATAGCTAAGTCTGTTGTTTTCTATGATTTGTATTCATTACAACTGTACAGTTAGTCCTGTTTATTTTAACATTTCTTACAGACCACAATTTCTTTTCAGAAATAACTTACTAAAAATCTGATAATTAAAATGGATCTTGGAATGAAGTTACACTGAAGTAGCTTACTTTTCTTTCAGAAATCTGAGCTTTCTTAGCAAAAAAATAGATATTATTTCCAAGCTTTTAGTATATTAAAAATCTGGAAATTAAAACACATACTTATAGCTAGTCATGATTTTTATTCTTTACTTTGCAGAGGATTGATATGGTTCCAGAGTTACTTAGTTCCAACTTATGCTCCCTGAGATCTAATGTGGACAGGTATATGTATATGATACATACTTTGATCCTGACAAGGAACTCCAGATGTTTATATGTGGATTTTAACAGATTTTCCCCCCTTCTCTCTCTTAGACTTGCATTTTCGTGTATATGGGAGATGAATCATAAGGCTGAAATTCTAAAAACCAGATTTACAAAGAGTATTATTAATTCCAAGGTTAGTCACATAAATATTATTCCTTTTCTGGAAGAAAGCTGGAGACCTTTCTATAAAACCAGTTATCAACAGACTTGATAATAAAGTTTTCTTCTTTCTGTTTATTGTTTTGTATTTTCTTAGAATTAGAAAATAACACTTAAATCCTAAAAATAAAGGCATGTTTGATTCTGCTCTGTTCTTTTAAACTTCTGAGGCTGCAATGTTTTTTTGTCCAGTTACTTTGTGCTTTTTAAAGTATAAATGTATTGACATATTTTATATGGTTGGTATATACCAATTAGTCATAATTTTCAGTTAAATTCAGTGGACTCTGTAGGTGTTCAATATATTTTATTAGACCTCTAATGTATAAAATACAACTGTGATCTGCATAAAAAAACACTCTTAAGTGCCTGATATTTCTTAACGTCTTGCATAGATCTGTCCTGGTTTGTCCGTTATTCTTTGAGAATGACAGAATGAGAATTTAGGTGTTGAATGTAAAGCTTTGCATTACTGTGAAGCAACTGTGACAGCAAACTGCAGTTTCTGCAAGATAGAACTATGTTTTTCTTTTCAGTATTCAATTATGTATCACCATGTCTTTTTTTAACCTCTTCAAGGCTTCTCTTACATATGCCGAAGCACAGATGAGAATTGATTCAGCAACTATGAATGATGATATCACAACCAGCCTACGTGGACTAAATAAATTAGCAAAAATTCTGAAGAAGAGAAGAATTGATAATGGGTAGGTAAACCATGTGCTGTCCCTGTTTTTTTCCTGGCTATTTTCTGCTGTCAAACTGTATAATGGTCCTCTCTGTCCATTTTTCCGTGAAAATCTTTTGATAGAGAAGTATTTTTGGCATTTTTATGCAAATAAAAATGCCTGTCTTCATTTCCCTGAAAATATAAACTGAGGATGTTAACTTTTCCTTCACAAGATCAATCAATATGGATCTCTTTTTACAAAAACACAACCAGAGGAGTAGCATTTGAAATCTTAGGAGCTACAATTGATGTGTGTCAGCATCATAATTTCTGCTAATTTGAACATTAATACCATAATTTTATCTTTAATTTCTGCTAGTTTTTTAAATTTCTGCTAATTTTAAATTACAGTTTCATGATAAATCCAGATGTTGTGTACAGGCTTGGAACTCAGCTGCTGTATCTGCTTTACTGTAATTTAACATCACTTTCTGTCTTCCAGAGCCTTAACACTTTCCTCACCAGAAGTTCGTTTCCACATGGACAGTGAAACTCATGATCCTATTGATCTGCAGACTAAGGAGCTCAAGTATGCGGTTTATTTTCCTCAATTAGTTAATTCGGGGCAGGGATCACATTAAAGACATGTTTAAGTAGCAACATTTAGTTAATAGTATACAAAATTCTTATAATAGTGCAGGACAATCATAGAATTACAGAATGATCTGGGTTGGAAGGGACTTTTAAAGATCATCTAGTCCAAAGCCTCCTTCCATGGGCAGGGACATCTTTCACTAGATCAGGTTGCTCAAAGCCTCGTCCAGCCTGGCCTTGAACACTTCCAATGATGGGGCATCCAACACTTCTCTGGGCAAGCTGGTCCTAGATAAGAGAATTCCCCTGTATTCTACTGCGCTACTTATGAAGCAAGTTTTGAACTGTGTGCTTCATATATGAATTTAAGTCTTTACTACTGTTTCAAAGGAGCACTAAGGTCCAAACTCTACATCCCACTGGCTTCTCTGTGATACTCTTCTTCTACTGGTATTAGCAAAGGAGAGAAAGTAGAGCTTAGAGCTACGGATTACTGAAACCTTAACATGCGCAGAGTAATACAGATAATCTTACTGAGTTCTAGAAACGCAGCTACTGATTCAGTTTTTGAAGATAAAATACTTTCTCTCATACTACTAAGTGTAGATTCTAGCACAGAAACTTCATTATGTATACTGTCACGACACCATGTTATGGTGTACAACATGGTGCTTTCAAACAATATGCACAATATTTGAACAGTACTCTTAGGAAGAAATCAAGAGGCTTATCTGTTGGTCTTTTGGAGCATTTTTCTTTAATTTGTTATTCCAGAATATTTTAGGTTTTTATCTTCCAACTCAATATTTTAAACTTAAATATTATGGTTTTAGCCTTAAAAAGGTTGGCCTAATTGTCTAAGTGTTCAAAACCACTAGTTAATGTTATATAATATTGTTATGATGGTGGAATGTTTCTTCATTAGACACTCAAAGTAAATACATAGTTTAATGCTTTTCTAACAGTATAAAATATTTTATGTTGATAGAGAAACAAATTCCATGGTTGAAGAGTTCATGTTGCTTGCCAATGTCTCTGTGGCACAAAAAATTTACGAAGAGTTCCCGGAGTTTGCCTTGCTCCGGAAACACCCTGCTCCTCCCCCATCAAATTATGACATCCTAGTGAAGGCTGCAAAGTCCAAGGCAAGTTTTTACCATGCTAATTAAGTTAATTAATTATAAAAAACTGTGTTTTTTCTTGGGCCATTTACCCAAGAATAAGTGTTGGAAAGCAGTATTGTGAAAGTATTTTGAAAGCTACACTTCGAAATTGCTGGTACTTCTAGCAAGATAACTGTACCTCTAGATGAAAGGAAGAATCTTGTGCTTTTAAAACACTTTCTTAGGTAAAGAAAGCAAATCAGTCTTCAAGCGTTCAGTATTGTTAACTCTTGTGTGCTGTGACTGTTTCTCCTCTCCAAGCCAGGAGTGATTTTTGAGCCAGTTTTTGGATTCAGATCACGTAAGTTATTGATGTAGTTAACAATTGGTCAGTCACATCAAATAACGTCTCTCTTAAAGTCAGGAAGTGAGAAAATGTGTTCGTAAGTGTTGATAGTTTCCATCCTCTCCTTAGATCAGCTAGAGGTTAATTTAGCCTGATTTAATTAATAAATCTGAACTTTTAACTTTCTAGTCATAGTGATGTGCATTCAAATTTCCCTTCCCTTCAAGTCTTTCTGCCCTAACCCCCCTTTTTTTTTCCTAGCGCAAGAGAAAAACTCCCAAATTCTACCAGTGTAAGATTAATAGACAAGCCCAAACCCAGCCCATTTTGTCTTCCACTGCTATAAAACTGAAATAATGATAATGATTTCATTTGTACTTTGAAAATTATTTTTAAACTACCATTTTATTTGGAAACCTAAATTCCTGTGCATAGACATTCATTTAATAAACCGAAGTGGCTTTTCACTACTCTGACACAACCATCACAATTAGGTATTAATATGCTATATTTTTGTTACACTTCTAAAATATGCATTTTACCATAATACATATGGCATAATTTGATCTCTAGATCTTATTTTGTTGTCAGTGGTGTACATGAAGGAAATAACATTCAACTGATCATGTGATGAAAACTTACTTTGTGTGACTGGAAGTTAAAAATGCATGATGTATTTTAACACTACCTGAATTTTTATCAGGGAACAAAATGTCATACAGTACTAGTTTTACAAATCACTTTGCCAAGTATAAGTTTTAATAATTTTGTGGAGGAAGTACAAGGTCAGTTACTGCTTATGTTGTGCTTGGATGAGAATCTTTGTGTGGCATAAATACTTTTTTTTTTTTTTCATACCCCTTCTGATTGATTTTTTCCATCCCTTGATTGCATAAAAGGAAATAAACAACTTGTTAGCATAAAGTGTTTCCTAGTTCTGAATGGATGTCTCTTCTGAATTCCTAGGCTACTGACTTGGCTTTTCATTTTTTGCATAGAGCACTAGTAATAATGAGGGAGGGACCTGTACATGGGTGGATTTTTGGTTTTGTAATAGTGGCATTCCGGTAGGTCATTAGGTGTGACATCTGTGCCAGTTGCTAAGATTAGCTGTTAAATTTCTGCTTATACTCTGTTAATATTTGCTAGTAATACCTGACTATTTTTTCTTCCCTCCTTTCAGAATTTGGAAATTAAGACAGATTCAGCAAAGGCTTTAGCTGAATCATTAGACAAAGCTGGCTCTCCTACGTTCCCCTATCTAAATACACTGTTGCGAATTTTGGCCACTCGCTGCATGATGCAAGCTGTTTATTTCTGCTCTGGAATGGATAATGATTTTCATCACTATGGTTTAGCCTCACCTATTTATACCCACTTTACCTCACCAATTAGAAGGTACTTTTATTTTATGAAAGTTTCAGAGAACAACAATATGTGATTTATTTGTGAAGAAATTCTATTTTAAATTGTGGTGTTGTCCATTTAAAACAAAATACTGTTTCTGTTCAGCTTTAGATTTCAATTGAAACAGCAGTGGCTTTACATGGTGATCTGTCTTCATGTAAGCTCCCAAGTTCATTCTCTATGACTCCTAAGGTCTAATAAAATGTTTTAAAATGACTCATAAAATTAAGAGAAATATACCCCTAATGCATATCTCTGGCATAGAAATGCACTTTGGGATCAGTTAGCATTATATAAGTCAACCAGAGACTGAGGTAGTTTGGCCAGTCATTTTTCAGGTGGAAGCTGTGTTTAAGTTTGGAGGATATGAAAACATTGCTAAATTTGAAACTTGCTGCTGTAGCTGTTGCACTGTAATGAAATCATAAATCTTGGAAAATGGGGGGGTGTTTTTCTTTTTAACCAAGATCTAAATTTTGAGGAAAATAATTGTCATCATATTTTGCTCCTTAGAAACATTTCAAGTGAAATGTCTTATAGGTGTATTAAAATTCCTATGCATTTGTGTGGATAATTTGTGGAGCTTCTACGAGTCCTAATAGTAAATTTTAGTTGCCTACAGATGTGTGACAAAGTTCCTGGCTGCAGTTCTACTGAAAGTTATGTAACAATAAGTTCAAGTGCGATGATGCTTTGCAGATCGATGGCATTGAAATACCATTCTACGCTAAATTTGTCTAGTTCATCGGAAAGGGAAGAGGGAGTGGCTTAAGCTGCCATGGTGAAACATCATTCTTTAGTACAAAAATAAAATTTCGTTTCTTCTTTGTAAACATTCAACAATACAGGCTCTCTTAGTAGAATTTAGTACAGAATTTATCTTAGAAAATAGCATAATACACTCTGCAGAGTCAGAATGAATCTTTGGTCAGCAAAGAGAGTGATTCTGAATTAATACAGGGAGTTACCAGCAGATCATCATTGTTACAAAATCTTTTTGATCTATAAGATTCATAAAAACGAAATTATATTTAGAATTGGGGTTTGGGTTGTTTTTTTTTTTTTAAAGTACGTTTTGATATGTCATGTAATCTTATCTTTTCAGGTATGCTGACATTATAGTCCATCGACTTTTGGCAGTGGCCATAGGAGCAGACAGTACTTACCCAGAACTTACAGATAAGCATAAACTAGCAGATATGTGTAAAAATCTCAATTACCGACATAAAATGGCTCAATACGCACAAAGAGCATCTGTTGCATTCCATACACAGGTAAGTAGTTTTGAAATGTCAGGATTAACTATGGACAATTTGTGTTGATTTTGAAGGAAGGGTGGGAACACTGAGTTTTGCTTTGTAGGGCAAAACCGAGCAAGTCTGCAGGAATGATTAAGAATGAAGGCTGCTCCTGTGAAGAAAGGCGTCAACGTTGCATAGCTGGTTCTGAAAACATTAGAATAATGGCATTTTGAGGATTCTTTTTACTTCTTTTTTATAAATGCGATGAATGCTTAATACTATAGTAATGTTATAAACCGTTCATGGGATTTTTTTAATCTTCTTTCGTTATATGGTGTGTAATTATCACTAAGTATAGATTTGTATTTAAATGTTTTTATTTTTTTAAGCCAGTATACTTGTAGTCCAAAAGAGAACATTCTTGTGCTTTTTTTTTCTTATTCATGTATTTTACTTTTGTTACAGCTGTTCTTCAAAAACAAAGGAATAGTGAATGAAGATGCATATATATTATTTGTAAGAAAAAATGCAGTTGTGGTTCTGATTCCCAAGTATGGGTTAGAAGGAACAGTCTTCTTTGAAGAAAAAGGTAAACCAACACTAAGACTGGATTACAACAATGAGGTATGTTTTCTAAGGTTTATAAGCTTTGTCTTAAATGCCTTTATTTTTGGATTTGGTAAATGAGCAGAATGACTTTAATCTATTATAGTTGGATTTAGAAGGGTAGGAGAGGCTTTTCTAAATGCAAGTTTATTAATCTGTACTAGTAGTAGTGCCACTGTGGTTTTTGTAAGTCCAAATAAACAGGTTCTGACAGAAATTGGTTTCTGTAATAGATACTACTAATATCTAATTATCAGAGTAAATACCACAAAAATGTATGTACCACATATTATGACACGCTGAACACTCAGGACAGTAATTTTGTGTTCCTTTTTACTGACACATACCACTAATAATTTCCTACAAAAATATTTTTATAAAAACATTGTAAGCAGTGAGTTTTTATACGAAATACAGTGAGTATTTATACAAAATTTGAACTTACAGGTACCGTCACTTACTGTGGAAGACACAACATTACATGTATTTGATAAAGTTAAAGTGAACATTATGTTAGATGCTTCCAACATCCAACATCAGAAAATTCGGATGGTGTTGGTAGAACCAAAGGTAAGCTACAAGGTTTGTGATTCATAGAAACATATTATCCTTCAGTAATCTTAAAAAATCAGCATACGGTAAAATTGAAATTTAAGGCAGAAGAAAAAAATGATTTAGCAGCAGATTGTAGCGATTGCTCCATATCTGCTCTCAATAAAACACAGGTCTGCTTTCACTGGCTGTTGAAAAGAACAGAGGGTTCTAAATTAAATTTCCCTTCTGGGCCCATCAGGGATATTTCCACTGATGGGAAAGATGATGATTTGCTGAAGTAATATCTTTTGAATTTCACGGTTCTATAATCAAATCTCCCTTTTGAAAATCTGCCAAAACTCAGTAGGATCTTCTTTTTGCTCCAATAAATTACAGTGTAACTGTGATGGGTAGATCAGAAGGAAACTCTGTATAATTGCTGGCTGTAAATGGCAGTCCTTTCTTACAACTTCCACAACATAAAAATTCTCTCTGGATAATGTTGTAAGAACTGTAATGTCCTAATAACTGTGTCTCTGGTCTTAAGACTTTTCAATTCTACCTGCTTAGTGCATCTGGGACACTGGGATTTTCACCTGGTCTCACACCTCAGGCCTGCTGAGTATTTTGCATGCTGTTACAAGGTTGTGTACTTTCATTAAGTTAAATTTGACTTTTGTGGTAAACAGATGATTGCAGTAATTCAGTATCCATAATGATGGAGGAAAAAGAAAACCCAAAATAAGCAAGAGTTCCTTGTTGTTTATACAAACATTGTTATTTCTTTTTTCTGAGAAATCTGTTTCCAAACACATGTAACCATTCTGATCTTTGAGCTGTTCTATCAGCTTGAGTTGAAGGCAATCCTCATGATTTTAAAAAACGGGAGTAGATAATGAAATCTGTAGTAGAACGAAACCTTGCATCCTGCTGTGCATTCACATGCTGAGCTGCCCACTGCTTGCGCTCACCAGATAGTGTTTGTCAGAGCTGCTGTTGTGGGTATAACTCAGGGACATGTCTGTTGCAATGACACCAGTCCCCGAGGGACATGCTTTGTTCATTGAAAATAGTCACAAAGTAAGGCTAATACAAGCTGATTTTTTTTTTTTTTTCTTTTCCCCTCCCCTTCCCTTCTTGTACTTAGTAAATTTCTGTGAAGGTCCTTGTTCTATAGTGAAGCCAATACTATAATTTTAGCTTATCCCTTGGTACAGGAATGGCTGTCCTGGTTAATCCAAAATACTGTGTCATCCTAAACATGTTACTAGTTAGTCCTCCTTCCTGGTAAGGAATGAGTATATAGGAGTAAGATGCACATACGGTGATCATTCCCTTTGTGTCCATTCCAAGCTTCCAGCAATTTACAGCTTAAATACTGTCTCACCCAGAGGTACACATTTTCATGTTCAGTAGATAGTCTTGTTCTGTGAATTGGTTTAATCACTTCTTTTCCCAGCTTACACTTCTGACTCCCACAGTATCTTCTACCAGTGAGCTGCACTGCTCACTGTGTATAAAAAAAGTACTTAACCTTTTGTTTGTTTGAAGCATGATGCCTAGTACTGTTACTTGATGACATACTGCATTTCCTACACTGTGAAAAATAGTCTTTTATTCCTGTTCACCATTCCCATGCCACTCAACTCTATATACTTCTATTACCCACTATGTTAGTTCCTGCTTTTCTGGAAACTATTTCATATCTTTGATCTTCCTCATCACCTTTATGTTTTTGTAGTTCTGTTATACGATTTCTTTGAGCTGGAACAGAAGCATGTGCATGATTCTGAATGTGAGTGTGCCATAGATCCATACAGGATCACACACGTAGAGCTACATACCAGATTTGTTGTGTTGTGTTGTGTTCAGTGGGAACACTTCGCATCATCTTTCTTTCCTTCTAGTATCAAGACCGGTTTTAAGCAGTGAGTTTATACACACCAACAGTTGCTAGCTGACGGTTTTACAGTTGCTTTTAGAACAGAATAGTGTCTAGTCCTGGTGCTGTTAGTGTTCTTCTTGCCAGTTTGTTCTAAACCTTTTTTTCATGATTGTCATTCATAGCAGTTTTCTTGATGTTGGTCTTAATTTTCTTGAGTGCTTCAAATACACTCTGATTACCTGTTTTTCATGCCTGCTTTAGGCTTCTACTATTGTCAAGCCATCCATTGATGGAGGAGCAAGGAAGAATTCCCTGCCTCTCACTTTGAGAATTTTTATTATTGTTCCTCAGTCTTTTGGGCTTGTTTGTTTATCTTAATTTTGCACTTATTTCTTCATTTGGACAAGATTTTCATTTAAAGGATGTCTGTTGACTTGTAATACTATCATGCTACTGACTTTTTTTTAACTGTTCTCTTGAAATTCTGTTGATAAATGGCATATTCTTACTCCAAGTCTTTTTAAACTCCATCTCGCTCCTGAAAGCATTTTACCTTTTTGCAACCCCCTTTAATAAAATCTTTGTTAAATTCCTTATTGCTGATGTAATGCATTTTAAGCTTTGGTGGTTTTCTATTTCTACCATGGTGCTATATTTTGAGTGAGTACACTAAAATCAGTATTAAAGGGATGGTTCTGTGGGTAACCTCTTGAGCAGGGTTCTCAGGCAAGAGTTGCTTCTCCCTTTTTAGTCAGAGAACCCATGACTAGTTGCTCCAAGTAACAGGCCTTTTTGGCACCTAGAAACCTAGACTCTGTCTTGAGCCTTCTTGTGACATTTACTCATTGAAGATAACTTATTGTTAATATGTTACCTGTTCTCACAGCCTCTCCAATACTCCTTAGTATGTCATCATCATCGCCATCCTAATTAGCTGACCAAAAACATAGCCTTCCTTAACGGCAGTGGGTTTAATTACAGCATAGTACTGTGGTGGGTTTAATTACAGCATAGGTGCCCATGTTACTCTAGTACAACTAAATGACTCTTCTAGTGATGTATGCTGTTGTTGCTTTCACATAATTCATAACCTGGTCTGAAAGCCCTTGTGATCAGCTTCCTTGCGTCAAGCTTCCACAGTGTCCATTACTTTCTGTAATCAGCCATTACCATTTGCCCACAGATTTCAAGTGTAGAGGAGCATTCATGGGTCTGATCTTGGTCCAATTGTTCTATGAACCCTACTTCAATGAGCTGTATTTCATTGTAGCCTGCTTCACTCTTCTCTGCTTGAATGCCTCTCATTTCCATGTTACCAAAGAAAGCCAAGCATGCTTCTTGATGACCTTTCCTTCGGGACAAGTCATTCTCTGGAAGCATACAGGCTCTACTCCATTCTTCTTGTTCCTTGCTTTAGAAGTCTGTTTTCCACTTATTTCAAAAGTTTTTCCAGTTTCTACGAAAGCTAAATGCCTTTTTGCTATGCCATGTCCCCCCTGACAGGGCCTCTGCTTGACAGGAGCAGCACTTCAGCAAACACTGCAGTGGTGATTGTTCTAACAGCAAACTGAAAATCATTAGGTTAAGACCCCTTTTCACCTCTCATTCATACCCCCTGTCTACCCATTTGCCAAAAGTACCCATTTGCTTCAGTATGGCAGACAGCTGAAAAGGCAGCGTAGAATCTGTTGCAAAAAACCTGCTGGCAGGTTCGAAGGGCTGCTGCTTGGATTACCCTTAGCTTTTTCCAGCTTTTACTTGAGCATTCTTGCTGTGATTGTTACATGATGGTGGACACTCCTAGATGACTAACAATTTTCTGATGTTGACATAGTGTTTGTAAAAGGTCCATACAAGTAAACTGAAGTTTTATCAGGATAGTATAAGCTAAAATTAAGTGTTCTGACTTCTAATTAATTTCTTACTGTAGGTACTGGGAAATGATGTGCCTGCAAACCTGTCTACAGAGATAAGCAGCAAGAATGAACCGCAGAAGAAGAAAAAGAAGCTATGAAAATAGCTGAATAATAGGATTAATATGAAGTCACACATGAATTACTTGTTTTTACTTATTTTTTCCCTAGGGGCAAAATGCTAGAAACAGTTTTTGTTTACTTTTAAATACACATTTTAATAATTTGTAAAACTGGCTTTTTAAAAAATAACTTTTTATATGTATGCAGGAGAAAACAGTTTTAAAACAAAGTATGTCTACAGTTTCATCTTGTGGGTGAAAATAAATGTTTCTGCAAAGTAAAGAGATAGTTGTAGGTTGTTTGTTGGGTTTTTTTGAACAGCTTTAAGTCTATGCAAGAGCTTGACAAAAGTCAGTCCCTTCAGTGCATTCTCTTTAGCACTGCAGAACTGAAAGAAGTAGTTGTGCTAGGTACTGGTCTTAAGCGCTAACAGAATTTACTCTTGAAACCTAAATTCCAGAGACTCACGCTTTCTTCTGGGAAAATTCTCTTTCAGACCAGATCGGCTGTGTATATATGCACATGCTACAGAGGTGGAGAGAGAAACCATATCGAAGAAGTGCATTAGTCTTTGTCTTGGACCTTTAGGCAATTTAAAATCAATGCTTAGCTTCTGATCAACTGCCTTAAAAAGGATGGAAACCATCAGTTTTATTTGTATTAATTACACAAAAATCCACAAATAGCAAGAAGTTTTGCAGCGATCATTCCAGCTTGTATTGCCAGGATGCTGCTGAGTTAGAATTCTTAGTTGGAATTATCAAAAAAGCCTCAAGTGTTTTGTGCCTTGAACTGCACTGTTACAATCAAGCTTCATCACCTGACTCTGTAGTCATAAAACATGTTTTATGTGCTGTGAGGACTCAAGTAGTTTTAGGTGTGCTCCTAGACTCAGTGCTGAACTCCCACCACAGGGACTTGGAGGTGGTTGCTACTGAATTCGGTAAAAATATCCTCTCAAGTGCTGGGGCTTAGAGTAGTTTTCAGAGACCAGTTCTGGTGGTGCCAATTTCTAGCTCTCAAAGCCAAGGAACTGCAATCCCACATACTACAGGTGTGTCTCAGAGATCCTTCTTTGAAGAGTTACAGCTCATGAAATTCCACACTAGTCACTCCTCAGCGCTTTCCTTGGGTAATCAGTGGGTCACAGTTGATCAATACATGGTTGTCACTTGGTCATATTGACTCAGCTCCCTGTCTGCTGTCATTGTAAAGGATTTCATCAGATTTATGAAGTACTTATAAAAGGCATCAAAGGGACACAATTAACATGTTTATTACAATTGTAATAGAAAACCCCACCCCATAAATGAGACATTTGATTCCTGTCATCACTATTCTAAAAGGCTTTGGAAACTTTAACAATAAAATTTTGTTTCAATAAAAGTGTGCAGAGCACTGGATCTATTCTCTAATAGACAATTCTAGCACTGTATATTCAGAATTCTAGCACTTCTAATTCAGCACTACATTACAGTAACTGAACCCATTTTTTTTGTCACTATATCTGAGAGCACAAAAGCCTGCCGAGCTCCTTGCCTGCTCTCGTTCCTGTTCCCCAAGGCCCCCCACCCAAACAACAGACATACATGTGCCTCCAGCAGCACTCCCATGAAAGATGCTACAAACTAGCAAAAAAAAGGTCAAACGTTTTAGGTATAAAAGAAATGTTTTATTCTGTTTCACTACTCACTTTACAGCGACACATGTTAAAAGGACTCTCATTATTACCTAAATTATTGTA
The DNA here is from genome assembly GCF_047716275.1 of Strix uralensis. Taxonomy (NCBI): domain Eukaryota; kingdom Metazoa; phylum Chordata; class Aves; order Strigiformes; family Strigidae; genus Strix; species Strix uralensis. The sequence continues at coordinate 92,776,590 of NC_133973.1, forward strand.
AACAATGACCGTTTTGTGCAACGTGTGCCAACCAATGCAAGTACAACCAGAGAAACAATGGTCAAATGATTTCCACAATAATTTGCACAGTAGGTTTCTTCTACAAAACAATTACACAAACATAATAAAAAATATGCATGTTACCATAAAATAAATAATTCCCATCTAATTGAAGACTATAAAACAGGACAGAAAATACAGGCAATCCATTTGGGGTCATCCTTAATTACTTCTCACATTCACTCATTTCTGCTGTTACTTTTCCCTTACATTTAAGAAAATACTTATACAGGGTGCAATTAAATATTTTAGTGATTATTTTTTATTTGCAAATACTATGAAAGCCTCTGATCACTGAACCTATCATGAAGAATAAAAAAATTTTATTAAAAAAATAAAACCAAGTCTTAATTATACATATCATGCTAAACAGTTCAGAAACAGATCCTAATTTGGACCACCCTGCTTCTCATCTTCGCCTTTATATTAACATCTACTATTTTTAGTTATCACACTTGCAAAAATAAATCCTTTGTACAGACCAGAAATCTGAAATTCACCCTTTCAATTGATTATTGTTAAAGAGAATTATCATGAGAAACAGAATGATGCAAGGTCATAAGTAACTTTCAAATCTCAGACAAGTTGTGTCTTGCTTTTGAGCTACAAACCTTAACAAGCTAAAGCTAAGAACATTTTGAAAGCCCTACTCAGTAAATCCATTTTCCAGAAGTCTGTTCATTCCCTACTTTAGCAAAATTCATCCCCAAAAAGTTACCAATTCAGTGTATTTCCAGCTTTTAGTAGGGCACTGTTTCAAGATCGTGATGTAGGTAATTGAGGATGTTACGTTCAATTACTGTCATCCAGTATGTGTTACAGAAATATTGATTAAATTGCTACGGAAGTAAAAATCATGCATGTTGTCATCTTTGTTGGTTAGAAATCTGAAGTAATTTTTTAAGTTATTATTTCTGCAATGTGAGAACTAAAACCAAATTATGCTTTATTAATAATATAGAAGTTTCCCTTTTTAAGTGTATTTTTCAGAAAGCCTTCACTGGTGATTTATTAATGAAAATATTTTAAGAACTGTTCTATCCATACAAGGCTTGCACACAAGTCTCAGATCTAGCACACTGCTTTTTAATGCCATGCAATTCTGTTCATACCAACCCCTTTTGAGATTTTTAAAAAAATGTCCATTGCCTTCAAATTTAGGTCTGACCAACCATTTCAGGCTTAGTGTAACAATAGCTACTCATCAGCCACAGTTTATCACTTTGGTATGAGCTTTTCTGTGGGCTGTGGAATAGAATAGGAAGCAGAACTTGCATCCCATATCCTGCCACTGGATATCCTATAAAGAAAGACTCCACCTTGAGCACATACTAGAATGGACTTTTCTTTTTGATGAATCCAACAAAGCTTACTTCAGAGCTCTACAAACACAGAGCCCTGAAATCTCAGTATCTCCCTGATCTCTTCTTCCCTCTTAGTCACTTGGGCTAGAAGATTACTGGATTTTTTTTCCCCATCCACATTTATAAATTCCAGAAGGTTCAAATTTAACCACATCCGATTTGATTAGGCAAAGGGAGTTCTGGGCTTCCAGACCTTCCCCATTCCATTACTTGTGTTCATTGACGGTTTTCTTGGAAGTATCAAAGGTTTTGTTTATATTAATACCTTTTGCATAAGTGGCATGCAAAAGTTAATTATATTTCTAAATGTTTATTTAAGTATTTTGGTAATTTCTGTAAGCCACATAATAGTACTGGGAATTAACATAAGAGGGAAGTAAAATGTAATGGTTTACTTTAGTAGAAGGAAGGCTGCACCATTCTCGTAATGATGTACTGAGACCAATTAACCTTATTGCACCTTCTTATGTTCCTTTGAAACTGTACTGGAGCATCAATTTGGACACAAATATTCTTAGGAGACAGCGGTGGAGTCAGGTGATCAAGATTAGTCCTAATAAAATTACTGAAGTAAACACCACTAGAATTTAATTTTCAAGTAACCAAGAGTACATTTTACTTAAGTACATGGTAAAACTAACTGATGGATATGCAGTTTTCAGTGAAATCAAGGAAAAAACTTTACAAAAAATTGCTAAAAGGCTTTTTTTGACTTAAAGCTTATTTTATTACAATTAAACTTTCTTTAAATTGTGGAAAAGTATGTAATTTCGGTAACTAGAGTGGAGTTTTCATGCTGCTGTTTACAAAGGAAACTTAATTAAAAGGACTAGTGTGGTACTAAAATCAAAGTAGCCATTTTTAACAGTTTGCAGTCCACTATAAAACATACACATATTCCAGGGACACATTTCTGGAACACTAGTTTTATTCTTTCCTCATGAAAGTCACAGCTGAGTTTTACCACTGTTACTTTAGTCTGATACTGACACTCACCCCCTCTCCTGTTACTCCAGCCCTGCTCTGATCAGACCCCCAGCAATGCATTTCTGTCCAGTCTCTTTCTTGGTGCCAGTATTCCTGAAGCCAACAATAAATCCAATCAGGGGAAAAGCCATCCAAATCAAAACTAATACTCCTTTCCTTTTTCTGTCCCCCAAAGAAAAGTTACCCTCATGGCTTTAGGAGCTGTGTCTTAAAATGTAGGTGTTTTTGGAGTTACATTGGCTCCTATGCAAGTTACCCTAGGTTTGCTCAGTCTAACTGAAATACTTCTCTCGAAGCTGAAGTTATGTCCAAACTTTCAAAACAAGGCTCCTCACAGAATCTACCCTAATCACAGAAGGAACACAGTTCTGAAAAAACAGTATGGTTTCTTTGTACCAAGTCTAGCTGCCTTCATTTTTAAAAGGATCGCTTAATAATACCAATAAATTTCTTAGTAAGACCTGAAAAAACCCACATTATTAAAAGTCTCCCTTAATATATACCAATTTATTACATTTGCATTAAAAAAGCAAAATAGTATGTATAATCCAGGTAATTGAGGTCATATATATAAAAATTATTATTAGACAACAAAATTTAAGTTCTCTATAAGAAAACTACATACCATTTTTGTGAAATCCCTGAACTTGATTTTCATTTTTATGTTTCCAGGCAGAAACGTTGCAAGTTGCATTTTGACCAAATACTGTACTACGTGGTTTTGCTTTATGGAAACAGGATTGCTTCTCTGGAGATTTTGCTCTCAGCAACTGATTGTCCTTATGGTTTAAAATGGAACACTCCTAGGTTAATAAGGAAAAGTTAATTTTAAAACCATTTTCACAAAAATTCCCCAAAGAAACAAGATCCAAAGCTACTATCTGAAAATTTCAAGTTACAATTAGTACCTTGCCCTCCCATCTCTTCCCTTCTGAAATGAAAAAAATGAAAGGTGATGTTTTCTCTGCACAAATCTTTGCAACATGCTGCCAGCGAGAACCTCCTTTCAGAGGACACATGCTCTGCCTGAATGAGCCAGACTCTATTCTTTCAGCCAGCAATGTCCATGCTTTTTTCTTTTCATTCTCTGTGGGTTCTCTGTTGTGAGAGTTGAATTAAGTACTGAATGCCTCCACACTTAAATCCTAATCCAAAATACAAAATTGGGCTTAGTCAGGATCTAGCAATTGTAAGACTAGCAGTGGGAGAAGACAGCTGCATGACACTGGTGAGTCTCTAGGACTGGTTGGATATTAAACATTTGATTCTGATGAGTACATTCACATGTATAATCCATGTCCAACAGGGTGACTGGGGCAAGACCTCAGAGGAGATAGGTATTTTTAGAAGTTAAAGATAAAACATCCATCTCTTCTTCCTGTAAGGGCACAGTTATCCTAACCTAAAATGAGCAGAGTTCAAAATTTGATGTCAACAGTCATAAGACACCATCAATCTGGTCTTTACCTTGGCAGAGAATTGGCTATTAGCATGTCAGATGCAGAAGTGAGGTCAGGGCTGAATGGGCTTGAGTTTTTTTAATAATCTGGTACTACTGGTCATTACTGTCTCCCCTTCAAGGACTGTAAACAACACAGTAGTAGACCATAAACTACAAAAGTTATAAAACCATAATTACTAAGTGAGAGGAGATGATCTTTGCTCTCTCCTCCAAAGAAACTAACTAGCCTTGCTTCCCATTCTCTGGAAGAAGTAAAACTCCTTCCCATCAGTCACAAGATTAAGAGCTTGGGAGTCTTGCTAGATATGTATTGTCTTTTGTCATTTGTTTCACTTTTAAGATAGGTCAAAGGGCTTGTAATCAAAAGATTGTACCCAAGCAGAAAGTTCCCCACCAAGTCAGCATGCCAGGTACGGTCTAGGAAACTTGAGGCTAGTTTATGAAAAGTAGTAGCAAAAAATTTTTCCCAAAAAATGCACTTCTCCACAGGCACACATTTAAAAACTTAGCAACAAAAAAAAGCAGCAAGAACAGAAATAAAAATAACAGACAGGCTACAATACATCAGAAACCATGAGCAGCCTCACAACTACCCTTCATGCATATACCTCAGTTTCCTCTGAAACTACCTCTGCCTTTTGTCATAGAACACAACAATTTTATTGTCAGCTTATAATATTTGTCCTCTATTTATTTCTTATTTTCAACATGATACTTGAAGTGATACTACATTAACATGCTCTCTGTTATCATCTGTCAGTCTCTCCTCTTGGGCTCCCTGAAACTGAATAAAACAGGGAATGGATGCTTTAGATGGGAAGCCTATCACTTTTGTATGATAATTTAACTCCTACCTTTGTTCTAAGCAGCTGAGATTTATTCTGAAGCACATTCGTATTCACATCATTTTCTCTGCAACTGTTTTCAGCCCCCACAGTATCCATAATGCTGCTTCCACAAGTCTGTGTATTATAACCACTGTCCACCTGAAATCAAGAAGCGGGGCTTTAAAAATGTACTGCAATTTAACACCAATAAACCCTTCAGATTCTCATACCTAATACAACTTGCATTTGATTAACAGAACTTAATCCAACAAACCAACTACCATCAATAACAAAAGCAAGTTGGAAACAGGTCTGTCAGAATTAGTTTAGATTAAGTTAAATGTATTACTGTACATAGTAACACAAAAATTATTTATAATTGCTATGCTAACTCCACTGAGAGAGGAAAAAGGGGATGGGGGAAACGAATAAGTCACAATACTACCTGCATGCCACATCCAATAAGAGAAAATCGACAATTAGTTCCAGAATGCTATACCTATTAAAAGTTAGTATGTTGAGCTCGGTTTTACAAAGAAGTAAAAATACTTTCATTTTTACCTGAATACTACTGTTGTCACAAGGAATTGCACTGCTTTCTGCAAGAGGTGACATGCACATGCGAGAATTTTCAATACTGAAAGTTATCCCTGTCATAAAGCTTGTCATTGGTGCATTGCTATTGCCAATTGTTTCTTTTATCCAAGTGTTTTCTTCCGACACTTCAGCTGCATCAGCCATATCTACAGTATTATTTTCCTTTGAGCCTTCTATATCCTGAAACGATGACAACCTTTGGTGACAAGCTTCTGAGTGAGCTGGTGCAATAGACACAGTTGCTACCACGAGATGTGTACCATGTGCAAAAGTATCACCATCTTGCTGACATAAGTTTATTCCATTATCCGTTTCTGGGAACCGAGTTTCCGCTGGAGAAGCATTTTCCTTGTCTTTCTCATCCTCAACGTGATTCTCAACTGTAATAGGTATTCTAATGACAGAAGTCTGATACTGGGTAGTTCCTCTACATGCTCCAAGCCTCATAGGAGAACAGTTTTTAATTGGAGAACAACCATCTATGTAAGGACTTCTTGTACTTGGGGGTGTCATTCTATTTGAGGAAGAAGGAATATCTGGAGAATGAAACGTAAATTTTCTTTGGTCTGTAAAAAACAGAAGTTATTCTATCAGATACCAGGTAGAGTTAAAGTCATCATCCTCAAAGCCTTACAGTCCTTTCAAGAATTATAGTTAACTACATAGTATTTCACTGACCAGAGTCTCTCAGCATCACGGCTTTCTTAAAAAAACAAAAAAACCCCAAAAAACACCCCCCTACTCCTTCCCCCTCCCCCCCCCCATAAAAAACCCAAAACAAACAAGCAAACAAAAACCACTGGCACATTTAAACTACCACCGTAAATGCAATTTTTTATCCCATTTTCACCACCAAATTTGTTTCCTATGACATGGTTTGCTGTATTGGAGGCCTTGAATTTTCAAGTGTCAATACTACACAGTCACAGAATCATCTAGGTTGGAAAAGACCCTGAAGATCATCCAGTCCAACCGTTAACCTAGCACTGACAGTTCCCAACTACACCATATCCTTAAGCACTGTGTCAACCTGACTCTTAAACACCTCCAGGGATGGGGACTCCACCACCTCCCTGGGCAGCCCATTCCAACACCTAACAACCCGTTCTGTGAAGAAATACTTCCCAATATCCAGTCTAAACCTTCCCTGGTGCAACTTGAGGCCATTCCCTCTTGTCCTATCGCTTATTACTTTGTTAAATAGACTCATCTGCAGCTCTCTGCAACCTCCTTTCAGGTAGTGTTTAAAGGAAAATGTGTGAAGGCTGGTTCTGTGGCTTTTTTCCAAACAAATATCAATACACATATTCTATAGGCATTTAAGAAATTTGGGGCAGCAAAAAAGTTTTCAAGAAAATCAAACATGAGAAAACACCTATGCCATCTCCACATATAGTGGTGCTGAAATACCACAAGGCTCATGAGAGCAAAACCATGTATAAACACCACATTAAGTCTTACCAGGTAATGGATGAAACATGAAATACTGACATTTTCTAGAGCAGCAAGTACACAAAATGTTTGCCATTTCTTCACTAGTCAGCTTCATTTCAAAAAATCTTTGCTTTCACATGATTTGACAACTCACGCTAAACATTCTTTGTCCAATTAAAATGCTTCAGGTTGGGCCAAATCAGATCTGTGATCTGACTTAGTTTAGGCATATTGCTTTAAAACCCCTTCTCACACTAGATTAATCCTTTAATTCTTTTTTCATTCCTGTTAGGTCTCAATTCCTTCTTCTAAAATATTTTCCCTAGTTGATTTTTTTCATGTAGGTACATTTCACTGTTTCACATCATTAAGATATTTCACTCCTAAACAGTAAATGTGTCATATAGGAGACTGTTGGTCTGCCAAGCACAGTAACTTGTCTCTGAACAGAAAAAAGTTCCAGTAAGAATGCAGGAGTTTTTATAACAAAGACACATAAATCAAGAAAGAATACATATACAATTAAACTATACCTGATAGTGGTGTCTTTCTTATGTGAAAAGCAATTGGTGAAAAAGTAGGAGAACCATTATGCGCAGGAGACCCCTCTGGAAATGTGGGACTGGTTATACTTCCCAGACTATAAGCCCTTGTTCCTCCCTGAATAGGGCTTGACGAAAACTGACCCTTCAGTTAAAAAAAAAAAAACCACACGCTAATTTTCATAATGTAAGCTTTGACTAATATGTACATTAAAAAGTGTTCTAACTATGACAGCACTGAGAAAAACTGATCGTGCACAATGACAATCTCTATCATTAGTTTAAATATTCTAGTTTCAGGTCTTCACGTCTTGGACTTTATGCCTCCACATAGGACCCAAACAGTCACATAATACCAACTAAGACTAGAGTATCTGTTAGATTAAAGAACTATGAGAAGCCTAAACAGAGAATTAATGCTATCTGTGTATATAATCAAGTATTTAATCTCAGTTTCTTACTCATACCAATGCAGATGAAAGCCAGCCACTATTTGTATTTTAATGGAATCTGTATTATCTGAATTACTTAACTCAGCAGCAGACAAAATACTCTTCCTTAAGGAAAGAGAATAGTGGTTGTGATCTTGCCTAAGAGTATGGTGCAAAAAGCAAAGTCACTTCTAGCAGTATTAATTATGCTGCAGGAATTCTTTACTAGGTTACCATAATGAAGACTTTTTTTTTTAAGCCACACTCTCGCTGGGGTAGTTTTTTTCCATGCACTTCAGCTGCCAAACAGATGAAACCATACCACCTAAACCAGTTCAGCTGTGCTATATCCACCTGGGAATAAAATTCATCTCACTTAATTTAAAATACAGACATTATGTTCTGCATTCAAATACATGTCTGTTCATCTGAAATATCTGGTCAATGGAAAAGAAAAAAGCATATTTAGCACTGCATTCAAAGATCCACAAGTCATTTCTTCCCCCACAAATGAGTCTGAGCTATAACTAGTATTTTAGACAGTTGTTCACGGATTTAAGCATGCCTTTTTTTGTATACACGTTTTACAAAAAAAAATGGCTTCAACATGCTTTCAGCAAGTCTTGTGTATGTAGCAACTCCTACTTCCTTTTCATAACATAAAATTAACACATAATTCCTTCTATACAAAAGAATAGCAGCACAACATAATAATTTGATATACTAAAAAGTCAGTAATATATTCTTTCAAGACTTTTTTGTTCATATTTTTATGAATTTGAAAAAAAACACATCACCCTTTGGTCTAACACCTACTCTGTCATAAAGCAGTTGGAGCTTATTAAAAACACGGTTGTTCATATGGTGAAGTCTGTTAGAAGTTCTTAAGAACTACTCTTGTGCCAGGTAAGTCACACCTCACTCAGCCCCCAGAACAGGCTACTTACTGAACTAGATGTTTCCAGAGGGCTTCTGCACCGGACTGGAGATATGTCTATTGAACAAAGCACTCCAAGTGGCTGACTACCACATGGACTATGCAGAGAAGGGGATAAACACCCAGATACACTTCCATTTTCTTCTAAAAACAGCTTTCTTCTGAGTGATGAAGAGCTCAGATTTTCCTGAGACTGATCTGCAAATTCATCTGTTCTAAAATATTCACCTAGAAATGGGGGGGAGAAGTCATTCCCAATAAGAATGCAAGGAAAAAAAAAAAAAAATCTTCCACTATAGAGACATACATAACTAAATTAAAACATTTAATCCAATTTACCAACACAGCAAGTAAATAATCTAATTAGGTACCTGTCCCAAATGATCACTTGTTACCATTACAGTAAGTCCACTTTGTCCACTACGGTTCTACTTTTGCCTATCATCCTTTAACACTAAAGTCTGCATTTAAAAAAAAAAAAATAATATTGGCTAGCATCCACTTGCTGGCATTTTCCCAAAATTCCATTATTCTTCACATCTGAGTTGTGAAAAAGGTGTTATAATAATACCCAAGCAAACCTAGACCCTTTTTCAGGTCTCCCATATGCATCAATGGTCATTATGATACATCCAAAGACAACCCAGATTCAACTTGAAGAGAGTCAAAGCAGTTAGCAGCTTACAGTAGAACAGCACAGAGATGTTAACAAAGACCAATTAAAATATACTGAGACTTAACAGTGTATTTTATTTTTTTGCTCTTGCTCTATTCTAACTGGATATTCCTTGTAGAAGAAATTTTTCATTAATTCACAAATTATGCATTGATGGAAACATTTGTTAAGACAAAACATGAAAGCAATAGATATGGTTGTTTTTCTGTTTTAATTCTGAGGGCCCACAGTCACGGTCATGAACTTCAATACTGGAATAGGAGCATACAGCCCAAAACCTCTGAGCTGGCTATACCCACTATTCCCACATATGAGCTGTAAGAACAGGCCTTTCCAGCCCCCTTGCCTGAGAAACTGGCAGCAATTGCTTGATATAGCAGTTATAATCAGACAGTTAATTTACTTTGTCTCCCCACTCAGCAGTCATGACTTTTTTGCCACCACACAACTTCCAGTCATCACCATGACTTCATTTAAATTAAAGGCACAGAATTATAGCATAGCTCTGCTCAAGGCAAGGTTGGGCTATGAGCCTCATGGCCAGCAAACGAAGTCAATCAGCTCTGCTAAATTAAATAACTGCTCTGTTTGGCAGAGGCAGGGAGTGTCTTCTGCTTACTACCTGTAAGGAACTGAAGGAATTAATGCCTCAAACATTCATTGACACAGAAAACCTCAAGTATAAATTGTGGCCTTTGTGATTAGTCTAAGGAATGATTTAACTGTCTAGGGAAGCACAGGGTGTATTGAAGGGTGCATGGCTCTGATCCCTTGCAGTTGTATAACCAAATTCCTTAGATAAGCCTTGAAGGGAGGAGACAGACTGACTAAAACCACATGTTCAGGTTAAGGCCTACACTTTGATTTATGACTATAACCTCCAAGAAGAGCTAAAAGATTGATAAGAGATAAACAACTGACACCAGACAGAGCTAATGACTGGATAATTGCCTAAGAAACAAAAGCTGAGGAAAAGGTAAAGGTGCTAGGGGGAGATCATGATCACTGACTCAATTGGACAAAAGGGTTAATGTACCCCATTTCCCCCCCAACGTGCTGAACCCATGCTCCACCTTTTGTCCGTCTCTCATGGAAATGATGAACTTAAAAGGTCACAGAAAACTCTGCTCTGTGTGCACCCACCACCCAAGATTACCAGACCTGAGACAATGCTGGATCCTTGGGTGGTGATCAGGATTTCTTTGAATCTTTCTCTCCTTTCTTTTTTTTTTTTCTTTCCTTTCTTTTCTTTCTTGAGACCACATTGCTTATCCTTTTCCAAGTTTAAGTTGTTTCTACCACAAGTAAAATATTTTAACCGGTCATTTGGTGTCATTTCCCCTTAATTTAACTCGAGGGGATCACAGAACCATTACAACACTCTGGGCTCCCAGTCCGGGTCATGACACTACCTTTTATGCATTCAAAATTGTCAATCAATTTCCAGTTGTCCTCCATATCCCTCCTCTTTCACCTTTATGTTTACACACAAATCATATCATTTAAGTCAGATGTCCCATGCAACACACAATAACTATTTAGAACACATACTTAAAACTTTCATTCATACATTAGGTTTTCATTATTTCCTAAGACAAAAGAACCTCAGCAAACAATACAAAAACGAATTTTCTATTTAGACATTCATAATTAAATTTAGATATTACACAACATACCTAGTATTTTCTCTAAATTAAAATCCACTGGCAAAGACAATACCGTCTGACAAGCAGCTGCAATGAATAAAACAACAAAATTAGCTTGCAGTGACCTTTTACTAAAACTGTAGAAACAAAAATTGACTTTCAAATTGCATTGCAATTGAGCTATTTAAGTTACAGTTGCAATAAGGGAAATTGTTAATTAAAGCTAGGATTCTGATCTGACAACACTGTATGGAGCACACTCAGGCCTAGAGATAAAAAAACAAGGGTTGTAACATAAAAGCCTTTAGAGAGGCATTCTTAACTGAGGAGACAGGTCTCTGACGAAAGGATTCAAAAGGAAGTGGGAGAAAGATCATCAAAATACACGGGAAAAACACTACCTATTTATCTAAAACAAAACAGTTTAAAAGATGCCTTAAGATTTCTGCTATTTATTTGGCAGAGAATCAAGATTCTCTAATCCAAAACAATCCAACACATTAAAGGTTTCTTGAAACTGTAGATTACCTGTAAACCTGAGGCTTATATTCACTTTTTAATTCAGAAAAAGTGCATACATTGAGTTGGAAAAAATGCACTCCACCGTCTACAGAGGACTTCCGCTTTTACTTCAGAAAAAATTTGAAAGAGTATAACAGAATTAAATTACTAGGAGAAATGGATATTAAAATTAATAGTACCATACAGTTCAAGAAAAATTATTTCGACAGGAATATTAACAAAAAATAATTCCTTTTTGAAAATAAATAGCCATTAAGAAAGGGGTTATTTTGCTTTGGAGAAAGCCTGTAATTTCAGACATTGCCTTTTACCCACCATTGCTTTTCCCAGGCTGCAAAGTTAGCTGTCTTCCAATCGGAGAAATGTTATTTAGATCTATGGCTGTAAAACAGGTAAGAACTTAAATTTAAGCATGCATTACATATAGAGTTTTGAAACCTAGCAGCAGTAAGTTAGAATATTTACTGCTGCTAGACAAAATTTTTGCATTGAAGTATGGAAGAGATTAGAACAGAGTACTGAAGAAAGGTTACTATTATAGCTGGTAATTTCAGCACCTTTCTATTCAAAAACTGCATAGTGAAGTAGCATCAACTTTGCCCAAATCTTTGCCTTCTGCAGCCTCCTCTACATTACAGAGATTTAAACCAAACTCAGTTCATGCTTAGTCAAACAGTCTGTGTTCAAGTAAAACACATTTCCAGAAAATCATGCAGTCAGGACTTGAAGACAACGATGAAGAATCTACTACTGCACCCTTTTTACACAGCTAAGCAACACATCAGACCATTTTCTTTCACCATTCACTTTCCCAGGTCTAGGATTGTGACTTATGTTCTCTGCCCAAGAAGTGATGATCTTACAACTGACAATTAAAAATACACTATCCACAAGCTGCATCTCCTTGATAAAAAATTTTAACAGTTTAGCCTCTTCCAAATCTTGCAAAAATCCTCAAGCACTTATTTAAGAATTTCCTAAGAAATGATACTGAATGCAAACAATACTTTATGGCCGATATTTGTCCAACTTGTAATCCATTTACTATGTATTTAGTTGGTTATATATAAACTTTAATAACAACAGCATTAATAATAAAATCTAATAATGGCATAAACAAAATAAGAAAACCCACAACCCTACATACAGTGACAGTGAGCTAGCAGGACACTAAGAGGACAACAGGAATTTATGTAGCAAGTAAGGGTAGAAACATAGGAAACTCAGTTTCCCATATACTTATATTGGCAGGAGAGCAGTCAGAGTCAGACATGCAGATATCAGAAGAAAGAATGAGCAAAGTAGAAGATTTGGCTATTACCAGTATTCACACAGCAAAGTTGTATGTGTAAATTAAACTGGGTGAAGACAGGTTATGAGAGGAAAAACATTTAAGAACAGGAACCAAAAATAACAAAAAGGAAATATTATGTAGAATTCTGGATTAGTAAGGTTTTTTTAAAGAAAGCACTTTGAGAGAACAGCTACAAATTTATCAGCTGTGCTCTCTTTTATCATTGGTTCTTAAAATTAAAGGTTGAAAAACCTTATGCTTTATGATTTCTCCAAGAGCTAGACAATTTTGGGTGGACACACAAAAGCAACTTACATTTAGTTGAATTAAACTGAGAAACTTGCTTGCCTTCATGTTCAGTCCATGGAGAAGGAACTATGAGTCTTTTTGTGAAAAACTAGAGTAGAATAAAACCAAACCATCTTAGCACTTTTAAAAATTGGAGACTCTCAACTTTAAATTTAGATTAGTATCCTGAACAAGAAAAAATTAAGTCATAACTTCTATTCACAGTAACTCTTCCTTCCCCAAAACGTAGTTATCCCTTACACCCAAAATATATTATTTCAGGCCCAGAGATGTTAAAGAAAAAACAATTTGATTTGAAAAAGACTCCCATGTTCTTTATGACACATACCACATCAGATCTTTCAAGTCTTAAGAGTGAAAATTGTACAAAATTTTCATTTAACCCTAATTACTCATGTAAAAATTTGAAGTCTCAACCATATTTATGGCAGAGTAGTTTAACATAAGTCTTTTCAAATGTTCAGTTTGTTGTATTTTGACAATTGTATTTGGCTTGAAGTGCTAAAGAAACACTGCAGTAACAGAAAAAGAAGTGGACAACCAAGGCTTTTTGGCAATATTAGTGTATTTAGCTAAACTGGTTAGCAGCAAAACATTTATGAGTACTGGCATTTCAGTCTTTTTCTCTGAAGCAGAAACTATCCTGCTGTCACAGTTGCACTCTAGAACACCCTGATGCTGAGGACATGAACACTATTACATAGCTTCAAGAAATACATGGTAAATCCTGTTCTCACAATAAAAGCAAGACTCAAAGCAAATGAAAGAGAGCTTGGCTTGAAACACCCAACCATTAAAGGCATAATTTTTGTCAGAGACATGGTTTCAAACTGTTGAGTTGCATAATCCATTAGCTTATGCCTCACAAAGAAGAAATATCCTTTTAATGTAGATTTAGAACAACAGAGTATCTTAGCTGCAGGTCTACTACAGAGCACCTTTATGGAATCCTAAAACATGTTTTTTGTTTATAGAGACAGAAACTGATAACAGCATGATACAATAGAAGAAGGTCAATAACAATAAGGAAGACTTGCCTAACAGAGCCTTATTTTTTTAATCGAAATAACATTAAAGATTTCTATAGTGAAGATTTCAAACACTTTTCTTTCTCTGCTAGACAAATGGATAGTAAAAAATAAAATGAAAAATGAACAGAATTACAAGCTATCAAAAGAAGGTCTTGCCTTCAACTAAGCAAACTTTGAAAGAAATAAAAAATAGCCAAGGTTCTGCTATATTCCTAAAAATGCGATAAAAGAACCTAAGCTACCTAACAGTTTCTGTAAAACCCTAAATAATAATTATTTTTAACCTTAAATTAACTATTTATAAGAGTTATTGTACAGCTACATTCCCACTAGCTCACCAACACAGAAGAAACAGACTGCTATTCTGACGTACAGGTATGTGAAAGAAGATGGGAAGAAAAAGACCATGTGGATTCCAACTACAACTGCAAGGGATGAGGACACAAAATTACTTTCTTAATAACCAGTAAATAGGCTTCTGGGTTTTGAAATCCTATAATAGATATGGATCTTTTTTGTACGTATATAGGTAAAACGAATCAATACTTGATAGCATAGAAAGTTATTACCTCCTCAATGGCTTTTTGCCTTCTGTCTTCTGTCTCCTTATCAATTCTAAGTAACAAATGAAAAACAACTCAATTACCAAAACCATCACAATTGTAATCTTTTACAGATGCTTAAGAAAAACATCATAAATGAAACTATACTAAACCCTAAATCTTATGTTTTTACTGTTACGTGCAATAGTCTCATACTATAAATTTAGAAATATAAATGCACTTCTCAGTTACTTCAGTTCATTTGAAAGAGATCTGTACCATCTATAGCTAGATATTTGTAAATCTTCTATTTGCTCCTTGTATCAGCAAGCCTTTTTATCTAGACAAAAACTCAGTCATAACTGATCCTCCAAAATAATCCCTTTAGTTATGTTGAACTTGTCATATGAATAGGTTTTACTATTCAAGTTGCCATGACATTAGGCTTACAAAGAATCTCAATATGAAATCAAGCAGAATAAAAAACTGAGCTGTAAGGAACAAAAGGGCAACAGAAGATGCTCATAAGAATGTCTGCATACTCGAATTCCTGATAGAGCCTACTTTTCAAATAGCTAGTCTGATGTATTTTCTTCAGTTCAGGATACCATATCATATTTCAGTTTGAATCAATTAACACATTCCCTTATGCAGCTTTTGACTTTTTAAAAAGACCCAACATTGTAGTTACTTCAGTCAACTTCAAATGATATGTGAGATTCTACAATTTTACTTCCTTTAACCGTCACCATCAAGTCTCACTTTCCGTCACTACTGTGTAATTCATATGCTTCAAAAAATTTTATAATGAATATTCATCATTGTCTTAGCTGAATCACACAACACTTTCATACAGTTAATATACCTTAATTACCCTTGAATAATTTTGGAAATGTCAGATAATGGATATAACACTCCACACAAACACATGTCGATGTGCCTAATAGATACATAAGCTTTCCCTCACAGCTCTCTTTGCTTTCATGATAATCAGACTTTGAATAGATCTGCAATATTGGGACATGCCATCTTCAGTTATATCTGCCTAGATGAGGCTAAAATGACATGAATACACTTGCACAAAATTCAGTTACTGTACCAAAAAAATAAGCATACAATCACTGAGTATTTATGCATAGTGGATCACAACTAATAAGCATCTTTGGAAGACAGATTCCAAAAGAGAAACAGGGGAACTGGGAAAACAGCTCCCACTAAAAGTGCTGGTTAGTGCAGAAGAAGATGTTTTTTCTTTAGTGCGTAACTCCAGGAAAATAACAAACTGAAGACGTCCTATGTATTTAACAAGAGTAAAAAGAAGTCAGTCTTGTATGCAACTTCAAGCAATTGAGCACTTGCAGCTGTGACACACAGTACGCAAGGTACAGTACAGATTTCTTTAATACTTAACATATAATAGGATAGCATCCAATTTAGAAACATTCAATTTCTGTCAGTACAAATAACAGAGAAAGAGGAAAGTTTGTGGACAAGACTGTGTCACTGTCTGCTCAATTACTATTTTTCACTAACACAGTCTGCCAGAAAAGTTCTTCTGATCATTTCTTAAGTAGTGCAATAAACACACACACGCAAGATGATGCCTGGTTTATGGAAACAGTAACACTGCACAACATTAAGTCTACATGTGATACACACTTAGACTTTGAAAAGTGCTCATGAGCTTTTATGCTGTGCTGCTACCCAAACTGTTTTCACTACATAATGAAGAATTAAGTTTGAAATATTTATACACCAAATTTCTTGTGCTTGTGGTTCTTTGCAACTACCTGAGAAACATGACTTGTTAAGAAGCATTATTAAAATGGAGTACACACTTTGTGTAACATTATGCACGGGTTTTGAAAACTCGATTCTTTTATCAGGAACTCCTAATGTCAAGAGCTGTATTTATGACACTTTAGGTGCCACAAAGCAGTATTTATGAAACGTAAATTAAAATCAGTTGGCATACAAAATCTTTCATACACACACATATATACATATATGCATTTAACCATGTACAGTTTGCAGCCACCAGAAACAGCCACCTCAATCTGTACTACAACTGAAACATGCAAGCATGGTCACAGAAAATCTACACATAGACAAACTAGCCTCTTCCTAGGTCATATCAGATGATTTAAAAAAAAAAATAAATCACACTGGGTATGAAACAGTGGGACAGGCTGAAGGATCCACTGAGACAATGCATGTTTGTATCTACAGGCCATGCAAGTAATTGGAATTTTCACCCAAGCCACCTAAATTAAAGCTAGTTGGTGTGTGGCCTAGCAGGCTTCCAGAACCAATATAATCAACTCTCTAAAAACGTAAGGGTTAAGGCTTTATAACACATAAAAAGCATTAAGAGTCTGAAACCCATTGTCTGCTAGAGGAAGGCCAGGAAACAAACACAGGTTAAGAAAAATAATATCAATATTAAGACATGGTAATTCACAGACACAGCTGAGGACAATTATATTCTTTTTACATCTCTACTCTAGCAAGAAATTCATATCCCTTCATGCACCTCTTCCTGTTAAAAAAGAAAGATCTCTGGTTCAGTCAGACATTAAGAACAATAGATCTAATTCACAGTATTTTTTAGGATGAGGGTGGTGAAACACTGGAACAGGTTGCCCAGAGAGGGTCCATCCCTGGAAACATGCAAGGTCAGGTTGGACAGGGCTCTGAGCAACCTGATCTAGTTGAAGCTGTCCCTGCTCTTTGCAGGGGGTTGGACGACATGACCTTTAAAGGTCTCTTCCAACCCAAACCATTCTATGAGCCTACGAATATTCAGAAGACTCTTGCCCTAACAGCCCCTCTATCTGTGATTCATTTCACTAACAGGACTTCAAAGTCCTATAAGCATAAACAGGATGGAGGATTGTTTTATTATTTTATTACTGTGGTGCTTCATGTCATGAGGTGCAATTCTTTGTGTAAGTTCACATCTGAGAAACGTATGGGAGTGTCTACAGGATTCACCACAGTGACCTTCTCTTGAGACGTTGTGCTGTACTACTAGTAAGTACCCCTCAAGATGAGCTGTGAATACCAAACCTGTTTTACTTACTTGTTTTCCCTGTGGAAATTACTTTCAGAGAAAGGAAAAAGTTGAGATCAAGATCCCCAAATTATTTCAAGTAACTAGCAATCTCCTTCTCCTCCAAGACAGAAAGCTTACTGGTCTTCCCTCCTTCACATTAAGTCAAATCTATACCTTTCGCAAAGGGTACTGGCTTACTTACCCTGCTAGCTTTCCCAGCTCTACCCTTCTGCAGGAGTCCCAAAGACTAAAGAAGCCTACACTTCACAGGTCTCAGTATGGAACACTCCGAGAAGATAAATCGTGCTGTGACAAGGACTAGGAGAAGTAGCTTGGTAACAATCACTGGCAAGATATTTTCTTGCTTCCGTTGAATGCTTTTACCTGGCTGTCTTCCAAACTGCAGTCAGAGTGGATCACCAGTTCTCAACATTAAAAAAGAGCGACACAGAGGCAGCCTCATCTAAATATTATATCCACATCAGGGACACAAAAATCTACGTTAAAGAATTTGAATAAAAAGTCTTTAATGCCATGTTGAAACGTCAATAAAGCAAAAGTACAGTGTTCTAGTATTCAAGCTAAGTTAAGTGCATAAACACGGATGGTAAGTTACCTAGCATGACTCAAATACATTGCTTGGCGTCGAACATCTTCTGAGTCAATTTCCACAGGATTTATTAGAGCAAGCTGATCAATAGACCATCTAAATTTTCCTGGTGTCTAAAAAAAAAAATGAACATCTTAATGCTTACTAGTCTAAAAAGATAAAAATAAAATCACAGGACAAATCTCAGTGGAACAGTGCAATCATAACTTCCATATAGTTTCTGGGAAAGACAATCAAAAGAGTTTCTATTTAAGTAATCTACTTTAAAAAATGAGCAAGTCAATCAGGCTTCTTTAACCTGGTAGTGATATTACAACGATTTACAAGGTAATATAAAATGTAAGGTTACAGCTAATATTTACAAACCTCGGTATCAATTTCTTCTGAATTTCTGAGGACAGATCTACTAAAGATACAGAACTTGGGATAAAATTTAGTTGCTTCCAGATTGCCATAATAAAAATTGCGCTTCTACAAAAACCTAACATCCATATCTAACCCAAGTTATCCATATAATAGAGCAGCCTTCCTTTCACCTCACATTTCCAAGAAGAGTGGCAACCCCATACACATCCCACAAAGTCCTTCCATAACACTACCCATAGTTCACAACAAAACCCAATTCAGATGTAAATCAGCTTCACCCCTTTATTTAACAATTAATTACAAACTAGTGTTCAAATATCTGTTTGAAAAATGATCTACCAACTGAGTCTTTTTAGTTTCATTAGCAAAGCATCATCTTTGCTAATCAGATAATTCCAACTGCAATCCAGAATGCAATTTGCAACTAAAAAATGTTGTATATATACAAAATCATTAACTTGATTCTGTGAATATGTAAACAGCTCATAATGGAAGTGCAATTAAGTTTTACTTGCATCCAGCCTGCTTAGCATGTAAGTAGGAACTGGGATTTTTCCACTTTGAAGTGGGGCAAGAACACCACATCCAACAACTGTCCTTTATCTGCTTTCAACTGGTTTTGGCACTTATCGGGTATATGCTAATCTACTGATAGACCTAATATCTAAAGAAAAAAAACATCAGGAGAGTAGGAAGACTAAGCGACAATGTCAGTATTAAAAGCAGCATACTCCAGTAATCAGAACTACCAAATGCCACCAAAATTCTTTAGCTTCAAGTACACTAAATAGAATACACTTTTTAATGCATTTCAGAATGTTAGCACTACATCTATATAGTTACACAACCGAAGACTAGATCTTACAGATGAGGAAGTTGTTGATTTAAAGACTGAAGGACTGGAGACAATCTGCTCCTGAAGAGTATAATAATCACTAGGACTTTCAAAAGGATTCAGGACCGTGACTCGTCCTGGAGTTTCTGGTGTTATCTGCATTTTAGAATCTTTTGTATCACCCATAACACTAAGCTATACCTGGAAAAGAAAGAGGAAAAAGGAAAAAAAAACAAAGCAACATTATAATTTTGACTTTTTAGAGTTAGCCTGAAGGTTTTGGGAAGAGATGACCAATCATTTTTAAGGAGCCAGAAACATTTAAAAGACTAACAAAGTCAGTTAGTTTTGGCTTGGACCTACTGGTATGTGAACAGCTGATAAATAAGGCTGATACAAACAACTAAAAATAAGTAAAACCTATGAAAACGAGACAAGAAAGGACACGGACAAGGCAATTTAAAAACAAAATTCACAAACAACAAATACCCAAAACGAAAAAAAAAAGAAAACGAACACCAGAAGAAACAGATCGGCGATGCAGCCAGTACGTTCCTGGAGGGCAGCTCACATACCCAACGCCGGCACTCCAGAGCTTCAGGAATAAAGCGGTATTACTAGAATTGGGCAGCACATGGCCGACCTCCCCGGGCGCCCCTCAGTGCCAGCCAGCCCTGCGTTACCCACAAGCTGAGGAGCAGGCACAGAAAGAAACGGAGAGCCACCGCCACAGCGGCGAGACGCGGCTGCTGGCAAGCCTGTCGCCGTCCACACCGGAGCGCCCCAGAAGCTTCTAGCTGCAGGCAGCTAACCCCAGGCGGCGGGAAGCAGCCGTGCCGGCCGCCGGGGAGGCGCCCGGTGCTGCCCAACACCTCAGGAAGGTCCCACTTCCCTCGGGCGCTAAAACCGCCCCCGGGCCGAGGCCGGCCTCAGTCCCCCAGCAGCACCTCCCGCACGGAAGGGAAGAAGTGCCGGCGGGTCCGCGGCCCCTCCACACCCCCTCAGGCCGTGCTCCAGCCGCTCCCTCGCCTACGGCGGCAAAGGGGACGGGAGCCCCAGGGAGATATCCCCCCCCCCAGCCCACTTTGGGCAGCCCCGCCAGCACAACGTCCCCAAGCCTGGCCGCTCTCCGCAGACCCCAGCAGCGGGTACCTGTCGCCGTTACCGGGACACTGCTACACCCGCTCATGCTGGCCCCGAATCAGAGCTCCCGCCTCCACCGCGCCGGGAGGCTCTTTAACTAGCCCCACCCCCTCCCGGGATCTGCCCAGTCACGACGCGCAGCCTCCGCTGCCAGGCCAATGGCAGAGCTTCTCCCGATCTCGAACGGACCAATCGCCAGGAGAGCCGCTGCACAAATTCGAAAGAAAGCCCGTCCCTTCCCTTCCTGCTGTTACGGGAGCGGCTTCCGCTCGGGGCGTCACGCGGGGCGGGAGTGCTGGAACGTCGTCGGGGAATGGGGGGAGGGGCAAGTCCCGTTCTGCTTCCGGGTGGGAGGGGAGGGGCGGTGCGGGGTCGCCATGGCGAGTAATGCCGCCAGCCTCAACGCGGTGCGGGAGACGATGGACGGTGGGTGGCAGCGGCGGGGGCGGGGGAGACCGCTGGCAGCCGCGGGTCGGCCTCTGGACTCTCCCAGCAGGAGCTGCCCCAGCTCTCCTGTCCTCGCCCCTCTCCGCAGGACGAGGGGCCTTGAGCTGGCTCTTAAATTACCACAAGCGCCTCTCCTGTGAAGAGGATTAGGGTTTGCAGTTGCTTCAGGATTTAGTGCATAGCAGATTTTTTTGTTTCACGTTACACGTAACGTCTGAAACGCTTCCAAGTATTCATGTAGTGGTGGGATCTTTGGACCTCGTGTGACTTTGCTTGGGTTTTTAATTAACTGCTAAGTAATCAATTTAGAACGTTATTTTTTCCTGTTTATAAATACATGTGTTTGCTGTTTTTCATTATTTGGAAGGGTTAATGCAAGAACTGGCTCAGCGCATGGTGGATTTAAACTGGGGGGGAAGGGACGTGCATGGAAGGGAAAGGAAGGACCGACCCAGTGGTGCTGCAAGTGGCAGCACCTGAACTGATCTGAACCCCCATATTTTATTCCTGTGGATGGTTCATGTCAGAAAAAGTAAGTTAATTTAAAAAAAAATAGTGAAAAAGTTTTGAGAAGGGCAGCCAGTGTTAGAGAATTGGAATAGTTTCTGATACAGAAAATCTGGTGCTGTTGTGGGATGGAGAATGTGAGAGAAGTGGCACTGGGAGTAGTGGGAAATATTTTGGAGATTTATTAAGTCATGAGAAAGGTGACTTTCTCTACCAGACTGACTATGAGGAATCAAACCTGTCAGGTTCAGGATGTGTTTCTTAGCACTGTTGGGAATTCTGTGGAATGCTTATGCCGAAAGCTTACATGGATTTCAGGCAGAGTGGAAAGCTGCCCAGAAATCTGTTGAGGGTTGGTAAATATGAAGACCTCTGGAAATGCGCTACGGAGGGACTAGAGGCTAGGGAGAATGTTCAGGATGGTATTGCTTTGTGTTTGTTATTTCTCACGGTCTTCCTTTGTATTATAGTTATGGCTACTGTTATGCAAGGATCCTGTAGCAAAGCTCTTCATGAGTTTAACTGGTGTAAAAATTTGTGTTTCAGCTGCTCATCTACCCACTCTGACTTGCTGCTGGAGGTGAGGCAGGACTAGCAGGATTATTATGGCTGCTCTGATGTTCCAAAAGGATAAGACCAATTCTGTGCAGAAGAAGAGAGATTTGTTTGGGAAGGACAGTGAGTCTAAGTTCTTGTAACTGTACTTGACACCTGCCTTCTCTCCACTTCTGTAGGAATGTTTTAGGTGGGAGGGATGGTATGTGGATTTAAAGACAAGGCTTTTGAGAACTGCTATGGAAAGTGTACTAGCCTTCAGACTTAGGAGCCCAGGCTTCCTGGGCAATAATGTGTATATTTATTTGGGATAGACATTCATAATTTAATCTCTTCCTGAGGTCAGGTGTTTTTAGAAGAAAAAAAATTTCCATTTACATACACTTGATCTTTAAAGATTTACTTAAACAGAATCTGAGAAATAACCTCATGTTTGAACTTTTACTGCACTCAATAAATAAATAGTTTGGGGTTTTTTGCTATTCAAAATAACATTAATCTTTCGAAATTTTCATTATAAGAATATTTATTTAAAGTGCTTTGGTGAAGTAATTGAAAATGTAAAGCACTGATAGCTGTGTCCATGTAATAAGATCTGTCTTGATGAGGGCCTATCATGAGTAGAAAAAATATTTGTAGGATAATTTTTTCAGACTTTTTAAAATACAACATGAAGTCTGTGTTGCCTCTTAGCTAAGAAATAGGCACCTAATGGAAGTAAATGGGTTGGTATTAAAATTATTCTTTTCTATCTTTAGTAGTTTAGAAAAGTAAAATGCTTAATCTAGAATGTCAGATATAAATAATTAGCAGCTGTTCTCTGCAGAGTTGTTGTTAAGCACTCAGATTTTTTTGTGGAGAAACTGCTACCTCTCTCCGCCAAAGATGCTGCCTCAACACCTGAAGATATTTTATATTAGAAACTAGTGACCACAACTCTTGCTGACAGAGAATTGGAAGTTCGCTTTAGTGAGATTTACTGCTCTGCCTTCAAATATGTCACATGCCTACTAAATTTTGTGATAACCTTAAATGGTTAAAGAAAGTAAGAATTGTTTATTTCTGGGAAGTTGTCAGTCTGTCTTAGTTTTGTAGCTTTTAATGGCATTTTATTGCAAATGCATCTATTTGTTGTTGCTTTGGCTGTTGAAGATGCTTTTGTGTGGCCAGGGTGTGCATGTGTAATGCTTTTGGAACGGTTTGCTTTCAAGCCAGTGGGAACAGAAAACGTCGTGGAGAAGGCAGCTCCCCTTGTGGCTTGTAGCTAGGGCTTTGGTCTGACAAACTGCTTTTACGTCTTAAACTTGTGCATACTCTTAATCCAATCTACTTGTGTGGGCTTCGAGAGTATTATCACACCTAGAGGTTTTTTTCATGGCATCTGACATTTGCCTGTGACTTCGGTGGAATTGACTGGATACATTAGGTCTTTTAAATGTCTTGGCCTGGGTAAGTGTGAATCTGAGGGTGTACTGCAGTTTGTCTTTGGTACACCAAAGTAGAGTATTTTTATAGCTGTCAAGTGGACTGTAGTCACTTGCCATGATGGTTTTACATGGTAAGAAAGACCTTCTACTACACTTTCTCTTAGTTTAGGTGAGGTTTGATTACAGAAACAGTGTGAACATCTGTTCAAAATCACACTGTTGCTAAAGGTTCAGCTTCAGGATGGAGATTACTGTAGCAACCAGACATAAAATCTCAGTGAGTTGTTCTGTTACATATATAAGAAACTGTTCATGAGAATCAAAGAGGGGCCTTCCAGGGAAGGTTTGGAAGGGGAGAGAGATTGATCTTTGTTTCTATACAAAGATGACTGGAATCTCCTACAAAAGGTTTCATACTGACATCTGGCACTGCTCTTGATTCGGGTCACATAAAATCAAATGGTATTGCTTATGCTTAAACCAGTGTTAATGTTACACCTAAAGTCAGGCTTAGTTGTGGAATGAGGTGGCTAGAAAACTTCTGACATTCTCTGTAAAAGCTTTAAGAATGTGCTTCCAGTCCATTTTAGTAGGACTTTGTCAGTATCTGCAGTTCAGAAGCATGGATTATTCTTATAGGCTACCTTTTACATAATTGGCAAACACATTAATTATGAAATTCTTCACTTATTTTATTTTTCAAACCCCATTATCCAGTATTAAGTCTGCTGAATCAGAAAAGTGCGGTATTTATGTTAGAAGCTGCAGCTTCTAGCTTATGCTGGAAAGCTGAACATGAATGCTGGTGTTGAGGGTCAGACTGCAAGAGCTTTCCACAACTGCCATGTTCACAGACTCTGCTGTAGAAATCAAATGTTGTTGAGTAACATTTTTGATCATTGAAATTTCATAGCCTGTAGGGACTAAAGTGCTTCTATTTTTTCTCTTGCAGTTCTGTTTGAGATTTCAAGAATATTAAACACTGGCTTGGATATGGAGACATTGTCTATTTGTGTGCGGCTTTGTGAACAGGGGATAAATCCAGAAGCATTATCATCTGTTATTAAAGAACTGCGTAAGGCTACAGAAGCTCTAAAGGTAATGCTTTTGCTTTAAAAGCTTATAAATTTGTTTTTAAGAGTCAAATGTATGTTCAACTTGCTATACTTCAATTTGTAAATTGTACTTTTAAGATATGACTCCCTCTTAAATCAAGGAAATTAACTGTTCCATAGAAAAGGCAACGAATACAGCTGAATGGAACATGAAGCAAGAAGTGCTTTTCAGAAATAATTTAACTCCTTTGAAGGAAAAAAAAAACAACCAAAACCCACAGATTTTTGTTCTGGGCATTTGTAGTCACCGTTTGCCCCTTATCTGCATCATATCACAAATAGATTGTCATTTTCTCCTTTAACCCATATCACTTCATTTCTACAACCTCAGGCCTAATAGTATGCAGCAGTACTTGTAAACAGGTACATGCAGCTTGCTAATATAATCTTCACATATTGCTTTTAAGACATTAGCTTGTGCTTTGAATCTCTCCAAAGACAAGAGGGGATTTCATGGTGTGTTTATATACAGGCCTTTTCATAATTTAGCATTTACTGGTTTAGCTAGTAGAGGGCAACTATGGTTTTAAAAAAATCCTTACTTGCCTTTTAAAAGATTTTCAATCATTACTGTTTGTCTAAACATCATGACTTCTTTTTCATTGTATCTTATTTGTTTATTTCTGGGGAGGTGGAAGGGAAACCTATATCTAGCCTGCGTATCTCTGTTCTGGAAGACTGCATTGTGATTCTTAGAAAATTCAACATATAGACTTTTGACTAGATGGATGCTAGGTAGGGCTGCTCTTCATGGGTTTCAAACGTCATTTAAACTATTTTCTATGCTCATGCATATTTTATATTTGTGTATATGCTTAAATGTGTGCATACATATATGTTTATGTGTATATAAAGTAATTGAGGGCTATTTTACTACTTCCTTTGCTTTTACTGGCTTATCATACCCATTGCTATCCTTTGACTGTTTGTCCCATAATTGGTTTAAAATCTGCCAAAGTCATTCTCCAACAACTGTACCTTGTTGGCTGAGTTATTCAGTAATAAAAATATTTGCTGATGACCTTAATCAAATAATTGGCAGTGTGATTTATGCAGATATGACTAGTGTAAATAATTTATCTGTATGAGTGGGAGCAATAATTACTATAAATTGTATAAAGAACTAAACTCCAAAGGAAAAAAAAAATCATGCATTTGAGCATTTCTTGAAAGCATTAGGGTAAAATGTATAGGATACAAGCTGCTCAGATACAGGATATACAATTTAACACAAGCAAACAGTAATGGCTTTGTTAATAAAGGCTAATGGCAGTTGAAAGCATTCTTTTTTAAAAATTAGAACTATTCATTAAAGAACAACACTACACATCTTATAATTTTCATAAGTAGCTTATTTTTAGACTTTTAAGTTCTCTAGGTAAATTAAAATAGTTACAAGAAGATTAAATTTAATCTACATGGTGTCTACTTTTGGTGACTTGCATACATGTTTTTTCTGTTTCTAGGCTGCTGAAAATATGACAGGCTGATAGGGGAGAAGATTTCTGTGTGAGAAGAATGCCCGGTTAAAGTGAACGGAGGCTTTGAAGATTGCCACTATTCAGAAAAAAGTGTGTGTGCAAAGCTTTCAGAGTATTTCAGTAAGCTTCTTGTAAAGGGGGATGTATAGGATAGTTTTGAAAAGTTTTTAATAAGATAAATTCACCAATAATCTCATTGCTTGGTATTTTTGTGAACTATTTGTGAATACAGTGCAATTGCTCTTCTTTGGCATCCAGTATTTTTTAAACCACGTCAGGTACTGCACACTTGCTGAACTTACTAGTGTGTGGCAATGAATATTGTTATAATGAGTATCACTTGTTAATGCATCCTTTTGAAGTGCTAATATATCCTGGTTTTTATCTTTTGCTTTGATGAAAAGCTACATGTACAATTTTAGTTTTGCTTTATGGACCAGATAGGAATGAAGCCCATCCTGACCTTAATTAGATTAAGGGTAGTGATTTAAGTCTTAATCTGAAAGTAAGGAATAAAGCACTTTTGATAATGTAGGTATTGAATTGTGCTTTTGATTCAAATTGCTGGAAAAAGGGGTTTTTTTAACTTAGATAATAAAGGAACTTCAGTTATCCATGCAGAAATGTATGTAAATTTAAATTCTAGATTACATGGAATACTTTACAGAGTTCAGATGCTACATTTGTTACATTTGTTCTGACTACTAGACCTAAAAATATTAAGGCTGTATTGTTACTGCCTAGTGAAAGCATACATGAGAAGCATCAGATGTGGTTGATGGGAATCAGTGAGTCTCGAACAGTCATTTGGTATAGGAATGTCTTCTCATTCAGCACTAGGAATCTTCACTGATACCAAAACAAGTGTTTGTAGTATATACAGTAAACTGCTTATGTTACTGTAGAGTAAATATCCTTGCATCCAGGAATTCTACTTCATAAAAAAATGGTTTCTTGTGTGTTCTTTATCTGCTGCTGTTTAAACTTTTTTGATTTTTTTTTTGTTGTTGTTGTTAGCATGGTTTCAAGGTATAGTGTTAATGGGACCTAAAGTAACCTCCAAGCTTAATAAGGCGGAGCACATCTGGAAATGAACCTGGAATCTTAGTTAAGCCAAACATTATATTTGTGCAGAGAAAAAAAGTTCTTTCTGCTTTTAAGAGTTTATACCATATGTTTTCTAGGTCATAGCTCTACAAAAAGCGATCAAGGAGGCTAAATACATTATATTGCTGGCAGAGAAAATAGAAAAATATTTATATTACATCAAATTGCTTACGGTTATTTCCAGTTAGCCTGGCTAGAAAAAAAATCATTCCAGGAGGATGCCGTGAAAACTTCTGGATAACCAAGCTGGGAGACTTTTAAGTGGTATTGTTTTGCTCGCTCACGATCACTTAAAATCCTTTGTAAATTGGTGTTGCAACTTCAGATTTATACCTTTTGAATACCGGATGTCATGTTTTTTTGAAAACATTGCTGATATCCCTTCGTACTAGGGATACCTTAATGAAATTTGTTCTAGGAAATCTGAAAAGTCAGTGAAATATCATGAAAATACCAGGTCAGATCAACACAAATTAGCAATTAGCTCTTAAATGCTTAAAACCAGCTGGCAAACTCAATATAAGAACAATTTATATAGAATTCTTGATCTCTTCAGTAAGTTGCACCTACCATTTTACCATCAATAAGAATATTGTTTTTATGCACTTAGACTTTTGCTGGTAGACCATTTGTTATGCAGAATTATAGAAGCTGGGCATGTTTTTGACATTCATGTATATAAAACTAAAAATGCATCATTTTCATTATTACAGGGGACTAAATGGTAACATTGGTTATACTTAATAGTTCATATTTACAAAATGAAATGCAAACCTTAAGGCTGAATATTTAACATTTGGGCTGAAAGCAGAGAGGATATGTTTCTTAAAACTGGCAGATCTGTGGTTACCTAGAAAGTCTCCATACTGTTTCTCAGTGTACTTGGCAAAGTTTCTTTCAAAGTACTGCATGGAACAAATGTGCTTAGGAATTGGTATAACAGCTCCTGATTGATTTGAGGTACCATCCAGAATAAATACAAGAAATATTTTTTCTTCCTCCTGGTAAGAAAAGAAAAAAATCCCTCTAGCAGGAAGTTTCATACTGAAAACATTTGTGCTGTAAAATAAGTCTATCACTTTATTAGCATCCCCACTATGTGAATGTGAGTGCTCAGGCTTAGCACTGATGGCTGAGCAGCCTTGGCTGCATTTGTAACACACACCACCACCTACTACATTTAACTAAGAAGCCAAGCAAACAGCGTGTGCTTTTCCACTGCGCTCCTTACTTACATGCTCTTGGAACTCATGAAAAGATAAACATAGGAGTAGCTGTACAGGTCCCGACCAAAGGTTTTTCTAACACAATAGCGTCTTTTGTAGTCAAAAGCAGCTGCCTGAGGAAGAATAAGAACAATGTAAGCACATTTGGTTCTTTTCCTTCTGTGTTCTCCTAGCTTCCAAGTGTCTTCTATTCCAGGCTTTGCTGGACATCATATGGTTTGTCTATTTAGTAATCCCCAATGCTTCTTTTTCCAGTACTTGTCCAGTTTCCCTTGGACTATATATGCTTCCTGAATAACAGCAGTCTTTATCAATTGATATCTGTTGCATAAAGAATTGCCACTTCTTGTGTATTTTGAACCTGATTTTTACTAGCTTAATTTAATGTTCCCTGCACAGTAAACTTTTACCTACCATGTTTGTGCCAGTAGTGGTTCTCCAGATATATAACATTCACCTTTATATTTACTTTTCTGAGCTGAAATGCGTTAAAATATTCCTTGGCTGACCAAAGACATGGAATAGCTTTTGTATTTATTGTCCTTTGAAACTTTTCAGGGTCTCATTATTTTCTGAGAAGAGAACCAAAACTGCATGCAGCATTAGACATATAGTTAAGTACCAGCCTGTTTGTTTACCTTGTTCTTTATTCCTTTCCTAGTAATTCCTAATACTTGACTTTTTTAATTTGAACTGAGCACTGAGCTGTTTTCATGGCATTATCGTAACCACGGATCTCACTTGAGTGGTAATGATAAGCTCAGAGGCTATTGTTTCATGTGAAACTATGGTTGTTTATCTCCAGGTGTATAATTTTTTTATCTATGCTGAATTACATTTGCCATTTTATTTTCTAATCGGTCTTACATGTGTTTCTGCAGTTCTTCACAGTTTGCTGGTAGTATTACTACCCTCGCTAACTTTATCATTGGAAAATTTTGTTGCTTTGTCCCTTTTTTGAGGTTAATCATGAATAGGTCAAGAGCACATGACCTAGCAAAGACTGCAGAGTACCACAGGTGGCCTATGTCAGGAACTGACTGTTTATTCCCATTCCTTCTCAGTGATTGTGAATAAAATGCAGTCCTGCCTACCACTTAGTTTCTCATTCTTATACTGAGTATCTTTAGTGTCACGTATAGCACAGCTGTGAGAGCTGAAGCATGATCATGAATCCAGTCCTGCAGAGAGCACAGCATTCTAGATAACTATCAGGATTCCTGACATTTGTAATTCTATAATTACATTTTAGAAATATAAACTTAAGTAAGAAAATACAGGAGATTGTAGAGCATTAGAAAAGACAAACATAAGATCGTGAAGTCTCCATCTTAACATTAGGGAATTTTTGCTTCCCTTTCCAAGAGCGAGGGTGGTAACAGAATTGAAGACCAGTCACCTAGCATCAGGACTAGCAAACAGTGAACCAGTGAACTTGGGATATTATCAGCAAAAAATGAAGGACAAAAAAAATGGACTGAGTTCCACTTGAACATTGTTTGGTGGAAATGTCAGTGGGCTAATTTTTTTATTATGGGTTTACATGTGAGATGTTGATGTAGTATACCTCAATTTATGCAGGACAATCTTCACTTAAAACACACCATTGGCATCATTCAATAAAAACACAAATGTACTGTGTTGTTACCTGTTTTGCTGTCTTGTTACCTTGGCAGTGAGATTTGAAAAAAAAAAAAAAAAAAAAACAACTTTAAAAATGTAAAAACCAGAATCTCAGTTCTTAAAAAATGGTAAATTGAGAGGTATTTTGGAAGCATCATAAACAGCTACCTTACTGTGAGGATTTTATGAAGTTGTAGGAAGAGTTCCTTTAGATGCAGAAAATAGGTTTACCAGGTAGAAATAGTGAAGTAAAACCATAGTGCTGTCTGATTACTGCTTCCAGGCCCACTGTTTATACTTCAAGAAAGTGGGAGAGACACAAAGATAATTTAAATAAAAGCCATAAAACTGTTTTGGGACTGGAGAACAAGCCTCATGAGGTCTGAAACAACTTGGGAGCATGCAGGTTCTCAAAGAGAAGTTGAGAAGAGACATAATGACCATGGGTATGCCTTTGAACATAGAAGGAAATCTTGTGGCTACATCTTTTTAACCTGATGGAGAAAATGTACCAGATCTAGTAGCTCATACTAGACAAATCATAGCTTAAAAATAAGGTGCAACTTCCCAGGAGTAAAGGTAAGTAAACTTCGACATCGCATACTAAGGAAGTGGCAAACTGGCTACTGCTTGATGTTGTTAAAATGAAATTAAGAATACTTCTAGAAGACATGGTTTAATCCAGTTTCTGGGGAAAAGTCTGTACTACCTCTGCAGGGTGTCAGATACGCTGGCTGTAGCAGTTCCTTCTGACTGCAGAGGAATTATTAGGAATATTTAGGATGAATATCAGTGATGTTTCTGTCAGTAAGATAAATGGAAGCCTGGTTTCTGAAACATTTAAATGTTACCTGATAAAAAAACCCAAACAACACAACTACTAATTATCAGAACTGGCTATCTGAAATATATTGAGTCTAGGCACTTTTATTATCGCTTTATAAATATTCCTGTTTTCTCACCTCTGATTCTTATATGTAAGGAGAGACTAGCTCATGAAAATGGATGTCAAAGAGCTCAGTGGTGTCATCACGTGAGCGGGTGGAAGTTTAACGCTCAAACATAACTTTCAGTGAAGGAGATGGAAAATGGGGTAGTGGAGGGAGCGGCGCTTGGCTCTGCTGAGGTTCCCCAAGGGAGCAGCTGGGAGGACCCCTGAGCGGGGAAGAAGGCCACGGGAGGGTGAAGAGGCTGAGGGACATCCCATTTTGATTTTATTTGATTATTTGATTTGTATACTGGATCCAAGATTGATATGTTTGAAGATACTAACAGGTAAGAGTTTACTTAGTTATCTTCTTATTTAATGGGCAGGAGATAGAGGAAAGAGAGACTAAGGTTAACAGGTATAATATTGCCCTGCTCTCCACTCACAGGTTCAGTCCCTTTAACAACAGACTTCTTTGAATCGGGTAGGATCATTTATGAAATGCTTTCAGCAATGCTGATGCTGTGCCAGGGTACTGCACAGGCTGGGGGCTCCTTGAGGGTGGTGGGACACCCCCAGGTCCATCAGGGCAGGGCCTGGCAGCCTGAGCCTGACCCACCACCCCAGCCAGAGAGATGTGGCCAGGCCCAGTGAGGGCAATTGGGGTCAGATGCAAGCCTAGGGTGGCCATGCTAAAACATTTTGGACTGTTCCAGTGGTTTTTTACCTGACAGTGGTAAGACAGTGAGGCAGTCGATCCCCTCCGCTATCACTGCCCATTGGCACAGCTTGTGAGGACACTACTTGAAGGAGCTGAGTTGTCAGCTTATTGCTCCATCCCACTTCCCTAGGCTCTCAGAAAAGCTCCTTGTGACATTTCTTCTTGCCTTCTCAGAAAGCTACTTGGTACACTCTCTGGTTTTGTTCCCAAGCCAGTTTATAGGAGCAGATGATTGTGAACAGGATGAATTACAATTCTGGGAGGGGACAGCTAATCAAAGATGGAGAAGTAGTCTCATTCCTGTGATCAATGAACTTTTGTTCGATTCAAAGCCTATCATGAACAGCAGGTGGTTATTTACTATTTGTGATTTGCAGCTGTGAAAACCCCAGGATATTTCAATAATGCGCACCTTACATGTGTATCTCTTTTTGAGATATAAATGCTGCAAGAGCAATGTTAAGGAAAAATATATTAATCACCTGCAAATACAGTACTCTGGCATACATAAGATTTAATGAGGGATTTAAAAAAATCATACACTGGTCTTACACATTTTAAAGTGAAGATACAAACAAAAATACCTGAACAAACATTTCCTAGGACATACAAAAAGAAGCCTCATCATTCTCTTGGGGAAAATTTAAGATACAGTCTGAATTGTATAGGATATTGTATATACAGGGATACAGGCTGAAGTAAAACTCAGGCTCTTTTCAGATCAAATGCTTTTCTAATTCAAAAATGAATGTTTTGTTTAGCTTCACTGTTCAGGTGAAATCAATCATCTCGGGCATAGGAACAACTCAGCAAGGTACATGCACATCTATTTGTTCCTATGTGCTGTGATGATTGCACTTGCATTGAAGGCAGAAAAATATCTATGGCACATACAAAGACTGATAATCTGGCCTATATTTTTAGCATGGTATCTTGGGTTATCATTTCACTGTTAAGAACGACATTTAAGAACGACATCAGTAAAAAGCTGCCAGTCTTTGTCAATCAGTGGTTGTCTGCATGCTCTGGTTAGATGACTTTGCAGCAGCTGTTCCATTTTTAGATGTGTTGGGCCAAATTCACCATTGACTTGTAACCCGTGAAATTTTGTTGAAGGTAGTGAAATAGCAATACAAGACATGAACCAACTGTGGATATGGGCATTGTTCATCTTAACTGTGACCAAATGGAGAACATAAAGGATCTGCCCAAAGAAAATCATGTCTTTAGCTTTCCCGTGGGAGGTCACTCTAGTTAAAAGGTTGTTTTCCTTCATCAAAATACTAAGAAAAAAAAATTATTTAACTAAAGCTCCAGAGATTTTTGTTCAGTACAGCGTTATCATAATTTGTCGTTCTATGTCTTATGCTCCCGTTTCTCTTCTGTGAGCTGGGTTTTCTGCCAATATCTGCCACAATTCACCATTTTCCCATCTCCCCTCCCCTCAATTTTAATTCTCTCATTAGAGGGGGTCAGGCTTCGATGTCTTCCAATTTTTCAGCAGTCATTTCTAAAAAATTCCCTCAAGATAACCAGGCACTATGCAATAAAGAGTTTTCTTGGCAACTACTTTTTCTTCTGGAAACAGTTTTGATAGAATTATTTTAATTTGTCCTAATATGTGCACAATCATCAGAGAGACTGGAGTTGCACAATATTCTGCATGGCCAAATCTGCTCTGTGTTCTGGTGCATGAACTTCTCTATTTATGGATCCTTAAAATACCTTTAGAGTGTTATAGTGTGCAGTGTAGGTATCCAATGCATTGGCATATGTATGCCAATCTTGTGTGTAGAGATATCACATAAACATCAGGGATATCCTTCATTCTAAAATATCCCTCATTTTAGACTGCAAGTTTTATTTGCTTTTTAGTATTACTATCCTGTGCTATGTCAAAGACTAGGTATCCGAGTCACGTTTGGTGTCTGTTTATAGGTTTGGCAAAAAAATCGCTAGGAAAACAATCTCAGGCCGAATAAAAAACAGAGCTTTGCCCTGTTTTCGACATATTTGTCTTTTTCTATTCCAGCTTCTGTGATAATCAGCTGACAACCTGATTTGTGTTACCAACCTTTGCATCTACAAAGGTGATTGTTTTGTCTTTACAGCAATTAAAGTTTGTTGTTTAAGAATTTTATGAGGAGGGTACCGTTATCCTTCATGCTTACTTCTGAATTTTTTTTTAAAAAGAACTTCAAAATTTAAAAGAAGTACAAAGCAGGAGTATAAATATTACTGAAAACTGTTGCGTGTTCCACTAGATGGCAGACAAACATTTGCAACCACTGTTGCTGCTTTGTAAAATACCCCTCTGTTAGTTTTGCATGGATTCTAATAAATACTATTTTAGGATCAATTTCCAGTTTAATGATGGATTGGTGCAATTTAACCTTTTGATTTATTTCTAAAAACATTTTAAAACTAGAAGGAAGAATAAAAAAGCATGTTATTGATTGCCTGACTTTGCCTCACAAAAGACAGAACTGAGGTTTAGCACTTCACATTTTATATTTTATGCATTTAACTTTTACTCAAACAGGATACACCAATAGTAAAATAGCCACAACAGAGAGAGTTTTCAGTATAGCAAATCTGTGGTGGCATCTTTTTCCTTTCATTCAGGGTAATAAAAGGTACACAAACTGTCTCAGAAACTGCGCAGAAGGAAGTTCTGCAACCCTCTGTAGTTCATAGCCACTTTAGCTTTTCCCTTTCGGTGTTTATGTACTTTCTAGCAGTTAGTCAACAATCTACAATGTTTAAGACAAGAAGGCACAACTGAGATAAGGGTGGCACATACACTAACTGTAGTGTGGGAAGATACGCCTCCCTGGTGAGGATATACCAATGGATGTACCAATACCATAGTAGCATCACAGTTTAAGATAAATAGCAAATAAATA
The DNA here is from genome assembly GCF_047716275.1 of Strix uralensis. Classification (NCBI taxonomy): domain Eukaryota; kingdom Metazoa; phylum Chordata; class Aves; order Strigiformes; family Strigidae; genus Strix; species Strix uralensis. Next base: position 92,811,303 of record NC_133973.1, read on the forward strand.
GCCACAGTTGTTAGATGTGGTAGATTAGGTAAGAACTAAGACAACTCCTACCATTTCCGGTAGTGAAAAGAGAAAGTAGAGGCAAGATGAATTCTCCCATCAGGCCACTGGCCAGGAGCTCATTTCTGTCCACCAAATATGTTTCTGAATCTGTTGCTTGTCTCTGGTCTTCAAAATGAGAGGTGAATGGAGCAAGGATGGAGATTTCCTAAAGTAGGATATTTAAGGGGGTAGGAATGAAGTGCCATGTTAATCTGCAACCTCTTGCCGTAAATTATAATCTCTCAGGGACAAGCTGTAGCTCCCAGTTTAATCAGATTAGGTTATCAAGGGTTAATTAGTGAAAAGAGAGCTGTCCCCATCCCCGTCACCATCCTCCTCACAGTTCACCCACTAAGCCCTTTCTCAAATATTTAATAATATTGTAATGTTATACTTTGAGACGGTGGTATTTTAGTGAAAAAGCCTGATTATTTCAACTATCATTAAACCTCTGTTTTTCTTTGCGGTCAGTGGAGAGAGGCAAATCGGAGCACTAAAGTTATTCTTCGTCTCTGAATTGCTCTCTAAAGAAAACTCTCTACTGACTGAAGAGGTAACCCAAGGAGACTAGTATCCTGAGGCTAAGATTAGTCTTTGCAAATACTCCCATTAGATCATCTACTCTGACTTCCTGTATTTCACAAGCCTTTGAATTTCACCCAACAGCCTCTCTATTGAGTTCAATAACTTGTGTTTAGATAAAGCATATCCAAAAAGACATTTATTCTTGAGTTGAAGACATTAATAGAGATAGTGTATCCACTGCTTCCTTTGTTGGTTTGTTCCATAGTTAATCATCTCCACTATTAAACTTTGTGTGCCTTATTTCTTTTTTTAATTTATCTGGCTTGAGCTCAGTACACAGCTGCTTGTTATGGTTTTTCCTTCTTAACTAAAGAACCCTTTAGTCTGTGGGATTTTCTCCTGAGGGAGCTATTATAATCAAGTCACCACTCCATCTTCTTTTTGATAAGCTGAAAGGTTTTTCCTTTCTGTAAAGCATTTTTCTTCTCTCCAGTGCTCATTCTGGTCTTCTCTGCAGCCTGTGGGTTTTTTGCCTTCCCTTCTGTCTGATAGCAATCTCACCTGTGCTGTGTGTGGAGATAAGATCAGTCTACCTTATTCACTGTTTTGCTCCAGTATCAGACTCACAGTTCCCTTTGAATTATGCTTTCTTAGAGATCCCTTAAGTCCTTTCTGGAGTTACTGTTTTCCAGAACACAGTCCTCCACTTTTCAAGTGTGGCCCAACTTGTTCCTAGTTGTTTAGCTTTTCATGTGTCTGCATTAAAATGGATTTAATTTGAATTAGTCCACCCTACTGAACAGTTCAAAACCCCACTGTCTGTCTGTCTTGTCTTTACATTTACCACTCTGCCGGCTTTTGTGCAGTCTACAACTGTATCAGTAACATTTTTTTCATTTAGTCCCAGGTTATCAATGACAAAGTATCAGCTCAGCTACTGAACCTTGCAGCACCCTGCTAAAATCAGGATGGGTGCTCCTGCTTCTGTGTGCACTTGTGTTATATAATATGGCCATAGCGTGTGCTTATGTATATGTCCTGTCCTTATTTAAATCAAGTCTCAACAATGTCTTTGCTTTTGGAAAATGAAATTTGGAAGATTTAGCCATTTATGAATCCTGTGAAAGCAGTTTTTACTGAGGTTGTTTAGGCCATTAAAAAATAAAAAGCTGTCAGGTTTTTGAAAGTCAGAACTCTCTTTGCAAAAGTCCAAAAGTATGCAATTACAGATAGAGTGGTGACTTGATTATAAACCAAATTAATAATCCCATCAAAGAATGAAGCAAATTTCATTTAACAAGACCTATTTTCTACAAAACCATGATGACCATCATGAATTACATTCATTCCTTTAATTTTGTATTAATTGAATTAGCTTATTAGCTTTTCCATTAATTTTCCCTGGTTTTTTTTGACACTTACAGGCCTTAAGTTACCTGGGTCATCACAGTTGCCCTTTCAAAAGACTGGTATAACATTAGTGCTAATTCAGGATTTATTTTATTTCTCCAGATTTTTAAATATATAGCACTAGACTAAAGATCTTTTATTTAAGTTTTCCTTCATCCCACTGTTTTCCTTAATTATACATAACTGGCTTCTTTGTAGTTCCAAGTATGTGTATATTAACATAGGATGTAATATTTTAATATTTTTATTTTCTATAATTTTGTATTTCTTACCCTTTTGGCTGCTGTTTATAAATATGGAAAGTAATCAGAGCACTTTCCTAACCCCAGACAGTATCCAAGTATGAAAACTCATTTGTTTTTTACTGGTTAAAATTAAGACATTCCTAATTATTATGGGTATCTTTTGTGCCACAAACTCACAACTGTTGAAAATGAATCCTGTTACTAGGGCTGACTGTTTGGGAGTCACCAGATGGCACTGTTGTAAGTGTCTTGTTGATTCTTTTGTCTTGAGGAGGCTATATAAAAATAGGCCTTGAAAGATATACTTAGTTGTTATTTGGCTTTTTTTTTTTTCCCCTTACGGTAGCATAGCCCAAATCTATCCCAAGCTAAATATTTTCTCACAGGCATTGTAGCAGTCCAAAGGTTTTGCTTATGAACAAGCTAAACATATGCTCAGACTACAAACCTCACAAGAACCAGGCGGCCTAAGTGGTGGCCAAGACTATGACGTTCTTCAATTGTCCAAAATGTTTTTGGAAAGTAAGAGTCATCTTCTGGAGTGTGAGAAGTTTAAGCAGCTCCTACACAGCCTAGCAACATTTAAAGCATCCTGAACTACAAAAATAACAGGGAAAACATTCTGTTATTTGCTGCTCTGAGTCAGACAGAAAGGTAGGGACATCTATCATGTTTTCTTACCTAAATCAAGAAAAAGTGGCGGTGATAAAGTTGTTTTAATGTAATGCAGCTTCTGATGAAGTTCTGAAAAAGTTCACAAGCCAGTTTGAAATCTGACACAGAGAGTAGCAAGAAAGTACTGACAAAGACAGTGACAGTAAAAGCGTGTGGCTGTGTAATGAAGCTCATAGAGCTCTGGCTTACTTATCAAACTGTTCGTTGTTGTAAATTAATCTAAAGCATAAAATTTGCAGGAATATATGGAATACCATTGCAACTATACATGCTACTTTGGTGAGGGTTGCGTTGCATATTTCCTTTAAAATTATTATCATGTGTTGGTAAAGCTGTGAAGTTACCTCCACTTGTTTAGATCCTGTTCACTTATTTATCTATCTATCTATTCGCTACTCAGTACAAGAATTATGCCTGGTTATGTACATGTGAAATAGATGTGCTTAATCTTTATTTTGCAACATACATATTAGAAGTGTGGAGCTTAGTATTTGACACTTATTTAGCACCTGGTTAAACACCATTAAACTACTTGACACTGAATGTGTGATAAAATTTTCTCAATTAAAATGCCTGTTGGAATTCAATAGAATAAGGATAATCAGTTTCATGGGGAATGCCCCCATAAAACACCTGTCCAGGTGTAACCTATCCCAGTGAAGCAAACAGAAATTATATCCATATTTATCAAAATGCATGATCTTTGTATTTTATGTTATATTCCTATAAGGTTTTAAATTAGACTCACATCATGTCTAGCATAATTCCCTGAGGAAATATTATTTGGTACATTGGCACTCAGCAAATCCTTGTTCATACAAAACAAAGCACAGGAACGTTAGTATATACATTTAACATAAGCTTCAGGTTTTAAAGTCAAGTCCAGAATAATTGCCCTATAAGCAGCAGATAGTACTATTTCTCTCACTAGAAGACGGAGGCCTAACCAATGCTGCCAGACTTGTACAAGTGTTTCCTAGAGTGCAAATGTTTAAGATGGAATGTTAAACAAATATTTTAATTGCTTCTGTAAGCTTATTCATAGCCACTTCAAATCCAAGTTCACTGGCGTACTATGCTCTCAGTGTGACTTTCCATTTTTAAGTAGGCAGCCATGTTATATACCAGTGATTTTGCTACATCTCCTTTTGTAGATGGTAATCTTTATGCAAAGAAGAATGAACTGTTATTAGAACACAGTGTTGAACTATATATGAAAAAGAAAAATCCCTCATTATTCATGTCAGGAGGAAAGGTAGGGGGAATAACTCCTTTTGGGGCCACAGCAACTACCTGGGCATTCAGGAGCATTTTGGGAGCTAACATCTCTTGCAGCTCTGTGCTGCAAGTAGTAGGACTCACCCTCTCTCATACTAGGCCCTGACTAGAGTTTTCTAGCTCTCCTGGATGTATCTCAAATTGCCAGTTTAAATGCATTGATGAATAAGAGCCTTCAGATAAAGGTACAAAGGTGTTTCAGATACTATGGAGATAAAAGCCACATGTAAGTACTTCAGTGGATTCCTCGTGTTGTATGTCTGTAGCTGCATTTTGCCCTGTATCCCTTGCCAGAGATAATCATAGTCATCTTAGTCTTTGTGTTCTTTAGTGGTCGTTTACATGCCATCCTCACTACACTTTTTACTCATTTATGTGCTTGCTGTTGCTGGGTTGAGGATAATATTTTCTCAGGCCACAGCTGAAATGCTAATCCATATAGTACTTCTGTCACCTCCAAGGTGGATTATTGTAATTCCTTTCTGGTGTCTACCTGATTGTAAAACTTCACAAGTTCTGTTTTACATAAAATGCTGTGGCTGACATGCTTATTCATCTTAAACCAAATTAGCATATCACTCTGGTCTTTTGATCCATGCTATGGCTGCCAGTTAGAGTAGTGCTTCCTTCCTATACGACCTGGCATGCATTGATGCATGATGATGGATTCCGACCACAAGTATTAACACTAGCATTACAGTTTAGACAGTAAAATATTGCCTTGCTCCTTTTACACACTTTAAATTGCCTTTTTCTTTGCTTTATATTGATGTGCTAACACTTCTAATAGCCATGTTTAAGAATAATTAATACATTCCTAGATATTAGGAATGGGAACAGGCTCCTCAGGCATTCTAGTTGAAGTAATGTGTCCTCTAGCTGCAGAAAGTCATGTTGTAAAGTGCTCTTCTAAATGAGGCATTTAGTAGACAAACAAGATGCTGCTGTTTGTTGTTTCAACTTTCAATATGGAATATGGAACTATTTAAGCCTGTGTCTGCATGACTTTGTATGGAATTGCATGGTAAGGAAAGGAATTCACAAGCAGCTTTCCCCAGACTCTATCCAGGGTTTGGAAGTCTTTAGCAATATAGGGAATGAAGTCCAAATGTAATTTTCCCTGAAACTGAAGCATTTCCACGGTGAATAATACCACTGAAGCACAACACTGTTTCTATTTTATATCTACTGGAAAACAATATGAATTTCACTGATGAGAATATAATTAATAAACTACTATTATTTTAAGTAAACCTATTTAAGAAACGTTGATGACAAGGAACAAATGTCTCAAAGAGTGTTAGTGGATCTTTTCATATCTGTATAGCCCATGAAAACGTTCATCTTGTTCCTGCTTTGGATTGAAATCCTGTCTTGAATATATGTATTTTTCCCTTATGAGTTACAGAATAATTCCCGTACAGTTGAATAGTTCAGGGTCAGACCTGTTTCCCTTATGCTAGAACCTGACTTTGCAGATATTTAGCTTGGAGATTCATCTTGTCTAACTTCACAGTTGCCATAATGAGGTCTACTATCGAGCTAGGTGCCTTAGGCATGTTTGTTTGTTTGTAGAGAGATGCAATTTTGGGGCACAGTCTGACCTGTTTTAGACTACTGTTATGGATAAATCAAATTATATTAATCTGCTAATTATCTAGATTAAATTAGACATAGCCTTTTATTATTGATCAGATGAATTTCATTCTGAGACACACAACTACTATTATTCATGTGGTATTTTTGCTGAGTGCAGTGGAACTGGTCGTACATATAAATGTTCACAGGCTGAGGACCTTATTCTGCAAATATCTGAAAGTTATCCAATTTGGAAAGTGTCAGTAAATCACATAGTAACTAAAAGACACCAGAGGAAATTCTCAGCTATTACTATAATCTGATGGCTATTCAATGCTTTTACTGTACTTACTAGTGAATTATACCTATATTAGGCAAGCAAAAACATAAAGCCCCAAAGCACAGTGCATGTATACATATGCTTATACACAATAAAAAATACATGTTGGCTGTGTACATAGTATTATGCATTTTTTATTCTAGTCTATAGACTGAAAAAACTGCAACACAGGGAAGTGGTAACTTGGTATACAACCTGGGTCACATTCTCCTTGTTGTACATGAATATGTGCATGAATTATGAGACCCATTTTTTTGCCTTCTCTAGTAGCAGAGCTGAAATTAAAGACAAGAGCCTCTTAAATTCCTTCCACTATAATGCTGTTTATCTCAGCAAACTTTAGAAACTTGCATGATACTAAAGTCTGCATTTTTATACTTATTTTAAGTATATTTGAAAAATTAAATTGAAATATAAGTTGGAAAAACAGTAAAATAGGCTTGTTATTTAGTAAAATGGTTACATTATTTTGGTTAGACTGTCCATGCCTCATAAGTAGTGAATATGTAATATTTACTTTTTGCAAAGAAAATTAAGCAATTACGTTTTCTAAGCAAGTACATTTCATGTCACTCGGCTATTAAGTTTTCTTATATACAGTGGTATTTAATGATGAAAACAGAGGAAGATCAAAAAAATAAGAGTTAATATATATTGTAAATCATAGGTTGAAATTCCTGAAATGTCTAGCATAAATAAGTATCCCTGGAAAATTATTGTGTATTTTTCCTTAAATAAGCATACACATGTATATATGCTTAAATATACACCAGATAATGAGATGTCTTCGTACTAGTGCATAAGACTGTAGTGCACTGAAACATTTAATATTTAGCCTGTTTGCCATAAATATTAAATCTTGATTTATTCATAGAGCTACAGTGAAATACAAACATGTATGCACACATATGTACCACCAATTATAAAAACTGATATACACAGTGGAATATTCTAATGGGTTGGTCCTCTGTTTATTCTCAAAATTCTTTCCCTCAGGCTCCATTTCTGCTACTGTACCATCTCAAGTGGATTTGAATTTGAAAGCATTCTCTAGTTTTGAATGTTAATGGATGTCACTGCACTATGGCTCTACAAGAAGAAAGAATATTACTATCAAATAAAAACACTACAAGTTTTGAAGATGTTTTTTAAGTCACAACTAATAAAAATAAGGATGCTTTAATTTTTTTCACATGAAAAAAGATTAATCTTCCTGTATAAATAAAGGAAATTATTTATGCAGAAAGGATACTAAAGCTTGTTTAAATGTGCAAAGTAAAATAATAGGATGAAATTATTATTGATAAGAAATGATAATTCATGTTATGTTAACACCCTGAACAAGGTCAAGGCCTATTCTGGGCTCTGCATAGAATGAAAGAAAATCATTCTGGTGTTTCTTAAAATTTGACTTATACTAGTAATGAATATAAAAAATTTAATACCTAGCCAATAATCCATCCTCAGTGAAGATTCAGCTAAACCTTGTAACAGAAATTGCTTTTTGGTTCAGCCTATTTATTTTAAATCTAGGACTCTCTTATTTGGGATTTTAGAAGAAAGCTATTTTTTATGGAGATTGCAGTGTAATAGATGAAATGGTAGCTGTATTTGTTTACATAAGATTTGGTAGAAGGAAGATATCTGAGTTCATATGAAAAATATCAGCGAGTTGTATGCTATACTGTAAATCATGCTGTACACATTAAAAGCTATCACATATCCAAATGAAATTCGTCTAAAGTAGTTATTTTCAGAAAACAGACGCTCTGGGAGGATAGCATGTAGGTCATTAATTTGTGTTTTATTTTCTTTTCTTTCAACCAGTCTTTCCATATTAGCACTTTTTTTATTTTTTTTAAAAAATTGATATTATAAGGTAATATAAGTTATTAACCACCTTGCATTTCAAGTGTTTGGAGCCTGGATATTTTAGCCCTTACTTTTATGAACACTTTTTATTCCCACAAACAGGCCTCCTGGTGTCTATGGAATTATGAATTTGGTATTGCTCATTTTAGAAAAGACATAAGAATTGTGCCTTTGGACCTCGCAAATATGAAAACTAAGCTGTAAGGGAAATTGGTATAAATCAGATTTTCTGGAAGCTTTTCAAAAGTATGGCAGGGAAAAACTAGTAAGATTCAGTGTGGTGCTCACTGAGATAAAAGAAGTAATGAAGATATGGGAACTTTGCATGCTTTGTATGTATTAATTCACATGTAGTGAATTAATGCTAAAGTGCATAAAACGTTTTGTTCTGATTATTTGCTAGTAAAAGCCCAGGCAGCCAATGGTTCGGTTATTCAATATATTAAATAAGAAGTTACATAAGTATGGTTTTCCAGCTCTCTCTCTCCTTGATCTTTGAAGTGTGTCACTCTTTCATTTTGCCATTCAACAGCCTGACATGCAAAAGCTTTGTTCAGACAGTTTAATTTAATCACTGCCACTGGTTCAACAAGATGATAAAATCCCCTGTGCTGTACAACATCCAACATCCAGCTCACTGTTATCTGATACTGTTTGAAGCTCCTCTCATGAATGTATGCTGATAACACAAGAACTCCAAACATGTCATAAACAATATATTAATACCTTTGATTGAATTCCATTAGAATAAGAACGAGATGAAGTTTAGGCCATCCAAGCAGGCCAATGTAATAAAATGTAATTTGGACTAATCTTTCCAAAGAATGCCTCGTGTTTGAAGCTGACAGTCTCCCATCATAAGCAGAAGTAATTGCTTGTTGAATACACTGGGAACTCCTTTGAATTCTGGCCTTTGTACTTTGTGCACCTTCCAGGTGTCTCCTGCAGCAGACAATCTACCCTTTTGTTTCAGTGGAGAGATGGCAGGACTGCAAATAATAAAATAGGCAGTGTTTGTTGTAATGAACGGTGGAGGGCCGGATGGAATTTCTAGGAGCTTAAGATTGGAAGCAGGGCTGTTTAAGGCAAAAACAAAGCAAAGGACTTAATAGCTGATGTTAATTCAAGTAATCTGTTTCCTTAAATTGAATCAGGAAGAGGTAGGAAGGTATCTCAGCCAATGCATACCTACAGATATCAGAAAGCATATAGGTTAATCTGTCTCTGGAATAGATCTTTTCACAACGGAGAAGCAACACTGAAAACTTGTTTAGACAGAGAATTGAACTGGTTTAAACTGGAATTCTGAGGGTGTGTAATTTGTTTAATTGATATGGTTTACGTATAAAACATTTTTCTTTGCTTTTGTTAATTAAAAAGAATTTCTTAGATTATTTCAGAAGCAGTAAACTAAAAAAAAAAAGGCATAACTATGAATTTGTTATGAATTTGTTTATTTGCAGCAATTACTACTTTTTATTAAAAAATTGCCAGGCATTAATGGTATTCCTTCTGCTGTAGAAAACCTATGAAGGCATGGATTTTTCTTACAAATTAAATATTTAAAGAAAAAAAAAAAAAAGAGGCTCTGTTTAGAAGAGGAAATAGCTTTGCTTTGTTTTGCTTGTTTTCTGTGTAGTACTTCTTGGTCACTTCCAAATCTCAGGAACTGTGGGATAAAGACAGCCCAAATACAAGGTCATAGGAAACTGGGTGTCTGGACAGTAATCAGTGCAAAAGGGTCACAAGTTTATCCATACATTGGGTCTGCAAACATTTCTACTGAACTCAACAGCACTCTACAGTCTTGTCCACTAAATGCCTTTTTAGTCCCTTTTCTCTAAAAAAATCAGAATTGCATCATTATGATTATGTTTGGAGACTGTTTGTCCCCTGTTCGAGAAACATTTAAATCCAGATAATGAAGAGTGTGTCCCCACTGCGGGAAGCTGAACTTTTCGGTTTCAATGTGGATTTTTCCTTTTTAGAAATCAGACTGCTGCCACAGGGCTCTACCTTTTAGCCCAAATACAGAATTTTGGTTCTGCTGCTTGCAGAACTCTTTCACAGCTGGTGAATGTTGTTCCAAATCCACCTCTGCTCAGAAAAGATAGTTTGGTCCCATTTCCCCATTCAGACCTTATTTTTTCTATCATTTACTTGAGCTCTTAGCTCTGTTATGTGAACACCAAAATATCAACTGAGACCACTGAGATTGCTCTTGTGAAAATACCTGACCTAACCAACAAAATTCAAAAGCATTTTAACACCTTGAAACCCTGCTTCCTCTTAGCAGTTTGTATAGATGGAGTAAATTAACTTATTTTTCTCTCTCCCTCTCACATAACTGAGGAGATGCAATACTGTCTTTGACAGAAGAATAGTTTCAGGGTTGTTCTGTTTGTCTTAGTAAATACATGTAGTTCTTAAAACTATTGTGACAGCACTTTCACCATTTCCTATTCTCTTTCCAAGAGGTTGCAAAATACAGGTACTTGAGGAAGGATAATAGCTGAGATCTTAATTTGGGGCACTTTGAAATAAATACAACTGGCGTTGCAGACATATAAACTCTGATTATGACACAATTGTTTTCTCTAATACCTCAGCTTCTTTTAGGCTAGAATCTGCAAACACATATTCTTAACTTAAAATCTGTGAAATCAGCTGTGCCTTGCTGGAGCTACTTGTACATTTGGAGGAGTCAGATGCTTGGGGGAAGCAAGTGTAAAGTATTTGCTGGATTAAGACCTTCAGTGCTGCGTTTTGGGTGTTTGCAATATGCAATATGCACAACATATATCAACAGCCATTAAAATATGTTTCAGGAAAGAATTCTAGAGATTGATTGTTTCTTCAAAAATGACTCCAAAAATCAATCAGAACTGTTTTAGAAATATGCCTACTATGCACCAAGATCTAGTTTTCTTTTTTTTTAACAAAATTTATCAATCAATTAAAGAGGAGACAAGTAAACAAAAATGAATTGTCATTTGTGTTATTTTATTAGTGTCACATGAGATTACAGCATATTATTGACTTTAAGAATATTTTACCCAAGGAGACTTGTTTTAACATGCACAAATCAGGATCAATACTGGATATGCGTTAATTTTAATAAAAAGCTACAAGGCAATTTTTTTTTACAAACCCCATGATTATACTTATAGTTCTATAAAAAAATTATCATTGTGCCCAAATGAGGACCTAGCTAAGATTTAATTATTAAAAAATGGATTATTATTTGCACTGTTGCTTACTTTCCCAGGTGTATTATTTACTGACCAAATGTAATTTATGTGCTCACCCAGTTATAGAGTGAAGTTAGATTGTCTGCACAATTTTTGCTGACTTTGCTGCCTTAGCTTGCTTTATCAATTCCTTTTTTTCCCCCCTTTTTTCATTAGAGATCACATATAGTTTAAGAGCTGTAATCTGAAACCTTACAGCTCTAGTGGATACTTAAAAGACTCATTGATACACTTTGAAACCTAGTCAATTGAACAGCATTAGCAACAGCAGCATCTAGCCATTAGGCTATTAGGATCATTTGCCGAGGCACTAAAATTAAATATAGGGACTCCAGCAATTCCCCAATTATATTGTGTTAGTATAATGGCAGTGAAAAGGATATTATTTTAGTCAGCTCAGTGCTACTATTGCAAGAATCAAGGTGCTTTCCATTTTGTGGATGTAGATATGTATTGGCCAGGAGACTTTGACATTAATTTAATTCCTTTTGCAGGCAGACTAGATCAACACCATGGACAACATTCAAATCCTACCAGTCAATAGCAGCTTTTCATAGATGCCATATTTAATAATATTTTTGTGGGATTTTTTTCAGCATTTAAAATAATACATGTAAGTTAAAATACCATATAGAAAAAGATTAATATTGAGGAGGCGTAGTAAATGGTGCAGTCAAGGGGAGGAAATTCTTTGCCTCTATTAGCTGGCTCCTACAGCTGTGATCCTTCTGGTTCAGCCTCCCACATGAACCTTATGTCTTCACAGATCCCTAGAGAGAGGGCTTCCAGGGAAAAGAGAGAATCCAATCCAGAATCACAAATAAGAAAGATAAGGGAAGTTCTGGTGTAGGGCTAGGAGTCATCTATAAACATGTTTCTTCCATTTTGAATTGTGTGCAGTCGTCTACTGCAGTAAGAGAGAAAGAAAGTATTAGAAGTTCAGTCATTATGAGTTACTTTTGTTCCCCAATATACACTGAAGCCAAGTTGTACTAAAACTGAGTGGTGCTAATAGCAATAAAAGAATGGTTGTATTGTGCTGCAGTAGAAATCCCATTAGCTCAGTTCCAACACAGCCAGCAGCAAGTGCCTGGAGAAGTACATGCGGTGATATGTGCCTAGTACACCTTTCACTGATTTGCAGCTCAGGGACTTCTGGACATAACAGTCATATTTTTGTACTTTCTAGACTTTGATTTTTTCTTCATTAATTTGTCCATTTGCTTTCTGAACCCATGTAACAATTAAGCATCCACCAAATTCTTGTGGTTAAGTGTTCTGCAGTTTAACTATGAATTATGAGAAAAAATGTCCTTTGTTTGACAGCGTGATCTGCTAATTTCATGTAAGGCTCTTTCTGTCTTTTATTAAGAAGAACAATGTGTGCCTGCTTTATTTCTCCATGTCACTCAGGATTTATAGACCCTGTTGCATATCTTTTCAGTGCTGAAGGATTCTAGTTTATTTAGCTGTTCTTCGCATGGGAACTGTTCTATACCTTCTCTTTGTCATTCTTCTCTCTTTTTTAGTGCTACTGTATCCTTTTTGACATTGTGTTCCAGAACTACATGTACTATTTGGGATATGCATCCCTCAGTGTCTTAGTAATATTTCAGTTTTATTTGTTCCATTCTACTGCTCATGAGTCCAGAAGCTTATCCATTTTTTCCAGCTGTACTAGTTAGACGAATAATTTTATTATCTCTGTGTACAGAACCAGATCATGACCACAACAGTGCTATTCTAACATATATTTATCTGAGTATGAGATAATGTTTTCATATCTGTAATATTGGATACTTACTGCTATACTAACAGATTTTTTTAACCAGCTGTTCCTGAACTAAAGAGATGGTGCTAGTTTAGACTTTCTTTCAGTGAAAAATAAAAACATCATAGAAGAGCTGGTCTCAGATCAAGCCATCACAATTTCATTCAAAGTGAGTTCAATGGAAGGAAAAGCTGAAGTTTATCTGTAGCTGTGTATCTTAATTTAAAAAAAAGATGAATAATTTCAAGTAAGATAATAAAATCAGCTATATGTGGATTCAGGCAGTCAAATCTACAGGAGACTTGACTTTTCTTTAGTTTAAAATACAGAAATTGGAGTTTCTATGGAAAGAACATGGAGAGGCGTAGGAAAATATCCCCATCTGACGGGAAAGATTAGATCTCTTGAATATAATTTTAGGAGCAAGCAGAAAATGTGAGAGGTGAAAGAAAATTACAAGGAAAGAAGCACAGAATGAAAGTGAATTCTGAAAGCATAGGAGCCATATTCCCGGTAGCAACACCTGGGATAGCAGAAAACTGGACTTTATGACTCGTGTCATTCCTTCTAGTTCTGTTTTCCTTACTAGCACTGTTATTCCTACTTTTGTCTAATGCTGCTTCTCTCCTGTATTTCTTTACATCTCTGTGGCACTCCTTCTGTGTTGTGTATTTTTAACACTCATTCAGGTTAAGCACCTCTACTGAATTTTGTCAAGGAGTTAACTTTTTTCTTTCAATCCAAACTAATTTTTTTGCTATGTTGTAGTTCTGCATCTTTTAATTCTTCCTCCTATCCTTTGTCACTACCTTAATTCAATAGCTTAAGAAAATGTCCTCTTCTTTTGTCCCACTTCAGTCTCTCTCAGGTAGTCCTGTTGGTTGCAATTGCTTTCTACATTCTTAATGTAGTTAACAACTATTTTGATCCTGGTGTTTTGAATTTTTGGATCAAAAATCCCTTGCCTCTTTCATAAAACACATTGTCCAGAAGATGATGCTCTCTGAATGCTACTTTCTTGCATAACCTTCCCTTCCTCAAAATACTTGGGAAAATATAATTTTCTCACCTGAGCAGTCATCCCACAAAACAGCATAAAAAAAAAAAAAAAAAAAAGGCAGCTTTCAGCTGGGGCTCGTTCTGCCTAAATGAACAGTTTATAGAAAGAAGCTCCAAAAGGCTGTGTTGAAGTGGGGAAGTCCTGGAGAAAGAGCAAGGAGAAAGGGGAGACCTGAGATAGTGAGATGACCTGCTGTAAGAAGATACCCCCCTCCCCAGTATACTTGCACTTGAAACTGGGCACAGGCTGAGTAGCTGAAAGTGATGAAGTTCAAGAGTTACACCAGGGACTAAACCTAGTCTGACGCTTTTTAAAGGGAACTGATATTCAAACAACGTCAACAGAAAATCCAGACTTTGACTTTGGTTCTTTCAGCATATTTTTGTAACTTTTTGTGGCACTTTGAAAAAAGACTCTTCTAATTACTAAAATAATAGGTTGGTTTTACACACATTTGAGAGCAAGGCAATACTTTTAATTTGCATTTACATTACATTACAGCTTGACATTACTCAATATTTAAATATGTCCTTAGATTTTGAATGGAAATGGTGGGTGAGAAAGCTATAAGGCAAGTTGAAATGCCATTCTGCTGCAGTATGGATAAGCAGTATGCTTTCTCTTGTTTGAAAATTTACAACAGCTCTGAGTTTTCATGAAGTATGTAATCAACCTGTGGAGCAAGGAAGCAATAGAAATGTCTGGATCAATGTTTCTGAGTTTAGTGAGGGGTTTTGGAAAAAGTACATGGAGCTTTTCTGTCAGAAGAGAAATATTGCCCTTGTAGCAGACAGCTTTTCATGGCACTTTACAGCTTTATTTTTTTTCTTATCCTTCACACTGTAAAAATAATATTTCTTCCTACAAACAAAACTCAAGCTTGTTCTTTAGACAAAAGCTAAATTAAAAACCTTAAAAAGCAAAATGAAAATAAAGTTTGGTTGCTAATGTTGATATACAATGTACAAATTGTTTCTATCAGCCTGTAACGGGCTTGCCAAATCTTCGGGGGCAACCAATGCAAACCTAGGAATTATGAAATTAGTTCAGAATAGATCAATGTACTGTTGTAATAGCAGTGGATTTTTCTTCATCAGCAGTTGAATCACATTGCTTATAGCATTTGCTGGACATAGTGCTCATGAACTAGATTGCTGCTTCACAATCATGCACTATTAACTTTTGCTGTAAATGTGTTTTTGCCACTTGATAATTGGATTAAAAAGAAAGACAGCAAACCTTTATTGAGGTTTTTGAACCCTGTAGAGAATAGTGAGATTCCCTTCCACTAACTTATAGTATGGCATACACTGAAATTGGTTGTATGCATAGCTACAGCTATAATAGTTTTGTAATGAGGTATAAAGCAAGCATAAGAATCTACAACAGTTATTTTGATTCCATCATGCCCCAATGTAAACTGGTACTGAGTACCAGTCAATCATGCCATCTACATTGCACCAACTAGCAAGCTAAAGGCACACTACATGGCAAAGGACCAGCAGGATGTTGGTAATTTCTGCACTTGGATGTGTATACACTTTGTTCTGTTGTGAGATAATTAACATGATATGTACATGTATATATTTTTAATAGAAATCAATAACGTTATTGTAAAAAATCTGTTTGCCAATTGATTTTTGCAGAAGACATTGAAAGAGATTTTACTGTACAATCATGGATAGCAGAAATAGGTGAACACATAAAAAGGAATTTTAGACAAAAAAGAGAAACATTTCAGTGAAATATTTGTGACATTTTCCTACTCTTGCTTTTTGACTAGGTTTGTAAAATGTGGGAAAGGCAATACAGAGTAGTGGCCTCAGTATTCGGTTAAAATACCACAAGCACCTGTAATTTAATCCAGGTTTCCTACTGAATAACAGCAGTCAAGGTTTACTTCTCTGACAAACATACGAAAAAATGAAAAGTTTGGTATTATTTTTGTATTTTCTAAGTCTTAGCAACCAAACAACAGGATTTTGAATGTAATCTTGTAAAAGGTATTGTGTAACAGTGCTTTATCTGAATCAAAGTCTCCATTTTTATTCTTTTTTTGTAAATAGCCTAGTACATAGACTATATGAACCTGCACCATGAACAGAATTTCTATGTATTGTAGTAATAGAAATCATAACAATTTAGTGATGGCCTGTTTTCTGGGTATGCAGCATTACTTAATAAAATAGGTGTCCCTGTCCTTAAAAATTCAATCTTAAGCAATCTTCTGTGTGGAATGATATTGAGAATTATATACACATTAATGAAGGTAGAACCTAGAATATTCTTATCTCTCTCTTCACCTACAACCTTTGACTCTATCTGCACAAGTCAGCTAAACAGGTTTGGGGCCCGAGCTTAAGCATAGTCCAGAATCACCCATCTTGTCCACTTATGCAAACAAGAAACCATACCAACTAGCTCTCTATCTCTATCTCTAATGACTGCTGGGAAGAGTTCTGCATGAGCCAAGGGCTCTTCTCAGTAAGAAGTAGAGATAAGGCTATTTTGTTTAGAGGCAAAGGGGTTTTAGCTGTATAGATGCAAACAACAGCACGCCTCTTGCCTACAGGGCCAATAATAATATAATTGATCCTATCCTATGTTATTTACTTTTGTGGATGCAATCATGGGTGTTTATCTTGACTACTGATATCAGAAGGGGAATAATTGCAAGACACAGCTCTTGCACGGGCACAGTCTGCTACCGCGCTGATCTCTCGACTGGCTGCTGTCACACTGAAGTGACTCAAAGGCCAAGATCCCTCTTATGTACCAATATATACATCTACACCTGCCCTAGTCGTCCTAGCTGCTTTTGTACTCCGTGGAGAGAAACAGGCATTTCTAATGGTGTTAAGATACTTATTTACGATGGGGTTAGTCACACCCTTTTTCTTTCTGTTGATTGTGTAGACAACTTGCTCAGATACAGCTGTTGAAGCAGGCAGCTGCAAATGTCCAGGTCAGCTGAAACCTAGGTTCAGGCACCTCATGGTGCCCTAAGTCCTTGGGCCCGTGGAGCTGAACAGCTTTTCAAGCAAAATGTGATTACCCAAAACATCTGTGCAGAGATGGATTCAAGGAGGCTAAGACTGCAGTTCTTTCCCCCATCAGTAGTGCCTAATGTGGTATATGTACCACAGGTCACTTGGTGTGCTGGGAAACCCACTGCATTTGTCTTGGAACATATTGTATACAATTGTCATCTAGTGACAGATCCACCCACAGAAGGGCCCAGAAAATGTGTGACACTATGCCTTTGAAGAGTGAGGAGAATCTGCTGAGTTGGGAGAGTGATCCATGCATGAATACTTGGCTTCCTTTAGCTGTAAGAACCTGTTTCTCCACTGGTCCAAATAGCATGAGCTACTTTGCTCTATGTAAATAATGGAATAACTGGTTTCGTCTCTTTTTATTTGGAGTAGGTATCAGTGCTGATTTTGTAATCGGTCAATTAAATAACGTGCCCAATTGTTGTAGCACACTATTAAATATTAAGAGAAAGGGAAATTAAGTAACACTTCACCCTTCTTAATAATTTATAAGTCCACCTAACCTTAATGACGAATTTGAGTAGGATGCGATGTGTTAGGCAGATTTAATGCAGTGCAGGATTTACACTTGGCTGCTGCTAAAGCAAGTTAGTGCTAACCAGACGTGGGCAGGGTGGGGCAGATTATGTGAACCCTCCATGGCCAGGAGAAACTCATCTAGAGAGAGAGCTAAGGCAGTTCCAGCCTGATTCTTTTTAATGTCACAGTTCATTTGCAGAACCATAACTGGAATCAAGAATTAAAAAGCCTTGTATAAAAGTCAGTAACATTAAACCTTTAAGACTCATGTTTCATGTGTCATAAAAAGTCTATGAAAGGATTTTATATTCTGTACAGTGTTTTAGCACTTTCAATCATTTTTTTTCCAACATAACTTTTGTGAACACTTTTATAGCCTCTAAATGAAAAACTAAACTATGTGTCATTCAAAAAAAGGTTTTATGGATCACGGAATTTAATGTAAGTTCTGCACCATAACAAGGAACTGATAAACCTATATTAGAATTAATTTAAAATGTTGGAAACTGTGTTAGAAGACTGTGCGTCACACATTGTGGTAAACAACACTAGTGAGTAAAAAGAAATTTGTATACACACACTCTTTGACGGGGAACTGCAATGACTTAAAATAACAGAAATATTAGTAGTTTAAAAAGTATATTTGTCATGTATATTAAAATCACAATTTTTCATGTGAATGCAAATGCTTTCCATAAGTAGAATGGATTCAACTTTAAAAAAATCATCAAATGTACATGATAATAAAAACCAGGTTGAAACTGTGTCCAAGAATATACAGTGTGCTATAAGGTCTAATCTTTCTCCAGGGAGAAGACTGTTACTCCCCAGTGTCATTAACATTTATGAATTAAGGCTTCTTTATGAAATGGCAAAATTAAAATTATATTCTTCAGGTGCTAATCCTATATTATACATCTGTTTTACAGTAATGGGGAATCTCTTCCTTCTTTAATACATGATGGTTATATACTGGTATCAAAGGAAAAAGGTGTCATAGGAAATATGTATAAAAGTAACAATTTGCACATTTCACCCCCTGTAAAATGCTGCACAGACTGAAACAGTAATTTTCCAAAGACCTTTGCAAGGTATGAAAGTATTATCTGCCCAATATACAGACTGTGAAATCTCATTGATTTTCTGTGTTTCTCATGCTGTTTCTGTTCAGGCCTATCTGTTCCTGCTGCCAGAGGGCCAGAGGGGACCTCTCTTCTATGCTTTCTGTTCAGAGGGGCTTTGTCTTCTGGGACTATTTTTCTGCATTGACCATGACTATAACACCATAGAACCAGACCAGTAATATAAACTGTATCAATACATTATGTGTGACAGTAAATAAGTGCATAAAATCGAGCATCGCATTCATTCCTCCTAGCTTTGGCTGTTCAACAATTAGTCTTCGGGACTTCATTCATGGTTAATGAGGAAGCAGTTGTTCATTAGGTCTGAAATTGAGCCTGTTCATTCACCATTCCTGCCTGGGGTGTGGAGTTCTGGATGTTTCCAGTAGCAGACTGTCTATTTGTAGGCCATTATTTATAAGTGATGGACAGTTTGGTCTTGGCTAACTAGGTCTTACCAAAGAAATAGGAAGTGAGGGAGTCACCATGAGACTCTGTGATCTAAGTGTATATGCCTACACTGCAGACATCCATGCCTGAGCTAGGTATTTAAGCTCACAGTATAGTCAGCTGACCCATTCATGCCCCATGCATACATGCCCAGCTCTGTTTCAGGTGAGACCTTCTGAAGTAGCAGAGTGAGGTTCGCTGGGATGCTCCCGAGTGACTCAGGTAGCACCAGAAGCTGCCACATATGCAATTGAATCATGCCCTGGATCTTTCTGTTGGCTGTAATTGGAACTTGGACACCTAGCTCTCAAGTAGATACCTGCATTGGATGTGGCTAAATTTAAGTGAGTGAATTTGAAGCAAAATACTACTTAATCCTACCCTGTGTCAGTGGGGGGAAGATCAGCCATACAAGGAGGACCATACTAGAAAACCAGGAACATGTGCCATATTGTTAGCATTGCATGATGGTGATCATAGCACAACAACAAGCCTTTTATTGACTTAAGAAGTTCCTTTTAGTTAACTGTCAAAACCTTGTTGGTGGTGTCACCTGTGGTTGGACACATCTTTTCTTGTGCTGACATGATTTGCCCCATTCCTGAGTTTCCTTTTGATATCTTTGAGAAGGTCAGGGGCACTTCCTATTTTTTATTATTTCTATAAAGTACAGTTTAGTGATTTTGCCACTCACATAGCTTGTAGATGGTTCACTGCCTTCACATTTCGAAGACAGGAATGGTAAGCACAAATTGGTTGAGAGAAGAAAGCAGTGAGTATATGTACTGCTTGTCCTTGGCTTTGCTGCCTACCTGTGCAGGCTGTGAAGAAGCAGTAAATTAGCTCACATATTATCGTTGGCAAACTTTGCCAGGGAGCCACATACTTTTTTTGTGCTTGTCCTATCCTTTTTGATGCTGCCGTGTGCCCAAGGAGTCTCGGCTCCAGTCATCACAGCATGTGAAGTCTGGTGTACATTTCACATTTTTGTCTATCTCTCCTCCCGTTTGCATTAATATTGCTAGGAGTTATTTCTGCTAAGGAAATGTCTATTGAACTTAATCGCTCAGTACCTCTTATATTAAACATTTAAGCATGTGCTTAAATTGAAACATATGTCTATGTCTTTCCTGTTCAGTGAGGTATTTAAACACATGTTTAACTTTTGGGCCTAAAGAATGCTCTTAAAAGCTTTACTGAATTTGTGCTTAAATGAACTGTTTTGCTTATTACAGCTTCTTGTTTTGTTTACTCCACATCAATAGCAATAATTTCAATTTGCCATGTGTCTAGCTTCTGCTAGCTAGTTTTAATTCACAGGCATTTCATTAGATGTGAGTTGACTTTAAAAGAAATGGCCTTGTGGCTTTATGAATCTTCTAGGGAATTTAAGCAACAGGCTCATTGGCAATGTGCTACTTCCCTCAAAAGTCAACCTTGTAACTTGTATAACTATGCCTAACCTTAGCAATACTTTCAAAATTACTTGTACACACGTCAGCTTCCCTACATGTTTTGACAAATGACACATTCCCTTTGGTGCTTCTTTGTGGGTAACAGCGTGTGAGGATATGGTAGTGGCAAAATTTATTACGGTTATTTTGTAGTTGATATTAAAGAACATGATGTATTATATCAGGTGTCTGACCTTTAAAGATCTTAGGACCCAATTCATTACAACATAAAATTTACATATTATTCAACATTCTACAGTCCTTTTATGAAGAAGTCATGATGCATACATACATGAGATTTAAGGCAGACAACTATCCCTGCACATTGAAGGCATAGAGATTGAAGACAATGTGAAATAAAAAATATTGTAGGTTGGAAAAGATTCACTTTTTTAACCCATGAAATGGATTACTTTGGCTGCACCTTTCTGTACAAAGCCTTAGGAAAAATAAATGGAGCACACAGAGGCAATGCTGTATTGGATATGAGCTGTATTCCTGTGTCTTTCGTAAATCCTGACAAGACCTACCTGTCTCTGTTCCTGCATTTGATGAAGTTTTCCACTGATCTGATATATGAAGAGTCAGCCTGGGGGATTTCATCAGTGAGAAATTGATGAGTTTTTCTGTGCATTGTGTTTGCACATACCCAGCTGGAACCCACTCTGAACACTATACCAGCATTCCTACCTTTTGTGCTCTGCTCTATTATTCTGATTTTGGTGGTATGAACACACATTCTTTGCCACAGGACATAGCAGCAGCTGCAGTGTACCACTTTCTATAGCTGATACACCTCAGGTGTGTAGCTGACATTGTGCACCTGGTTGTTGTGCAGTCAGTTGCAGACATGTACCAGGTGTTCAGACCAGTGTAACTGAGCTTGCTTTTATGGTACATCTGTGCCAGTGCTCCAAGATCTTGCTGTTGGAGAGCATCCTATAATTTTATAACTGTAAAAGCACAAAGGCAACATATGGAGTTGGCTAAGACACTTGATACAGCAACTGTAAATTGTCCAAGCTGCAAAATCCATGTAGAGGAGTGGTAATGACAAATAAGCAGTACACATTTATTTTTGTTAGAAGTTGGATAGCTCTTTCATTCCAAACATTTAGGTGTAATCTCTTCTCAAGGCTATGTTGGTTTCTCTACTGATTTTTGTGACTTTGTTGGCATTTATGGCATCTTGAGGCAGCCTCTTCCAAAGCACCGGAATTTATTGACTGATTTCAGTGTTGTGTCAATATCATACGCTCAACATGATTTTCACTTGGAGAAGGCTGGCTCAAGCCCTTTGCTTTTTGTTATTCTAAGGGTTGGACTCCAGGTGTAGAGTAAGATCCAGATGCTTAGATTTAGGTAGACAGAGTTGCCTTCTGGAGCTCTTTAAAACCATCTCCTTGTCTCTATTAGTTAGGCAGAAAACATAGGCACTTATGATAGGACTGTTTTACTAGACCCTCCAAAATTTGGATTCAAGCTTGGTGATCTAGCCGTGATGTGAGCTGTCTTATCTAAAGGTCACTGATCATATAGCCTTTAGTAAAGAGCTGGACCTGGGCTTTGAATTTGGACTGATTCTCTGTGGACTGAAAATTCCACCCTCTGTTATGATATGGAACATGGGTTCCTTTATTGTTATCACAAAATGTGACAATACAGGCAGTAATGTGCATAAGAGATGACAAGGACAGCTGAGACAAGGACATGCCCTGCCTGAGTTAAGCAGGGTTTTACTTGAAAAAACAATGTTGAAAGAATGTGACTAAACTACTTTCAGAAGCTATGTAGACTGATAAAAAGCTGGGATTATGGCTTAATTTACCTTCACTGGACATATGTATTATGAGACTATTTTTATTTATATGCTACATATATGTAACTCTTGATGTATTTAGTTAAGAAAATGAACCTGGACACTGGATGTTTATGAGATTTTTGTGAAGGATGCTGCTTTCTATTTATTTTCTTACAGAAAAGAAAGTTATACTGGGAAGGATTTATTTTACTGTAATTTAGCCTTCTAAATGCTGAGTGTAACTAAGCTAGTCTGGGATCTCTCTGCAGTCAGTGGGAAAAGATGGGCACCTACTCTCCCATCCCATTTATCCTTACAGAGGTTTAGTGATTCAGCCAGTCTCCTTATTGTCAACAGAGAGGCATGATGACCAGCTCAGGCCTAACTTCTAGGTGGTTCAAGTTTGATGAAATAATCCCCTGCATAGTGGCTGAGAAAAGAGACTGAAAGAAAAGAAAAGAAGGTGTCATGGTTAAGGGAGCTGAATGCAACCATAGGGAATTTTACTCTATCTGTGCATCTGTCAAGGAATTCCTGTGGGATGTTCAGCAAGTCACTGAACAGGTGGTCAATAATTGTGTGTTTCTTGTGTTATGGGTGTCTGGAGCCTGATTTACAGAAGCAATAAGCAGTCACAACTGAAATTGAAGTAAATTGTAATTTTATTGTAGAATGCTACATGCTCATAAATACTTTGTCCTGTTCTTAAACTGAACATCCCAAACTAGTGAATACTTTGGGCCTCACATTCTTTGTGCCATTATTCCCAACTGTAAAATGGGAATAATGACACTCATCTCCCAGAGGTGTTGTGAAAGTGAACTCACTACTGTCTAGGAAATATTTTGGAAAGTTTTACAAAGAAGCCCTTGGGGAAATTAATAATTCTGTATTCAGAGCAGGATTTGAATGCTATGCAGTAAAACCTTTGGCCATACATTGTACAGTGAGGAGGCAACAATATTGAATATCTGTTTGTTAACTGAGCATCAGCCTTAATTTGAATTGAATGAAGCAAGCGAAAAAAATAGACTGTGATGATACCAATTTAAAGACTTCTTAAAATATAGGCACAGGGGCAAATTAGAGTTCTCGGAGGTAACCTTAATTTTGATGTTTCACAGTCTTTGAGCGGCAGACTTTTGTAAAGTTCTTTTACCACGTTTTGGTTTACTTCTAAGACAATAAACTGAAAAAAAATCCTACCCAGAAATGTAAGTTTATGTCAGATGAGCAGCTTTCTGCATGGTGGACGTCAATCACAAAAACATTAGCCACTTGAGTTAATGAGTAGAAATACTAGACTAGTGTGTTTGTCTTGTAGCTCAGCAAGTTCATCCTTTTCACTGAATACATCAAGAGTTACGCGGGGCATACAAATAAAGATAGTTTCACAATGCAGCTGTTTTGTGGGGGCAGTGTAGTGAATTTCATATACATTGGCTCTCAGCAGACCTAGGAGTATTGGGTTTCCTTCCACTCTTTAGGAGGACTGTACTTCTGGGCACAAACACTGCATGTCTTCACCCCAGTCTGGATTTCCATTACCCTCTTCCTCCAAGCTGCACTTTTCTACATAATTTTAACACCTACTCCCCATCCAGCTCCCCATTTTCTCACCAAATCATGCTCAGTCTCTTCCCCCCAAACTTTTCAGCAAGTTGAGTGAATCCCATTTTCCCACCTTCCAGCTTCTTGTCTGAACTCTTCCCCCAAACTGCCTGCACACCTATCTCCAGTTCCACTCACTCCCCCTCCCAATATCTTTTCACATAGTCATTATCCCATTCCTCTCCTTGTTTCCTTCCAACAGACTTAACACAGGTACAGCTGCAGTGTAAGCACCTACATCTAGATAACCTGAATTCCAATTTCAGTGGCAAGGAAAGCCCTTTTCAGCTGTGATGGAGCATGTCTGGCATGGATAGAATCTCTCAGAAATGAATCTTACTGTTTTACAAGCATTTTTGGCATAGTTTCAGAAATTTATAATTTACTCAAATTTGAGGTAGGCTTACTGGGGGTAAAAGTCCTGCTCCAACAATAAACTGGAGTTTAATTTTAATTAAATGCCCCTGCATCTGTAAATGTCCCCAGAAATGTCTGTTTGGGATTGGGCTGGAAACAGTCCTCCTTCCACTTCACTGCAAAATTGACATGCCATGTTCCAGCAGGCTGTGTCTTACAGTCCCAAACAACTTCCCCAGCCTGTAACAGGCAAGGAGAAGGGCCCTGGTGACATCTAAGTCCCACACAGTCTTCCTGTCCATTACAGGCATGGATTTCTGATGTTCTTTAAGAACATTTGTCTCATGCTGAAGACAGTGAGTTTCCTCACAGCCCCCCAGAGTTGTGCTTCTGCATGTGGAGGATGTAAACTGAGAGGAATAAAGCACAGCAAGGGCAAGAAGTAGACACTTAGCACAAAACATTTCATCCTAAAATATTACTTTTGTTCTTACAAGCAAAACAGTGTCTTGAATGGAGAAGTTCTGGGTAGCCTTCTTAACAGATAGCACCACCATGCCACCTCACAATCATCATCTCCTCAGGAAGTTATGCTTGTAATCAATACTTTAAAAATTATTTCATATCCTTAAATTAAAGATGCTAAGTATGTTTTATGTAAATGATCAATATCTTTGTTTAAAAATATGAACATTAACCCTATGAAAATGATCCCAAACAGCAAAGATATGTGCCCTCTATACTTTTGCTGATCTCTGCAACAAGAGCATTCAACACACTTTTTTTCCCAGCTATTATATTGTTTTTAAGTTTGAGAGAAACAGTGAGCACCTAACAACAAGGAAATTAAATGAATTACCATTTAAACACAAGAAAATACAAAATATTATAACAGTTTTTATTGAAATAATATAAACTGATAATGAAATTCACAGTACAAGTTTGGAAGATATCTTAGAACATATAAGTACTATAGAAAATTTACCAATAATACAAGACATTATTTTCTGTAACCAGGGGAATAAATTGTCACACAGAACCCATTTCAGGTTTTGATGCATTAGCTGTGGTGTGAGGACAGTGTACTGAGCAGGCATTTTATAGATGAAATGTCCATTTATATCCTATTACAGACTCTCATGATCTAAAGAACTTTGCTTTTAAGACCTACATACAACTTGCAATTTGGTAACCTTCATCTGAGCCAGGAAGGTGTTTCTCGTCACTGAGCTGGTAGCCATGTTGTGAGCACAAAGAAGGGTCAGCCAAGACACTTTGTCTCCCTAGAAAATGTTGGCCGTTACTCTGATTTCACTTCTGTCAGATTAGCACCAGGGTAACTGTACTATTTCAGAGTATTGGCTCTGACTGGATAGAAATGTAAAAAAAAAAAGAAAAAAAATCATGCCCGTGAAACCGAGGCAGGGAAAATAAATAGAAAGAAAAACGTATTTTTTGAGAAAAGGATTGATGAAATGACATGAATGTGAACCCCTTATTCAGCCACTGACTACACCTGCCTAGGACAGAGACCTAGAAATTTGTGTCC
Source organism: Strix uralensis (assembly GCF_047716275.1). Taxonomy (NCBI): domain Eukaryota; kingdom Metazoa; phylum Chordata; class Aves; order Strigiformes; family Strigidae; genus Strix; species Strix uralensis. The sequence continues at coordinate 92,837,271 of NC_133973.1, forward strand.
CTTTGTAAGTAATGAGAATACTTCTTGTCATTCTAGTACCCCATCACCTTGGGATACTACATGGATTTCCAAGGATATCGTTTGACCTGGATTCTCCTCAATCAACCTGCTGCTTATCTGTGTGCCACCAAGAGGATCTGTCTCCTCGACTGAATGACACTTCAGTGCTGGCCCTGGAATCTGGGTCTTTATGTTAGTGAAAGTCTCTTGCTGCATGGATCTAACCACAGGATCTGGTCTGGATGAATATGCACAAAACTCACAAAACTTCACTAAACCTCAGCTAAGTGCTGAACCAGACTCCTTGGCTATGAACAGGTTTAACTTGTGGGTCCTAAAAGGAAATGATTAAATAAATACACAAAAAGGGCCCTGCTGTGCAAAATTAACAAAAAAGAGAAAAATTAAAAAGTTGTGTCTCAGCAGGGGCAGCTGCTGAGATTTTTAATCACTGTTTTATCACAGCAGTTTTTAAGGAAAACTTCTTTCACAGAATTACTTTTAAACTCTGCATGTACAGACGAAATAATACTAACCCTTCTGAGTCACCAGTTCCTTTGTTTCTCCACTACTAGGAAAAAACAAAGGCAATTTGGTTGTTGTGTGCGCATGCATGCGCATATGAAAAGTGGAGCCCTGAAGAAAAAAAATCACTCGTTACTTTAGCCTTAGTAAAAAAAATATTTAAAAGTATCAACAATGACTGTTACAGCTGATAATTGCAGTAAAGATCTCTTCTCCAGAAATGAAAGAAGGGACTTGCACTGTCCTGTACAGTACAAGAATGTTGGTCCCACAAACTGTGAGAAAAGAAGATTATTAGAGAGGAAAGAAAAACTGAGTAAAATTTAAACTTAACAGAAGCCTGTGAAAAGAAGCTGAAGGAGAGAGAATTGGTCCAGAAGGTGGTTTTTGATGAGAATTTCTTTGAAAGCTGCTAATAAGGAGGTGTAAAGCATACTCTAGCTGTAGGTATCTCGGGGTCTGTCAGTAGAAGCAGAGCACACTGCAGAAGCGACAGGGAAGAGACGGAGTTGGGTCCGGCTGCTTGCAGGCTGCCCTTGCCTGGATCTGCACCGCTGCTGAGGCTGCCCTCCGCTTTGTGGGGTGCAGGGCAGCCGTGCGAAGGGGGAGGCAGAAAGATCACGCATGGGAAAAGACCCAGCACAGACTGACATGTTGAAAGTTCAAAATTTCTGCTGGGATCAGCTGCCACTGGGAAGTCGATGAGCACGGAGAGGAGAGTGATGCTCCTAGCTGGTGCGCTGGGTGGGAAGAGGACCAGCTTCTTGCAGAGGACAAGTGCATTGCATGAAACACCCCGAGCACTTGTTTAGTCCCAGAAGTTCAGCAAAGCAATATGACTTCGTGGGAGTCAGTACTTTATTGCGTGAGAATATCTGAGAGAAAATACAGCTGTAAAAATGGGAGCTATAGAATAAATGTGAATAATGCTGGCATTATCTGGTGCGAGATAACCACCACGTTTCAAACCCGCGTCACAAACTGGCCTTGTCTTGCAGCCGCTGTGTTTCCACGTCCCATTGTCTAATTACAGCAAGTTTGTTTTGACCGAGTCCAAGTGATTGATTCACTTACTATTTTATCTTTTGTTAGAAAGCCTGTGTATCTGTATTGCAGTTTGTAGGGCTTTTTTTTTTTTTTTTTCTGAGCGTTCCCAGCTAAGCATTCGAGACTTGATAAAAATAAAACAAAGGCAGAACAAAAAAAAAAAAAAAAAGGCGAATATTATTTTAGATTCCTGTTCGTGCTGGAAAGTGTAACTGGCTGCTGGGAGTCGTGGCTGTGCCGGCGGCCTGCCCTCAGTAGAGGGTGCTGTCTTCTCACGCTAGCACCGGCTGAACGAGAAGGTCACTCAGCCTATTGATAAATCACTGTGCCGTGATTCCTAACTGACAGCTCAAACTAACATCAAGCTGGATGAGAGAGAACAAAAGGCCATCAAGCAGCCATTTTCTTGACACTTTTATTCAATCACCAGCAGATTGCTTACGACAGCAATAGCAGCTGTTTTGTCTTCATCTTTCCACATTTGATAAAAGGTGTCAACTCAAATTTTTGTAAATAATTCACTTACCCCTACTGCACACACCAGCACTGTTCAGCATATGTATTCTGTGCGAGAAGATCACTGAGGCAGGTCAGGGCTCAATGATATCAGCTGAAGGTCATCTGTGATCTAAACGGAAGCACTGATAATCTACAGTCCCTCAAGGTCAAAGATAAGAACTACACTGAGATATTTGTAATGTGGACAAAAGGTTAAACAATAGAGAGAAAAGTATGGTATTGTTTCAGTTAACACACTAATGATTTTTCTATTGTTCTTTAGGAAGCACTGTTCCAGCGGATTCAGATGGTTAACCCTTTCTGAGTACAGTGTATATTTAAGTGCTGGATGTGAGCAACTAGAGAATATCACTTCCCAAAGTTGGTAACATTGGGTAGTCACTTGCAGCCTTAATATGCTGCTGCTAATACGTCTGAGCTGCAAAAGGGAGCAACGGCAATTTTTATTGCAGGCATTGAAAAGAAAAAGATACCTGGATACTGTATCAGACAATAATGGTTAAAAAGGTGAATGCATTTAAGTGAAATACAGTTTAGCTTGAATTTCTTCTTAAAATAAATTTGAGTTGCAGAGCTGAAGAGAATTAGAGAATGTGCCTAACATTTCCTGTTGTAACAGCTTCATTTACTTTAAAGGCTTAGAGAAACTAATAGAGAGATCTTTGAATTATTGCAATATGACACTCTATCTGATGTTGGCAGTAGCCAAAGCACAGATTAAAAATGATACATCCTTCAATACTAGGTTGGGTTTTTTTGCACGCAGTTATATTACTCAGAAAATAAATCTAAACAACAAATAGTCACTGTTTATCACTATTTGGTTTATACTTTCTAATAGCCAAAGTATATGTGCATTTGAGATTCTGTCTGTGCTCAAACAGCAGGGAATTTATTGCATGTAATTGATGTACATGAAGATCAGAGAACAGTTGCTTTACATTTGCCTGTTCTGTCTGCCTCAGTGCTATGGTAAAAGCAACTTTCATTATTCCAGTGTACTTGTGATAGAGAAATAACAAAATCTGAATAAAGGAAGTCTCTTTTATTTTTAGCTAAGCAAGATGGTACAGGAATACTTTCTCACTGAAAGCAGGAATCCTGTCTGCATCAATATAATTCCTTACCTACCCAGTTGTATATGTACTAACAGAAACAGTCTTAACTAGAATTAAGCAAATGATTTTCAGCAACTTATTTTATTTGTGGACATTGCCTCATTTTCTTCTTGTGGAATATTTGCATTGCAGTTTCTTCAAAGATACTTTCTTCAACTTGCTTAATATTCTTGGTGATTTGAAAGGTCTTAGTGAATCAATTAGGAAAGATTTTTGGTGAGTTGATACCTAAAAAACAATTTGTGTTTTATTGCACAGACTGGCCAAGTAGTTCACATGGCATTATTTCCCTCTGTTGGCTGCTGTGTCCTAAAAACAGAAGGATGGCTTGAAAAAAACACTTGGATTTTGAATCTGTCATCAAGTAGGCAAGATTAAAAACTTCAGAAAACTTTCCATTTTTGGTCTTGCTACTATCTTGCTCAAAGTGTCATTCTTACAAGAAAGTAGACCACTAAAAATTAGTGTCTGTCTGAAGAATTAAAATGTGATGTTCTTTCATCACAAAGTCGTTGCTTGTGAATGCATGCTCATAGCAGTGAAGGGTGCTGTTATATTATTTAATTATCATTGTGGAAAAGCACTAGTAAAGATTTATGGAGACACTGAACATTTGTTTTAAGTTGTATTATGTTATGTAAAAGCAATCAATGTATTCCATTTAACAGTTTACTAATTCTGCATTTGCCAGTCTATGGCTCCTGACACATAATAACTGTAGAGAATGTTCTGTGTGCTTTAGATGTTTGCATCATTAATATTAGCTTAAACTTCTTCCTCAAGCATTAGCACAGGCAAACCTGAATTAGTCTTGTTAACTCATGCTTACTTACCATGAACATATAAGAAGTATGTGTCTATATGAAGTAAATTCATGCTATATATAATTTTGCAAATAGTCACAGAATAATTTTTCTGATGTTTGCTTCTGGAGTCAACTATGTATTATGCAACTGCAGTCAGTATGAGCAACTACATCAGAAATTATCCTCCTGACCAAGACCAGTTTCATGGCCTACACCTCATCTTGACCAGTACCTGCTGGTCTCACCGGAATTTCACATGCCTTGTGTTATGCATAATTTCAGAGAAAAAATTACAGGAATAATTTTAAATTTCTGAGGCTAGTTTCTTAGCTGGTATAAATCAAGATATATTGTTTCAAGGTAAAAGAAGGAAGATGGTGAAGATCTGTTCTTGAATCTTGGACTTCAGGATGAGGAGGGATAATGGAAAAGTTATCATGTAGAGAAATGGCAAGGGAACACAAGAGTGCTGAAGAGTGAAGGAAAGAAACATGTAAGGAGCAGAGGCACCAAAATAGGCATGGAAGGTGATATGGGACATGGATCATGGACACAGGAGACTGAGCCTCTGACCAAAAGAGAGTAGGCATAGCAGAGGCCGTAGTAAGATAGAATCTTCCTTCCTTGTATTGAACTTTAACTCTTCCTTTTTTTCTAAATCTTAAACCATAGGCACTTAAAAAGAATTGCCAGGTACTGTTAATTTATTACGAGTAATGTGATTTTGGCCATGACTGTGGGAGCATTTGTGATAATTGATTCTGGATGAAAATGCCTCTTTCTCATCCCTTAACTTGCACCCAAGGTTAAGACTTGCGCTGAGCTCCAAGCCAAGAGATTTTTTACTCCATTCTATGTCCTCCATAATCTTTATTATTAAATATCTCTCTAGGTAACTATAGCTCACCCATTTGCCAAATAAGAAAAAGAAGAGCTTGACGATGTCACTGAATTAAATCTCTAATCAGAATGTTTCTTGTAGTATAGCAGACCCAAATGCCATTTACAGTACTACAATTAATATCAAAAGGAATAAACCAAATGATGTGCTTATGTAGCATATATTGTTTGCACAGATTTTTGTTAACAGAGTGGATCATGGTGCCTAGCAAAAAAGCACCATGAACACTTACAATTTTAAATCCAAAACTTCAGATTTTATCCTTACAGAAGGTCAAGCTTTACTATGATGTCTGCAATCCTTAATCCTCAATTTGCTTCCAAAAACCCCAAAAATGTCCCATATTCATTCTGCTTCCTTTTAAATACTCTTGCAACCTTAAAATAGAAGTCTGTGTTGTGTCTTTCCAAGGCCAGATCTAAAATGGTAAATTTTAAATATTTTTAGGACTGCTCTCTGGCACCAAGGCTAATTGACATAGAATGGCTGGTATCTATGCTGTTAAAATCCTTACCTTCCAAAACAGGGTAGCCATATGTAAATTGCTACCACTTAATCATGGTTCTTGGCACTTGCTATCTCCTAAATTATGCCTGGGAATGGCTGGAAGAAGTTTTTTGGTCTGGGCCAAAACCACAGCAAAATCTGTTCTGATGGTTCAGCAACATGAAGAATGAAGATCCAGAGCCTGGGAATATTTCTAGGCAGTGATGGTTCCTGAGAAAGCACAGCAGACTTCTGCTCTCCTTCTTAGCTCTACATGCAGTTACAGTGCCTCTCAAGATTGAAAACGTAAAATCTTCTATGACTACAAAAATGTTTTTGCGTCCCTGTGTGCAAAAAAATACAGAAGTTAATACAAAGTCCTTGCAAAATTGTCTGAATTTTTAACTTGCAATACACACTTAGGAAGCAATCTAGGCTAATATTTTTTGCAATGCTTTTTTACTACTTAATGGGAGTGGATCCTTTAGGAAGAGGTTGAAATATTTAATTGTAGAATGTGTCTGGGATTGAGAGCAATGTATGCAGGACATATTACCTTTGTGTCCAGGGGGGTGGACAACCTTGCCTGAGTGCTCAATAAAGGTCAAAAATTGAATTAATAAGCTTATCTTTCTAGAAAACAAGCCCCATTCTAGAAGGCATAACATTAGTGCTTACCAGGCTGCCCTAGGGAATTACTAATGATGTACAAAGCTTTCTACCTATAGGTCACTGATTTTAATCCAACCCAGCTCAGCAAAGACTAATTTTTCTTATGAATGCCTTGTGGTTTATGTGTGAGTTGAGTGGGTTTTCCAGATAGTGAGACATACTTATAAACATATAAACTTCTAATCTGAAGCATGCTTGTCTTGCATAATAGATGCTTTAAAATTTTTCCAAGTGGCTTCTACATCAAACCTTTTGGATAGCTAATGATTTTTTCAGAGAGTATCTAATTTAAACGTAAAGCTTTCAAGTGATAGCGTGTCAGCAACATCTCTGAAGGAATGGTGCCATTAGTTAATTAATCTCATTTTTAAAAATACTGTATTTCTAATTAGAATTGGTTGTGAGAAGGAGGGTTATAAGTTCACGTCCCAAGTCACAAACTCACCTCCTATCTTCGGTCTATGCTGTTAGGTTGGGACACTAGTTGCTTCATCTCCAATGTGTCTATAAAATGCCTAGTGAAAAACCCTATATCAGGAACCCTAATCACTTAACCTGTAGAAACTTACAAGTAGGAAACAAGCAATCCAGGACATTGCTGGAGAGTGTTGGAGACAACACTGATGCTGGGTAAGGTGATGCCCTGGTGGAAGAACTGGTTGGGGATGTGACAATCAGTGGTAGTCTTACGTGTAGCTACCATTAAGCAACATATTTCAACATCCTAAAGGGCGTGAGGAAGGCAAGTAGCAGAACACAGACCATGGGGTTAAGGTGAACAGACTTTGGCTTATTCAGGAAAGTGATAGGTGAGATCTTGTGGGAGGCATCTTTAAAGGGCAAAGGAGTTTAGCAAAGCTGGTAGGTCTTTAAGGGCAACGACCTTCAAGCTCAAGAATGGTCCACCTGGATGCTCAGGCAAACTGGTGAACACATCAGGAGACTTGCTTGGCTGAACCTGGAACTCATGACTGAATTCCAGTTGCAAAAGCCAGTAAAACAGGTGATGTTAGTGAGGACAGGGTGCAAATAAGAAGACAGAAACATTGTGCAGAAACATTGTGGATTTCAAACTGACAAAAGACTTTGACAGCAACAAGCAGAGCTTCTACCATCACCTACCCTGCTGCTGAGGTTCATAGTGAACAAGGGAGATAGACATGAGTCGATGTTATGCCCTGAAAGTGATGGAGGCTAACAGTATCCCTGGGTTTTAGCAGCAGGAACATAGAAAGCTGATCAAGGGAAATGATTATTCTCTGATTTTTCAGCAATCGCTAACCTGTATCTGGAGTGCTGCAGCTAGGTTTGGGCCTCCCAGCACAGGAAAGACACTGACGAGCTGAGGCGAGTTTAGTGGAGGGCCACCAAGACTGTTGGAGCTGGAACCTTGTGAGGAGAGCCTGATGGACTGGGTCTTGTTCAGCCTGAATAAGACACAGCTGCAGGGGCACCTGACAACCCACAAATGCCTATGAGGAGGTTTTGCAGGGAATGGAGCCAGACCCTTCAAAGAGTGGTATGGTGGGATAAAGGGCATAAATTGAAGCAGAGGAAGTTCCAGCTACGTGTGAAGAAAGAAATTTCACTCTGAGGAGACTCAAGCATTTGAGCAGGTTGCCTTGAGAAGCCATGTAGTCTCCAGCCTCGGAGCTTTTTGAGACTTGACTGGATAAAGCCCTGAGCAACCTGGGCTGACCTCAGAGCTGGTTCTGCTCTGACCAGGAGGTTGGACCAGAGACCTCCTGAGGTCCCTTCATGCCTGAATGGTTCTGTGATAGTGCCAGTAAAGCTGGCATTACTTGAATTGTCTGTCATGATAGAGTTCAAAGCTTTGAAGATAGAAAAAAACCCCACAGTCCAGTTTCTTAACAATGTTGGTGAGTTCTGAGGCTTTTGACATGATTTTTGTAGTTCTGAGCAAAAAACTACCCTGGTAAATGTGGGTTGGACAGTGTACCAACATGACAAAGGATCACTTAGTTTGAATAACAAATATTACTTGTCACCAATTATTATTGCCTGCTCACATTAGAACAAGCTTGGTATGTAGTTCAATAATCTCTACTGAGACATTTCAGAGCTAAATGGGCAGGATGCAAAAAGAGCAGCCCACAGTCTCCAAACAAGTGCATTTGAAGCTTATTATTGAGACAGTGTGGGAAAAATGTGTGCAGCCAGTGCTGGTGATGTACCTGTACTGTGGTTTAATAGAGCACTTCAGTCTTTGGGGCTGTCAATTTCATAAGGACTAAATTTACTTAAAAAAATAACTGACAGATGAATTTAGAGAGTGTTTTGTTGCTCCAGCCCTGGAGTGGGGACCAGGAGACCTGGGTTCTATTCCCACGTCTGTCACAGACTTTCTGGACCATCATCTTACATCTTTGTTTCTCAGTTTCCCCTTGGGCATAATATGGATAATACTTACCCACTTTACAGGGCTTAATTCATTAATGTCTGTGAGGTGTCTTGAGATCTGTGTGCACAAGGCACATTAGCACTGCAAAGCATTTAGTATATTATTTTATTATTTAAGACATCTGGGACCATTTTCACTGATGTGCTCTATCCATTTTGCACTGCTTTGGTGTTGCAAAGCAGCCATATCCCTCTTTAACAGGCCAGTGAGGCTGAGTTTATGACTGGCTTATAATCCCAGCCATCCAAAGCATCTGAAGTCTGTTATCAAATATGGCTCTTCTTTTTCTATCCATTTGCTAAAATGATGACTACTGACTTTTTTTCTTTGGAGGAGTGGGATCTGTGGGGAATTTTGCTTGTTTAAGGATGGACATTATTAGAATAGTGGTAGAATATTTTGGCAAATTGAAACACAGGAATGACATTGATACAAAAATGACTCCCCTGTGTATATGCTAGGTAATGTCTAAAGGTTAACTAGCCTGAAACTCTGATGCAGACAAGAATGTGACATCTTCTGGCAACCTGGGATTGACCTGAAAAACCAGTGGAGGCACACCGGTACAAACTCTGGTAAGTTCAATGCACCATTATTCAATCTCTTTCTACTTTTTCCTTGAAATGTTGATTTTTTTCTACACTGCCTTCATAAATATGGTCACTGAAATTTCTTAAATAAACTAGTACAGAGCAGTTGCCATTTCAGTAGAACAGCAATTGTGCACTGTGGGGATTATTCTCATTAAAATAGTAGTAATTCAACTTTATAGATGTATATTCACACACACAAACACATGTGTGTGCACACATTTACATGTTCAGTGTGAGATACAAAAGGAGAGACCTAAATATCAATTAGTGTATTGGGTTTGCATGGCAAGGTTTGGTACACGGGTGGCTTCCATGAGAAACTCTTAGAAGCTTCCCCCATGTCTGACAGAGCCAATGCCAGCCGGCTCCAAGACAGACCCACCGCTGGCCAAGGCTGAGCCCATCAGTGATGGTGGTAGTGCCTCTGGGATAACATATTTAGGAAGGGGAAAACATTACTTTGCAACAGCAGACGGAGGAGAGGAGTGAGAATATTTCAGAGCAACAACCCTGCAGACACCAAGGTCAGTGAAGAAGGAGGGGGAGGAGGTGCTCCAGGCACCAGAGCAGAGATTCCCCTGCAGCCTGTGGTGCAGCCCATGGTGAGGCAGGCTGTGCTCCTGCACCCATGGAGGTTAACGGGGGAGCAGATCTCCACCTGCAGCCTGTGGAGGAGCCCACACCAGAGCAGGTGGATGCCAAAAGGAGGCTGTGACCCCATGGGAAGCCTGTTCTGGAGCAGGTTCCTGGCAGGCCCTGTGGCCCCGTGGAGAAAGGAGCCCACGCTGGAGCAGGTTTGCTAGCAGGACTTGTGACCCCGAGGGGGACCTATGCTGGAGCAGTCTGCTCCTGAAGGACTGCACCTCGTGGGAGGGACCCACACTGGAGTAGTTCATGAAGAGCTGCAGCCTGTGGGAAGGACTCATGTTGAAGAAGTTTGTGGAGGACTCTCTCCTGTGGGAGGGACCCTACTCTGGAGCAGGAGAAGAGTGTGAGGAGTCCTCGCCCTGAAGAGGAAGGAGCAGCAGAAACACTGTGTGATAAACTGACTGCAACCCCCATTCCCTATCCGCCTGTGCTGCTGGAAGGGAGAAGGTAGAGAAAATTGGGAGTGAAGTTAAACCTAGGAAGAAGGGAGGGGTAAGGGGAAGGTGTTTTTGAGATTTGGTTTTATTTCTCATTACCATACTCTGATTGGTAATAAATGAAACATATTTCCTCAAGTTGAGTCTGTTTTGCCCGTGTAATTGGTGAGTGATCTCTCCCTGTCCTTATCTTGGCTCACTAGCTTTTTGTTATATTCTCTCTCCCCTGTCCAGCTGAGTATAGCATGGCTTTGGTGGGTACCTGGAGTCCAGCCAGGGTCAATCCACCACAATTAGCCACTCCTAGGTCCTCTGAATGATAAAATTGTCGTTCATTTATTTAAAATGACAATAAAAAGGAATGGTTTAGCAGGGTTTTTACCCTTTTGTGGGACACATGGAACGGAGCCCACGTTGCAGCACAATCTTGATATTGATCTCTCAGAGAGAGAGTTAATTTGTCAATGACTGTAATTTGCCAAGCTTTATGAATCCATTCTTCTTCCTTTGGAGGAATATTTCTCTTCCAGATCTGTGCTATTACATATTTTTTTAATGCAGTAAAGATAAAAAATGACATAAATTTCTGAAGTCTTTCATAGCCATAGAAACAAGTACTGGACTGGTAAAAGAACATGCAACCAGACAGCATACTGGCAGTCCTCTGTCCATCCCTTTGCTTTTAAGGGCACTGTGCTGTGTAACGTTAGTTGTTAACCTATCATGCTCCCCTTGGAAACCAGTAAAACATTTTGCCCTCACTCCTTATATAAGAAGGCAACTCCAAAAGCTCAGCACTCAGAAGGATAGGAGAGATCTTTCAACTTCCCCCCTGAGTTAGACCATATAGAGTTTACATCCACGTTAGTTTTCCCAAACCTGTTCTTTCCCCTGGATGAATTCCCAGTGAGCGAAGCTGGCAGATCTGGGGGCCCAAGTTCCCTGACAGGGGTGGGCAGTGATACGCAGTCATGAACAGCACATGGCTGGGATGCTGCTGTCAGAAGTGACGTGTGAATGTGCAGCCACAGCTTTAGTCTCCTTTCTCCTCTCTCCTCCTCATTCCCCTGACTATTTCATTACCCTTTCTCTAGACCTTTTTCCATATGATTCATCCTTCCTAAATAAACAGAACTGCACACAGTATTCCAGGTGAAATGTGAATTGCACATGATGACATTAGTATTTTCCTGTCTCTGATGGGTATATCTTCCCTGATATGCTCTAGGCACTGTTTTTTTTTCAGCTAAAACACACATAAGTATTCTGTGATTGACTGACACAGCCTGTTCTTTCTCTTCTGTCATTTCCAATTTATAAGCTCCCAGCTCATAACCCAAATTCTTGTTACTAGTCCTTGATTGTGTGACCTTCCATTTTTTACAGTAATCCATTTCAGCCCATTTCTTGTATTCCAGCACTGAAGGTCACCCAGTCCCTCCTGTAGGATATTTCTGTTCTTCTCCAGCCTGGATTTATCTTGTGGCAGGGGCAAAGATGTTGAGCCACGTGGGAAAGCTAACCCTCAGTGGTGCCCACACATTCCTGCCCAGAAACATGTGGCTGAGGCTTGGCTCTGCAGCTCAGAGGGGACAAGAGTAATTACAAGTGCACCCATTGATCCAAGCCACCACAACATAATACTAGGTTCCTAAAGAAGCTCATCAAAGTGCTATAGTCACTACAGTCTGGACAGCTAGGTACAATGAATTTACAGAAATTATCTTCACCTTGTGTTTTGACTAATACATAAATAATTTTTCAGTTATTAAAATTGGTGAGTGGACACTTGCATAGAAAATATTCTCCTAAGCCAACATCAAGAAAGATTTTGAAGTGGCATTTGAAGTTATATTTGGAATATAATTTCTGATAATCAAGCCATTAAAAAGAATAGATTTGTCCTGATTGGGCTAAATCCAGATAGGGAATAATACCTCTGGTTGTAAAACCAAATAGATTCCAGACATAATCTGGTCATGTATTCACACCTGGTGGGTACCTCAGTGGTCTTTACATGGATAGTATTCTCAGGCAACACTCAGGGATGCAAGAAGTAGTTATTGATGGACTTACCTATGCAAGTAAATTTCTCCATACTGATTTGTAGCTATATTTGAATATTATCAGATAGGTAAGTATTACTGAATTTTTGTTGTTATATTTGTTGACCAGGTTGGTCCCTTCTGATCTTGTTACAAGATTGTAGACTTAATTTTGTATCTCTAGCTCTGACAGCTGCTTGTTACAGTTTTATTCCAAGCACTTCCTTTTCTTCTATTTCCAAAGGTCCTGAAAATACTCATCTTTAAAAGCACCTACAATTCATAAATCTATTGTGATGTCTGTAAAAACCGAGATAAACTTCAACCCTGATAGGCTGGTCTACATTTCTTTATATTTTCAAAGGTAGATATTTACAAAGAAAGGGTCTGGAAATCTATGTCATTAAAACCTGACGCTAACTATAATATTATTCAGACCTTTGAATGAAGATGAAGGGTTTTGATAGATGTACATTTTTTATTTATGTTATGAGAAGCAACTGCTCTAATCACATCTCACAGCTTCCGTAACAAAAAAAGGCTGATGAACTGTAGAGTGGTCAAAGGGCAAATGTGACTGACTTTGACCAGTGAGTCAGCTCTTGTCTTGATGTAGACTGTCAATGTGGAAAGAACAGAGATACTTAGCAACCACAATCATTAGATGTAACCTTCAGAGCCATGAAGCAACATTGGATCTCATTCCCTGAAGCCCACACATTACTGGTTTTAGAATGAAGAAATTGTAGATGGCTGGTGATCTCATAAAATAGCACTTTATTTTTGAGAGCTTTCATGATATATTGTTCAAAGAAATGCATGGAACTTTTTATACTAGTCTAATGCAGCACTGCAATTAGAAACACTGTTTTGTGACATGGTATTGATGTTTGGCTGACATCAAGTAACTCTATCTGTTGCCTGAAAGTGAATGTTGATAAGGACAGTAAACAGACATGAGACTAGGTGCCTTCCTCCAAGTAGTGATTTTAGCAGTTACATAGTGTTTGATACAACATACTTTTACAAAACAGAAATGGATGCAAAGGAGATCAGATGATACTACTTGAATCTGCCTGTTTGTTCATTATGATAAGATGTACTGCAGTGATGTAATTGCATACAGATACATTATATATTTGGTAACCATACTGAGACTGTAATGTTGCTAATAACTGGCAAATTGTGGGTCAATATGAAAAGAATGACAGTTTTAGGGGCAGAGCTGATCATACCGCTGTATGCAAATACATGTGCTTTGGGTCATACCTTTAAGGACTTGCATGGATGGTGCAGTTTTTCACTGAGGTGTGATGATAATTTATTTGAACTACAGCAAGATTTGGGTTAGGCTGTCATCCAAATTAGATTTGCAGTGTTTTGTGCAGTTGCCACAGCTGAGCTTGAATATATATCACCATACACATATATCCCCATACACATACCAGTTGCTGGCTAGGATGCACACAAAAAATAAAACACACACTTGAGGTTGAAGTTTTAAAATGGGTAGATGCACTTACCAGTAATTTTCAACTTCACTGAAAGCACTGCAGTTAATACCTCTTCACCTCCACATCTGAGAGGCAGAGATTTTCTTGAACTTCCATTACATAGCCTCCCTACCATATAATCAGTATTCAGGGTGATTCTTGTCTCTGAGATTCACTTGCCTACTGTTACCTTGTCTTTATTCTTGCAGGCATTAAAAAAATAAAAAAGAAAAAGAAAAAAAAGACAGAAATGCTAGACAGTCTGCAGATATTTAAGACCAGACTCAGCTGCCCCCACACAGGTGTGCATTTACTTGAGATATCCCAGCATTTGCCCAAGAATTTGGACTCTAGCAGCTGTGCCAGAAGGATCTGGGTTTCTCATAGGTCCTGTGTCATTTCTGTCAGCCCCATGTTGATTTTCAATATACCTAGGATACCTCAAAATGTACTGGATGCCTATGAGTGATCAGCTGAGCCATGCCTATGGTGTCCACAGGGTCTGGTGTCTAGTCTACCACTGTACTCAAAGAAGGTTTATGGTGAGATTCATGCCTAAAAATAGGTTTATACTACCATTTTAGATATAGTGAGGGATTTAATCTAATTCAAGTTGCTGCCTCAGAAGGGCAGAGGTCTCCCAAAAGTTCTGTGTCATGTCTACCAGCCCTGTGAAGATGTCTCAGATTCATGAGGACATCTGAAATGGCCATAGGTGCCTTTCTTTAGGCAATTGAATTTCACCTAGTATGTCTATCTTCGAGTAAGACAAATAGCTCTTTAGTTTCTATAGACTACACCTGTACCGACAGTAAAGGGAGCTCAGACACCTAGAACAGGAGTCAGTTGTCTGAAAAGAGGTCTCCTGTGTCATTTGAGACACCCTTGGCATGCACACAGGGCAGGCAGAAGTGACATAGGACCCATGGGAGACCTAAGCACCTCTGGAACAGCAGCTGGTTCTTCCAGTCCAGAGTCAGTTCAAATGGCACCGGACATTGACATTTAGACTGAGCTGAATTGAGCTCCTAGCTTAGGTGGAAATACCTACACATAGACACTGAGGTATAGAAGATCTGATCTCAAACTGAATCCCACTCTACGAGCAAAATTTAGCTGCCCAAGCGTAAGACTGCTGTCATTTGAGGCAACCTGGGTTTCCTGCTTAGTCTGCAGCTGCCAGTCCAGCCTGGGCTTCTCATAAATTGTGTGTCATACCTGTCAGCCCTGTAAGCTTTCTTAAATACCTCAGGGCATCTCAGGTGACTCTTGGTGCCTAACTTGAGTGACTGAATGATGTTGAACTCTTGGTGTTGAACCTTCTTTTTCCTTCAGTCTATAAAAATCACCAGCTTTTTTCTTAATCTTACATTTATCCTTTTTGAGTCCTTTACCCTCACTGTACACCAGCAACAAGTTGAAATGAAATTTTACAGATAAATTTTACCGATATTTTCTCTTTTTAGGTCCTAGTCTTAGTGATCTACATCTGGACCACTATGATTCATCTAGGAAGGGAAAATTACAAAATAAAATATCCCCTAAATCCTTTACAAGATCAGTGAATCTTCACAGAAAAAAAAAAAAAAAATTCCTTGTTCCTCAAATTGCTAATCTGCTCAACAGAGGGAACTGGAGGAATTTCTTCCTCCTGTGATTTTGACATACAATCTTGATAAAGGAGAAAGCTTTTAAGGAAATGAGCCAGGGTATCCTTTTTCTCTTTCCACTGAAGATCTCGGGAAAAATATTCTGCTTCTCTATGCAAAAATCTCTTCTTCCATGCACTGAGATAAGGTATAAGCATTTATTCTTACCAAGTAACTCCACAGAAGTAACCAATCTGCAAAGCTATCTGAAAAATATGCCTTAATTGGTATCAAAAAAAAGCAAATGGTAAAGATGGAGACATTTAAGATAGTGTATTAAGGACATGTCATTATTTTAGAGGTTCATAACTTAACCATTAAAATTTGCTCCAGGCTGTAACTTGGCATGGAAGGCTGCCATATTTGTAAGTAGGTTATTTAATTTTAGGTTACATTACTAATACACTAATGCATTGTGAGCTGTTATATTTATTAATCTGTATTGATTTTCTTTTTCTTAAAAAGGACAAAAATATTATTTTCCTGAACAGGTGGAAAAGGGATAGATGAAGCTAGAATTTGCCTTCCTTGTGTCAGCCTGAAGGAGGAAATAAGAGGTAAAGATTTATTTATTTCATACAGAAATAAAGGAAAAACCAGCAAGTATTTGTTTTCAAATTTAATTCTAGGACATTGTAAATGTATAATGACCCTTTTAACTTTGTATTATTGATAAATTTAGAGCTCTGTAGGTTCAATTATCTGCATAAAAAAGCTCAAACCTCATTTTCAAATGATGTGGAATATCAGGATCCACTACTAATTTTTGCAAGAATTTTTATCTTGAGGAAAAAAAAAAAAAAAATTCTGACAAGATACTAAAACAAGTATGAGGAATTAGGAGTTTCTAATGAGATCAAGGTGATCTTTAAATCCTTAAAAATCTCAGTTTTTGATTACTTACTGGAAAATATTGAAATACAAGGTCTACAGCCGATTTCCAAGGAAGGAAAAAAAAATACAGAAATAGATTTTTCTGGGACTTGTGTAGAGCTCTCTAAATATTCTATCCCTTTCCAAAACACAGGCCAACTGCCTCTCCTAAAGATTTGTCTGGTGCAGAAGCCTTGCCAGAGTGTAATTTTGGTGAAATTTCTGTCACTGCTCCCTGTCATGAATATTTATTTACTTCCCAATGGAAATCATTGCTCATCTGAAAGGGAGTTAACAGTTCTTAATAGCCCTTTCTGATTTGATTGATGTTTTTGTCACTTCCTCTAGTAAATAGGTTTCTATTAGCATACCAAATATGCTATCTGTCCTTTTGCTTCTGCAGGCACTTAACTGACCACTTACTTAAGATTTAAATATCCCACCTAGGGGTTTTCTGTCAGTTCAGGGTCCGTTTTTCCTCACTAGCTGGTGAGGACTTATCGCTGTGAGCTTGGCTACCCTTTCTGACCTTACATAGCAACAACATTGGACTGGCTATTTGGAGGAATTCTGTAAAATCGACAGAAATTTGTCCTACAGACTTATGAGGAGGATAATATCAGTAGGTGAACAATGTTCAGGGACATGTAATCATATACTTGTATTTCAATTGTCTAAACATAACAGAATGATCTTTCATAGACAGAACAGAAGATGGAATAGGTTTTTCATGGAAATATATCCCAGAGCCATGTATCATTTATATGCCACATGCTAACTTTGAAAAAGAAGTGTTCAGAACTAGCAATGTAGCATTGCTGCTAAGGCATAAACTCTTTCTATTATTATCCACTGTTTTCAGAGCTGCAGGCTCCTGGTTCCAAAACAAATGCCTCAGTGTTTCTCAGGTGTTTTTAATACTGCAAATAATGTAGATTTTGTGTATCACAGTTGCATAATGGAATTGGCATTTGGGTCTTTTCCCTGCAAAACACTCATTTGTGTGTGGCCCAAATGTGTAAATTATTGCTTATATGTTAAGCAGAGGGGTCTTCTGGATGCTCTGGACAAACCACAGTGAAAGACTTTCCTTTTTTATTAGTGTGAGTAGTTTGAGGGAGAGGGAGGACTTACATCAACAAGTGGTTTAAAGTGCTGCTGCCTACTAGTTCATGTAAATATTACTATTATGCTGTAAATCTGCATTCCAGTGAAGATAAAAGAGCAGAAGAAAATAATTTATGGAAACATAAAATAGGATATATGGTTGTTGGAGACACTAATTTTTGGATTGTCCTTATTACTTAGTAATTTTCTACTGCAGAAATTCATTTCTTGATTGCAAGCAGAGGCCTGGTTCTGAGGAATATATAGGGCAAGATGCAAAAAAAAATAAAAAAAGAAAAGAAAAAAATCAATTGCCTTTTGAAGGGCTCTAGTGGAAAGCAGGTATCTAAATCCAAGAAAAGGAGGCACAAGATCACTATCTAGTGCTTGAAAGTCCATGTATAACCAAGTACATACCAAAAAAGTAATCTAGGCACCATTGCTTCATAAGACCTGAAGGTACTACCACCTTGCCTGAATGGAAATCCTGGTTCATAACTGAGGGGTTCATAGTTAACATTTCCAGGTCTGTCTTCACCAAATCCCTCATGGTCTAAAACATTTCTTTGAGCTAATCTCAATCTAAAGGAATAGCTAGGAAAATACAAGGGGATACTTTATGAGCAATGGAAATCCAACTTCACTGCAGTACACCTAGTGTAAGGAGAAAAAACACTGTAGTTCCATTTGTTTCTGGAAATGGCAGCAGTGTTTATGATTTTGATCAGGTAATTTTAAGATGTTGTGATTCATTTAGTATTACAACAGAAGCAAGAATAATGTGAATTTCATGTAACAAAATGATAAATTAGCATCAGTCCTGAAAATGATATCTATATGATTGTTGTAAACATACCGTTGCCCCTTGCTCTAGGTTAGACCACATCAACTACCTCTCTCTAAGATAATTTCTTGTGAAGGGGTGTGGTCTAAGCGGTCCATGGCACTTGGCCTTGGAGCAAAACATTGGTTCCTGACCCAGTATTATGTAGTGGGATAGATACTGTTTCATTCCTCACTTTAGGGCCAATGTTTGCATCAAACCCTTTTTGATTTACTATTCTAGATAAGGAATGGGTTTACTGTGGCAAAAGGGGAAATCTAGTCCTTGTGTACAGTGGTGCATGTGGTCTAGATCAATTAAGCAGGGAAATTTTCATAAAATAAACTCTTCCTAGATAAACAAAGACCTTCAGTTTTGTCTTTTATTAATTCTGCATTTGTTTAAGACACATAAGGGCTTTACACATATATTAATATGGTACTTATTCTGTTAGACTGGAGATAAACAGGATTACCAAATTGCCTGAGTTAACCTTGGGCAACTGGCTACTGCCGGTTTCAGTGGCTACTAGCAATTTTCATGACTTCCTAAACTCACATTGGTCTGAAATACTATGTTTGCTAAATCAAGCCTTTAACTAGGTTATAGTCTGATACTTTTTCAGTTCAGTTCAGTTACGAAAATTAAAAAATGTACATCAGTCATACCCTTTTAGCAGAAGGAGAAACAATCTTTTGTAGTTTACAGCCATACCAAATTTCAGTGCAGTATGATTTTATTTGGCTAATATAAAACCAGAAAACACCGAATAGTTCTTCACTGTCCCAATGCTACAGAAGCACTGTGATATTTTCTGCTTTTTAGCTGTTTTCCAGTGGAAAAACTAGCAAGCAATACTTAGACTAATATATAATCCTATCGTTTTTGCATAAAATATTGATAAGGAAGAAACACTTAGTAACCCTGGTGTGAATTCACTGGACTTCACAAAACCCTAATATATGGATTAAGAAAAGTTAAAGTAATCCTTTTATGGGAACTAAAATCAATTACATGTCAGCTTTGTAGTATTATAAATGTATTTAGTCAGCATAGAATTTTTCCAGCAGTGCTCGTTGCAGATTGAAATTGACTAACCAGATGTTAAATATTAAATAGAACTAATCAAAGTATGGTTCAAGAGATTTTAAAAACAATGATCAAAGAGAGCTATTTATTACCTGATTCATGTTTCTATTCAAACACTGCTCCTATGATGTTATATCTACCTGAATTTAGTTTGCTGCAAGCTCTTAATTTTTTTCAGTTTAACATGAATGAGAAATATATTTCAATAAAAGTATGTTAATGCGGTGCCATAGACAGAAAGGCACAAAGCTCAGGTAATTACAAGCAAAATTTGCTGGAGCAAAGTGTATGTTAGGAACAAAATGAACCTTAGGTCTGATCTGAAGATGACCAAACATAGAGATATTCTTTCCATCAGCTACGTAGGGTTTATCTCAGGCCCACTGCGTAAAAATTAGGTTTTGCATTGCTTACATGAAAAATTTCATGCATAACTTAAGCAATATAGTAATAATAGTAAGAATAGCCTCTGACTGATGTGAAAGCAGGAGGGGCCCAGTCATTGCAAGAGAAAATCATTGGTTATGCTTAATTGCAAAGTTGTTTTAACATAGAATATGTACGTTTGGGCTCCTAAATCCACAAGAAGTCACACTATTAGCCTTTTTTTTCAGGGGGGCTGAGCACTTCCCAGTCTCACTGAAGGCAATAGAAGTGCAGGTGAGGGTCTGGCTGCTACCCTGCCTCGCACTGCACAAGGACAGAGGGACTCTCCATGCAATCAGAGAGCAGCATTTAAAATGGATCAAAGGAAGTGTTCTTTTACACATTGTGTAATTAATATGTGAAACTCATTATCATAAGAGATGACAGGGGCCAAGGGCCTGGTATTCATGCAAGAATATAACTTAAAAGCGTAGCTGCATGAAATGGCTGTGTGCACTGTTGTGTTTGATAAAATAATTTTAGAGTGTCTGTCCCTATACATTTTATAGTTTAAAGTACAAGTCATCAGAGGCGGCAGAAAAACTTGCTTTCCAGAGGAAATTTTGTAACTGTCCGTTAGTGAGTTTATGTCTTGATTTAACCAGCAGTAGATGCTATCAAAGGCAGATGACTCAAACAGATGGAATATTGTGCTGATTGCGTGTGGCTTCTCATGTGCTGTAATGATGGGCTGCTCCCTGGCTTCCTCACAGTCACAAACACCACATCAGGAAAAATCACTACAAATGTCAAGCAATTATTTGTCATTTTTTGTTCTTGGTGCCTCTTTCCCTTTCGAAACACCGCAGTGAGTTAGGAATGTGGCACAGAGCAAAGTCCTCCAGGTCCATAGCCAGAGGCGCTTTGTGTTGTTGAGAGGAGGAAAATGACTCACGGGTCCCTAAAGTCTCTCTCTTCCTTCTTTTGTATTACAGTGAGCCAGCTGGGCACCTAGATTAAGGAGACTGCAGCAGAGCCAATAGCTCTGTCAGCAGCTGAGGGACAGATGCAGATCCCAGACCAGAGCAAGGACTCAACCACCCTTGCATGTGGAGGGCAGCAGGACCTGGGTTCAGCCGGATCCTTGTGGTGGGGCTGCAGTGTAGTGAGCGTGCCAAGATGCACCTCGGGGCTTCCAGGCGGTAAAGCTCGGTTTGGTTAAAATATATAATAATAACCCGAAAAAAGTAATTCTGTCCTTAGAGAGTATATTCAGTGGCACTGCTTAAAGCAAAAGATCTGAAAATAAATACCTCTCTCCATATTGTGTCTTTATGGGCTGATCTTGTTTTTCCCTATCCTGGCTTTCCAGAGTGGCAAAATTCATTTCCTCATAAAGCTACGCAAACTCCATGCAACCCCTCTAGTCACTGGAAAAATCTCTTGCTTTCTGTCACCCCTAAGGCTTGGCTGCATCTTCTTCCCAGTCCACACACACTATGACATGTGTACCTATGTTTTTCCATCTTCATCTTCTTCAAAAACTTCCCCAGGAAAGAAATCTCCTTCTCAGGAAGGGTGCAGCCCTCTCTAGAAGTTTCACCTCTGCCAGAGTGGAGATGCCAGAACAAAATGGACAGGCAGCTTTCCTTTCTGCTGCTTAGGCACACCTTTTGTAACGAGAAAAAAAAAAAAAAAAGAAAAAAAATATACGCACATACATATATATGCTTTGTATATGTATGCACATATACATACACATGTATATGTAAATAATGTATGCACATACTTATATATGTATAAAAACACAAAAGTAAGCAGAGACAAAGCAAATCAAACACTATACCACTTCTCATGAAGATGCATTTTTCATCCAGCACTAGGGGTTATGAAGGTAACTAAAAAACACCAGTCCCTACACAAATGGGAAAATTTGTGGAAGATGTATGGAGTTAGTTAAGTACAGTTTTCGGGAATAAAAAGTTTTCTCTAATCTTGTTCTGACAAACTTCCAAAGTCCTTTGCTGAATTGCTGCTTCTTCTCCAGCAAACAAACTATAACCAGGAAGAGGCACAGAAAATTACAGCTTCATGATTCAGCTGTGCCAAAGTTATGAGCAGCTGAAAACAGTATTGTATTTATGGAAAATGTTAAGCATCATTAATTCTAGGTGGCACTACTTTTGCCACCAGTGCAGCAATTCTCTACCCTTGCACTGAAAAGCATTTACAATTTTCAGTCTTCACTATTAGCCAGAAAATAATTTATTTTCTGAGTAAAGGATCACTTTAGACCGAGTTTTATGGTCAAGCAGATTAAATGTGCTTTTGTTTGTGTTATTCTCTCTTTTAGAGTTTGAAATAATATTAAGTAATGGATTTTTTTCAAATATTGTGGTAAACCTACTTAGTCAAACCTGGGTACTCCTTGGGAGGTAAAAAGCAGACTAACCACTATTCCTAAAAGCTACAAAATTGTTTACTTTTATTACCCCTGCACAAAAAGGCCCCAAAGCCTCAGAGCTATGATTCTCCAAATCAGTGCTTTCTAAGCTTGACTGATTGATTTAAAAGCTTGCAAGAGATTTATAATGATTCACTGTGTAAGCCACTGATTTTATATTTAAGTCAGAAGACTGCTTTTAAATGACAGAAAACTTTAGACCTAACATTGGACTCAGCAGGTGATCCACTGTTTGCTCAGAATTAAAATGGCAGCATTTCGCTGGCACAAGTGTTTGAAGTGGAGTTTTGAAGCACACACACAATGCATTTTATCTAAGGTTATTGCAGAAAGCATTGAAATCTATGCCAGAATTTTCAAAGCTCCCCCTCTCTGTGTTTAATGTGGTAGGTATGCAAATAGCTGGATGATCAGTATCTTTCCACAGGTATTCTCAAAGATAATTTTAAGCACCTGTCTTTTGAGATTCTGTACAGATGGCCAGAATTTGAAACAAGATTAATTACTCCAGTAATTTTGTGTTGGTCTAGGAGCAGAATTAGTTTCACAGGCTGATTGGCTGTGGGGTAAAGAAACAGAAGGAGGCTCTGCTGTATGGTGGATGTAACAAACCACGTACACCGTGGTACACCATAGTACTCATGAGTTAGTGAAAACAGAAAAGAGAATAGTAGAGGAAGGATGGAGGGAAGAGAGAAGTCCTGTAAGGCAGGCTCAAGAAATTTTTTAAAATAATTTTTGAAATATTATCCTGGAGTGTAAAATAATAACGGCTTTAAACCAGTTTGCAAAATGAATGGAAATAAGTAGAAATGCCACATATTTATGTGATTAAAAGCTGAATTTTCTATTTTACATTCATCAGACTATGGAAGATGACCTATGACGACAGGGAGGTACAAAGCAAACTATCCAGAACACATTTCAGCACCTTCCCTGGTTTTTGCCTGCGGCATGGTGTGTGTTTGGGAGATACCTAGATGAGCACACTGCCTTGCAGGTACATGGACAAGTACCCTCAGGAGTATTAGGAGGGATGTTATTGCTTCATTTCTTCTAAGGCTGAATTGAGGACACCGTGACTGACCTCAGCTGTTCTGTAGGGTGAGATCAGTTAGACAAGACAGCAAATTTGCTGAGGCCACAAGGAATAGCAAACTTGCTAGGGATATCTTGTCAGAAAGATTTCCCCTGTGTGGTAGGGCTTTATAGGGAAAGATAACATGCTAAGTAGCCTGTATTTGGAGAGATCTATGTCTGCATCTCAGGTGACCCCCATTTTGATGTCAACACTCAGTTCAAATAAGAGTTACCAGAAGTAACCCCTATTGACTGTCCACCTGCCCCTTCTATATTCATGAAAGTGAATATTGGCATCACTGCCAGCCTGGCATGCAAAGACACCTTGAACCACACCAATATAATAAATCTGGCATCAAACACCCAAAAGCTTTTCCATATTATTTCTACAGGATATTGTACCTATTCTTCCCCTTCACTCTGCAGGCAGAGAGTTTGCTCCTGAGGTCCCAGTATCTGCAGATCTCAGGTGAGTTGCTCACAGAACCTCTCTGTTTAGGGACACCATTGCAGGCATTTCCTTGATAATTCTTTATCCAAGATACCTATAAGCAAGGTAGGGATTGTATTCCAGATTTAGGGCTGTAAGTGTAGGATGGAAAGTTAATCCATACACTAATTTTGAAAGAAGATTTAAACGTTTTCAATAAACTTTTTGCCAAAAGTAACATGATTTGTGAATAATTAATGGATGAGGTCTTTTACAGACAATAAAAATCGAGGGATTTGGGCTTCTCAAGATGCACATCTGTATGTGGTGTACCACTTCTTCCACTTAGATGACTGTCTCTGTACAGGTGGACAGTTTTTAGACTTTCCTAAGAACAGCAAAAAAAGAGATTTCCTGTGATATTGATCCCATTGCAACAGATCACAAATGCTTGGGAATGATAATACAGCTGTACAGAAGCATGCTCTACCCAAAAGCATGTCCCTTGGAAATTGTGAGAAATATTGTTTTGTTGCTTTACATATCAAAGTGCTACTTGTTTTCTATTTTTCTGACACAAAGACTGAGTATCAGAGTCTTGGTTTTCGTTTCATTTATCATGTAAGCTTATTGCAAGACAATAAATCAGGTTGCCTCTCTGTTAGTTAATATCAGCTACTTGCTGACATGCTCAGATAATTTCAGGCCCAGTGCCTTTGTAAGCTTTAGAAGATGAAATCAGCACCTTCTCTTAGCTTTTGGCCAGGTATAGCCACTCGCCCTCAACATTCATGCTATAAGTAAGGCAGGGCAGGAGTAATCTACTGACTTCCAGTTGAAGTTTGCTGCAAATAATATTCATCTGGCCTATAGCAAGGCAACAGTTCTCCGTAGTCTACATCGTACAGACTGACATACTAGTAACAGCCTTGGAAGAGAAAGGCCTGATTATGATTCCCTGTGTCTCACTGAAAATAAGTCTTTACATCAAAATTTGTGAACAAAGTGATGACAGCAAGAACCAGAGTTCTGGACCAAGCCATAGCTGCGAGGTCCTCAGCTGGATGAGGGCATGAGTAGGCAAAGCAGCACTCCTGTGCTACCTGTTTCTTGAATTTAATTCCTCAACAGACGGCAAAATCCTACCCATAGGCACCTATTTATTATTGACTAGTCTTTCTTGATGGTTTAACATTTTACAGAATTTTTTCTCAACTGTTCTTTTCTGTAACCAAGCCCTTAAAACATCATAGAAAGACCTTAGTCTTATTATGGCCATTTTGTGACTTGGTGTCACTGGTATCTCATTTTTACCTGTGGTATATTCCAGCTTGTGAGTAACTGATATATGTTTAGTTCTCAGTTTGCCTTATTCTGAGAATCCGGTGTAACTGCACAGACTATTAATCTCCCTACAAATTGGCTGCGATATCTTTTTCTTTAGAAGGCAGATTTTAGTCCCTTTATCCCTCTTTAACCCAGGGACTAATATTTTATATTTAAAACTTGGAAGTTGAAGAATGAAAGCCTAGATTAAAATACTTCTGGAAAGTTTGAAGAGAACTGAATATTTTTTTTCTAAATTCAAGAGCTTTCTATTTTCTGAAATGTTTATGAAATGTCTCCTGCCTGTGCCCCTGCACCCAAAAGTGAGTTGATGCTAAGACTTGTTAGTTCTACATTATATATATTTATTTAGAAAAAACCAAACCACTGTGAAAATTAACTGTTTCTTGATGGTTTTTCCTTTTTCATGTTCAGTGTTGCATGTCTGATAGAAGAGATGTCTGAAACAATATTTCAGGACCTGTCATTATTTTGATCAATTTTTTAATCTTTTTTTAATTTGAGAAGTATTTGAGACAGGAAGCCAGTCTTCGTATGTGTCTGATGTAATTCTACAGTCACATCCCAATCCTCATTGGTTTTTGAACAATATGGCAATGCAAACAATACAAAGCATTTTTTAAACTACAATTCAAGATTCAGGTCACAAATGATTTGCATTATAGTTGTTAGCATAGGCTAGATTTACAGCAAACACATTAAAATAAGTAGCATTATTCTTAAATATGAGTCAGTATAATTGAAAGTGACAGATACTAAGTTGATGAAGGTAATAAAAAAACCTTAATCTAGTTGAGAGTGGCTAAGCAATAAAAAATATACCTTTGCAGAGAGCAAATGTTTCATGCCAGTGAGTCTGCAGAGAGAGTGTGTCCTGGGTGTATTCAGTTCGGGCAGACGCTGCCACTCTTGTGCATGCCCAGGTTACGTCCAGGCTCCCTCTGAGCTGACCCAGCCTTTCTGTATTTTCAGATCCTTAGGAAAAATGATGGCACAGAGCTGCTCAAAAGGCTCTATCCTTGCAGTGTCTTGGATCAATACCTGTTTTCAGTGAGCTTTGAGGCACACCATGAGCTACAGGGCAGGAGAGAGAATAAAGCTGAGTTGTCAGCTACTTGAGGACACGGAGACCTGTGATAGATGGCATCTGGTTTATGCGTTTGCTTGCTAGTTTTTCATCAACGTGTGTCATCTTCCTTTTAAAGAGGTAGCCAAGAAAGGCAGCCAAAAAGAAGGAACCTCTTTCCTTTATTTTGGTGGATGCATGGGAGTTGTGGGAAACTGTGTAAAGAATGGGGAGATCTTGGCTCATCCCTGGGAGTGAGTCATGGGAAGACTTACCCAGATGCCACCACAGGCAGGCAGGGAGTGAGAGGCAGTGCGGGGAGGGAGCCTGTGGGGTGCTGGGGGTGGTGAGGGCCCATGGAGAGCAGGAAGCTGACAAGCAGCCAGAGCTCTGAAGCGGGGAAAACCCCCCTGACTTTTCCCAAGGACCTGGGAAGACACACAGAGCTTTCTGCAATAGAAAGTCTGTTGGACTTCTGAAGAAAATAACACATCCTGCCAGTGAACAAGGAGGATAGAGGTTTATCAACCCTTTCATTTCTATTCTATGTCATTTTTAGTGTTTTTATTTCAAAAAAGACAATAGAACATGGGTTTGGAATATAAAAAACTTTTTTTTTTTTTTTTTTTGAGGTGAAAGAAAAGGGCTTACAAAGATTCACCTGAAACGCTCTGGCGGAGTTGGGGTCCTGTTGCTGGGCTGCATTAGTTAGGAAGGACATCCTTTACATGATGATGTGTCAGCATATATTTTTTTTTAATGGCAGACTTTTATTTATATGAATGTTTATGTGCAGTCTTGCTGCACAGTACTTCACACATAATATGCAAGGACAGGACTTTGGGTCCATAAATAGCATTATGTGCAAAAACTTTGTTAAGTTCACTGTGCAGAAGCTGCACTGTCCCATCCTATTGTCTCGTCTACATCATCCTTTCTTGCTGCATGGACCTCCTTTCCCAAAGACATCAGTGTATTCATACTGCCACCTGGAGAAGTGTAGTACAAACCAGGTTTTGAGCTGGTTCATCCTGCATAAAGTGTAGGCAGGGACAAGTGACAGCCACATCTTAATCTTAGCATGAAATAGAAAAACAAGGCAGAGTCCAGACTTGCTTTTTGGCTGCTGGTTGTTTTGCTTTAACTTAAACAGCAACAAATATAACGACTGTGCTAGTCTTTCTGCTTCTGAACTAGACTGCATCGAGGATTTCTCTTTGTTCTTTCTAGATTTCCATGACTCCAAAAAATACCCAAATGCCTCAGTATCTGGCTGGTGTAAATACACCGCAGCTGATCTAATGCAATTGACCAGCTCAAGATCCAAACACCAGATAAAGAATTGCTGTGGGAGTCTTTCACACCCCTGTAGATGTTAGAGGCTGATACTGTGTGGTGTGAGCTGGGAACTAGTGCAGCTGTAAGGAAAAGGGCCCATGGAGACTGTCCTGGCTTATCTCACCTGTGCAGAGGTATGAGCACGTGGAGCAGATGAGGACTAGGAGGTTTGAGAGCTGCTTACTCTGTATGATCAAGCACAGAACAGAAATTACTCACATTTTTTCCGTGTTTTACATGTGCCTAACAAGTCTGGAGGGAACTCTGTTAAGTGTGGCTAATTTTCAGTGATAAGGAAGAGTAACTATAGTTTTAAGATCAACCAAAAACATGCATGAAGGAGTGGGGAGACAACTAAGTCATTGTAATTACAAGGCTACGTTATGGCTTCCTTCAACAGTTTAGAAACCTGCACTGTGGGATTTGAACAGTTAAAGAAAAGCACAGACATGAGCTGTGGGTCTGTGAAAGACATGGGTTTGAGATCTGTTTCAATGTATTTTCAGCAGTATAGAAAATAAAAATTGTTGAATTTTGAAGGTGAAATTTAATCTTAAATTCTGATTTTTTGCTGCATGATGTCACTATAACCCCTAGGTGGTATTCAAACTTTATAAATCAAATTTGTCTGTTATTTATTCTATTTGCCATGCATTTGATGTGCAGTGCAATTTTCAGAGATTAAAATGATATATCCCTAATTCTTGGATGCTCTTTGATCATGTTTATTCCTTTACTCCTTTAAACATTGCTGAATAATTGTATATGCATTCACTGGCTGACAAGTACATTCCCTGTTTGATGGGCTAATTATGGAGAAACACTAGTCTCTTCATAGTTAAGTCTGTAACTAGCTTTGAGCTGTAAGACCAGTTTTCATCTCTCTTGTAACTATACTAGAATAAATCCATGCAATAGAAACTTAAGATGTATGACATCATAGCTGGAGAAAATTTTGTGAAGTTTTGTGGTTAACTGTATGTTGCACCAGACATAATTTAATATTTTCCTGTTAGAAAATTCTTTTCTACCTTGTTGACCTCTCAGAAATATTGCTTATCTCTGTGTTGGGAAAGTAAGTCATGTTAATTTTGATACTACTGGTTATGTTTAGCCTGATTCTGAGTGAATTTGGGAGAGCCTGTTAAATATATCAATCATAGGGAGGGGAATTTCAGCATTTCACTAGTAATCTTTTGAGGATTTTGTGTAAGTTTCTGCTAAACTCCAAAGAACAGCAAGCACCCAGACTCCACAGGGTGGGTTGTTCTCCTGCACAACATCTCTGTCTTTGTCTGGAGTTATACCTCACAGCTCTGTGGAACAGAAAAGCTAAATAAACTTTCCAGAAATGGGTTCAGAATAGCAGTGTCACAGAAAAACCTTCAATATCCCCTGAAGTTCCAAAAGAAAAGTGTTATTAAGGCACAGCTGTGTGAGCAGAGCCAGCCCTGAGTATGCACCTGGTAAGAGACACGCCACTTGGCTCAGTGAGGATGCTGTAGCTGTATTTAACAGCTGTTAATCTCCCTGGAGTAAAACCAGCTAATGTTGCTGGCAAAGTTGGATCTCACCTGGGAATAATAACTTCTAATGTGGTATCTAGTAACAGCCATACTTCCTCTGATCCGTCACAAGGCACTCTGCTGGGATAGAAGACACAGAAAGACACGAACCATTTAAGGTGCAGAAACATATTCCCTGTCCTGCTATATATATATATATATGCTCAGAATTCACCTGCTGGTGTCCTACCGGGTTGCAGAGCCCTTGGGGCTCTTTCTGTCTCCTCACACAGCAGAAGTTGCCCAAGGTTGCAGGAACGCTCATTTAAATACCAACAAAACCAGACCTGCTGGACGCTGAGTAGGAGGCAGAAAAAACCCCAAACTACACAGAGCAGTTTGGTGATATGGGAAAAATCCTTCCCATCCCTTACACCTGGCAATCAGCCTTTCCATCTGCAACACAAGAAAGCCGGCAATTAGATGCAGGGAGAGGCTGAAGCAGGCAATTGTAAGCAGCAAACCTTCTGAGGATAGGGCCTCCTGTCAGGAAACCCACTGAAGGGGAACCAGTAACTGGCCCAATTACGGGGTAAAGCTGTTTCTGGGAACTTTCATCTCAGCCTAACATTGTAATTCTGGTATTGTACAAGGCTCCGCTTTCATTCGAAATCTGTGTTGTTCTCTTACCTGGTAGAGGGGTCATCTTTATTTTGTGCTAATATATTGATGCAATTTAACTGTGGATATGGTTACATGTACACATATGGTAAGTGTGTGTGTTTATATGCATATATGCACATAGGTATATATTCTGATTGCATTCACACTAGGGTGGGGGCTATATTAGAAAGTTTGGCTTGTGTTTTGCGCTGGCCAGAATGGGATTTTACTTTTCACAGTATTTCCATTTTGACAGAAGGTGAAGTGTAGAGGCAGTGACAACACCAAAGGAAAAAAAAATCTGCTTTCACTAGTAGAGCTCCTGTTTGAAGAGCTGGCTTAAAAAGTTTTACAAAGTAAAGCACTCTTTTGTCAGCATAAGCTCTATTTATACTGGAAAGGCTTAGTGGAATCAAGCAACAAGCCATACATGATCTGGAAACCTCACCAGGGGTTGCACCACTTCTGTTAGTGTAGCTTTTCTGGGCAGAGAAAACCCCAGTGTGGTATTCTTTCATGCCTCTGGACAAGAAGCTTTAATGAAAAGGAGGTATGTATAGGTCTGTTGGTTTGGCACCGAATAAACACCTACCTAATTATCCTTAATATGGGTTTCCTTATTCTTTTAACCATTTTTGTGTCGAATTATGTGGTTTATTCCACAGACAATCTAGCTGCTTTCTACTACCTTGATTTCAAATCCCATTGTTCTGTTCTTTTTTTAGGAGAGCAAATATGAAAAAAAAATTAAATTCCAGTTTTCCATATTGCAATGTCATTCTGACACAATGTTCACTAATACAATGTGTGGTGGTGTGGTAAGAGCTATTAATTCAATTTCTTCCTCATGGTCTTTTTTTCTTTTCCCAGAGAACCTCAGTCTGTTTCATTTTTTGAAATTCTAATAAGTATTTTGAACAGGTTAGAACTATAAATCTAGTATTGCTAAATCCTACAGAAAAAAATTACTTATGAAACATATTGATTACAACTGATAAAGATTTCCCCCCCCTCCCTTCACTGGAGTCAAATAAATAACTATGGAAGTACAATGGAATTGTCATGGCTGGAGCTTTTGCTTTGGTATGTTATAGAAGCCTGTGAATATCCTTAGCAATAAGCCTTATTTTTCAGTGTGATAAAGTTCATTGTCTGTGCTTCTAAGTTCTTACTGAATTTGATAGTGAATACGAATGATTAACAATTACATGTCCTCAGAATTCCTGATTTGTTTCCTGTGTCAGGGCTGCAAGTCTATTAAGAAGCGATTAGGGAGGATCTCCTTCAATTCTCCTTCACATCAGGATTCTCCCTTTTTTGGTTCAGTTAACTTGAGGTGGGAGTTGCCTGTGATATTTTCTACATTTCACCTTCTGAGGTTATGGGCACTATTCATATGCCAGATCTCCCTCTGAGATGAATAAGTACGACTTTTATGAATTTTTCTTCACTTGTAGAATTTAATTTACATGAATAATTAGAGAGGGATGAGTTAAAACTCCTATTTAAAGAGGTAGCATCCTTTTGTTAGCCTATTGTCCAACTTTGGAACCCAATTGTTTTAAAAAGGATCTGGGCTCTTCTCCATAGGGATTTTCCTCTTTTGTAGTTTTGCCTTGATCTAAATCAGCCTGTTGTAAAGCAGATTTTGGGATGAGGTTTGACAAAGAACTGTTATCTAGAGAACTAAAGGGACTTTCAATTTTCCCTCGGAAATGTTTGCTGTCTTCTTTTTCTGATGTGGCCAGGATTTGCTACCAGATTTATGACAATGTTGTTTAATTCATACATCAAAATAAATAAATGAGGCGCTTAACTTAATTTAGTTCTTTGTGCTGTTTCCTGTGGTGTTAGGGCTTTAATGAGCCCAGCTGCTCTGTAGAGTTGCTGAGGGTGGAAGTTGGCCTGGGAGGGGAAGGAACAGCTTCGCTTTGAAGTGCTGTTGTGGCAGGCTCACTAAAACAAGGCTTCGAAGGGGAAATTCCTGTTTTCCTTCCTATCCTACTTCAGTGGGCTTGACGGCAGCAGTTAAATTAAGGAGCTGCACTAAGGCTTTCAGATTCAGCTTCTTGGCCATTTGGTGCCAAGCTTCAAATGGGAACTGTGGGGAGAGAGAAAATGAAAGAAAAGGAAAAAAAAAAATGGAGGGAAGAGCAAGATATTTATAATGGCTCTTTACCTTCACTCGTCCCAGAACAACATCCACCCGTGCTCTCTGTGCCCATCCCACACAGTGCTGGAGCTGGGAATGCTAAGATTGCCTGTATTTGTTGAGATTTGTATTTCTAACAACACTGAAAGCAGCCACTGGTCTTAGGCCATGAGAAGAGAGGCAGCACAGCTTTAGTTGTGTCAGGTATGGGAAGAGGAAGGCCACTCCTCATGGTAAATGGTGTCTCACTGATGCTCAGAGGGCCACACAGTGTTCATAGGTGTTCTAGAGTCAGGTGTTAATTTCAATTAAATTCAGTTACAGCAATTCTCCTTATCTCCCCCCAGTAATGTATTTGCTGAAAAATTATGGTCTAAGTCATTCACAGTCTTGTATTTGCTGAGTGTAATTAGCTACCCTCTGTGTTTGCACCTATGTATGTGTGTGAATAAAACAGTATGATAGAGGGAGACACTGGATCACTTCCCTCTCCCACCCCCTTTTAAATTTGGAAATGACCTGCAAGACCCTGGCATCCAGCACTACTCAGCAGATGAACAAAAGATTTGGTACTCATAAAGATTGCCTTCAAAGAGGCCCCTCCCCTACCTGTCCTATGCATTAATTTTAGAGTGACTTACCCTCTGAATGTGCTTTTCCTCCCTATAGTTAATGAGAAGATGCTGGATAGCCACCTCAGGCGAGAAATTTAATTTTTAGATAGCTGAAGTTAGCTGAGATAAATCCCTTTAAGAGTACCAAGCCTGGAGAGGCAAAGCTGTAATGTTAAATCAGCTGTTCTCAGCAAAGTGTCTTCAGAAAGTTGCTTCTTGCATCTCAGAACAGAAAAATTATCCCACTGTTGTGGAAGAAAAGAAGGAAAGAAAAGAAGAGAATAAGATAGTAGTAGTAGTGTTATGTGTCTGCTGAGGAACCTCAGCAGAGTCTTCCTTCTTTTTCCTGAAGACAGTCATCTTCTTGGGTACCTGAGAAGCAGGTGTTAAGCAATAACAGTGTCTTACTACAGGGATATTTTTAAAATTTTAAACTTAAAAATTTAATTTTTTAATGCATTCTAAAGTTCTGCCATAGCTGTAGAGCTGAGTGCACTTGTCCTTATAAGGTCTTTAAAATATCTTCTGTACTTGGTCTGTGTGCCATATTGTTCAAATATTTAGGGCTAAACCAACCTCTGGATTTAAGAACAACAGTAGATTTATTTTTTTCTCTCAGGAACAACGTTTCAGGGAGAGATGGGTTATTTTGTACCTCTCTAGCAAGTTTCTGGGCCAGTTTTCTAAGAGCATGTAAGCAGTTAAATTGATTATGTCCCTGCTGTTTGGAGAGGCCTAGAACTCTGATGGATCTCATCCTCTTTCTTGGACACGTTATAGCTTTGATTGCACTTTAGTTTTACAGTTTATGATGGGGAAGGGAACTGTTCTGTGACATTTTGGGTGTGATGGTTTTGGAACAGATGCTCAACTGGCCTCCTTGAACCCAACGTCTGTTGCCCAAAACAGGAGGCACCTAGCCTTAGGGACCTACCTGATCCCTTCTAGTCCTGTGCTCCTAAAAACCGATAGCTGCATTAATACTAGTGAGCTGATGCCTCTTTCCTGATACATCTATTGGTTATGTTTAAACACATATTAAGTGTGGACTGCTTCACAGTTGTTGTATGAGTGTTCTGTATGTGAAAGAGGACTTCGTTTAAACAGCAGTGTTCAACAGTGTCCTGAATATTTTTTGTCTGCTTGTACTCTGTAAAATTATGGAGTAGCACTGGCAAATCTTGTGTTCTTATTTACCACTATAATAGTTAGACAAGCCCTTGGAGTGCTTGGTTACATAGCAAAGATGGTTAGATACCATAAGATAATTTGCATCATCTCAAATAAAACATACTTCTTGTGTGCTTGACTTTGCAAAGGTAAGAGATCTAAAATGCTCTTTTTATCTTAAGCATTTTTGCATTAAATTTGTTCTTCAGTAAAGTCTTTTTTATTTAAAAAAAGGGCAACTGTATTACAGATATCAAATTGCTCCCAATGGAATTCTGTTTTCTGATCCTTCTAACAGACTTCTGTCTTCTAATGGAAAGACCTAGAGGCATTGTGAAAGCTCAAAGGAGTGAATGGAAGTCTTTTCCTTTGATTTTTACACATCTGTAGTATCAAAAACTACTTAGCTCATTCTTTATTCATCTAAGTTTGCCCAAGAATCATAGAAGATACCTTAAAAATGTTCTTTGCCCTGAATTACAATACAGATAATACTCTGAAATACAACATGCTTCACAACACAGTAACCAGGTAGCATCAATTTACATTATTGTTTTTGCTATATATGAGCGTACAAGTCCCTGTCCTTATTTTTGCCTCTAATTCTTTGTTTCTCCGCAAGCAGTGAATCTGTTATTTTCGCATTCTCATGTGATGCATATGGGTTTTGAAAATTTTCACAGAATCACAGAATTGTCTAGGTTGGAAAAGACCTTGAAGATCATCCAGTACAACCATTAACCTAACATTGACAGTTCCCAACTACACCATATCCCTAAGCGCTATGTCAACATGACTCTTAAACACCTCCCTGGGCAGCCCATTCCAACGCCTAACAACCCGTTCTGGAAAGAAATGCTTCCTGATATCCAGTCTAAACCTCCCCTGGTGCAACTTGAGGCTATTACCTCTTGTCCTATTGCTTGTCACTTGGTTAAAGAGGCTCATCCCCAGCTCTCTGCAACCTCCTTTCAGGTAGTTGTGGAGGGCGATGAGGTCTCCCCTCAGCCTCCTCTTCTCCAGACTAAACAACCCCAGTTCCCTCAGCCGCTCCTCATAAGACCTGTGCTCCAGACCCTTCACCAGCTTCGTTGCCCTTCTCTGGACATGCTCGAGTAATTCAACGTCCTTTTTGTAGTGAGGGGCCCAAAACTGAACACAGGAATCGAGGTGCAACCTCACCAGTGCCGAGTACAGGGGTAAGATCCCTTCCCTGTCCCTGCTGGCCACGCTATTTCTGATAGAAGCCAGGATGCCATTGGCCTTCTTGGCCACCTGGGCACACTGCTGGCTCATGTTCAGCCAGCTGACAATCAACACCCCCAGGTCCCTCTCTGACTGGCAGCTCTCCAGCCACTCCTCCCCAAGCCTGTAGCGCTGATGGGGGTTGTTGTGGCCCAAGTGCAGCACCCGGCATTTGGCCTTATTGAAACTCCTACAGTTGGCCTTAGCCCATCTCTCCAGCCTGTCCAGATCTCTCTGCAGAGCCTCCCTACCCTTGAGCAGGTCAACACTCCCACCCAACTTGGTGTTGTCTGCAAACTTACTGAGGGTGCACTCGATCCCCTCATCTAGGTCATCAATAAATTTTAACTGAGAGGTTCTTCCTGAGTCTTTTTACTCCTTGATATTTTTAAGGCAAAGGGAAAAAGCAATTTGTCAAGCATTTTTTGTTTCTCTCTCAGAACTTCAGACAACAGTAAAGAAGTTTATAGTTACCTTATAAACCGTTTCATTATTTTGGGAGGGGGAATGAACTAAAGCAATCAGTTTCTTTCATCATGGTCTTGATATTTCCTTCTTGGACTTTTGGTGCCACATGTATCTGTTTCTACAGTAACCTACAAAAAAAGGTATTCAATGGTACTTGCCAGGATCTCTCTTCATTTTAGCTTTTCTCTTTTTCTTCTAGCAATGTTTCTTATCTCCTCTCTGTCTTATTTTATGACCTGTTCACATTCCTAATTTATAGGATCTTTAGTCTTGGCCTCACGGACTTGTCAGCATCCTTAGATTTTCGGCATCTTCTTGAAATCTTCATGTGGCATCTACTAGACATTTCCATTATTTTTAATTATCCTCATTCTACTAGAGAAAAGTAACAGTTTCTGAAATCAACTACCTGTACACCTCTCTCAGCAAACATCTATCTCCCTTCTCCATATATAAACCTGTTGAATGCCACATCTGAAACTTCTGTGTGACTCTTCATTCCTCCACTTACATTATACCTCTTTTATGTCCAGTGACATTTTTTATGCCTACAACTGTAACCTGTTTTTGATCATCTCCACCTTTTTTGATCATCTCCATAGGTTTAGCTTCTAAGTTGGTTCTGTACTCCTGCATGTCTTCGCTGCTTCAGTCACTGTTGGACACATCCTTAATTGCAACTTCAGTACTCTGGCCTTTCTTGACACTCTTAACTGTTAGTTCATTACCTGTTTATGCTGAGTCTAAAGCTCGTTTCTTTCCTCTCAGAAAATAATGTTGATCTAGCTCTTTCCACCTAGAGATAAAATTCTTGTTTTACAACAAAACCAAATTCTATTTGGTATCTACACTGTTTTAATGCATGTCATTAGATAACCATTGGCACAGTGTCCTATGCAGTGCTACATCTTGAGTTCATGGCTGTATCTGCAACATTAATGTCTAACAGTTCTAAACCACTTTTCTTCCATGATTTTGTGTAAATGCTTTTAAAATTATTTTGTTTATTATGACTTTGTTTTGATGGAGCTTCTGCAACATCCAATATGAGTTGCACAATTTAGTTGTGTGTTGTTTGAAAGAATACTTAGTTTTTGCTTTGTTATTTGTCTTGTTGTCTAAAAATTAAAATACTGCCCAACACTTCAATGCAGTGATTAAGCCTAGACAGAAAATGTAACACTTGCTATGAAATGATGAAGGTCACATTTGGTCAAAAATTCAGTAACATATTTCTGTTATTTTCATTCTTAAAATTCTTTAACAGATATTGTAAATAATAATTCCAATTAAAAATCAGTTGAAGGTGATAATTTATGGTCAAGTTACAAACTTCTAAAAATAGCTCTGACAGAGCATTAGCTGCTTCAGAAACTGATATTTTATACCAGTTAACCACTGATTATATTTAGACGAAAAGAAAAGAAAGAGATTAATCAGCCATCACACAATGACAATTAGACAGAGCTAGTAGAAACTGAAAGTATTTTGAAATCTCTGTGGAACTATGACAATGAGTGGTAGAAACAGCTGAATTTTTTAAAGATTATTTATGAAAAATGTATTTAAAGAGGGAAAAAAATAGGGCCACAAGTAAATGTATCAAACAGGAAAAGACTGATAATGGAAACACTCGTTTGGGTTAAAAAACCATCTGTCTTTAGGTTTTGTTTGTTTGTTTGTTTTAAACAGATGTATGTTCTCACATCCTTGTACTTCAGCAACAAGTGGATTCATTATGATCATTAGTTTCCTGTGGTGGTGCTACATCAGGTACATTTTCATCAGTATTGCTGCTAGTATCATCAGCTAATGTGAAGATTAAGATAAAGAGAAGATTATTTCCTTGTATAGTCAATACGAGTCTTAATTTCAGGAAAAATGAAGACCCAAATCCCAAGAGGGCCTAAGCACCT
The DNA here is from genome assembly GCF_047716275.1 of Strix uralensis. Taxonomy (NCBI): domain Eukaryota; kingdom Metazoa; phylum Chordata; class Aves; order Strigiformes; family Strigidae; genus Strix; species Strix uralensis. Next base: position 92,874,348 of record NC_133973.1, read on the forward strand.
CACTTCCTTTTGATTCGTACTTTTCAACCCCTCTCAGGATCTGGGTATAGTAATAGTGGCACTGAATTGTTGCTGAGATCTGAATGCAGTGTGTTAACAGTCTTAGTTCATCAGCAAAGTTGTTTTCCTTTTTTTTTGTCTTTTTTCTAATCTAACCTTTTTAGTCCTTTCAGTTCATTACTGAGTCAGGAACATCATTGTCTAGTGTATTTCCTCACTGTCTGCTATCTCTTCCTCTTGCATTTAAAGAAATAGTTACTGATTCACTATAATCATTGACATTTCCTCTGCTTTCATTTGTTTCTGTACCACTAGCTGTTTCCTCAATTTCATTATTATCAAACAGCTCTTCAGTGATAGACTGCTGTTCCTCATCTTCATATTGATAATTTTATTTTCACATGCATCATCCTGATTTTCAACATCTTCAGTGCAGTCCTCAGAAGATGAGTCATTTGCAAAAGACAGATTTTCATTACTGGAGTCATCTTTAGAGTCAGAATGTGTTGGTCTATTCTCAGGGATATTGTTTGCTTCTCTGTGCCTTTCATTATCTCTTGGAAGGGATGTGCTTGATGTACTTGCTTGGTCATTATCCAGATAATTAAAAACAAATGTACTTATTTTGTAGATTAAACAAGAACATTTTTTATTATGATTGTTTGTCTTTGAAGCTTTAAAAAATCTTAGTATAAATGTTGAACTTAATTTCACTGGCTATTTAAACATTTAATGTAAGAAATATTTTCAATAGGTAAAACAATATTAATTTTTAATAGGTTTGCTTCATGGAAATATATATGTTGACATAGCATCATTTTGTAAAAAGTGGAGGAAGATACATAAAGTGCAGGTTCTGGTAGCTTCTGTATAAAGACATTTGCATACATTACAGCAGTTACTGGTAAAGGCCAGAAATGGTAGATGGTAAGAAAGTAAAACATGGCTGCAAGCTGTGTGTAGGTAACATTTCTAGTTGGTAGAAGGTATAGAGGAAAGGACACATATGGGTCATAGATTGGAGTTGACAGAGTCTAAGACTGTCCCAGTTAACTTGCCCAGAATAAACTAGTAATGTTGACTCCCTCCAGAGTCCATGGAGAAAACTTCCTGGGGGAATGTCAGTCCACATGTTGTGGGTGTCTGAGAAGATGAACTGTTGCCTGGAGCTATTTCTCGCTTTACACTGATTGCAGATTGAGCCTACATGTCCAATTGCCAAAGCTAGGTGAGTAAGTATCCTTCCCAAAAACATATTAGATAAATTGGTGGCTCCTGCTGATGCAGAAATCCATTCCTACACAGTTGCTTTTGAGGGGTGTGTTCAGCCACCTATTCCTGGGAGGTCAGCTCTATCAACTAGTTGATGTTAGGTGTTCCTTTATATCTATGTCACACTAAGCTTTTTCTATAAATGACACGAGACAGTTAATACTTTTTCTCTCTGCCAGTAGCTCTGTGTTGTTGCTTTAATTGCCATTCATATAGTTTTTTTACTATTTTTTTAAATTCTCAAGTATTTTAGAAATAATTTTAGCTAAAAGATGCATTTCCTACTAGATAAGTTTGGCACCTACTTAGAAATAATGTTCTTTGGTTTTTGACATGGTGAACATCATAGTGAACTAGAACAAATGGCAAGCTCTTCAAATATGGCTTCTTGCAAATGGCAATACTTATGTTAAACCCTACCAAGAGCCCATTTTACATTTATAGCATCCCCATCAATTCAGCATCCAGGCACTAAGTTCACCAATTAAATAATTAAATAATGATAGTAATAATAATAAATTAAAATCTGGTAGTGGATTATAGGAAATTTTTAATATTATCTGGCTTTTGTTATATTTTTTTCATAGAATCATAAAATCATAGACTACCAGGTTGGAAGGGACTTCAAGGATCATCTGGTCCAACCTTTCTGGCAAAAGCACGGTTTAGACAAGATGGCCCAGCAGCCTGTCCAGCTGAATCTTAAAAGTGACCAATGTTGGGGAATCCACCACTTCCCTCAGGAGATTATTCCAGTGGCTGATTGTTCTCACTGTGAAAAATGTTCCTCTTGCGTCCAATCAGAATCTCTTCAGGAGTAACTTGTATCCATTATCCCTTGTCTTTTCCATGTGACTCCTTGTGAAAAGGGAGTCTCCATCTTCTTTGTAGTCGCCCTTTAAATACTGGAACATGGTGATAAGGTCTTCCCTAAGCTTTCTCTTCTCAAGGTTGAATAAACCCAGTTCTCTCAGCCTTTCCTCATCTGGCAGGCTTCCCAGTCCTTTGATCATCCTTGTAGCCCTCCTCTGGACTCTCTCCAGCCTGCCTACATCTTTTTTTGTGTAGCAGGGACCAAAACTGAACACAGTATTCCAGGTGTCTCTTGACAAGCACTGAGCAGAGTGGAATAATGACTTCTTCATCTCTGCTGGTAATGCCCTTGTTGATGCAGCCCAGCATCCTGTTGGCTTTCTTTGCTGCTGCAGCACACTGTTCACTCATGTTGAGCTTGTTGTCTACTAGGACCCCCAGGTTCCTTTCCAGCTCTCCAGCCAGGTAGATCCCAGCCTGTGCTGCGCTACTGGATTATGTTTTCTGAGGTGCAAGACCTTACACTTTTCCTTGTTGAACTTCATAAGGTTCTTGTTAATCCACTCTTCCAGCCTATCCAGGTCTTCCTGCAGAGTGGTTCTCCCTTCCAAAGTGTCCACTTCCCACTCAGTTTGGTATCATCAGCAAACTTCATCAGGGTACACTTGATCCCATCATCCAGATCACTTGCGAAGATATTGAACAGCATTGGGTCCAATATCGATCCCCAGGGGATCCCACTTGTGACAGGTTGCCAGTTTGAAAAGCAGATATTTACCACCAGCCTCTGGGTGCAGCCCAACAGCCAGTTCCCCACCTACTGCACAGACCACTTGTATAGACTATAACGCATTAAAAGGCTGAGGTGCTTAATGCCTTCTTTGCCTCGGTCTTTAATAACAAGACTAGTTGTATTGAGGGAATCCAGCCTCCTCAGCCAGAAGACAGAGACTGGGAGAACGACCCCCCCACACACACAGTCCAGGAGCAGATAGTGACTTACTGCATCACATAGGCACACACAAGTCTATGGGACCAGACAGGATACACCTGAGGGTGCTGAAGGAGCTGGCTGGGGTGCTCGCCAAGCCGCTTATCATCATCTACCAGCAGTCCTGGCTGACAGGGGAGGTCCCGACAGATTAGAAATTGGCCAGTGTGATGCCCATATATAAGAAGGGTCGGAAGGATGATCTGGGAAATTACAGGCCTGTCAGTTTCACTTCGGTACCCAGGAAGCTGATGGAGCAGCTCATCCTGAGTACCATCATACAACACATGTGGGACAACCAGATGATCAGGCCCAGTCAGCATGGGTTTATGAAAGGCATGTCCTGCTTGACAAACCTGATCTCCTTCTACGACAGGGTGACCTGCTTATTGGATGAGGGAAAGGCTGTGGATGTTGTTTACCTTGACTTTAGTAAAGCCTTTGACACCGTTTCCCACAGCATTCTCCTGGCAAAACTGGCTGCTCGTGGCGTGGATGGGCACACACTTCACTGGGTAAAAAACTCTCTGGATGGCCGGGCCCAAAGAGTTGTGGTGAATGGAGTTAAATCTACCTGGTGGCCGGTCACGAGTGGTGTCCCCCAGGGCTTGGTTTTGGGGCTACTCCTGTTTAACATCTTTATTGATGATCTAGATGAGGGGATCGAGTGCACCCTCAGTAAGTTTGCAGACAACACCAAGTTGGGTGGGAGTGTTGATCTGCTCAAGGGTAGGGAGGCTCTGCAGAGAGATCTGGACAGGCTGGAGAGATGGGCTAAGGCCAACTGTAGGAGTTTCAATAAGGCCAAATGCCGGGTGCTGCACTTGGGCCACAACAACCCCCATCAGCGCTACAGGCTTGGGGAGGAGTGGCTGGAGAGCTGCCAGTCAGAGAGGGACCTGGGGGTGTTGATTGTCAGCTGGCTGAACATGAGCCAGCAGTGTGCCCAGGTGGCCAAGAAGGCCAATGGCATCCTGGCTTGTATCAGAAATAGCGTGGCCAGCAGGGACAGGGAAGTGATCTTACCCCTGTACTCGGCACTGGTGAGGTTGCACCTCGATTCCTGTGTTCAGTTTTGGGCCCCTCACTACAAAAAGGACATTGAATTACTCGAGCATGTCCAAAGAAGGGCAACGAAGCTGGTGAAGGGTCTGGAGCACAGGTCTTATGAGGAGCGGCTGAGGGAACTGGGGTTGTTTAGTCTGGAGAAGAGGAGGCTGAGGGGAGACCTCATCGCCCGCTACAACTACCTGAAAGGAGGTTGCAGAGAGCTGGGGATGAGCCTCTTTAACCAAGTAATAAGCGATAGGACAAGAGGTAATGGCCTCAAGTTGCACCAGGGAAGCTTTAGACTGGATATCAGGGAGCATTTCTTTCCAGAACGGGTTGTTAGGCATTGGAATGGGCTGCCCAGGGAGGTGGTGGAGTCCCCATCCCTGGAGGTGTTTAAGAGTAGGGTCGACATAGCGCTTAGGGATATGGTGTAGTTGGGAACTGTCAGTGCTAGGTTAACGGTTGGACTGGATGATCTTCAAAGTCTTTTTCAACCTAGATGATTCTCTGATTCTGTGATTCTGTGATCCTGCATCAGTTTATCTGGGAGGAAGTTGTGGGAAACCATATTGAAAGCCTTGGAGGAATCCAAGTAGACAATGTAGACTGCTTGCCCCACATCAACCAGGTTACTTTGTTGTAGAAGGAGGTCAGGTGTGTAAAGCCTGATTTGCCCTTGGTGAATCTACACTGGCTTTTCCCAATCACATGCTTCATTTGACTTGTGATAGCCCCCAGGAGGATTCATCCATAATTTTCACAGGGACTGAAGTAGGACTGGTGGCCCTATAATTTCCTGGATTCTCCTTTAAGCCCTTCTTGTATATGAGGGTAACATTAGCCTTCTTCCAATCTTGTGGGACATCCCCTGATCTCCAAGACTTCTCAAAGGCTATGAAGAGCAGCCTCGCAATGACGTCAGCCAGCTCTCTTAACACCCTCAGGTGGATAACATGAGGGCCCATCAATTTGTAAGGGTCAAGCTCCTGTAATAGTTCACGTACTGACTCTTCCTTCACTGACAGTGCATCTGTGTTTGCATTGACCTGGATTTTTTTTCCAAAGGCCTGAGGCTCAACAGTGCTTTTAAAGACAGAGGTGAAGAGTCTTGAGAACTTCTGCCTTTTCAGTGTTGTTGGTGACTAATTCACCTCTCCTGGTTTATGTTGCTTTTTAGGCATTTCCAAATCTGGGGAAGTAGATTTAACCTACGGAATTTTATTATGCATATCTGTAACACTGTTATGAAATTTGAATCAATATGTTCTGTAGTACTTAATTCCCATCAATGTCAGCCTCTCTAAAATCACTGTGCTTGTATTTTCTTGTAGATGTTGTGTCTTCCTGACTTAATATTTTTAATACTGTTTGTACAAGATGTTCCATAGATGCAGCCTTATGGTGCTAATCATGCTTGGCTCATTCCCTTGAACTGGATCCAGAATAACCTCAGTTTGCATTAGGGTTATCCTCTTTGAAGAGTCCTTATATCCAGTGGAGAGATTTAGAATCTCAAAGAAAGTGATGCAGTTAAGGCCATTCCTCTTCATACTTTTATATAAAATAGGGAGAGAATTAAAGCATCTTAAAGTTCCAGTTAATGGAGGGGAATTGGTAGATTGCAATAAGTTTTGCCAGCATTGCCATACTGTTTTGTTTTTGGATATCTATCTTAGTTAGGAATTTTTGTTCATCAAATTCCTTTTGTGCATTTTCTTGGGCTTTCATTAAAAAAAAAAAAAAAAAAAAAGAGCAGCTTTAGATCTCTATAGTTGAGTTAAAACAGGACAAAAGATTATCCCATACCCTTTAATATACATTACCGTCCTGATTTGGTTGCTAGGAAAAACTTTTACTATGGATTGTGAAAATGAGTTCTCCTGAATTGCTGATCCAATATACATTTTGAGGAAGAACAGTAATTTTTGTGTTCAGATACCAAGTTCTGAGGCAGATTTCTGCCAGCCTCTCTTGAGTTTTTTACACAGGTTTAGTCCTCTGAAAAACAGATATTTAATTTTTCCTTCTCTATTTTACTATCTAAAAAATCTGTATTGTCTGAATCTTTGTGGGTTATATATAAATATATATAAATGTAAAATTGGTGTAATTGAGAGTAGTAATGTAAAGAAATAAAGCTCATGACATTGACAGTGCCTGAGAACTACCAGCAGATCTTTTGTTTTTGCTGTGTGATCTTCAGCAATACAAAGAATGTCCTCTTCTGAAAATAATGTAGAATTCAGGGGAAGAAAGGGATGTTTTCTTTGGAAGTATGCAAAAGTCAAACAAAATCATTTTTGACAATAACAAATTCTCTGAGAAAAGCCAAAAACTGCTTCTGAATTGGTGAATGAAATAAAAAAAAAAGTAAAAATAAAATCATTATTTTTATTATCTCTCATTTTCACATTTCAGATCTTTGAAACAATTTGCTTCTATTAAAAAAAAAGATAAAGAAAAATGAATGAAGTTAAAAGAAAAGGAGTTAAGAGAATAAAAAACAGGACTCTGAACCAACTGAGCCAAAATAATTTGCACAGCTCTAGTTACAAGTCAAAACTGAGTCCAATCTCATAGTAACTAGGAATTGTTTTAACAATAAAGTTGATCAAAGGCATCTGAAGGTCACTTATTCCCAAGCTGGACAGTATACATGACTCCAAAATGATCTGTTGGCATTGTCATGCCAATCTGGCCAACCAATCTGGTCAAGGACTAAACAAATACGAAGGCTTAGCTTTCAGCTTGGCTTGCAAGGTTGTTCTAGAGCAAGCCAGAGACATTTGGCAGGTTAACATGTCTAAGACATGCAAGATTCAGCACCTAATTCCAACTTTTAGTGCTAGTAGTGTTTAAAACATCCCAAAAGGCTAACGTCATTTGACATCTTCTTTCTGCTCTGTCTCTGAGAAAGGGTGACTATATTCAAAATAATGTTGGAAATGCTTCCTTGTAAATAGTATTCCTATGTGTTATCCTTGACACCAATCTTTGTCAGAGTCTGGAAGGAGCCTGGGTATATGGTAACAGACAGTATGGAAAATTGGGGGAAAAATTTTGAACTTTTGTGTTGGCCCCATTTTATTCAGTAGCAGAGAGAGATCCACTATCTCTGGGGCAAAGCTACATCTTGAGGGTGGATAACATTGCTGTCTTCAGCTTTTTTGCTGGTTGAATACACAAGGAAAACCTTGCAAAATGTAGCGGCTTATTCTCAGGGAAGGATTTTGGGCTCCAAACAGCAAACACTCACAGACCTGAGGTATTTGACACTCTTGGAAAAAGCAGAACTTCAGTCTGACCCTCGTGCTTAGTATCTATTACTGTTTAGGGGACTAGAGACCTAGTTCTAGGTATGACTCTGTATGTCCAGAGAGATGGTGGAAAGCAGAAGGAATTTTGTCCTATGTGGTACTGTAAAAACTTTATCAGACGTCTACTGGTTGTTTTAGTGCAAAAGTCCCTAGTTACCTGATCAAGAAGAAGAACCTGTGTTCAGGAAGTGACACTGAAGGCAGAGGGAGCTGGGGCTTGAAAAGGGTTGCTTGTTTTAATGTATGTTCCTTTCTTATCATTCTGCTGCTGGCTTTGCTAAAGCAACCTGGTTTGATGACTGGTCGGGCACTTGGGAGTGTCTGGATAAAGGCAGTACAATGCAAGTGCAAGATATTCTGAGCAGACAACTTTGTGCATCTCCTTCATTATTCTGCGAATCCATACCTCACTTGGGAAGGGAGCTGCTTTTCATATGATTGGTGAGATGATTGATTTTCACCTGTGTTTGAAAATTTCATACATTTTTGGGAAATGAAAAATAAAATACTTTCATGATGGTCTGCTGTAAAACATTGCAGCTACTTGCCATGATGTTGACTTTCAATAACTGAAAATTAAAGGTCTACTGAAATCATTTTGCTCCCCAGTGATTTAGAGACCCAGTCTCACCATAATTTAGAGTCAACTTTTCGTCCCTGCATAGTTCCATGATTTGCAAGCTGTTTCTGGCAGCCATCGTTGTCAAACCAATGATATTTCTTCTTCTCCTCCTCACTTTTTGGCCCTTTTCCCTCATAATTAACTTCTTCGTCAGATTTACAGCTATTTAGGTCTACCTTTCTAAGGGAGATAAACTCCTGAATGAAAATACTGTTGTAAGAGTACTTTTTTTAACCCTTTCCTTGTCCAACATGATTTAATTTGTAATACACAAAATTCAAATGGACAATGCCTTTTCTCACAAATGTACCATTATATTTCACATACATCCTATTCTTAGACAAAGTAAAACTAAGGGTTCACATCCTCAAATTTCAGAGTAAACTGCATGTTAATAAGACTTAAGAATGCAATTAGTTTTGCTCGTGTACATCCCTTAACAGAAAATTGCTGTTAGTTTTTAGGCAAAAATGAGAAAAACATTAAGTTAATGGTGCAGCTTGGATCTAAGTGTTTGGGAAGCTGCTGTTAACTTTAGTCTTGTTGGATCTCTTCATAGCAAGCGAGTAGTCTGATGCACTTGTTACAAATAAGTCTTGTGCTCTATTTGCTGCTCTCTCTTCTCTCTCATGTAATACCTAGGGCTACGCATATCTTCATGGGATTTTGTGTTTTTGTGGTAAAAAGACAACAGATCAATCTAAGTTAAACATTAAATCTGATGGGGAAGGGACAAGTAAGTCCTTTGGGGTTGTTTTTTCTGGACCTATAAAAAGGCCTTACCTTTACCTACATTTGTACCCTGCTTTTTCTCTTTGAGATCTTCAGTAAATTTCTGGACCCAAACCTATTAGTCTCCCCTGAACCAAGTCACTTTTTAATGTGATAACTGGGTTCATGTTTCCAGCATTTATATTGCCAGCTGCGTGAGGCCAGTTGCTTCCTGAGGTCCTCAAGGGCCTGCATATGCTCTATTACACACCCTGATTGAGAAAGAATGCTCCTATTATTGTCTCTGAGATTTAAAAACTTGTGCTTTCATTATGACCTGCAGATGCTTATTTCCAGTGAGAGAATGTGATCTAATCAACTGTGAAATAAATCTGATAATTCCACTTTAGGTGGTGCTCTTGAACACATCTTATTTCAGAGGACTACTGCTGTAGAGTCTGTTTGCCACCAAACTCAGTGGAAACTCCTGTTCAACAGTATGTATCATATAACACAATGCTATTTAATAATTCTGCTGAGATTGAGAGCTTTGAGCTCCTTCCTCAGTGACCGATATACTTGTTCATCTCAATCACCACCATTTGGTACCTTACAACTTTCATTAACAGTCCTACAAAGGACGGTTTACCAAGATACAAAGTTGGATTGAGAGACAGAAGTTTTAATATGCTTTCCATCCCTTGAGATGTTAGTATGTGTGTTCTGTAATATGAAAATAGGACACTTATAATCTCATAGACAATGTATGAAATAAAACTCAAACTTGTTCTCATAGGCATGAAAAAGCTGTGTTCTGTCCCCATGATTTGAATTACTGTAAACCACTGCCATGAACTATGTCCAAGTTGTGCTAGGTGCTGGACAAAATCAGAACAGAAAGTTGATGATGGATATAACAAGTCCTGAATCAAAACTAAAAAAACACAACAGATAGATTGATATAGACAGATGAGGGACTAGAAGGAAACAATAAGTCAGTGTGATGAGAAGTGTTGCCAGCACTACCAACCTAACTGCTGTTGGGTCTTTTGTAGGCCTTGCAGCAAATGGATTTGAAGGTAGATGTTTCTGGAGAGCTCCCAAGCATGAAGGGTAGCACAAAAAGAAGTGTTTGAGGATGCAGCAAATGAATGATGGGCATTGGCATTGTTCACTGGCTGGTGCTGGGGGCTGACATGCTGAAACAGAGAGGGAAAAAATAGCATGGGGGCTAGGCCATGAAGGACCTGGGTACTAAAAGATGTAGTTAGGGGAGGGATTTATAAAAAGAGGTGATATGGTCAAAACAACAGACTAGAAAAATGGAAGGCTTGCGTTTGTCACGAAATGTTGCCATAATCAAAGACTGAGAGGATGAAACCCTGGGCAAAAATTCCTACTTGTGTGAATATGTGAGAAAGTCTATGTCTTAAGGAAGATATGCATAAAACATCTGCAAAATTTAAGTATAACTTTCACCTCAGTGATAGGCATGATGTTTGGGGTATAGACTAAAGTACTGTCTGGAGAAGCTGAAAAGGGATAGCAAAGAAAGAATAAGAATGTTTTAGCCCTGTTAAACTGAGATGATAGAAAGACATTTAGAAAGTGCTGTTAGAAAGAGGAAAATCAGTTTTGCTGGCAAGATATGATGGCTATGACTTAACTGCATACACCTCATCACTGAATTGACATTTGTGGGTAAGATTTTCTTAAAGCTAGAGTAGCAGGGGCCCATGTACCTTTATAACCCTTCTCCATCCCAAAAGTTAAAGGCTGAATGAGAGACAAAAAACCCCCAACAGACTGGAAAGACAACTAAAGAAGTAAGAGGACTAGGACAGCAAAGTGCCTGGGTGATCAAGGGAAGACATGATTTGAAGATGTTTGAGGAGTAAACAAAGGTTGAATCTGAACTTTGCTGGTGAGGCAACAGAGGCCATGGGGAAAGAAGTTTCAACAGAGGGCAATTTGAGAAGTTTAACATGAATTTGGAAGAAAATTCTCAGTGGTGATTGTAAACACTATGTTTGATGAGGCTAGGGATGACACGGAAGAGCAATGCCAGACAGAGATGAACAGGAGGCATAAGAAGTGAGACGTTTCAGCACCAGTGACTACACATTACAGGAGTTCAATGGAACTGTTAGATTTGGTCATGTTAGGGTAGCAACACGTGGTAATTTTTGTCACAGCAGGTTGCAGCTGGCTTTGTTCTGTTCAGACCCTGATCCCACAGCAATCCCAAGTGAAACTATTTGTCTAAGATGTATATGCTGTTAAATAAAACAGATTTTCTAAACCAAATACTGAAATATTGAAATGTGCTAACAATTCAATAATTGCACATTATCCTTTCTCTTTATAGTTTCACTATATTTTTTTTCAGAGCTTTACTGAGAAAATTAAGCTTAGTGGGATCATCTGTTCTAGTCTTATTTATATTTCACAATAGATACACTTAAATTCTTACTTCCCTTAGTACAACTTAAAAATAAGATCTGAAAACTGCTAAAAAACAAGAAACACTTTCTCTTGCATAAAAATTCAAAAAGCCAATTTAAAAAAAATCAGTATACTGAAGTTATACAATTAGCAGCTTTCAGTTTGACATATTTCATACTTGGAGATGTTTCCTTGAATTTTTTAAAAAACCATTTTATATAACAAGTTAAAAATAAACCTTCATGGTGATTTAGTAGCATGAACTGAGATTAAAACTTCAAAGACAATTGTAAATGTGATGCAGTTACTGAACATGTGACTCTTTGAAAACATCGTTCTGTAATATCAGAGTTAAATGTCAGAGCTCTGCATTTACCCCTGAATGGTATAGTTGGCCCATGTTCAATGACACTAAGGGAACAATGCTTCATTGTATCATTTTAAATACATTTTCCTTGTGTGCCCCCCCCCCCCCCCCCCCCCCCCTTAAACATTCAGCATTAAACAGAACCATTACTGTATGGTAAAAGCCTGCTAATGTGAAATGTACAACAAACTAAAACTCCCACCTTCTTTCTGGGAACAAATTAATGAACAAAGAAGTTGAAGCAGTGTTCAAGATAAGGGATTTGCTTGTTGAATAACTGGCTTGATAAAATACTGCTGAATACACATCACCAAAGAAAAGCTAACAATGCTAAATATAAATTAAAATAAAAGCTATATAATTTTTTTTTCCAATTTGCTTTTGAATTTTCAAGAATGGTACACATGCATGTATACTTTATTATCTACAGGTTTTTCTTTTCTTTTTTTTTTTATTTTATTATGGGCCTGGATTGCTACTGTTTATCTGGGAACACTGAGTGCAGTTTCTACAATGATAATAGGTGAGAAATAGACATGGTAATATTTCCTCAAAGTCAACTCTTGGGAGATCAAATTTATGTACTTTACTGCTTGTCATGCTGAGGATTTCTTTCTTTGTAACATCCAGGTTTAGCGTACAAATATTGGGAATAAGGAAAAATCTGAGGAGCCTTCCTTGCCTGAATTCCCTGAATCTTTGCTTGGCACAGAAACATTGATCATTTTCTTTCCATTTGCCATTCCATTCCACAAATTCCTTTGCAGAGTTATGTTTTAGCAGTGGGTGATTTAAGATCATGACATTTCTACTTTATTCAGGCAAAAGAACCCAACTGCAGGTGTTCCCTGTTAGGCCACTTCACTGCTTTAAAATTGTCACACAACTCTTTTCTGCATCATGTCACCAGAAAGATCCAGACTCCAGGGCTGGGCAGAGCCACAAGCTGTCCAAGTCCATCGCACGGCTGAGCATAAGGCACACTCCAGGTGTTGGGCACTAGGCACAGGGCAATAGCCATGGGTACCTGTCTGTCCTACCCCAGTAAATCAACACCTGCCGATTCTGGTCTCACATGTACATTGGATTAATACCAATCTGTCTTTCTACTTCTTTGCACCAGCATAAAAAGGAAGATGGCCAAGCATGAGGATTCTTGGCTTATTTTAAATTTCATAAACTATACTCACATTTTTTTCTCCTTTTAAGCATCTTCATAGTAATACCTCCTCAAAACACTACCCAACATCTTAGGTCCAGGAAGGTTTTCTCAGAGGCTCTCAGGTTTGTGCATCAGACTGCACATCTCATACTGCAGCACATATTCCTGAAGTACAACAGACAGCATATTGCCAGTAAAGTTCACAACATGTTTTCTCATCTGCTTGATCCCTTTATTATATATGTTACAGCCACTTTACTTGCTTCTTCATATACGTTAAATAGAAGAAACAGAGAAACACCATTCCATAGAAATTGTGGAGTGAAAAACAAATGATTGAAATAGAGTCCAAAGAATTAATTATAAGAATTTGATTGTTCAAAGGACTGAACATTGCTGTTTCCCATCGATATCAGTATATCATGTATACTACAAAGGCCTATTTTCTCAGTATCCATGAATCTTATGAAAGCTCACTTTTTATTGTAATCTGTAATCTAGGCTCTTCTGCTTATATATCATTCTGCTCTTTTATAAGTGCCTTAAAAGGTGGCCTTACATTCATAGAAATAATGGGTAATGAGAATGGGAAATAATACGTGCTGTTAAATGCCTAATTTCCAGCCACTCCATCTGTACCTCCCCTCCCTCCTTGTCACTGGCCTAACTGCTTATCATACTACTAGCCAGCTTAGGAGAGGAAGGGATGACACTTGACTTTTTCCCTTCTTGCATCAACATTCAGCAAGAGTCAGGTACTTATCCATAACCTGCTCTTTTTTTATGGAGTATTATTATTATTTTTGTTATTATTCTACCTAATGAAGCTGCTATTTGTGCATTGAGCACTAATGAGCTTGCTTGCTAGAGATACAAATGTTGGTTTAGTGTTATTATATTGTATTTGCAGTTTTTCCTCAGAAGTGGAAATTTTGGAACTGAAATTCTCTTAAGAGCTGTAAGTGCATTGGCCACAGGCAGTAAAGAATTTTGTCCTGCTGGTGCAACCTATGTTTTTGGTCAACACCTCTTCCCTTTCCCAACAGAATGATTACATTGCACCATTGCCATCTCTGCACAGGTTGATGCCTGTGTAAAATTTCTGAAGCTGATGTAGAGCCTGTGGTACTTCTGTGTCTGTGGTAATAAAAGAGGTGGGGTTTGCATAATAGCTGTATTTATTTCCATCGTTTACTTTGAATCCAAAGATACAGGAGAGGGCACATGGAACGGTAGGAGAAAGAGACCTTTCCTGAGTTTATTCTCTTTACTGTGTTTTTCCTACTGCCAGAATCCTAAACCCTATCACCTAGGGAAAATCCAGCATAGCAGCTGGATTTACTGGGAAATAGTCCTACATATCATTCCAGTCACTATTTTAATGAGCTTCTATGTCATTAATTAGCAAATCTGTCCTGTGTAGATTCTTAGTCCAGATACTCCATGAGTGCATTCAGGAACAGTAACTGGTACTAACTGCCAAACATTGCTTTTGTCATAATCTTTCAGAAGGAGAAGTCAACGAAATGGGGAAAAAATTGTTTTGAAATGTTTTTTAATAGTATTCATGTATTCAGAAGTATATTAGTTTATGTTTATGTCAAAAGAAGTACATCAGTGGACATAAACTCACATTTGACTGAAGAAGGAGAAATCTCTGGTGGTTCTTCTTTCTGTGGATGCTGTTTTACAATTCTGGAACTGCCTGAAGACTTCTGAAAAGTGAAGTTTTACTTATGTTCATGGAAGTTCTATTGTGCCAAAGAAGAAAAACTGTCTTCATCCTTTTGCTTTACGTGCTATTCTAGTATGCCTAAGCCTGAACAATAAAGTAAGGAGCAGCAGAAACATAAAATGTGCTTGCAGTGATCAGTATAATGTAAGTAATATATAATATGTTGTTACATACCTTTTGGGTTTAGGCGCTGAAGTCTTTATGCCCAAGTATCACATTGCTATAGTGTATGCAAAATGTGACAAATGTGAATAACTGAGGCCAAGCCACAATTTTCTAGGATGAAATGGAGTCACTGAGCCAGCTGGAGAGGGAAGAAAGCATTTTTCATGAGCTTTGCCAGATAGGCTCTAAGGAAGCTTCCCTGAGGCTGCACCAGGAGCCATAAATGTCTTTGCTGGAAGATAAGATTTTGAGTATCTTACAGCAACCCTTTTCAATAGTAGTCCACACTGCCAACCATGTGCATTAAAAAAATCATGAATCAGACTCCCAAAAAACTTGGAACTGACTTAAAAATTATAATATATGGAAAAAAAATGGGGTTTATGCATCTTATTGAGCTTCTAGGTTGTTTCATGATTTCCCTTCCTTTAGCTTTCTTTAAGGGGCTTGGATTTCACTACAAGAAAAAGAACAAGATTATTTTATGATAGTCTGGGTTCATGAGTGTTCTGGAAGCTGGAGAGAAAAATGTGGGGTTCACTGGCACCATGAAGGGGCCTACACAGGTCTGACACCTCTCCAATCTAATTAGCTAGTCCTTGAGTGGACAACCCAAGGAAAGAGAAGGAAGAAAGTTGTGAAAATAACAGGTAGGGAATGGCTGCTCATTTGGAAGGCATAAAAATTTCTATTGCTCTTCTTTCACAAATTTTATCACTAGGTGAACAAGGGTTGAAGAGCTGGAGATCATGCTACAGCATCTCTAACACATTCAGACTTCCACTGTATAGTTTGAAGCAAGCTAGCAGACGCTGAATTATGTGAAAACTTACTGTCATGACAAAGACCATAAAAAATGGAAAATGAGACAATTAAAGACCCCGTGACAAATTTTATAACGAGTATAGAAAATAACACAAAGGTAATCCATAGTATTATCTTTTCAAGGTTCTTCTTCAATGTTGTAAATAGGGTTTATAGTACTAGCTATTCTTTTGCTACTTTGCCATCAATCACCCTGAGGCATTACTAAACTGTTACTTATCTGCTGACAGGTAAAACGAAACTTTAGTGCTGATATTACTGAAGTTTTATTAGTGAGCATCAAGAGCTCAATAGTAACCAAGAGAGAAAAAAAGCGAACTTTGTTAAAATATTATTCTGAGATTTTTAGATAGCTCACTTTTCTTTTGTTCTCATGGCATTTTTTGTGCTTGAGTCATTTGAACTGAAAGGGAAGATAACTGACCTTTCTGATACCAGTCATGGCTGACAAATTTTGTTGTTGTGGGTTGGTTATTTGAATAAGCATTTTGTTGTATGCTACCTGATACCTAGAGAAACTTCAGGGTTTGGACAACTACTCTTTTATAATGAGTATTTAATTTTTGTGTTTTTCTTTTAGCTTTCCAGTGTGTCCAAATTCTGGGTGCAGGAAAATGTTACAGCAGTTGACAATTAATAATTTGAAAATAAAGTATCTTTATGTCACATTCTTATTACTAAATCAACAGATTTCTGCAAGAATCCTGAGTTTCTCTTTTCATGTTAACTTTGATAACAATTACAAAGAAGATAACATTATCTCAGAGGTAGGTATTGCAGAGAACAGCAACAGTTTAAATAGTGTCACCAAGTCAGGAAGAACCCTGAGACTGTGAGTGGTACTAAAAACAGCTGAAATTGGGGCAAGTTGCTAATTATAACCACCTAGGTTATCTGTTGATGAAGGTCCCCTCAAAATGTATCTTGCCCAATCTTCTCATCTAGTTCAGCACAAAATGAAGCTGGCTGAATTTCACCATAGTCTGTCTCTGCAAGCAAGAATTTTAAATAGATTGAAGCTTTATTTTTGCTTCATATTTTTCTTTGAATAAAGAAGACCAAAAATCAATCATATATCTGGGATTTAGCTGCTTCAAATAGAGGTCAACTGAATAAGAGCTGGCTTGGTATTAAAGATAATCTACAATGTCAAGGTAAACGTTTAAAGCAAGCAGTTTTTAAAATACTGATTTTAATAAGATGCATGACCCTGGTGCCTGTTATTTAGTCTTGCACATCTTGCTAACATTAGCTTTTCTAGACTTGGACTGCAGAGAAGCTACTGTCATTTGCGTCAGCAGCAGATGTACGTATTAAGTTTCTTCATATAGCAATTTCTCAGCATACCAGAGCTCTGTTCTCCTGCTTCATCCAGTGACAGGCTCAGCCTGCTATTATGTCTAACTGAAAATTAGAATTATTCTACTACTTCATTTTAGAAGTCCAGCTTTTAACAAGTGTAGTTGTTCCTTTGTAATTTACCAGTGATATCTACATATGATATGTTGTAGCCCTTACAATAATGTCTTTTACCTTTGACTTCTGATGCTTCTGAAGGCACAAAAAATACATAGATTTCACAGACAATACTAAACTGAGATGCCATATGAAAATAAGCATTTACAGAAGACAAAGCCAAAGAGCCTTACAGTGGTTCAAGCATCAGCAGGAAATAAAATTAAATTGAATCTTGTAAAAAGTAGTTTGAAAGATAAAAAGAAATATTCTAAAATACATGGATGAGAAGACAATTTGGATAAAATCCTGAGAATGCTGAATTCTGTGGGAGCTTTGCCATTTAATCAACTCAGCCAATACTTAGCCCCTGGCAAGTAATACTGAAGGAGATCAAGGGATGGTAGATGGCAATAAACTAAGTACGAGGAGTATGAAGTTGTTGTTTGAAAAAGTTTGCTTATGTAGGCACGTTGATATGTTGGATGCGTAAATGTCACTGTTAAAGAATCCAATCCAAAATAACATATTCTGGTATTGGTACATCATTTCATTTTAGCTTCTGTTTCAGTCATGTTATTAATTTTGAACAATGCACTTATCCGTGTGCTATTTTTTATGATTCATACAGTCAAGGATGACACTGCAGTTAGCTTGGATATGCTGAGCACAGCAGTGTGAAGAGGACTGCACAGACCTTTATGTGATCAGTGCTTCCTATCACAACATTTGCAGTGCCTTTTGAAGCAGACACCAGTCTGCTATGTGGTTCACCTTGCGTGCTGATAGAGGACTTGTGGTTTCTATTCACAGAAGCCTGTGGTTTCCCTCATGTGCTGTTCTGCTGCTGCCTGTTTGCACCTGAATGCTCAAAAAGTTGGTAAGTCATGCTCAGTGCACCATGCCTTCAAGATGGCCCTGAAGCCCTTTCCTTGAAGCCTATCCCTTCACAGCAGTGACTTGTTTCCCAGATAGACTTACAGAGTACTGCAGGACTGCTTGTCATACCACTCTGGTTTTTAGCAAATGTATAAACATATTGGTGATGAAGTACTCTGCATGATCAGTGTACCTTCTGTACAACATCCAGCTCTCCCACAGATAGTGCCATGAAAGAAGCACAACATCAAAGATGCACTTACTTGTAGCATTGTCAAAGCAGGAATTGCATCTATGAATACAGAAGACTGGAAATTTTCCTGATTTTTAATTTTTTTTTCTTTTTGTGAAAATGCTTTAGTCTCTCATGGGTAGAAGTTCTTATGGTGATGAAATGTGTTTTGTTAGGAAAAATTTCCTAGGAGTAAAATTTGTGGTGAAAACAAGAGAATGAAAAGACACCTTTTTTGAAATTTGTCTACTCCTCAGTTAGGCAGTGCCTTTTAAAATGCAAGCCAAATTTCTTCAAGTCTGAGGATGATTTTCCCTGAAAACTTAACAGGGATGGAGGCCTGGTAGGATGGTAAGATGAGAAATGTGCTGTTGTCTTCTTTTGCTAGAAGACTAGAAGGGTGAAATGGGGAGATCAAAATAAGCTTAATTTCCACATATGTCTTAAAATATTTTGGGATGTATTCTATTAAAACCAGCTAGACTATAAACATAAAAACACTGTGAGATTTACGGTCATGTTGGAGAAAACATGGGCAAAACAGGTTTGCCTGTCATGCTGAGTATGTACTAACTAATATTGCTTCCGTCCTTGGGCTGAGGAAGAATTGAGTAAACTTTGTTTTGCATTTGTTTTCTATAAAATAAAAAGGAAAGAGTCCATTAGTACTTGTTTGTGACTGAGACCTTTATGTTATAGTCCCCATACCAAAAGTACAGAGTCCTTAAGGTGGTCTAGCAGCCAGTAGCAGTAGTCCAGAGCAGTTGTGTTGAGCTCAGCAAGAAAAAGCAGCTAGTAGTGATCACATGCAGTGGAAATAACTATTTAAAATGGTGTAGATATTTAGTAAAGTTACAGAACCAACTGAAATGTATTTTCTGACTGCCTATTATTTTAAAAGGGCTTGAGCCAGTGCTGTTTTTTTTTAAAGTGTTTTACTCAGTCCCGTGAAACTGAACCTACAGGACTGACTGCGGAAGATTCTCAAAACATTTGTGAAAGAGACTCCTAGCTCACGACAGTGGGCAGAGTAGGTAGGATGTTCCTTTGAAATAAAAATCACTGGATTAAAGTGTAGGTTAGCATTTCAGAAACTGATACAATTCCTAGGAAAATTCCTTAGCCACCAGGCTGTTGGGTTATTTTCTGTGGCTAGCATTTTTCTTTGAGAAAAAGAAGAGATCCTAAAATGGTATGGGATATGCTGAATTTTTAGGAGCTAAAAAACCCATTTTGTTTCTTCTTTTACCTGAGCAGAGGTAGGATTTAATCCCTGAGATCTAAAAAAAATGAATGTTTGGGCAATTTTTATCATGAATCACCTGATTCAGCAGAGTAATCGATAAGAAATGCCCTTGCACAGTAGTTCAAATAAACTATTTCATACTGGAGGTCTACCTAAGAAATATACAAAAGAATTAAAGAGCATAGCTTATAAAGAGAAATTAATTTTAGAAACTGAAAATGCAGTGTGTTGCTTGGGACATAACATCCTGAGATAACTGCTGGATTCACAAGTAGCTCAAACTTAATGTCTCATGCTAGGGCCATGAAGAGATTTAAGTGTGTCTTGTGCCTTTTTTTGACAAGTCAGAAGTATATCAACTGTGTGCCTCAGCAGGACCAGATTAGAGATACTAAGAGCCTAACCCATGGAATGATTTGAGGTCCCCACCTGTAGAAATGAAAATGCATAAATGTCATAACTCTTCCTGTGCTCTGTAGCGGAGGCAGCTCCACTGCAGTACCTCACCCTGCCATTTGCTGTCTGATATGTCTAATCTGCCTCAACTGTCCAGTCTCTTGCTGTGATTCATTTCCTTAATATGTGTTTGTCCTCACACACAATTTTGCTACTTTACATAGAGAAGCAGCTCTTTCCCCTGCTGAGATACAAATACTAGAAAATCTGAAGTGTAAAAATCATATTCTGACATAGTGAAATTAATCAGTACATTCTATACTTTGCTTGTGAGAACTGTTAGTATTTTACACACTGTAAATGCATAGAGGGGTTCTCTTTCCTGCATCCTGTTTGGTTAGCTCTGTGATTGTCATTCTTCCCTCCACCTTTACATCATGGCTCAACATCGGCTTCAGTCATGGATTGACTTTTCTTTGCCTTCAGCTTTAACTTGTGTCTGCTTGGTTTCCTTCTGTTTCCCTCATTACCCACCTTAGCTGTTCCAAGTATTACTTCCTTTACAGGTCTGACAAATGTTAATTTTTGTTTTTAGCACAACTTTTGTGGTAATCAGGGCTTTTCTTAAATGTCAGGTTCCTATATTCAAACTCTTATGAGCAGATCTTAATTTTCATTCCTGTTACTTAACAAGAAAAATGAGGAAACAAAAGGGTGAGTTTTCAGCACTTATGAATGTAGAGTAAAATTGAAAATTGCAACTTAAAGAAGCTATAAACCTGAAGTCTATAAAGTTGAGAGGTATATTTAGACTAAGGTGTCCTTGTTCCTTATCATTTAAGGGTGGGGACCTACTCAGAGCATATTGAAATTCCTTCCAATAAAGGTGCCTGGGACTTATTCTAGAAGAAACAAAGGTCCACTGGGAAAGAAAGGAAGAAAACATATGCACTCGTGTCTTGCCTTCATAAGGGTTTGGAATACGGCTAAGACATAGAGTTGCTCCTGAATCCCACTTTATATTAGCCAAAAATTACCACCTATACCCTGACACAGATTTCTTTCTGCCATCCTCACCATCACCACCACCAGTCCCTGTCATCCATCCCTCCCAACCTTCCAATTACCCCCACACCTAGCACTTGTCCTAAACATCTTTACCCACATCTCCTGACATTGAAATCTCCTTTACGTTAAATGAGTTTAAAATTCAAATGGCTTCTTAATAGATGCTAGCGAAATGCAATATTGCCACCATTTGTCTTTGATAAAATACCATTTGTCATTAT
Source organism: Strix uralensis (assembly GCF_047716275.1). Classification (NCBI taxonomy): domain Eukaryota; kingdom Metazoa; phylum Chordata; class Aves; order Strigiformes; family Strigidae; genus Strix; species Strix uralensis. Next base: position 92,895,323 of record NC_133973.1, read on the forward strand.
TGCTAAGGCTTCTGTTCCTCCTCCCCAAAATCTGCTGACAGGAAGGAGGTGTTATGAAACCTTTACTTCTGTCAAATGTGTTTTGTTGTTTTGTTGTTTGTTTCTTTATTTGTTTTGTGTTGTTTGGGTTTTTTTTGTTGTTGTGTTTTTTGTTTTTTGTTTTTTTTTTTTTAAATTTTCCCACCTGTAGAGCTTCCTCAGACAATGTCTGAAGGTGGTGCTTCTTCTTGGGTGGTACTTCTGCCCCTCTACTTCATCCACCACCAAAAGTGCTGAGAGACTGAGAGAGGTAGAACCCATTCCTTCTATGCTAATGATTTGCCCTTCACAAAATACAGAGCAGGAACAGCACAGTACTTGTAACATTTGTGAGCGTTTTATTACTGCCCTCAGTTGTGACAGATTCTGTTTCTCTACCACTTTTTCTCCCAGGGACTCATCTCTTCAAAGCTAGCACACTGCAAGGACAAGGGAGCTCTCTGACTTGTTTTGTCTGCCCAGCTACCAGGGCTGTTTGTGCTTTTCATTAGTGTATTTTTACACAGGAAAGCAGATGATCACCACCAAATAGTAACTTAGGCTAGGCACCTTAGGCCCCCATTTACTTTAGAAAAGTCTCCACAATTCAGCATTAGCAAATGGGCTTTCTAAAGCAGTTGCTGCAGCAGTGTCTTTTCTTCTCCCTGAGGGAAACAGCCCACAGAACCATTTTGTGAATTTATCTTGAGATTCCTGGCTAAGGGAATTTCAGTGAAGATTTAGTGTTTTATAGACACAAAGGTTTCAAACTGAAGTACTTTGACTTTTAACTGAAAAATGAAGCATTCCTGAACATGTATAAGGAAAACACAGGAGACTGAGGTTTTAAAATAATAATTTTTCAGGTTTCCCAGATACTGTTTTCAGTATAAAACCCCTTTTGAAAGAAAAGGATCCAGGTGATGTTTGGAGAGCTCAGAAAAGCCAGATCAGGAACTATATAGGTTTATCTATATATAGGTATATCTGTCTCTACAACCAGAATATGAATTTTTTTTCTTTTATTCAGGTATGTCTGTTACAGTGATCTGCCAACTGAAGTTAACAAAATACTCCCACCGGTTTCACTGTGTGATGGATTGAGCCCTGAGGGCTCTGTGTGATTATGCAGTCAGGTACTGACTAGTTCTGTGTGTCTGATAGTTTGGTTTGTTTTTACCCATCTAACCTTGCCACACAGAGGGTGTTGGTAAGCCACATAATGGAAAGCATGTAAAACTAGTTTTCAGTAGAATATAGCCCTTGTGGGTAAATAATTTAGCTCTCCTCCCCCAAGCACTGTGTTAGAAACAATATTCAGCATAAACTGATTGTATAGATAGCCTGATTGTAAAGCAAGATTAATATGAAAAGGCAAGAAGTCTGCAATAAAACCCACTAACTTAAATCATCCGCATTTGTGTACAAGCATTCATATTTAGCAACAGTCCCAAGGCTGAGATTAAAGCTGTTTGGTAGGTTACTTCAAGGCCTTTTTATTGCTAAATCTTATTATGTCTCTAAAATGTAGAAATTAATCACCTGTCATCAAAGCTACAGTGGATTATTGACTTCTAAATGTCTCTACAAAGTGATTCATGACAGAATGAAACAGGAGACTGAACTAGCACTGAAATTCTTTTTGCATGTGATAAAAAGGGTCTATTAAAAGTGTTTGAACAAATGCTGGCTATTAGGTAATCATCACAAAGGATTTTGTTATCAAAATGTGGTGCTTCTTGAATAACCTTATTCAGTTACAGAGATTTGCAACACCAGTCCTCTAATGGGGAAGTTATCTGGAGAATTTAGATTGTTCATCTGAGAACCTGACATTAGGTAAATTGCAGCAGGATTTTCTGAACTACCTGCAAGCCAGTGATGGCGAAGTGTTCTTTGCACTTGCTCCCAGGCATTTTAACCCCAAATCATGTGGATATTCCAACTCAGAACCATTGGGTTGTGATGATCATTGTGTGTTCTTATGATTTGGATATTTTGCAGTATATTCAATGTCAGTTTTCCTTTGAAACATGTCAAAAAATACCACAAGGATATACTGCTGAGGGGAAGAGCAGTCTGGCTTTTGATTAAGTCAAAGTATGTTTCTTAAAGGATTGATAACAGCCCCCATTCATTTATAGCTATCATGTAGCTGGATAGCTGTGACTGGTGTGATCTGGGGATGCAAGCTGCATTAGTTGGTGTTTCTGGAAGAAGTCTATAGATCCCAAACTGCTCCTGATAAACCTGTGTTTGTCCTACTCAGAGCTCCTTCTGGAAATTAGAAGGGTAGTCCTCAGTAAAGGTGTGCTGATACACATTTCTTCTCCAAAAAGGAAACCACTAAAGTTATTTTCTAAGAAAATCAATATGGAGAACATGTAGATTTTGGACAAACACCCTAGGTCTTTTGCTATAAATATTAGAAGGCCAGGTTTAAAACAAATGTCTTTGGAAATGCAATTTTTTAATAGATTTTCAGTTTTCATCAGTCACATTATGGGTTTGCAGAGCGTGCCTCAGTTTTTTGCTTTCAACAGGCAGGGTGCTAGGCTGAAGAGTGCTTCCTCCCAAAACTTTCATAGCATGTGTTCTCACATTAACTCTTTTCAGGCTGGCAACAAGTGTACCATAGTTTGTTTGTTATATGCATGTTTTATAAGACAGAGTCCCTGAATTTTCACTTAGAGTCACTTTGCTGTCTAATGCAAGTTAGGGGAAAATGAAGGAGAGATATATTCAGCAAGACTGTCCATTATGCTTTTAGGTATGAGAAAAGAGAAGTTATAATTGCAAAAAATAATGAAAGAGTAGTTTCTTTAATCTATGTGCAAACCCAAAATTTCTCTCTAGTTCTTTTTAGTACCCCTCAACTGCAAGTTGTTGGACATGTCTTAGCTGTTAAAGCCAACAGTCTTGAGCTCCTACAGTCATGCTGCCTTGTGATGGCTTCCACGGGGCTCAGTAACTGCATCTTCCTCTACCCTTGTTTCTATTTTCCACATTGATTTTTACAGGAAAATGGTGACATTGATTTGGATAAAAATGAAAATGCTTTTGATGGCACCATGTGGAGTCAGGCAATTTGGGCACTTAAAATGATTACCCTTGTTCAATCTGACCTGCTCAGACGGGGATCTGTGTGCGCATGTGTCTGTGTTTGCTTGCTTCCTATGTGCTACAAATGGCTCTTTCTGTAAGCCTTGGGGTGTGTAAAGGGTTTTTTCCCCTTTGCTCCTTGTCAGCTTGCTGCCTCTGTCCTCACTGTCCTAGCTGGGTTGTTCATTTTGAACTCCTATGTCATCGTTGTGACTGAAAATATTACATGAGACCTCCTTAGATGTGCATACATGTTGTGCATGCATACTATGTGCTCATGGTTGCTGCAGCCACCCCAGATTATTGATATAGAGAATATAAACAGGTAGCTCCAGCTGGACATGCCAGTGCGAGCAAATGTTTTCTTTTTTTATTCCTGTTCTACTCCTTTTTAAGTGACATTCCTATGTTTACTAGTTAAACACAGATTAAAACATTGCTGTCACTGAGTTCTTATGAAGCTGTTTGCAGTCTTCCCAGCTGAGGCACACTTTCAGCAGTCATGGAAGTAACTGTGAGAGTCACAGACCTGGTGATCATCTAATGCAAACTCCAGATCAAAGTGTGGCTATCACCAATGGTGGAGCACATGAGCCAGGTCTGTCTCACTGGGTGCTGAAGACCTCTGGGGATGGAGATACCACAACCACTTGGACAACCTGTTCCCTCTAAACAAAGTTTTTTTTCCTTAATGCTCATCTGGAAATTCTCAAGTCACAACCTGTGGCCCTTGGCCTTTGTTATTGTTTACCACTGACAGAAGAGTTTGGCTTCCTCATCTTCACAACCACTCTTCAGGTAATTGTGGATTGTTTTTGTCTCCTCTTCACCTGAACAACTGAACTGAACAAACCCACCCTCTCAGTCTCTCTTCATAAACTGTGAGCTGTAGGTCCCTGACCATTTTCCTAGTCCTTTGCTTCTACCTTGGGATCATTCTTCAGTTTCTGTATGTCCCTCTTGATCTGGGGGGCACACAGTGGACACTGCTTTCTGGGTGCAGCCTCACTCGTGTTGCTCAGAGGGGAACACTGCAGGGCACACTCCTCCTCACGCACCTTGCTGGTGGTGAACTGCGCTCTTGGTTCATATTAGTGGTGTCCACTGTAAACTAACTCAGCATTAGATATTTGCAGGGCTGTCCACTGGGAATTTGCATCCTGGCTTGCACTGATGTGTGGGGTTAATCACCCGGACGTAGAACCTTTCCGGTTTTCTTGATGAGCTTCATGATCTTTTAGTTGGCCCAGTCCTCAAGTTTCTCAAAGTGCCTCTGGACCAAAACTCAGCCATTCATCATGTCAGCCACCCTTTCTAAATTCAGTGTTGTCTGCAGATTTGCTGAGGGTGCAATCTGTGTCATCATCCACATTGTTAATGAAGATGATGAAAAATATAGGCCCCAGTACTGACCCCTAGGGTACTTTGCTTGTTACTGGATACCAGCCATATGTCGAACCATTGATTACTACCCTTTGGGCATGGCAGTACAACCAATTTTCAACCCACCTGACAGCCCAGCCCACACAGTGTTGAAATTAATATAATGTATCCTTTGGGGATTTTTTTTCTTTTATTTTAGAATAGATAGTAATGCAGAAATCTCAACCACCTAAATGTGGCAGGTGTGGCCAGTGATGAAATCAGAGTCCACTTGGGTCTCATCCTTTATTCAGTGCAGTTTTGGTTAATTTTTGGGTCAAGCAACAATGCCACATTAAACTGAATATGAATAACCTCTTTTTAGTTTTCAGTTTTTAAAAAATATTTATTAGCTCTCAAAATGGTACCCTTATTTATTTATTTTTTCCTAGAACTTGGGGTCCAGTTAAGGTGAATAAAAGCTTGCCTAAACTCCTAGTGATACAGCTAGGTCATCCTGAAATATTTATCTTTAGTATTTGCAAACACCTTGCAACAATGCTGTAGAAATGTAAGTGAAAGTTATTAAGATTCAGAGATGACTGGCACAGACATCATAGGTATCAGCTTACTAATATCCATGGCAAAATTGAGAAAATAATTTTCTAGAAATACAGCCTTCTACCAATTGAAATAAAACTCTGTAATGCTGTCTGAAAACCCTCATGCTGATGATTCCAGCTTCTTGTACACTTTTAGACAGGAAAATGGAAGGATTCTTTGTTATTTTGAATCATCTATTCCTTCTCTTAGAAATATATTAGAAATATGTTACTGCTTAACTTGACCTTAACTTTTATTCAAAACAATGTTGAAGGAATTTTTCAGCATAAAAACTGAGGTGGGAATTCAGTACTGGTCTATGATTATACAGATGCAATAACATAATGTACTATTTGAAGATCACTCCTTTGTCTTTGACACTGACTGGCTAGAGAGCTTGGCCTAAGATGAGCATGCAGCTTAAGAAATTTGGAGATGCAGGTAACTGCAGAGACCCTGTCATTTTCTCCAGGTCTCTTAGGGTCTTTTAGGGTCTTCTGTAGGTTTCCCTTTCTGATAGGCACCCTCTTTCTTGGCTTTTGATTCCTCTTTCCTGTAGATGCAAACAAAATGGAGGGAAGAAGTAGGAAAGAAGAAAACAGAAACTCCTCCTAAGTGTCCTCTCCGCTCATCTGCAACAGTACACCTGTGAGACAGGGAAAAGACCACTTATTGGAGGAAGAACTTAAGAAGAGAGAATGAGGATGATGACAATAGTGTGGATGACTCCTGACTAATGTTTTCATAACTTGATGGATGTACGTGTGCTTGTGTGTATCTGTCAGGGGAAGGGGACATGCTCGTTCCCCTGAAACACTTGTATACCAGGAATATGATTGTACTTAAAATTGCCTGTGCTGAGAATGACAGGAAATCTTTCAATGTTGCATGTGAAAATGAAGACATTAAAAGCTTCTTGTGCTGTATTCTCTAACGCAAATATTATTGTTACTCTGTGTATGAAAAAATGCGACAGGTAGTGACTTTTGTTGAAATTACAAATGTTTTGAACTAATTGGCTTTAACAAAATTCTTGTAAAATACTTCGTGTGTGGAATATTTAGTCACATTGTTTATGATCTTTAATGAGTTAGTTTCTGTACAGTGTGAGAATTTCTTGGGAAGAGATTTAAAAGTTCAGATTCACAGTCACACTGTGCGAACAGGGGTTGCTATTTGGGGCAAAAGTCTCTTTCAAAGTTGCACTAACCTGCAAACCTTATTCAGAGACCAGATTCCCTATTAATCAATGAAAGAAGGTAGGCACTCCAGAGATCCTTTCAGGTCCTCCTCTCTGCATCACTATCTTCCTTGGTTAAAGAAGTAGTTAGGTTCCTGTAGAACATGAGAAACCCTCTCAGACTGTCTATCTGAAAGAAGAGGCATCTTTGACGCATGGGGGACATTCAAGACACACTTTTTTCCTCTAATCCTAAAATGGCAGCTAGGAAAAAGGGTTTAGATGAGACACTCTAAATCACAATGATCCCTCTCTAATTACAGTATACCTATCTCAATCTAGATACAGCACCGTTGCAAAAAGAATCTGCTGGCAGTGCAGCACAAAGGTGCAGTTCATGAATGGCTTTGCTGAATGGAATGGTGTTATGCTGGAGTAAAATATGTATAAGTGAGATCATAATTAGGATCATTAAATTAACTAATATCTACTCTAACATCTCATAGTCCCATGGCATCTGGCACTTAGATACATGTTTTATTAGATAAGTCAAGGGTGGGGATGTGTTTGTCTGTTTACTCACAGTTCAGTAGTTCAAAGGAGAATTTCTGTGAATAGGTTGTATATATTTGTGCCCCCTGAGGCACATTCTCCTTTGTTTCCCTTACACTAATCCACTGTAACATCTCCGATGTCAGATGAGCTTCTTGTCCAGAGTGGTGTTCTCTGCTGAATACTGGATTTATGAAGAGCAAAATTTGGGCCCTCACCCTTACATTCTTTGCTTTATTTCTTTTCAAGTTAACTTCCTGCTTCACTTTTGGTGGCACAGTTGGTGATCCCTGAATCTTTTTGCAGAGCTATGTTTTCACTAGTAGCATATGGCTATCTAACAGGTGGAGCAGACACTGTACAAATGAGAATTTGCCTTTGGGTCTTTTCATACTTTAGCTTCTGTGAATTTGGCTGTTGCGTTTACTATTCTAAACTCGGTTATTTTGTTACTCGTCTTCATCCAACACATTTCTGATGCGTCTGAACAAGTTTAAAAGATTGTAACAAACTGAAAAGCCCCCATGCATAACTTATTGTTTCTCACTACTCTTACTACTCCTCCCCCTCTGCTATCATATTGTTTTGGTTCATGATACCCTTTTAGGTGTGGCAGTACCTTTTTCTTGTCTCCTGCCAAGCTATCTAGGCTTCTGCCTCAATACCTTTCATCACTGATCTGTGTAAGCTACCTGCCTTGCCTCAAGGTTAGATCACCATTGGATGCAGTATACTTGCCTTGTCTCCTGCTTCTTTAGAGCAGGAAAAGTGGGCAAGACTCTGGGAGTCTCACCAATAGCTCAGAGGAGCCATTGACCTCAGCAGACAGGATAAATAGGGTGGGTTAAGGACTATTTTGCATTGTTAGACTTGTGCCAAATAACCGATGAATCTGGCCCACTGTTTTTATACATGTGTACAGCATCAAGCACACTATTGACACTTAATAGACAATAAGATAATGGATGTGTTAAAAATACCTATGACAAATTCAATACAAGAATTGAAATACAGGGTAAGTGGAAAGGTGAAGTGTTGGTGAAAGTCTTAAATCTCAAGCTGACCTTTTTTTTTACCCACAGGACTTGCCATTGCAACTTCTGTGCTGCTCCGTGGTTGCTTTAATTTATATGACTAATGACATGAAAGATGTAAAATCTGTAAAAATACAGTGTTTGGCTGCTTAAATTAAGTTTATGAGTTTTTCTTAAGCCTGCCAAACAACTTAAATATTTCATGGCTTTCACAGGCTACAGTTCTAATATTTATAACTCTTGTGTGCAGATTTCAAAAATTATAATTACAACTCCCAGGATCCCAGATATAGCAGATGTTCAATATTTTGTACGATGTTGGCAGAAATGCTTTTCATGCTCTTTTTGATCTCAGTACCCCATGTATTGTATCTGCTACAACAAGCTGTTGATAAGAGAGTTTATTGTTATTTCCCTGTAAAAGACTCTGTAGGGCAGATTCAGGATGGCATATAAAGGAGAATGAATGGGGATTCAGCCCTAATGAATAATGAGGAACCCTGTGCAGTGTATTCTTTCAAATGCCGCCCTAGTAAATGGCATATAGGGTGTCTCTCATTGCATAGATCCACATAGGACTTTTGGAGTTACTGTGACCCTTTCATTTTAGGCTATACATCTTTGCCCCACTCCCCTGTATTGATGGATCATGTCATTTCCCATTCTCTCTTGTATATTCACCCCCATGGTGCCTGTGTTCCCTCTATGACAGTGCAAGAATAGACTTACTTGAGTCAGATGCCAAAGCCCATATATATGTTTTAATCAGAGACTTGATGTGTGAGATGAGATAAAATTATGGCACTGACTCTCTGATTTTTATAATGATCCAATTACATGAGGAGAAGAGAAATGAGCTTTAAGCAGCTGGGCTTGTCTCAGCTCTTGCCATGTTTTACCTATATTGTATTTCTTATTATTGTGATTGGGCTTTTTTTTTTTCTTACAACCATATTGGGTACTCAGCTAAACAGTTAAACTTCAATGTCAGTCAAATGATTGCCCCAAATTTACAACACTGTAACTGTAATCACACTCTACCCTTTACAGGCAGATTTTAATGCAGTCCACAAAAGTCAAAAAAAGGAATATCATATTAGTAGGCTAATACAATATCCTACAGTGTTACTGTAAATGAATAACAGTAGCAAATAGTAGAGGTCATTATACAAATTAAATTAAGTAATTTAATTTATAGAATCATTCATTTAGGTCACAATTAGAAATGTACAGAAGACATTAAAAGTCACTGTTTTTTAAGGACAGCTTCTAAAAAATTTGAATTAGGTACCTGGCATTGATTTTTAGTATTACCTTAAAAATATGCATGTGCATATAAAAAATAGATGGAAAACATAATGAAACTTGAAAAAAAGCATAATTTAATGATATATGGATCTCTTCTATTATTTATGTCTATAGTAGAGCTGTAAGAAAACTAATATTCCATGTTTTCAGGAAGCTAGTTATTTGTGTTGAAGATTTTTTGCTTGTTTGTTTTGGGCTTTTTTTTTTTTTAGTTGTTCAAACAATGAAAAAGTCAAACAATGAGAAATATTGCCATTTTCTGTTTGCAAACAAGGAATTAACCAAAGTGGCTTTTGTGCTATAGAAGAAATACAAATATAAGATGGAACCAGTATGGCAAACCCTTGAAGTTTAATGAGATTTTCTGGAGCAGAAGATGATGACTACGTAAAATGACATTTCCAAATTGGTTACTTCAGATCTGATAAAACTAGTCTTGATGACAATCAGCTATAGATGATTGTATGATAGTTAACATATAGATCATTTTGTGAGTTTGAACACCGCTACTCAGGTAGTAGTAATAGATTTAAAGCTGCATTACTTAGGGAATGTTTAAGAGCAATGTTTTACATACTAAATGTAAGTTGAGTTTAAAAGAGTGATCCCAGTGACAGTGCAGATAACTGAGGAATTGAATTCCGTTACATATTTTGTACCTGTCTGCTAATGGGGCAATATAGAAATCAATGCTGCATTATGGAATTGGATATCTGGAACCATAGAAAGCTTTTTAACATGCTGCTCAAACACCCTTTCACTGCCTTCCCTCTGTCATCACCATCTCTTCCCCTGGGAAGTTCGATGCATTTACCACCTTTCATGTTTGTAATAGGTGTTCCTTTTGTTTCTCCAAGCTACAAAAGTGTCTTCAAAAGATCTGAACACTAATGTTTGCTTTGGTATGGCTGCAGTACCTTTAATTCTGTGATTCTGGTATCCAGTTTTTGTAAAAGAAAAAAAAATAACTTGTCTTCTGAGCTGGGAGCACTGGGTTGTCCTGCAAACTCTGGGTTACAAAAGCGTTTTTAACTCTGCCTCTCTCCAGAAGATACATTACCATCTACAACTGATGCAGAGGAGTTACTCAAAAGCCTGTAAAATTAACAGCATAACCATGGGCAGTGGACTGAAAATGCTAATTAATGCACCATTGTGGACTGTGGGATGAGGCAAGATTCATTATGTCCTGGCTGTGCCACTTAGTTCAGTTCTGGAGATCTTGTATTTTAATGTAACTGGACCTAGGTATCTGGATGAACTTTGTTAGTCTGTTCAGAGGACATTTTCACATACTACTGTGGAGATTAAATGCCTTACAGAAGCCTCTAATTTTCCCTGGACAAAGTTGTTATTTATGGACATCATTAAACCCATGCTTCACTCTAGCAAATCCTATTGTTTCCACGTTTCATCTTTGTCCAGTTCTAAGTTACAATTTTTAGTTGATTATTATACCAGGCTTGAATTTGTTGGACTGTCTTTTGCCCAGAAGTGAGTTTGTCTGGGATGTCAGAGCAGAGAAAGTTGAGATATCTTTAAAAACTCAGATAGTGATTTTTTTATTTATACATTAATATAATACTTTAATACTTTACCTAACATCTTACACTTTCTGTGAACTGATATCTTATGTCAGTAAGTGATTAATAAGAGTTGACATTTAGAAAAGAATAAGTCACGTTTTGTGACTTTTTAGGACCTTCAAAACATATTTCTTGTTTATGCACTGGATTTTTAACAGCAGATCTCTCATTTACTACAAATCCTATGTTCATAATTGTAAACACGTGTGGTATCTGGGGAAGTCTGTAAGTTCTGCTATATCTTTGACTACTGAAAAATGTGCAGATGTGAAGAGTGCAGCCACAGAATTGTGAAGGCTCTTCTTGCACTTGGCATCAAAAAGACCATCTGAAATAAAGCAGACATTGTGTTTCGATGGAACAAACAATTGAAAATGCAGATTTCATTCCTGTCCTCCAAAGTGTTGTAAGCACGCATGCATCCGTTAATGTTTGTGAGGTTTTCTGACACTTTTTAGATGTGTCATAAAACCAAATCCTAACAAGGAAAAAAATGCTTATTTCGAGGTGGGTCTTGGATGTTGCTTGGTCGACGAAACATGGGACTGTATTCTGAAATATGAGGTTAGCAGGAAACACAGAACAGCTGTCTCATTTGTAGACCATTGTCCATCTTGCAGACCAAATGTGGTAATGTTTCTTATGGAAATATATTGTGCAATTGTGTAATAAAAGACTCAGTAAAATAAAGATGCCAAAAGAAACAATGACTTTTTAAAGGATTAATTTCCTGACTTTTGATGATTTCTCTTTGCAACTCTGAAGTAAAATTTATCATACGAAAAATAGCCCAAATGAGTGAAGCTGGTGTAACCAGTTACGCTGGTTTCTTGGAGAGGTATTCAGCCCTTCACAGAACATATTCAATTGTTGTGGAGGTTTCACATTCCTTTGCTCTAGATAGTAATTAATCATGATTTTGCAGCTCCTTTTTAATTATGTGATTGATGATTTCTGATATGTCAAGAGAAAATGAAACAAATGGAAATCAATTGGAAAATGAAACTGGAAAAAAACCCCAACACTGTGAGCACTCAGGGTACTACAAGAAGGAAAAGGGGTGGAGGAGGAGATATGTTTTTATACCAGATTGATAGAATCCTTCTATTATTATAAGAGCAATAGTTAAAATTTAGAACTGCACTAATTAAAGTCCTTGTCTTCTCATGTCTGTAATCCCAGTTTGTATAGACGAGCTTGTTCCTCATGCCTGTGATTACAACATAATGAGTGACAAAGCATTATATGGCACAAGGGACTTCTCTGGAACCTTTAATTATTAATATCCAGGGTTTTTTTAACATTCTTTCTCCCTACCCTCCTTTTCCCTCTCCACTCTGAGACTATAATGAGACTGCTGTGGAGTATAGTTGACCTGCTCTAACATATTTGCATTGTTGTCTTTAAAAGAAATGTTGGGAATATTTATCCCCCAAGAGAGGGACTACATTATATGGTAATGGGTGAACTCTATTACTCTGGGAAAAAAGATTAATATCTCCCAGAGTGAGAATAGGAAGAGTTTTGTATATGATGCACTTTGGAGAGCAAGTAATAGGAAGCTCATGAATGCAAGAAATTCAAATGGAGCTGTATCCCAGGGAGCAAAAGAGAAGCCAGCAGAGCCATTGTTGACTTGACAATGTGATCCTTAAAGGTAGAGGAGCAGAGGCAGTTCAGGATGTCGGACACATGTTGTGCTCTGTGTTTCTCATAACATCTTTGAGAGAGAGGTGAAAGAAAACAAAAAAAGGGTAGGGGTCAGAAAGACCACTGCACACACCACGGCTAGAAGGCAAGCAAAGGCAGAAGTGCAAAAGGCCACTGGCAGGGCACATTTTTCTATTTCTAAATAGGAGGGTAGAAGTAATGAGCAGCAGGAGTCTCATAGCTGTGGGGCAGTGATCAGCAGGAGGAAGGGAACCAGCTCTAGATGGAGTGGGAATCATCAGCTGGCTAGTCAAACTATTTTACAATCTGCTGGGAGGTCTGGCCTCGTCTTTTGTTTTCAGGACCTTGTAAGAATAGTTCTGGAAAAAGGTAACTGGACAGAGGTATTACAAAGTCCTTCCACAGTTCTGCTGGGACTGCTTTAGCCTGTTTTTTGTTTTTTTTTTTTTTTTTTTTTTTGTGGGTTTGGGTTTTTTTTGACTGTGTTTGGTTTTTTATATGTGTGTGTTGAGGGGTGGTGTGTTGGTGTTATTTTTCATTCTCCCTCCTCCAAGGTAACCTAAAACCTTGATAGGAGGTTTGAATCATGCTTTGGAAAAAGACAGGTTTAATATGCCTATATCTATCTTTATTTCTATAAGCCAGCATGTTCTGAAAGTTCCTGCTGACACACAAAACTTGTGCCTAGATTGGAGGAAATTTGATTCAAACCATTCACTTTACTATTGAGATGATATTATCAGTGGTTTCACAAGAAAAATTTCTTTAAATGGCTGTATAAATCTCATAAATGGGAAAACAGTTGCTCTGATTTGTACTTGGTATAATAGTAGATATTTTGTGAATAAAGAGATTGCTTTGCTACAGGGTAGATATCAGATCATTGACATTTAACCCAGTGACTCTTGAGCCTAATAGGAGGTCATTGATGAAAACACATTTGGTAATTTCAGCTTATCTTCTTTCTGATGGAAGCTTATATCATCCAAAACAATTACACATATACTGTGTGTACATGCATAGCTGGCATAAAGTTACACATGAAGATGACTCTGAGAATACTCTAAATTGGAAAAGTCTACAATAGCAATAAAACTTTATCATTGTGTGTCATTGGCCTAGTGCTAATGTTGGAGACTATATGAAAGACTGGAAGACTCAGGGGATCTGTAATAGACAGCAAAGTCTCTCATCCATAACTCATGGTTTCAATCAGCTCAGGTCAGCTTCAGGCAAAAGTCATCACTTGATGCGTATCTGTGATAGTCAGCATACGATGACCTGAAGCTGTTCTTTCAGTCACGCAAACCAAAACCCATCACCAGTAAGCCAAACCCTGCTGGCCTCACCCATCTGAGGATGTGAACAATTGCACCACAGTCAGAGAGATGGCACAAATAAGGCAGCTGAGGTGTGGCATTAAAAGTCTCCACAGCTGAAGTCAGGACAAACCCTGTGAAACCAGGCTTCTGCAGACCTATGGCTCCTGGCTGGATATTCTGGAATCCAGGAACTTGGGAGCTGCTTTTCTTGTGGTTGAAGCAGTCCTTGCAGCTGTCTCCAATGTGGGGTCTCTAGTGTTTAATGGAGATAATTTCCTCTCATAAACTTAACCTGAATGCAGGCACTAATACTGATTGTTTCCCACCTGAATGTAAAGTCTAGGAGTATATCAGATCATATTTGATTGAAACTGCCAGCATCTCCAAACATCTAGGGGTCCAGGTAGTGAGGACTCATGCTGATATGCAGATTAGATAGACCATTCTTTAGGATATTGTAATGAAAACTGCCCATTTTACAAGACTGGAAGTATACTGGCAAAGCATAGTGGGAGAGATCGAACTTCTCTTGATTTTTTCAGGCCTCTCCATACTCTGTAAAGATGTTTTTTCTGTCATTTAATTCAAGTGGAATTGCATGGAGGGACTCTGGGTTCCTTTCAGCAGGAAGTAAAGGTGAGGTGCAGTGGCTTCAACTGATTCATGTCACTTTGTACAGGAGTGAGAAAGTGTACATCTCAGCTGATAAATGGTGTCTGCAACCTGATGAGGTTGTAGTTCCTTTAAGTCCTTTAAAGCAGATTGCTGGTATTTACCCTCCAGCTTTAATTCTGGGGAAATAATGTGAAGCCAGAGGAATAGGAAGGGAAGATCAGTGTATCGGGCTACCTGGTTGTGAGGGAATTCGGGTAAATTTCTTATATGTCACTTTGACTCCACAGTGGCAGGTTTTCTGATTATTAAAATGAAATAACTGCAGCGGAATAGTAGCTACTGAAATTCTCTCAACTGGCTAACAGTTGTAAAAGACAAAAATAGCTAATAGCTGGTTTGATGACAGAAGCAAGATGTAGTACTGTAGCTAAAGACGGTGAGAAACAGAAAAGCAGAACTATCAGTAACTCATAGGAGGCTTGTACCCAGCAGTTCCCAAGGTGTAAAATATAAAAATTGAGCTAGGTGGCGGCAGCATTATATGACTTGCTTACATTATGCTAACCTGGCATTTTGATTAGAGAATGTGGCATAGAAAGTGAGTTTGGAGAAAAAAAACTGTTTGAAGAAAAAAAAGTTTTTGGAGAAAGTTGATAGTTTAGAGCTGGCAAAGGAGGGGGTTGAATTCAGCTCACAACTTGATAGCTAAATGTAGCTAAACAGGAGTGAGGTGTCTGAGCTCCTATTATAGACAGCCAAACTGTCACTACAGTCAATCACCTTTACAGTGGTATCTAATGCCGTTTGAGACACCTCAAGATATTTCACCAGTCCTTGGCTGTCTCTCCATAAGTGTATGGGTTCTATGCCATATGTGTCAATCCCAAGCAGTTGTCCTGAGCTTTGTATGGTGTCCCCAAGCACCCCTGTTTAAGGAAATAAATAAATCCTTGTCTTCCACTGAATATATTGGGAGCTTTGACACTTAGTTCACATGTAGATACCTAATTTAGGTGTCTACAGCTGGGAGCTGATTTCCACTCCAGAGATCTCTTCACAAAAATACCAGGCAACTATTTTGCTTGGAGCTAGGAGTGGGGTTGGAAATTTCCCAGCTAGGGAGTCCAGGGGGGAAAGGGAGTGTAGTTTGGCTGTCAAAGAACATCATTCAGTGATATCTACATAGGCAGACAGTAAAACTGAGTATGTGATCTCTTGTTGTGAGTAAGCTAATACAATGTCAAGCTGCTTCTGAAAGGGGCAGCCCTTGTTCCCTGGCCTTGGTCATGCCATGGGCTTCTTTTTCATTTAAGTGAATAAAATGACTGTATCAGCAGGGTGAATTAATTCAGCAGGCTGAGAGGACAGAAAACTATATTTTTTAAAATTTTGTATTTTTCAGAGTTTGTTTTCCACTGGATCACCACAGAGTGAATTAACTCTTCCTGCAGTCACTTGGTTATCCAGGGGTAGAAAAAGAAGGGAAAGGAAACCACAGTCTTTCCTGCAACAGCTTGGACTTAATTTGGCATAACTTTAATGTTAATGTAGCATTGCCCTAAATACATTGGAACAGAGGGAAAACCACTTATATTACCTAGGTAAATCTATTGCTTATGTGTAGTTGTATTTTGCCAGATTCTTTCTTTGTTTCATACACACTCAGTATTTATCACAGGGGAAGCACTACCTCTTTGAGATGCTCAGGAAGACATCTATTTTTCCACAGGTTGTTGAGTAAGCTAGAGGGTGTGTGTCCATGTGTGTGTGTGTGTGTTCACTTCAGGATGAATCTGGGGATGCTTGAACCCATTACTTCCTTCTGGTGATTGTACCATCAGATATGTATGTTATGAAGACAAATATTTTAAAATAAATGCCTTTTTTGTATTTACCATTTTTAAACATCAGTGAAGTATTTGATATATTAGGTAATTATTTTTAGTACTTAAAGGGTATTTTTAATCTTTTCTGTAAAGCTGTCTTCTCTGTGTATGATCCCATCCTCATTCTGGCAGTATCCAAAGTATTTAAGAATACAAACCACAAAACATTTTTTCCCCATCTTCTTTCCAGGTCTTGGGGCAAATAGCTCAGTTATGTTAAGATGCTTGTTTGTTTTAAATGTTTTGTGAATCTGTTTGAAGAAAGTATCAAAGGAAACCTAAATAAATGAAAAGTGATTTGATGTAGCAAAAGGGATCTAATGGTTGTGATCTGTGTTTGTGTGTCTAACCAAAGAAAGAAAAAACAAAGGAAATGAGATGAAGCCAATAGCTCTCTTCTAATGTCTTTGCTTATGTATCAATATCTTCTTTAATGGAAAATCAAAACTGCTATTGCAGCTGTAGGAACAGTGCTTTTGGGGGACAAAAGGAAAGTGCAGAAACCAACACATATTTTTGGAGGAGATTTTAGGAATCACAGATTTAAAATTCAGTACTAGTTTTTAAGTGCACACTTGGGGACTTAAAAATTTCCAAGGTAGCAAACAACTCTTCACATTCAGATAATTTTATTACCTACCTATCAATCAAACTTTGGAACCAGACTGCTCAGTAAAGAATGTTTGCAAAGATAAATAAAGGTACAGTGTTGCTTTCATCACAGTCTGAGGTGCAGAAAATGCAATCCAGGTTTCAATGTATACGAAAAGAGACCTTCAAATCTATTGTAAAATAATTATTTTTACTGCAATTTATAACTCTCTTTTCTTTTTATTTTCCTTCCTATCTATATAGCCTACTGGTTTTACGATATGTTGATCCCTTCATGTGCTAGAACATAGCTGAAGAATAGACTAATGCATATTTTCATCACAGTGCTCTGAACTCTTTTAATCATATTTTGTTCACTAGCTTGGGGAAAATTTCCATAATCTTTGTTGTTAAATTGATATTTGATAAATTGGTAATCATGGCTATCTTGATTAAAACATGATTAAAATACTCTTCAAAGTAGGGAAAAATATGTATATTTTCATGGCTTACATTGCCTATACATTTTAAGACCATTTTAATAGGAAATCGGTTTCACCTCCTGAAAAATCCTTGGAAATGTATTGCATATTATTACACATCATTATGCTCAGCTGTGTTCATTATAGGCATCGGATTCATGAGCACTTAAGATACATGTTCAAGTGCATGGATCTCTTTGCATAGAGAACTGCATAGGACTGGGCTGTACAAAATGATATGAAACTCTGAAGTATGACCTAAGGAAGTGAAAGAAACTTGTTAATTGCAAGTTGTCCTTGTGTTTATCTCTCCTTGGTCCTACAAACACTTAACTGTACAAACTAGATGAGTTTCAGAGGAGAGTTTAAGAGATCCAAATTTTGGACTAGGCAATGCCGCTGAGATGAGAAAATTGAAGACCTGGATATGCATTTGTAGCTTTGTTATTCAGTTATTTTGGCAGAGTCTGTCCATTGCTGCTTCTGTAGCCACATCTAAATTAATAAATGAAACTGACCTTGATGTTGGATCATGACTCCTATCCACGCAGCAATACAGGTCTTCCCTCTTCCTACACCATACCAAAACCCCACAGTGACTATGTTTGTACCGAAGTGACCCCGCTCTCTCACAAAATAGACATGATCATTGTTTGGGAGAACTCTGCTTGGATTAGCTCAAATTAGTGATTTTGATGATCCATTGTGGACAAGGCTCAGCCATGTGCTCTGGCTCTATTAGCTGTCATCCTTCTGACCGTGGCTTTTGTCCTGGACCATCTACCAATGTTTTGGGGTTCCTGGGTACTTTTTCTGAGCCAGTCACACAGTAATCTTTGGCTGGCAGGAAAATCAAAGACAAGTAAGAGATAGGAGTATGTGAAAAAAAAGGTGAGTATCCCTTAAACCAGGAAACTGAAGGAAGTTCTAGGAGGTAGCAGGGAAAAATTTATATCAAGTCAGCTGAAAATAAGTTAGTAGCTAGACATCAAAGTTCTAGTTGACCTAAACTACCAGCAACAATGAAAGCTCGCATTATAGACTATGCCCTTACGCACAGTATTCTGTATGGAAGATACTGTATCAGTCACATTGTAAAAGACCTAGATCAACTTAAAAAAATAAAACCCAATAGAATGATTACAGCCGCTGAATAGAATGACAAGTATTATCAACAAAAATTAATCAGGCGCATCTTTTAGTGAACTCAATTAATAATGTGCAACAACAGGGTCTCTTTTCTTAAGATGAAAATTAATTAGTGGAGGGAAGGTCACTTGGAGATGCTGACATCACTCATCAGAATGCTCTGGCAGCTCTAATTATTTGTCTTCCAGGCTTGGGTGATCAGAAATTATTGCAATACCTGAGCAACATTTTGAAAAAGCTTTGTGCATGGCTCTTTTAATTAGACCTGGTATTTGATTAATGCAGTGGAAGCATTTAGATCAGCCTCTTATCATTGAGTGACTTAGAAGTTTTAGGGAATTATACTGTGCGAGACAGGGTCACTACAGTAGATTTTTGATTCAGACCTAACTAAAAAAAAAAATCTGCTTTAACAATTTAAATGAACATATATGTCTTTTCCCTCCATTACTTTATCAATACCTAGAATGAAATTACATATTTTTCAGCATCAGATGAGGTAAACTGCACACTGTGAAAAATGTAATTTGTGTATGCATAATAATACATAATTTACATTTCTAGATATAAATTTAAAAGCACGTGCTAAATTTGTGCAAGCTGGATTTATATAAGATTATAGCAAAGAAGAACATTGAGTTACACTGTATAATCTATACTGCATTGACTTTTTATTTCTTTTGTTTTTATTTATATACAGAAACACACACACTTGTGTCTATGCATAAATATATAAGAATGATTTCCAGTTAGAACTGTGTGAATAATTCAGAAGAATTTTCAAAGTCTTTGAGGCATTAGCTCTTGTTCTACCCAACCTACCTTGTGGTACAGGTTGTACAGGCAATGGAGTAGTAGACAAACACAAAGAATGTGAATATTATTAAATACAATGAACACAATAATGAATAAATAAAAAGGTTGCACAGTCAGAATAGGAGAACAGTAGTAAAAATAATATCCATCAAATATAGCAATTAAACAATAAAAAGCCACCATGGATCACAAACAACTTCAGTAGATGGCAGATCTCCACCTTCTGTACCTCTGAAGATCTGCCAGTTAGTCTGGAAATGCAACTTGCTTTTTCTGTCTATGGTTCCTCTCTGGCCAAGAGATCTAATTATTTTAAAGTGTTCCTAGAGCAAGTCTGAGCTTCTAATCTACTGATTGTTACAAGTACTCAAGATGTGCGAAACATGTTGCTTATTGTTATAAATTGTTCTTTTTATTCATCAATTTTGATTAGGAATGAAGTTTAAATTTAAAGCATATACAGAATAGCATTGAATTTACTGAATACCATTTCATGGGCAAACAAGAAAGCAAACCAGTAGTATATTTTCCCTTTGCTTTTAAAACAAAATAAATGCTCAAATGAGCACAATTCTGTGGAATTTAATGTAATTATTCTGGCTGAAAACTAGATTTGGCCCATTATGTTGCATTCTCTCTCTGATTTCCTCCCAGCATGGTTTTATTATGACACGGCTTTAAATCATAAAGTTATTCACTCTAAGAGACTATAAAATAGAGTAATCAATTTTTATTTTTGATGTATTTGGTTATTTACAGCTTCATTGTCCAGCTAGGGAATATACAGCACTGATATACCACCACTGACTTCAATAGAATTATACCCTTTTATACTGAGGCTGAATTTGGCAATAACAGCTAAAAATGAACATATCCAGAAAAGGTAATAAATTGTAATTTCTCATAAAACTCTGTGAAATAAATTGCTTGGAATCTCCTATTACTTAAAGTTCTAAAATAATTATGTTGTATTGTATCAGGTATAGTTTGTTAGTATCACCCAGATAGTAAGGGGCCTAGAAATTACTTTCTGGGTGGAAGGGATCATATCCTGAAACAAAAATATTCTTGCAGAATAACTTTAAGATCAGTCAAGACCACAGAGGATAGTTTACCTTGAAGTTTATGCTCTGGTAATTCTGTCTTGTTTCACTTGCCAGTCGAGCTGACTTTCAGGGTGAAGGGGTGTGTTTCTGTTGCTGGGACCTGCAAAATTATTCCAAACATTGATTTCTCATTGTCCACCAGAGCTATTATCATAAAGCAAGTATTGTACTTCTCTGCAACAAGGTTATACCAAGGAATAGATTTTAGTGAGCTTTTAATTTATTTTTTGTCATCAAAATTTAATATTGAAATAAAGTCTTGTGTTACTAAATAAATACATATTGAAAATATTAAGAAGATTTTCAGATTCAGCTAGTGTTTTGAAATTTAATTTCTATGGGGGAAGAAGTTCTTTTTGGTAATTTTATTTAGGCTTACAATGTATACAAATTGGGAACAGCTGTTTGGCTTTTTAGACAAAGCCCTGGAAAATTTCATAAACACTTGTGAGGCAAATTCTGGAAGATTTCATATTAAATGGTGCAAACCATAAACATTTCTTCTTTTACATCACATGGCCAGGTGCTAAAATAGATGCTAAGATGTGTTAAAAATTACCTTTGAAAGAACAGAGTAAAGCAAAGCAAAATGTGGTGAAATAATACAAGTTAATTTCTCTTCGCTTATAATTTTGGGCAATTTAAGATTTATCTTTGACTTGTGAAACAGTTAATAACCTAGCTTACCTAAATTTAACTGCTTTCTTAGTAGAAAGAGTACATTTCACTCTCTTACCAATTTTAAGTTAATATCATTCTCCAAGTAGTACTCAGTCACACCTATTTGCATGAAACCAAGTTTCAAATTTATGGGTGGAATTCATCACACCCAAGTAGGGGTATGATTTAGTTGCTTACTCAGAGGAGTCTAACATCGTGTAACGTGCCAGGTTGTATGTCCTTCACTTCCAGCTGCCATTCCTGCAGATCATCACATCTGTACCACAACTCTTGGCCCAGGCACATGCAAACATTTGGGGTATCCTCCCTCAAATGATATCAGGTTTCCAAGCTAAAGCAACGCTGTCATGCTCTAGCTGTCCTGGATGACAAATTCAGCATCTTAGTACAGATAGGTCTAGCCTATGTGACCATCTGTGGTAGATTTAGGCACTTTGGTAGAGCAGCTAGATTCATCCTAAGGTAAAAGTGAATGAATCTTTTCCTTGAAGTGACTGTTCCTCATCACTGACTTCAGAGCTTAGGTTAGATCCCTGGCAGTTAGCTAAAGTTACATGAAGTAAATCCCACGCCATATCTATCTGTTATTTTACTGTACATGGGATCTGAGAAGAGAATGAAAATTCACAAGCAAATGTTGAAAATATTCCAAATTCCAACACCATTCAGCACTTCAGAGTAAAACAGTTATGGAAATCTTGAGCTGCACACAAAGTAATGTCAGGTCCTTGCAAACTCAGATAGATTTTATGGCAGTTTTATTTAGCAGTTGTTTCCATTTTGTGTTTAGAAAGACATTGTATGTCTTTATTCATTTGTATCTCTCTTATTAATTTCTTTTCTTTATCACTTATCACTAAGAAGACAAACTCCTAGGACTTTATGGCTAAATATCACTGTCAGTTTACTTAGGGAAATTCTGGGATAACATTAATCTAATTTACAACAGTAAACTACAGAACAGAATTTAATCTCAGTAATGTGGAGAACTTCATAAGAACATGCCAATAAAAAATAAATGTAGGAAAGCGAACAGGAGTTAGGCAAACACTTGGGTTCATTTTACAATCCATTATTAATTTTTTTCTCCATACTTCATTGTTCATGAATAGATAAATTTTATAGAAAACCATACTTGTTGATTTTTTATGAAAAATAGTTGTGTATAAAACATTATTACTTCCAGGTTTTAATACCATAGCTGCACTTGACACATACGAATGTACATTTTGATGCTTATATGACTATATATTTTGACACATTAAGAATCTGTGAAATTTTTTAAAAGACTGGCTTTACTTGTTGTTTAAAAAGAATTTCTTTGTACCAGATGCCTGGTGTAATTTATGTTAATGTTAATTAACAATATTTGAAGCAAATCATGATAAATAGATGCCCCCCCAAACATTATACATCTAGTTGTCTAAGTAATCTGATGAGTAACGAATCAAATTAGCACAAGCTTTGCTAGTGTTGAGACATAGGTCTTTATTAGAAAAAGTATACATCATTCCAGCGGTTGTATTTCTTATGTTTATTATTTTGATCAAACCTGAATCACAAAATTACTCTAAAGAAATTTACTGCCTTTGAAAACCCCATTTATCTCTGATTCAGGAGAGTAATCTTTATTTCTCCTTCTTGCAAATACAAGATAAAAACAACTCTACATTTAAAAAATAACACAAAGTACTTTGTTTTCTAAAAACCCTTTGTTAAAAAGCCCTCAGCTTTCATAATAACAATAAAATCATGTTTTACCATCCATGTATAAAATACATAGAAGTCTTCATGAACTACTTTAGCAACATAACCATATTGCGAAGCTAAATTTTTATGTGTTTTAATTTTGACCTCCATACCAAATGCTAACTGATGGACAAAGGGAAGGTACACATATACATATTAAAGTTGTGTCAGTATTGCATTTTATAGCAATTAAATAAATATTAGACAGATTCCTACCACCCTTTGTTTAGATATATGGGGCTCAGCTGTGTTGCTTCTAACCCTAACTACATCACTTCAAATTACCAGTAAATTAACAGAGTAACACTTTCAACCTTAGAGCAGATTTGATCCAAATAGTCTTTAAATGCCATTTCTGTTCCTATTAACCTAAAGATCGGCATAGCAGATATTTTCGTAAGGCTGCCCAGCAATACAGGGCATTAATGGCTAAGTTGTGACAGCACTTTTCATGATGATTTATGATTCAGTGTTTAACTTGATTACTCCACTGCTGACTCTGAATACTATTTCAATTAGTGCACAGAAGGTCACATCACAAATATTCCTCTATAATCTATTCCTATTAACACTAATACACCGAGTAACCAAATCTTTTCACCCTTGTTGATTCAAACCATCCATAGCACTAACTGCAGGCTTGTTTACCAGTTTACTGCTCTGGACATATCCGAAATGGTAATTTTCAGTCCTTTGAGTATCATTAATAGCTGTACCATGACATCGTGAATAAAGCATCCCTCTGTTGCTGTGTGTGCATTAATAATTATCAAAGGCTCAGATATTTTAAACAGAAGGTGCACTTTCAAAAAGAACTCCCAGCTAAATCGTTATTTCACAGCTAATCATAAAGGGGAAAATAACAAGAGCAGGTAGCTAGGAAGAGCAGATAGTTAGGAAACATAACAGAATAGGTGAGTAAGTAAAATTCAGGATGATGTATAAAGTTAAAACAGTGGGGGTAGGAGGCTCAGTAAAGATGGGGTTTTGGAGCCATGTTTTGCCTGATGGGTATCTAGTACATTCCTGCATACACCTCTGGTGTTATAGGCAGTAACTGAGGAGTGATTTAAGCTTGGAAACCTAAAAAGGAAAGTATGACAAAGCTAGTCAGTTCAGACAGAAACCTTGATATCCCTGGTTCTGCTCACACCTGCCTGCTACTTAACTCTGAGAGTCTTGAAGAAGTACTTTAGTGCCTCAGACTTCAGTAGGAGAGGTCTGCTAGAGCTTCCAGTTCTGGTTCTGGCTGCCTCTCTTTTGACAGGATGGGCTGTCTTGTATCTGTTTCATATTAAAGTTTTGTTGGGATCAAGAAATTGAATTTTTTTCTCTGTCTTCTCTAAAGGGCATGCATCAGTGGACATTTTTAACAGGCAAAGATCAGTCTCTACCAAAAACACAGCAAGAGTTGCTGTCCCATGTTCTTTTGAAAACATAGCCAGTGGATTTGGTGCTGTTATTTTAATAGCTCAGGGGTGAAAGTGCTCAACTAGACAATGGGAAATTAAAGCGCAAATTGTGTGCCACAAAGTATGCAAGAAATTCCCGCTTCCAGCAGGGTCTCCTCTCTGACAAGCTGTGGAGAACATTTCTCTCCCAAACTTCAACCATCCAGGTGTCACATCTCTCTTCTGAGTTAGTTCCCTCATTCCCCTTATAGCCAAGTGAGACTGTAGAGAGACTGTGAGGGCAATGCATGCCATGCTACAATAATTCCTAGGTATTTAGTGTCACTTTAGGTGCCTAGGGGTGTCCTAATCAGGCCTCTGTCTACCGCTTCAGTAGGGTGCAGATCTCCTGTGATGCCCATGTTACTCATGTGCCTTGATCTCATGTGCCTTGGATCGTCTGAGACACTTCAAATAGTAATGGACACCAATGTTTAGGCAGCTGAATCCCACATAAGGTTCCTAGCTTTTGGTTGTTCCAGTTTATATGAGATGATAGACTTGGCAGAGACAATACAAGTTCTTTAGACGAAGGTCTGCATTACATAAACAATAACATTTTTTACTGAGCAGAAGAGGGAACAGAATTCCCTGATGTCATGGGGAGGGCATTAACTGAGCAATAGAGTGGGACTACTTCCCAGCTCCTGCTCCACAGACCATTTATGCATTTAATACAAGTTGATATCATGTTACTATCAAGTAAGATTAGATACCCTTATGGAAATAACCTGGATTTCTAGCCTTTCAGGGGTTTTGAAAATGCAAATATAAATATTATCAGTGTTGTTTTGAAGAACACATTCATGATCTTATTTCTTGAAGAAATTTTTTTTCTGGGTCTGGGGACAGACGATGCTTTGAGTCAGCTGACTTTAGTGGATGTGACTAAATTAATGTTTTAATTCAGATCAGAATACACTTTTAAAGTCCGTATCCCAGTTGTTCCCACTTTCCATGTTGTGGTTGGTATTGCAGAGCAGTTTTAGAGTGCATGGACTGTATTCCCTTTCAGATGAAACTAGCACAAAGGATGTGATCTAGGAGCCACCAAATGAGCTCCAGATGTTAATTTATGTTCATCTTATGGACCAAATTAGAACAAGTCCAAAGTAAAATCCCCCCCAAACATATCTGTGTGTGTCAGGTCCTTAGTACCAGCTGTTTTGCTCTAAAGACATTGTGTGCAGGACAAAACAAGGGTGTCTTTAGCCATTAAAAACTCAAATACAAAACCTGAAATTAATAATTAATATTTTGATTTGTTAGCAATGTATACACCTGGAAGGTAATAAGAGTGTTTTGAAATGGAATTAAATTACTTCATGATTGCATTCATTATTTTATATGTAAGTTTCTTCCCCCCCCCCGCCCCCCCCCCCCCAAATATTGCATTCACAGCTAGCTTACACAAATCTGTTGTTAATTTGCACACAGATGCCACTCTCTGCAGGACATAAAAACAAAGCAGAGATAGCCAGCAGTACTATTTGTTGTGGCATCATACTTACAGAAGCAGCCTGGCTTTCATGTGTGTTTTTCACAAAACAAAAGCAAGCTCTCCAGACCTAAAATACACAAAGCTCTGATTTGCTGTTCACGTATATTTATGTAGATATGTAATTATTTGCTGTAACGCATGTGCTCTTTTTGAAAAACATAAAATTGCTGAAAATTGAAGTGCTGGAATTGTTTCTAGAACAATGGTACTGTTTCCCACTGTGTTGCAAAATGTGCCTGACTACAATTCTGGACAATGTTTTTAGGGGGAAGAAAATGGTGACTTTTTCTTTCCCAAGTTTTACCATGCTGAAACTTCCAACAAACATTCTAAAATGAACTACAGTGACAACCTCTTTTCTCACATGACTAGCAGGAACTGGATTGAGATCTAGTAGTTTAAACAGATATCTGAGAGTTGCAAGAGAGGAATTTACTTTAAAGAATTACTGTTAGGGACTAGATGTGTGGTGGTGACTTGCAGAGAGAGGTTTATAACAGTCATCTACTGACTTACACCTCCGGCGAAATACAAGTAAGCTTAGAAAAAATTATATAAGTCCATAAATTTAGAGGTAACCTATATAAATAGCCTGAACTTCCAGCATCTAAGGATGCAGAAATACAAAATTGTATTAATTACTATGTAGAGTAACATTCCCTTATCTCTACTGTAAGAATTTTGTCTCTACTGTAATCAGTATGAACAAGTATATGACAGCATAAACAGCACCATTTTTCTGTATTTCACGCTTGATATTTGTGATTATACACAAAGTACAAGACACTTGGAGAAGTATTAAAGGAATAGTGTAACTTAAATATTGCAGAAACTGTAAGAGTAAACCTCTGCCCTTGTGTAAGAGTTTTCCCCTGATGCACTGAGTACAAGTACATAGGCATATGTGCAGTGTTGTTATATGCATTACTCAAATATCACATTATTCCATTCATAGTTCTATCGTAGTTTTCAATTACAGTTCATTCGGCTTCTTATAGAGAAGAGGCCCTGGATTTGGGAGGGAGCCACTTTTAAGGACATGAGTATTCATGACCTGAGCTGCATTTACTAAAGCATCTCTGGTAACAATGTTGCTTATGAAGTGTCACTTAGACAAAATATGGTGTTGTAAGTTTAAATTGTATTTTGAATTTCTGTCCAGATTGGTAAGATATGAATTCAATAACATTTATGTTTTCTGGAGATACTTCATGACATAAGAATTTGATTTATTCTATATTAACCTTTTCTTCCTGTGATAAATATAAAGGGATACTAGAAACAAAAACTCTTTTACATCTTTGGTACCTTCTGTGAACTCTCTTATTGTTCAAATTCCTCTTCTTTATTGTATGAAATATCCAGGTAATCTGAAAAAGGATAAAACTCTACCTAAAAATCATCTGTGATAATTGTAACTAAATGACAGAACTTAATTTCCTAAAACAATCACTACAGTAGGTCTCAAATGACAATGGAAAAAAAACCTAAAGAAACTAACCTTCATCTATTTCTTGCTCAGTGTGAATTCTAAAATGTCTTCAGACAATTCAGCATTCCATGTGATATGTACCCAAAAGTAATTATTTGTAAATACATCTATAGGAAAGGAATACATGTTTACTGGGACAAAGCAAGCCTCATTACTTCTAGTGTTTAAGTGAATGTGTGACCACTCCTGGTACATGTAACAAAAAGTACTGGTCTTTTTAACTTGTATTTATCAGTTAAAGTTTTCCTTATGGAAGGTCATATTGGTTCTTTCACAAATATACCAACATTTCCAAATGTCAAAAGTGGTCTGAATCAATGCAGAAGAGAGAGAATTGAGAACCAGAGAAGGGCAGGGTGGAGGCAACAACTGCAGAGATGGAGAAAGGAAGGAGAGTTTGATAGGAATAAAGAGGGAAAGGACTGGCACAGACAAAGCGGAGAAAAACTGTGTGTGGACATTATTGAGGATGGGGAAGGAAAGCCTGTAACCACTAAAGGCTTCTTCTCTCCAGAGCCTGAAACAGTAGCTGAGTTGCAACATCCCTCAGTTGTATGGGAAATGGCTGCACAACTGACAAAACATGCATCTCACTCCCACTGGAGTCTGGTTCACAAGGCAGAAGACTATGTTTTAAACTCTTCATAGTTTTGCACGATGTGTTTTCTGGCTTTGTTCATTAGTTCTTCCTTTTTATTCCCTTTTTATTGTTTTTTTTTTTTTTCTTTAATTTGGAAATTGCATACTTAGGCTATGATAAGTTTGGGCCTTCTTTATTGTACAACCTATACACAAAGAAATATATGATAGTTTTCCGAGATATAGTAACTTCCAAAATTAACGCTGTTGAGTTCCAGAGATGTAGAATTTGCAAGTGACATTAACAGCGGTTTAGAAATTTGCTTTCCTCTAATATTTGATGTTACACATATCCATTGATTAATAGGTGGAATCAGGAGGAGAACAACTCTGGGAATTGCCAATGTTCAAACTATTTTGATGACCCCCAGCAAGGGTGCTGAATTAAGCTTACACGGGTACCTTGCCATTCCTTAAATCTTATATGAATCTTCAAGAATTGACTTTTCTGTGATACACTTTTTGTAGGTAATTATCCCTTCTGTTGTTTTTTTTCTAGGGCAGGGAATACCTCAGCTAAGATTTTCGTCCTGAGATTTGGCATATCTCTTTCCAGTCATCCCTACAATCAGGAAACAGTAAGAAGCATGAAAATTGGTTTTGGAGTTGACTTTCTCAAGTATTACATATTCACTGGATTTAACTTTTAAACAAAGAATCACAATATTTTTACTTAGCTGGCTTCTGTTGCTTATAACTAAAAGTAAATAAATGTATAAACCAGTGAACAGTGAAAAACTTCCTTCTACAACATGAAAATCTTCTCTGCCAACAATTTGACTGTGTCCTAGGGACATGGAATTAAAAAGAAAGATCCTCTATCAGCTCCTTTTTGTTTGTGTATTTTTTGTCACTGGATCTGTTTATTAGCCTGGAGATAATGTGACAGTTGACTCTAGCAGTAACACAGCACTCATTAGTAAACTTGACAGGGAGGTGCCAGCAGCTACTTGAGATTGTATTTTATCAATCTTCATGGCTCATTTGGGAGGCTCAATACACTGTGATCTACTCCCAGTGCTCACTGGGACAGGGGCAAGCAACCACAAGTACTTCTAAGAATGGGGACTTGAAGAAGTTCCGTGCGACGAGATAATCTTGTTTTAGTCAAAAAATGTAGTGCTGACCTAACAATTCCGCAACTTCTACTTGACAGATTTGATGTCAAATGTAGGACACTTGTATAGAGTTTTTAATGTAAATTTTCTAACATTTCCATACCCCTTAGGATAGTTATTTGCAGAATTCACTCTAAAAGAAAAATTGAAAAGATGGGTACAAACATTAATGCCACTCTTGAAACTGTGTTGTCAATCAAAAGAAGCAGGGACAATACTTTACAGATTTCAATGTTTGTTCTCTCTTGACTTTTGATATTTTTGGTAGATTATGATCATTTTGAAGTAATTTAATGGTCTCTTTTTAATTTTAAGATGCTATTGATTTGTAGCACTGATTCATCACAGTGATGCCAATCCCAAATTAAATATCATTCCTTCCATAGATATTAAACTGTAGTAAATAACATGAGATAAAACAGAAATAAAAAAGCAGTGGTTCTTCTTTCCTCTCTGTATGTTGAGCTTTTCAGGGGCATTAGGAGCATGTTTTCAGTGCCCCTGGAAAAGATACTGTGCACATAAAATGCGCACAAACCGAGATTCTAATTTATTTTCACTGTTCAAGAATGAGTACTTTGGGTAAAAAATTAACTATTACAAGATTCATGATAAAATCATGACTCCTGGCAATATTGGTGCCTGTTGTGTGTACTGATGAAATATTACGTGTTGATACAGTTTTTTACTGCTTCATGTTAGTAATGTCCCCTAGATTACCAGCCAGGGAAACAGAGTGTCAGCTTTTGTCATGCAAGAAGGAATGTTTTAATCTGTTTAGGAGGTTGGTGCAGTATGTGTTACTGAGATACCATATGTCCCCTGAAACACATGGCAAATTCATATTGCCTGAGCAGCAACTAAAAGACACTTGGTTGTGTGGTCAGATAGTCAGATACTGGACAGTAAAAAAAAAAAAGACTATATGTTTATGTATCATCTTTAGCATTTCATATGCTAGTTAAGAATGACACTACAACAGTAAAGAACATTTATAGAACAGTCTGACCACTTATTCAAATCCTTTTTGTGTATTTATCTCATCTTGAGATTTCTTTTGTTTATGTTTTTGAATACCTTATCTATACATAGTTTGTTTATATCTGCAAAATAAACCTTTTTCTTTAAAAGGATTGTATCATCTCTCTACCAGAGAATGGCTAACCACAGATTCCTATAATAAAAAATGAAAAATGCCTGAGCTCAGTCAGACTCACTGAATAAAGAGAGCAGATACCAAAGGTGACATAACTCAGGGACTTGAGAGGGAGAACTGAAGATTACACATCAGGGAAAGAAAGATGTGAAGCTGGATGCTCACTTGGGAAACACGCATGCATGTAAAAAGAGAAGACTTTCAAAGGGAAAGATAGCCACTCCTTCAACAATGAATGCTGAACTCTGACTACAACTTGAAACATAATAAATGCAGCATTCATTATGGTGTCTAAAATTATACTCTTTGAACTGATTATGCTCTTTTTTTATTGATAATTCACCTGTTGATACTAGTTACATATGTGGTTTTGAGATTCCATAAATATGTATAATCTGAAAGGAATTTCAGGTTTCAAAGCTAGAAATCAACACATGAATTAGTTCTCTCAACAATATCATCACTGAAATAATGTTATGCCTGTAGCAGAAAACCATCAAAACAAGAAAATTCACTGCTAGGGCTTTGCCATGCCATATGTCCTCTAATACCTAATTACAACAGGGGCACAAAAAGTAAGTCATTAAACTTGCACCCTATTGTGCTTAGGTATTAGAAGGCATATGGTGCATTTCAAATAAAAGTATGAAATTCCATGGATTTCTTTTATTTGTGGCAACTGTTTTTAACATTGGAAACTTTTGTTGCTATTTTGGTTTTCTAGGAAAATTGCCAAGATTACAGCTTTTAACAAAAATTATAAAAAAACCTCTTCAAATCTCTGGAATTTGCAATAGCTATTTACATTAAATATGCATCAACTTTCTTACAGAGATCTGGAAAGTTTTCTATATTCAAACATTTCTGACGAGATTTTTCACCTTTTAAAGAAACTGAGTTGACACAGGAAGGGAAGAAAAGTTCCTTTATGAAAGCTGATTAAAGGATAGCGAACAAAGGACAGGCCTTACTAGCCCCTTCTCAGAATAGAGATAAATCCATACTGAGATACTACATGGATAGTTGTTTGGACCAGTTTTATTAAACATCTTCATCAATGACCCGGAGAACGGACTAGACCAAGCAATCTCCAAGTTTGTAGATGATACCCTTTTGAGTAAAACATTACACCAGTAACAAGGGACTCCAGAACAGTCTAAAAAATCTGAGTCAGTGGGTAAAACACAGCAGCAGATAAATGTAAAGCAGCTAGGAAAGAAAGATATAAACTTTGTCTTTATGATGCTGAACACAGACCTGGGAGTCACAGCTATAGGAAGGGTCAGTCCTTGAAATCATCAGCTTGGTGGGCAGAGGAAATCTGAAAAGAAGCCTTCAAAATATTAGTAATCTCAAAGAAAGGAAGGGCAAGACAGAAGTTCTCATTTTCTTACTGTGTAAGACCTTGTTGGTGCAATATCTTGAGCTTTGTGGGTAGTTCTAGCCTCTCCACAGAAGGACATAATGGATTTTAGGAGAGTATAGAGAATTAGGAGGCAGAGTAGCTGATTTATGAGGAGAGATGAAAGGCTTATGTTCATTTTGTAGATGAGAAGATTGAGGGTGATACAATTGAGATTCACAAAATCATGAAGGTGGATAAACTGCAAGCTGGTTTGTTAAGTTTATACATAGTTGAACTTTCTCCTTTCAAATAGTCCCACAATTAGAATATATCAGTATTATAAGACAGCATTTCGAAGTATGATTTCAAACTTTGCAGATCCCTTGAAAAAGAATGGCAGCTTAAAATTCAGGCTTGAGAAGTTTCCTGTTATTACTGTTATTGTTATTTTACAGCATTTTTCTTATTTTTCAAATTTATTCTTAGTTCTCAATTTAAAAATTTTCACTTGATGTCTGCTAGGTAGATTTTGGTTCTTCATTAACTGCTGACTGAGCAGTCAGTGCTAAACAAGACATGGAAACCAATACAGAATCATAGAGTCAGAATCACAGAATCATCTAGCTTGGAAAAGACCTTGAAGATCATCTAGTCCAACCATTAACCTAACACTGACAGTTCCCAACTACACCATATCCCTAAGCACCTCCCTGGGCAGCCCATTCCAACGCCTAACAACCCGTCCTGTAAAGAAATGCTTCCTAATATCTAGTCTAAACCTTCTCTGGTGCAACTTGAGGCCATTACCTCTTGTCCTATCACTTGTCACTTGGTTAAAGAGACTCATCCCCAGCTCTCTGCAACCTCCTTTCAGGTAGTTGTAGAGGGAGATGAGGTCTCCCCTCAGCCTCCTCTTCTCCAGACTAAACAACCCCAGTTCCCTCAGCCGCTCCTCGTACGACATGTGCTCCAGACCCTTCACCAGCTTCGTTGCCCTTCTTTGGACATGCTCGATGTTAGGAGATATTATTATTTAGGAGATATTATTATTTAGGAGATATTATTATTTAGACTAGATATTAGGAAGCATTTCTTTACAGAACGGGTTGTTAGGTGTTGGAATGGGCTGCCCAGGGAGGTAGTGGAGTCCCCATCCCTGGAGGTATTTAAGAGTCGGATTGACATAGCTCTTGGGGATATGGTGTAGTTGGGAACTGTCAGTGTGAGGTTAATGGTTGGACTGGATGATCTTCAAGGTCTTTTCCAACCTAGACGATTCTGTGAGTAATTCAATGTCCTTTTTGTAGTGAGGGGCCCAAAACTGAACACAGGAATCCAGGTGCGGCCTCACCAGTGCCGAGTACAAGGGCAAGATCACTTCCCTGTCCCTGCTGGCCACGCTATTTCTGATACAAGCCAGGATGCTATTGGCCTTCTTGGCCACCTGGGCACACTGCTGGTTCATGTTCAGCCAGCTGTCAATCAACACCCCCAGGTCCCTCTCTGACTGGCAGCTCTCCAGCCACTCCTCCCCAAGCCTGTAGCGCTGATGGGGGTTGTTGTGGCCCAAGTGCAGCACCTGGTATTTGGTCTTATTGAAACTCCTACAGCTGGCCTTAGCCCATCACTCCAGCCTGTCCAGTTCTCTCTGCAGAGCCTCCCTACCCTCGAGCAGATCAACACTCCCACCCAACTTGGTGTCATCTGCAAACTTACTGAGGGTGCACTCGATCCCCTTGTCTAGATCATCAATAAAGATGTTAAACAGGAGTGGCCCCAAAACCGAGCCCTTGGGGACACCACTCGTGACCGGCCTCCAACTGGATTTAACTCCTTTATGGTCCAAAGTATAGAATGTGAACTAATCTAGGTAATGCCATAGTTGACACTGGACAAGGCTCAAGTGAAACTCTCAGAAACTTGTGGGACAACTATGTAAAAGTTAGAGCTAAGTAGAAACTCCAAACAGTCTGATACCTTGTGTCCATATATTAACATCACCATAGATTTCTGTGATATTCCTACACTTGCTACTTTCACTTTTCTCTGCTTTTAAACAGCTTGATAGGCATGAATCCACTTATCTTCCTTCTATTTTAAGGATTCCTGGCCGTATATCTCTCTTTTCTCCTAGTGCAACTCTTCCTATGGTTTCTCTACATGATACAAGAAAGGATACTTTCCATGGCAGAATATCCTTTGCACAGATTTTGTTCATGCAAAAGAGGAGGAAAATGGAAATCAATTATGTTCAAGTCTCTTTGAAGTACAATGCAATAAAGAAAAAGTTGTGCTATTAGAATGGACTCACTACTGTATTAACCTACCGTCTCATTCAGGCTCTGTTTTCAAAGTGGTTTTTTTCTATTCGGTGCCCTGATACAGACATTTGAGATATACAGAACAGCAATATGAACTTTATGAAATGTCAGTAATTGCTGTGCATGCACATAAACTTGTTATTTTAAACAAAAAAAGCCTTCTTAGATTTCCCACACACACATACAAAATAGGTAAAGAGATTAGCTCACATTAAGGTCCAGTGGCTTGCAAAATTAAAACTGCTGGAGCAGAAAAAATCCCTGATCAGATATTTTAAAATCTGAATGATAAGATCAACAATGGGCTACCAATAAATTTCAGAGGCTTGGAATAAATAATCTTTTATCCCATGTTTCTCAATGTTAAAAAGAATATTTTAGAACTCAGTATCAAAGTAAATAACTATCAACAGTATAGGAAACAATTTATTTAACTACATTATTTTGTCCATTAAGTTAAGGCTCCTTTTCATAAAAACTGGACTATCTCCAAAAGTTTTCCACTGTTACCATTGTTTCAACATAATACGTTAAATGCACGCACATGTACATGTGTATCAACAGCACTTACACTATAAAAGTCTATATTGCTACTTTTCGTTAATATCATGGAGGATGCACAGAGAAAGATAGGTGCAAAAGTGCCTGCACTGAAAGCATTGTGAAAAGCAAATGTCTGTGAATGGAAAAATATGAGCTTTTTAAGTACAGGAAATTCACTTGCAGCCTCAGAATTAATGAAGTTTGCATTTGTTTTGCAGGTCACATGTTCTTATAAATAGGACCTCCAATTATCTTACTTAATCCAAGTATATCCCTGAATTACTAGGCTGATGGTGATATTTGTTAGCAGAATTCTGCTTTTCTTTGTCATTTTCATTCAGACTTTCTTGTGATACTAGTCATGCCATTGTCAAACAATAAAATTAAGATCATATAAGAAGAGGTAGCACTGTAGGTAAAGTGGCTGGTGCTGTTGTGTGTAGAAGACAGAAACACTGTAAAAATATAAGTGACCAAAGAGATGGAAATTCTTCCCATGGGAAAGTTTTCTTTGGTTTTATGATATAGATTTTTATTACACACTAATTAAATGTCAAAATTAAAAAAAAAATCATTATCATGCCAAGTACACTATGATCTTGAATAAAACATACTAAGCTGATGTTGGAGATGACAATGCCTTGATACATAGATAGTCTGGATAACTAAGTCGCAAAACATTACACAGTGTTTTAAAAAATAAGCTGCATACAACTTAAATTTTAAGCAGAAGAATTGTTATTACAACAAATGACTGAATAAACATGTAGGAAAATACAAGTTTATCTAGACGCATTGTGGGTAGAATTCCAAAGCCAAGTTTACTGTGTCTATTATTTTTGTCCTTGGCTGCTTGAAAATGAAGTTGGCAAAACAAAGCTGTCTGAAATCAAAGAATACACATACTTTCAACTATTCTGATGCTGTTCATCCTCCAGCTCATCCGTGACAATCCTTGGACTTGTGTGTGTGCAAGGAGGAGTGGCTTGTCTTTTTTTTTGTTGTTGTTTTCGGGGTTTGCTCGGGTCCCTTTTTTTTTGCAATTCACAGCCACAAAATGATATTTTCACATTTAGAAACTGCATTTTTGAAACTTTTTAGCTTTGGTCTTTACCCTTAAAATAAAAACCATACATGACTGATCAATACTTCATAAGAGAAATAAACTCAATCTTGAGATAAATTCCAGTCAACACTTAAAAGAAATGCTGATTTAGGAGGTGGATAATTCAAATTGCCTTAAAAGTATCTGTTTTACATGAAATATTCTGAAACATACATTAACCTTTGAGATGTTTTAGACTGTTGGCCAAAATCACGTCACCTTTGACAACAGCGGTAGGGTTTTTTGATGAACACCATTACCTTCTCACAGCCCAAACACTACAACAATACTTTTTTCTGCATAGTGTCATGTTATCTGCTTTGAAGCTTTATTTGGTATCTGTTTAGATATCTAATCGTGTTGGATGAACTGTGTGCTCTGTATGAGCTGGAACAAAGCTGTTCAGGAAACCAACAAAAAGCTATCATGCTAACCTGTCAGTTAGCTAACCTTTGCTGAAGATTTGCTCAAAGTATTATTTGTTGTGAACACTGCTTGTATGGATCACACTGCTTGTACAGTCCAGATGCCTTGTGTAATCTGAATGACCTGAGAAAGTCCTTGCAATAACATAACTGGTGCTGCTGCTACCTTGTAGTTCCTGTTTTCGAAAGGGTGGACTATGTAAAGTTAATTTGACAAGACATCAGAATAAGAGGAAACAACTTTTCATTGAGTTGTAGAGATTTTTAGTCACCTGTGGATGTGAATCTTACATCTTATGAATGCATAAAATAATTCCATTTCCTACTGTACCACCTTCAATTCTCTTTCGCAAGTTCTTCTTCTCTTGTTATAGTGCCCACAGTCACCTCTCATACACTTGAACTTCTGCCTGGGCAAGTGGCCACAGAGGGCTCACTGACTCCAGGCTGCATGTGTGCCTGCATGCACCAGTTAGGTCAGCAGGCTTATGGTTACCTATGGAGACCATTTGTAGCCCACCTGCTAATTCTTGAAAGACTTGTTGCAATTGCTCTTCTATTAGTCTATCAATCTTGGCTAAAATTGACCAGAATTTTGTCAGTGGCCAGGAGCTGACCAGGACTGATGGATCAGTAGACCTTTATTCATCCACAAAAAACCTTTTTTCATTAGGAAACCAGCACAAGCAACTGGAAATTGCAGAATGTGTCAGGCAGAGGTGTATGTTGGAGTATTTTTGCCAACCCTGGTAATTTACTTTTCTCTTCAAAAAGGTTTTTGTTCTGGCTCATGCTATAATAAAAGCATCCTTCAGAGATTCCAAAGCCTTTTTGTGGTTTTGCTGCACCCTCTTTAAAGAAAAAGTGCAGGCCAACTCATTTGAATGCCCTGGCTGAGCTGGGTTGATACAGCATGTTAAAAAAATCTTGTTATGAGGTTTTGAGATCATGGCAAGAGCAAATTAAAATGTTCCACCTAATTTAAACAAAAGACAGCCTTTGAGGAAATGCCTAACTCAACTTTCTATTTTAATTTCATTACAAAGGAAAAAGATCTGCATTTATATTCTCTTGGTCTAGGTCTATTTGAATATTTCCTTCAACCCCTCCCCTCTTAATACCCTTTAGTTAGTTTTGACCAAATTTCACAGCAGAGCATAGGTTGCATGGATCACGAATCTGTGGAAATGTATAATGCAGATTGCAAAATTGAAGAGAGAGACCCTGTTAGTGACCCAGTTGAAGAAAAGATAGCAACCACTGTTCAACAATCATCAGACATCAGAGAATCCGCGCAAAACATGTACTTTCTGTGAGCAGAAAAAGTTTGCTGGAAACATAGGATCTGTAACTGGAGAGGGTATCAGCTGTGACACACAAATCCATAGGACATGGGGCTTGTTTAGCTCTGGTACTTGCAAACATATGTATGAGAGTGTTATTGAGTGTTATATGTGAGAGTGTGCATGTGTAAGTCCCTTCAGCTAGATGAAAGCAAACCTTGTTCTTTCCTAAACCTATAGTAGCAAAAATGCATTGAACACTGCATGTATGGCTAAAGGCAGGTTTTGCTTTGCAGGGGTAGCTACAACACTGTTACAAGTAAATGTGGATTCAGCTGTAAATTTTTAAAAAATATTTATTTCAAATTGTTTGCTAGAGATCTTATATTACATTTCCTCCACTATTCTTTCCAACTCCACAGTAACTACGCAACTTTATATAGCAAGATTTACTGTCTCTCAAGTCAGATTATTGAATGTTCCTGGTTCCATAAAATATTGTACCTACAGCTGCACCACAGAAAAGAAATCTAAAAGGCTGAGAGGAGCTTCTATCTCTGTTACTCCTTTCCTTTTTAAAAAAATGCACGGGTAGGTAGTATCACAGAATTCTTAGCCATTGATGCTGTTTTACAGAAAGTTTCTTCATTTTGTCTGGCAACGGGCATCTGAGTTGGGTAGTTGTGAAGAAAAGTGGCTGCTTCATTTGAGGATGCTTTGTAACATGAGCATTTCTTGGAGACTTTGTTAGGGTCATTGTGTTACTTTGCTTATTTGCCAGTTACACGCACATGCATTTGATTTACTGCATGGTGACTATTAGTCATTTCTTTAATTTTTCCTTTGGAGGAAAAAAAGCCTCTCTCATCCTATTCACCTCCTTTTTACCTTTGACATCTGTAAAGTACTTAGAGTCTGAACTGCCATGTGCTGTTGAATTAACAGATCAATTAATTTAAGGATTTTTATTATATCCCCATTTTTTTACACCACCTCAAAAATAATGTAATGTTTCAATAACTTAATTAACTAAATCTCAAGCTCCTCAAATACTTGTCATCTGGACCAAAAGGACTGAAAAACCATCAGTTTTTTCAAGAACTGTAGTTCCTTCCCATTAAGGTTCTTCTGTTTTAGGACTGTGGACCAACCATATTCATTAATACAAATAGATGAAATAGAATTAGAGAATGATCCAAGTATTACCTGTGAGTATTTTAGATTGCTTTTGTTTGATGAAAATTGACTTTAGAGGCAAACTTTACTGAAAAAAAGTCTAAAATTACTAGTTTGCAGATGAAAAACTTTCTATATGAACTACTAGTTATTCTAACAATACATTATCTCCATTGTTCCTATTACACTTTATACAGTGTAAAATTGTTCAAAGTGGGGAATCTGTGTTTGGGTTGGTAAAATATATCTATTCAGTTCCTTCAGTGTATTTTAAAGAAGCAAGGTATAAACATTCAGCATAGAAAGCCTTTGGTTTGAGAAACAGAGTTTATAATGGAAACAGCAATGGGTTGACCCAATGCTGTTGAGCTGGGCAGTAATGAATGTTCCCCTCTGTGTTGGTGGATCCTCTCGGATAGCAGAGAAGGATTTGAAACCCTTTGAATGATCACTTCTCCAAGTGCTTAGCCAGATTGGTAATATTGCAATCTAATTCAGCATACTCCAAAAACCATATCTGAACCCTCTAGAGGTTTATGTTTAAGAATAGATTTCTACAAAAATACCAATCTGAAAGTATATATTTTTCAGTGGTGTGAGGACTGTAAAAAATTATTTTTGCAATGAGGTAGTATTTTCTTTCCCCATATGAAACACTGGTAAGAATCACAATAAATAAATACAAAGTCAGGTTAGAAAAAATGTTGTAGTTTCATGTTGTTGGTTTGCAAATTGAATTTTTACATAAAATTTACACTAAATGGAACCTCATTATACAGTGATGAGGTCCAGTATGATCCAAATCATTAAAATCACTGTACTGCTTAATGATTCACTAAGTGGTACTGCAGTGCCATA
Source organism: Strix uralensis (assembly GCF_047716275.1). Taxonomy (NCBI): domain Eukaryota; kingdom Metazoa; phylum Chordata; class Aves; order Strigiformes; family Strigidae; genus Strix; species Strix uralensis. The sequence goes on from NC_133973.1 coordinate 92,934,549, forward strand.
AATTTAGCACTAGTTTCATGTTTCAAAACACCAGACTGAGACACCAGCAAATCGTATGTGGATCATTAAATTTACAATGAATGTCAGAGATGAAATAAGGGGGAAAAAACACTTTGAGAGATAGGGATAATATGTGCTCTAAGGTGACATCCATCAAGATAAATGATCTTATACCACTTGTGCTTGGATAATAATGGGGGGTTGTTTTTTTGTTATTCTTCATTTCATAATTTCTAAAGGGTTTGGAAGTCTAAGCCCTTTAAGAATTAAAGTAGCTGTCATTTTCTGAGTACCTTGTGATCTATTTTATTTGTATTTATACAATATACATATGCTGCTACATTCTTCTCTGACCCCATTGGGCCAGATTCTCTCCTTAGCAGGATCAAAGTATGTCAGTCTGGTAAATTTTACAATAGTGGATTACAATAATGTAAATGGTACACTATTAGTACTATTAGAACACCAAAAATTATACATTTTTTAATCTTTATATATATAGAATAGCTTTCTGTTATAATAAAAGGTCAAATAAAGAAGTTCCTTTGTAATAATAATAATAATAATAATAATAATAATAATAATAAATAGAATTACTCTTTTATATTTCATTTGTATGCACATTCTAACTTACATATGTAAATATAAAAAATGTTATCCAAAGGAGCAATATAGTCTTATTCAAGGCACAAACATGGAATATTTCAATATTTCGTTCATAAGAGACTGAATATTTCATTTTTACTTTGATTGAATATTTCATTGTTTTAACTCTCCTCCAATAGTTATTCCCCATCATGAATCAGACATCATCAAAACAGTAAATAACAGCTGCATTTTTCAGAAGCAATGTATCCTAAGTGAGGTTTGAGGAGCAGTGCATAGATTTCAAACTAAAAATTATGCATGGATTTTCAGAAAAAAGATGTCAACCACATCAGTGTGGCTGAATGGGAGAATTTACAGTTTTATCCAGAAAGATGTGAATTAAATAGAATGAAAGATATATTCTTGAAGGTATTTTACTATCTGTGAGTTCTAATGATACTATATGGAGAAGTAAGAATTCTGAAATTGCTTATCTAGGCAGGAGAAAATATACAGAGGCTTTCCAAATTTCATCCCACTGCCTTATTCAAAATTCTATGTTATTTAATTGCACTGAGATGCCAAATGCAGCAAAAGGTAGGACATAAATGCTGCGAAATACAGCCCTTCACCAACAAAACCAGAAAAAGTAAAAAAGTACAGAATACAAAAATATAACACAGAATTATTATTTGAAAAATTATATTCTGTTTTTTTGATGTCAACCTAGATAGCATAAAGCATATGAAAGATATATAGGACCTGATTCCTTCTTTTCTTTGTGAAAGTAAATAAAATTATTTGCCATGCAGTCAAATGTAAAAAATAAATATTTACAAAAACTTGGCTATGCAGTGACTTTGACCTTGAACACACCTTTGATCTGAATTGCTATTATGTGCAGTTAGTAGAAAGAATAGTTAGGAAAATATAGGAAAAGTCCACAGTATCAGACTCTGCCTCTCTTTGTGTCTCTCAGTAGCATGACTCCTGGTAAGCGTTTCTGTCCACAAGTTTTGCTGTTCCAGCTTCATGAGCAAACTGTTTCTCAGTTGCCCATCCTAACCATCTCTTTTTTCTTTTAAAATGTAAGGTTTCTGCTATTCTTGCTGACTCCTCAGCTCCTTTTTTAACCCTGCTCCATTGAATTTTCATCAATCCACAGGGCTGATATAAAATTTAGTCCACACTTTCCGTGATGGAAACAGTGATTCATATTATCACAATAAGGCAAGTTTAGGCTGCATATAATAATTCCTTTTGGATCAAGTACCAAAGTGGAAAAGAAGGAAAATTTTGGGGTTCATGTACCCTTCTTGGGCACATACGAGAACTTAAACAGTGGAAAAGTGTTCAAGGGCTAAGCATGTCTTGAATTAGTTTGAAATAATATTTTACATACCCATTTTAAATCACTGACAACCATAGGATTTTACTAAAAGTACTCTGTTTACAAATACAGTATTTATTGTAAGGACATTGCAAGCTGTTTGCACTGTGAAATTGTATTTAAAAACAATTTATGTCAGCCAACCTGGATTTTTTTTTCTCCACACTAGTCTGGTAAAAGTGGAAAGTGAGATGAAAGGAAAATGAATTAATTCACTTTCAGACACAGGAAATGCTACTAAATTTGGGTATGTGAAAATATTGAACTTTCACTGGGGAAAAAAATAAATTATTTGAGGCCCTAGTGATCACACAGAGGATCCAGACAATTTGACAGGTATGAATTTATCTCACTTGTGAATGAATAACCTTTGGTAACTCACTTGAGACTTAAATATTCTGAACACATTTTCTTTAGAACACTTCAAAAGACACAGTTCATTTCTGTCTCTTCCAAACAGCCCCTTCGGTTACTTTCAGTTTACTGAGTTTTTTGCTTTGCAAGTTTGGAAAATTAACATAATAAAAGCCTACGAGTGAGTTTTAGTCATTTAGGAATGAAACTAGATTAACTCTTTGATTATTGTAAAGTCTACACAATCTTTTTTTGAATCAGCTGAGAGATGCTTCATTGATCTCCTCTAAATCTTGCTTCAGCTGTACATGGAAATTCACCTCACTTTGAAAACACAGGCATACATTTTCAAAGCAGTGCTTCAATATATCCAGTGAGTAACTTCAACATAAGCTACATTTTGTGTAGTTGAAAGGGGGACAATCTGTTATGGCTCAGTGGAATAAAACTACTGCCTGGGGACTTGCCTCAGGGTGCACCAAGGTGCACCTCCAAGAGATGCTGCATAACCTCAAAGGAAGCAGAGAGCTGGGGATATAAATGAGAGTGGAGGGCTGGGAGTGCACCCCAGATGATGCTCAGAGCTGTGCATGACTGGGTCATAAGGGATCACAGCTTTCTGAGTGTGCTTTGTGGATGGGTGAAGTCCATTAAACTTGAAGATTAAGGTTACTTTGCTAATGGATTATCTCCCTTCACTAGTCAATGACTATCAGCTGGCAACTGTGACACATACAGAGGGATTCAGTTTCTCATCTTGAACATGCACTTTGAAATGTAATGACAAAAATAAAGAACTAGGAAATTAAAGCTTGAAGACATAAAAAAAAGAAAAAAAAGACAATAAATATGATAGTCACCAGTGTTTTAAATTTTGATTTGTGTTTATCAAGGTTAAATATTGATGTGCTTATGTTATACTTCTGATGTAATTCAAATTTCTAAATAGTCTTGTGTAATATGTGGAAACAATAATGATTCTAAAGTTTGCAAAAGGTTGAAAGGGTTATTCAAAATCTGATATTGCTTCATAATTTTCTGCTGACCAGGCATATGGAACTGGGAAATCACAAGATCACAGAATGGCTGAGGCTGGAAGGCACTTCTAGAGATCATCCAATCCCACCCCATGCTCATGGCAGCATCAGCTGGAGCAGGTTGCTCAGGGCTGTGTCCAGTCAGGTTTTCAATATCTCCAAGGACAGAGACACCACTGCATTTACCTACTGCATCACATAGACATGCACAAGTCCATGGGACTGGACGCGATACACCCGAGGGTGCTGAAGGAGCTGGCTAGGGTGCTCACCAAGCCACTTTCCATCATTTACCAGCAGTCCTGGCTGACTGGGGAGGTCCTGACAGATTGGAAATCAGCCAATGTGACGCCCATCTATAAGAAGGTTTGGAAGGATGATCCAGGAAATTACAGGCCTGTCAGCTTGACTTCGGTGCCTGGGAAGCTGATGGAGCAGCTCATCCTGAGTACCATCATACAACACATGCGGGACAACCAGATGATCAGGCCCAGTCAGCACGGGTTTATGCTTATTGGATGAGGGAAAGGCTGTGGACGTTGTCTACCTTTACTTTAGTAAGGCCTTTGACACCGTTTCCACAGCATTCTCCTGGCAAAACTGGCTGCTCATGGCTTGGATGGGCACATGCTTCGCCGGGTAAAAAAACTGTCTGGATGGCCGGGCCCAAAGAGTTGTGGTGAATGGAGTTAAATCCAGTTAGTGGCCGGTCACGAGTGGTGTCCCCCAGGGCTCGGTTTTAGGGCCACTCCTGTTTAAGATCTTTATTGATGATCTAGACAAGGGGATCGAGTGCACCCTCAGTAAATTGGCACATGACACCAAGTTGGGTGGGAGTGTTGATCTGCTCGAGGGTAGGGAGGCTCTGCAGAGAGATCTGGACAGGCTGGAGTGATGGGCTAAGGCCAACTGTAGGAGTTTCAATAAGGCCAAATGCCGGGTGCTGCACTTGGGCCACAACAACCCCCATCAGCGCTACAGGCTTGGGGAGGAGTGGCTGGAGAGCTGCCAGTCAGAGAGGGACATGGGGGTGTTGATTGACAGCTGGCTGAACATGAGCCAGCAGTGTGCCCAGGTGGCCAAAAAGGCCAATGGCATCCTGGCTTGTATCAGAAATAGCGTGGCCAGCAGGGACAGGGAAGTGATCTTACCCTTGTGCTCGGCACTGGTGAGGCCGCACCTCGATTCCTGTGTTCAGTTTTGGGCCCCTCACTACAAAAAGGACGTTGAATTACCCGAGCATGTCCAAAGAAGGGCAACGAAGCTGGTGAAGGGTCTGGAGCACAGGTCTTATGAGGAGCAGCTGAGGGAACGGGGGTTGTTTAGTCTGGAGAAGAGGAGGCTGAGGGGAGACCTCATTGCCCTCTACAGCTACCTGAAAGGAGGTTGCAGAGAGCTGGGGATGAGCCTCTTTAACCAAGTGACAAGCAATAGGACAAGAGGTAATGGCCTCAAGTTGCGCCGGGGAAGATTTAGACTAAATATTAGGAAGTATTTCTTTCCAGAACGGGTTGTTAGGCATTGGAATGGGCTGCCCAGGGCAGTGGTGGAGTCCCCATCCCTGGAGGTGTTCAAGAGGTGGGTTGACATAGCACTTAGGGATATGGTGTAGTTGGGAACTGTCAGTGTTAGGTTAATGGTTAGACTAGATGATCTTCAAGGTCTTTTTCAACCTAGATGATTCTGTGATTCTGTGACCACAGCCCCTCTGGAAAATGTGCTCCAGTATTTGACCACCCTCAGAGTAAAAAAGTTTTTTCTTATGTTTGAGTGGAATTTCCTGCACTTCAGTTCATGCCCTTTGCCTTTTGTCCTTTCACTGGAGACCACTGGAAAGAGTTTGGCTCCATCTTCTTTACTCACCTCCATCAGGTATTTATTACACACATTGATAAGATGTCTCTTAGTCTTCTCCAGGCCGAACAGTCCCAGCTCTCTCAGACTCTTCTCATATGTCAAATATGCCATAGGTATGAATACATCTGACGACACAACACCAAGTTTAAAGAAAAAGGGAAAACCTGAAAATTCCCAGGTAAGCTGAAGACTGTTTTAAAGATTCTGGGGAAAGTATGTGATAGAAACATGTTCTAAGACTGGTAATAAACTGAGTCAAATTTAGCCCTGTCAAAACTCAAAAATAATTTAACTTTGGCCTCTGCTAGAGATGGCCAGACTGATCTCAAGAAAGATTTAGAGGGGTAGTCCTAAACAATTTTTAAAAAATTAAAACCCAACGTCATTTGTCTTTCAGCTGTAGAAGCCTTCCAATCCAAGTGAAATTGATATCACATATTCCCATCTTTGCAACCTCCTTTTCTTGTCCTCTAGACCCAGCATAGGCTTGGTTTCCTCAGAGGGAACAGGAGAACAAGTCTGGGAGGAGTGAGTTACTACTCCACACAGGAGCAAGTCACACTGGCCAACTTGCTTCATGGTCATGGTTTGTGTACAGGTTATTTGTTGCCCCAGCACTATGACATTTTGAGGTTATTTTCTCTCTAAAGAAGAATATGCTACTTTGCATATGTCAGAGGGCAAGACCTAGATGACTGACGAACACACTAGAGCTGCTGCTGTGTCGTAACTCAATAAAGTAGTATTAGGTTGGCCAGACCATGGGACTCTAAGAAGAAAGAGATCCCCAAAAATCCTGTAACTATGTGTTCAAGTCTGTCCCTGGTGTGCTGGTTTTGGTTAGGATAGAGTTATTTTTCTTCACAGTAGCTGGTATGGGACTATGTTTTGGATTTGTGCTGAAAACAGTGTTGTTAATTCAAGGATGTATTCATTACCGCTGAGCAGTGCTTATACAGAGTCAAGGTCTTTTCTGCTCTTCACACCACCCCACCAGTGAGGAGGCTGGGGGTGCACAAGAATTTGGGAGGGGACACAGCTGGGACAACTTACCCCAACTGACCAAAGGGATATCCCACACCATATGACATCAGGCTCAGCATGTAAAGCTTGGGAAGGAAGAAGGAAAGGGGGGACGTTCAGACTGATTTGTTTGTCTTCCCAAGTAACAGTTATCCCTGCTTTCCTGGAGGTGGGTGAACACCTGCCTGCCAATGGGAAGGTGTGAATGAATTCCTTGTTTTGCTTTGCTTGTGTGCATGGTTTTTGCTTTACTTGTTAAACTGTCTTTGTCTCAACCCATGAGTTTTCTCACTTTTACCCTTCTGATTCTCTCCCCCATCCCACTGGGGGTGAGTGAGCGAGCAGCTGTGTGGGGCTTAGCTGCTGGTTTGGGTTAAACTGCCTCACCTGGCTACAGGATTTTAAAACTCATGGTTTTCATTTATATACTGAGTTCATCCCAAGCAGCTAATAAGCAAGAATGCTTCTTTATACTTCTGATTCCTGTGATCACAAGATTATAATTTGTTCTCAGAGTTAGAAACACAGCCCGGGACTGATGCTCAGCTCTGGATTCTAAAAATCTAAATTTAGGTTTCTAAAGGCAAGCATCAACATGTGAGTTAGGTATCTAAACTTCTATCTAGTCAATACAATTAATAGATTATGGAGAGCTCTTAAAATCACCCCAAAGTATCTAATGACATTTATTCAGATGTACAGGACTCTTGCTTGTATTGACTAACATTCAGCTGACCTTAATGGGAACTTAGACACTTAGTTTACATGTAGATACTGACATTTAGACACTTAGATTAGGTTTTGCAGCCTGCACTGAGTACTTCTTGGGAATGTTGATCCACAAGGCTCATTGCTGTCTACTTCATGCTTTGGAAATGCACTGGCCTTGTAGGTTTCTTCCCATATGGTATGACTCACTTCGAGAATATATACAGGATTTTCCCTCTGTCTCTCCAAAATTCCTCCTTTGTCTGCATCTGAGGAGATCTATTCTGTAGATCTGAAGGAAGTACACTGATGACAGTTCTTTTATATACACTTATGAGACTAAGTGTAACAATTTATTCATTGTAATGGTGTCCTGCTTGGGCAACAATGGCCCAAGCAGAGAGGTTTTACTTCTGTGAGTGATACGCATCAGTGCTGATGTTCCTGTTGTCACCTGAGTAATACATCTGCTACAGGTCTGACCTTCTTCTGAAACCACATTAATGAGACAAGTATGAGCTAGGTGACTGATAATAGCTGATGCATGTGCTTCCTAGATCTGATGTTCTCTCTGCTTCATCTTTTCTTCTGTAGAGTACTAAACCTAAAAAAAAAGTGTCACTCATCTAAAAAGCATTATAAGCTTTCCTTGAAAACAGTAGTGTAATTTAAACAGGTAAAATCAATAACAGAAATATATAACTTTAATCAGTATTATGACACTTTTTTTTGCATTTAAAGTGCATTGTAAAGTAGTCAGATAGCATACAATATCTTAACTAGTACAAAAAAATTACATATCAATCATTTCTATTGTGCTCCATCTTCATATGACATTTCAGCTCTTTGTTTAGATAAGAATCATTGTACACAACTTTGTAGAGCATAATTTCTTTAGTCTGCCCATGACTAAAGCATTTATATTTAATAGCACATATTTAATAGGAGGATTTCGACTTACAATATAATTACATTGTATGTATATAATTAGACTAACACTGCATTAGGCATTGATTGACAAGTCAAGATGGGATGAAATGTAACAAGAATAGAATTCATGGTAAATATTAGTGTTTAGTTTATAGCTATTAAGGATTTTAAAGCTGACCTTAGTCAAAAATGGTAATTGTGAATTATAGTAATTATAGCATTACATTACAATTGATCCACTAGTTGGACTGCATCCATGTCATGAAACTAGTATATCAAGATACAGAATTACTTAGCCTTCCTGGGATACACTTGTTTATTTATTTATATGTTAAAGAGTTTTCCATATAAACACTCCTCCAAATGCAACACATAATTTTAAAATTATATCTTACAGAAATATATATAAAAACATTGAGAAGGGGAACTCCTGTGAACCCTTTTAATGTCAAAAGAATGCCTTTTAGTTATTTCCTGCTAAACCCTCACAGCTTCATGAGCAGTCTGTTTGAAAAAGCCTAGAAGAATAGATGGTTGAAGATAAGAAGATCCAGTCTAATCAAGAGAGATAAAAGTCCCAGAGCAAAGTAGATCTCAAGGTATATCTGCATTTGCACTTTTAATTAAAGCAGGTATAAACTTTGCCTAGAAAAGAAGCTTGTTTCTTGCCATGCTAAAGTCAGGTCTGTAGCCTAGCATTGAATAAGCTGAGGAACAAAAGTCTGTGTTATGAATATTCTATTAATTAGAAATGTTAGCTGATAACAGAGTAACAGTTTAAAAAAAATCAAATATAGATAAACTCCTATGAGAAAATGTTGCTGTTGTTAATGGCACAGCAGTGCAAGTGCAAACACTTGAGGTTAGATTTGCCAAGGTGATATCCGAGAGTGAGGGATGAGGGATCTCACACAGTCTGAAACGTGTCTATTTGCAGTTTTATGGTTCCAAGTTACCACTGCAAACTTTGTTTTGGTCATTTTATAGCTAGTGCAACCAAGGTTCATGTGCTCTCTCAGATGTGTTACTTAGTAAGTAGGCCCACTAAATTCTGCCTCTTTGGATAGTTCTGAGCAGTGACATATACCATGATTTAACGTGGAAGTGATAAAGCCCTGGGTTGTTACAGGAAGGCATTAGTCCTAAAGAACTAAGATGTGAACATCTTAAGTGAAAATGTTGATCAAAAAAAGACCTCTTTTGGCTGAAAGTGATACTGAATAATCCTTGAAGTAGCTGGGAATCTAATGACATGCCTTGTGTTGAAAACCTTTGTCTTTATAAGGAGTTGTGGTAAGTGAATAATTCTTTATTTCTTTTACTTTCTTTAAATATTGTTCTTAATTTCTGTTACCTCATTTCCATGCGGTCATCAATGCAAACATTGCTTTGGTTATATTTTAACCGGACTTGTAAACTAAAAAAAAATTAAAATAGGGAGCTGCATGTTGTCAGTATCTTGGATATGCCATGGCATCATCTTTCCCAGTGGTTCCCTGCGTTGGCATTGAACAAAGGAAACTGGTGCCAGTGATACTCTAACTGGATGCATGCTCAGAGCACAGGGGCTTCAGTGCTGTCCTCATATACCCCTCAGAAAACAGAGACCTGGTGAAAACTTTGCAGAGACATAAATCTCATCTAACGTTTCAGCAGAAAAGGCAACTGGCCAGAAGGACACAGCATTGCCTGAAGATTATCTAATAAGGAATAGATATTTGGATAACATAATATCTGGCATTATAAATCCTTAAACTGATTGAGTGATTGAGTGACTTGTGGAATACAGATATCAGTAGTTAGTCATTCATAAGGCTCCTCATTGACTTTCCCAAATGAAAGAAATGTGTCAGAGTAATCAGAGACATAGCATGGACTTTGGCCAAATATGTGCATCTAGATGCCCCTATACACTGCTGAGTGCTATATATTTTCAGGATGTGATTGAGCGCATCCAAAATAGACCTCTAAAATAAGTAATAGCATCCTAGAACTGCCTGGTGCTCTCCATTGTCTGTAATTGGAATCTACTCCAAAGTTTCTTTCAGTGGAGTGATATTATCTTGTTTGACACTGAGAGAGCATTGATGAAAATCACCATACTTCACTGCTCCACACTTACCTTCTGTCCCTTATCATCTGGGACAGGCAGATAACTGGACTGCAGGCTACATCTTAATGTTATATTTAGGATAATAGTGTCACAGGCAGGAACCCAAGTACATGAAAACAATTCATAAATTGTCATGGATTTTTCCTCTACTTTGGCTATCTGTTTTCTCACCTGACCTTTGTTGTAAGAAATGCAATTTTTCCTTACATTTAAAAATGTACTCCTATCTGCATGTGGTAAATTTAATCAAATTTCTTGAAATAATCTGTTGAATTTTTTGCAAAATTTCTTTGATTCAAATAAAGCCTATGTTTCTCTTCTAGGTCAATTTTTTTTATGCCCCCTCAGGAAATGTTCTTTGCTGTGAAAGGTTTCTGGAACATCAGCAGATCAGGGAACATCCCCAGCTCTAACTCCTCTTAAGTTCCATCATAGGTGTACACCAGAAGAAAAAGGAACACTGTAGAAAGTGCATACGAAGTAATTTCCAAGCTTCTGAGAACACAACTAATGGAAATTAATCTATTCTTCTGAATCAATATAAAATGTTCAAAAGTGAGAATTACATGATAATCAGTGGGAGCTGCCAAAACTAATTTGGGATCATAAGGGAGGAATGTGTGAAACCGGTTGCAAACATGAAAGATCAAATGTTTATGAGTTTACTTTTTTGTGGTGCTGCATTTGGAGCTAATAATTTTCAATATAATTATCTCATAGGAATGGTAGATACTAAGTAGTACACATGAAGCATATGCATCTAGGAATAAACAAAAAAAAGTATACTCATATTGACCTTGTCTTTTAAGGTTGAAGCACGCCTCATAGGATACTTTCACTCATGAAATGATATGCTGGCAGATGACCTTGTAAATGTTTATGCATTTCCTTCCATTTTTTCATTTTAGAGTTGTCCTGATTAAGTGCACTGGAATCACTATATATTAATATGACAGCTCAAATTATGGGTAGCTTGTAGAATAAAAAAGAAGATAAATTGGATAAATGGGTTATACTGGGATAGGTAAATTAATTAAGTTTCTAGGGAAAAATAGAGTCTCTCTAATACTTAAATATCTGGAAGGTGATTATTTGTAAATAAATAATGCATAGAGAATACTTTTAATAAATGTAGTTGGCCAGATTTACTATTGTCTCTGCCAGCAAGTATTTTGCAATAATTTCAGCAGAATGTTCCAATCTGACATCTAACTTAAATCTTCACCACTTTGCTTATCCTTTTCCTCCAGTTTCCTGAATTCTTGCATTTGTCCGTTGGCACCTAATAGTAATGACTGCTGTAGGCCCTTTTGTATTCACAGGATAATTAAATATGGAAATATAACCTATATAACAGTAAAAATAAAATATAACAATAATGCCAGAATGCCTCAATAGTTTTGAGATGGCTGTCTTGAAGGTGAAAGATAAACTTAATTTTATCAGCCTTTCAGTTCTTCTCACTTAAGATCTGTAACTTAAGATCTGTGGCACTTAAGTGCTACAGTATTAGACCACTTCTACTTATGGTTTTGTGATGTGGAGTTCTGTCCACCATGGCTGAAACTCCTGCAGTAGACACTGCTGTCAACACATAAGGATTTTCACTGGTAACAGATATGGATGGATTTAAATACATGACCAATAGATGGAAGGTATATTATTGTTTTAACTTCCCAGCTTACTTGTCCTATTCCAGTCAAAGGTTTTGTATTGTGGGATTCATTTAGAGTGTCAGACAGTCCTAACAAAATTTACATTTACAGCTTAATTTTGCCTAATCTGTCAAGATACTAAATAATTACATTGAGGTCTCATGTAAGAATGTCAGAGTGCCATATGAGGAAGGATCAGCCCCTAACTGGGGCAATTAAAACATTAAGTACCTAAATAAATCATGTTCCACTTAGTATAGTTGTGTCTTCTTAATGATATATCTTTACTATGGACAGTTAAAATAATGTCAATAAAGATGTTTCTGTTGGCAAAGGTAGCATACAATTCTCTCTAAGATTTAGTCATTTCTACACTTGGAGTATTCTGAAAAAAAGGACCATGTTCTTGTCATGGCAAATTAGGTCAACATCGTGAAACACAGAGTCATGGGATGATCAAACATTAAAGAGGATGTTATTAACTGATTTTTTTTTCATTTTATTTTTCTTCAGTGGCATTTAACAAATTGGATGTTAAATGCTGAGAGACACAAAAATGCTTTGTTAGATTATAGCAAAGTAAGTACAAAACAGGAAGAAAGAGTTCCCTCAAGCTGGTGTGTAACATAGTAATATAAAGCTGAGCTTAGTGATAGGTTTTGGAGGTGCTGTTTGAGGTCCCTCATCGCCCAGATATGTTAGAGATTGTTGCTCCAAAGTGCAGCCTGCATGATTTATTAAGTTTTTTGTATACTTTCATGGAGTTACTTCAAGAAGTTTTAATTTTGCCTTTGTCATATCCCATAAGGACTTTTTAGAATCTCAATCCTCTGCAAAAAGAAATGCAGCCATTCTGAAATCCACATACTTCACAAGGTACCTCTCTGTCATCAGCACATATCAACGTCTTGAGTGAACAACAGTTTTTCCATGTTAAGTATGGTGAGAGAATTGGTAATGTTACCTAGAGCTAAACATTAATTGAATCCCCTTGCCTATTTGCAAGGGTGAATGTCACATTCCAGACATAATGAGAGCAAGAAAAGTTAACATATTTCAACATTTCTTCTTAGATGCAAAACAGAAAGGACATAACTTTCTGCATATGACGGCAAAGATCTGTAAGGTGACAATGAGACTGTGTATAAACTTCTAGGGCTCCAGCCAGGGGTCTAACAGAACAGCCTGTAAACTCATGTTTCAAGAGCACATCTATTTTAGACCAGCGTTATATAAGATATGTATTATTCAGCTCATGCCAGCTGGTCATAAACTATAGCCACGCATGTTGTAGTGCACTGTGAATGTTTCTTTGTTAAACACTCAGTACAATGAAGTCATTCAAAGGATTATAACAAAATTTAAATCATGCAGTCAGGATATGTCTAGCTTTACAGCTAATACCAACAATATTTATAATTATTAAATTATTTACTATATAACATCTCTTTTATTAATAAAAATATATATACATAATTTAATTCCGAGTGTCCTGGTTTCAACCAGGATGGAGTTAATTTTCATTGGAGTATTTCATACCATGTGATGTCATGCCCAGGGATACAGGTGGGCAGGTTCTCTTGCTTTCACGGGGTTTTTCACTTGGGACTTGCACTCGCTCGTGGGGCCGTGTTGTTGCTGGGCGGGGGCGAGGGACACGGGTGACACGCAGTCGTCGCGGTCGGTAGGCCACTGCTGCATTTTACCCATTTTCTTTTTGGACTCACTATTGTTACTGTTGTTCTCTCGTTATATTTAGTAAATTCTTTCTTTTTATTCAACCTACGAATTCTCTTCTTTTTGTCCCTCCCCTATTTCACCAGAGGGAGCGGGGAGGGGGGGGGCGAACTGCCGGCCACCTGGCGTCTGGCTGCCGGCTGAGTTCAAACCTCCACACCGAGATAAACAAGTCTGGGGATTTGCTCACTTGGAAAGATATGATGTAATTTGAAATAGTAAATAGGTCTCCGAACTTGTGCTTTGGCTCCTCCTAACTAGATCACACTTTTGTATTATAATTTAACTGGGTGACTAGTCTATCAGCAATACTAAACAAGACACTAGGGGCATGGGACAAGGGACTTGAAACTCTGTCTCAGGACTGTAATTGTTTACCTCTGTGTGATTCAAACCTTGAAATATCCTGTTACCCCCATGTGTTTTTATTATACATTTGCATACAGATCACTGACTTTTCTTGAAAAATTTACTCTCTTTGTGAACAGCAACTGTGGTGAAAGGAGTAAGCACAATTTCTGATCCCTACGGTAATGAATACTTCAGAGATGTTTGATTTTTTTAAGACAAAATCCATTTACTATGAAATGCATAAATAACTCTAGAAATATATTTTGAAAATTCTTTTATATAGAATAATCTGGCATTAAATTGGCCAGTAAATGAAGGAGATGGAGATAGATAAAACTGAAAAGAACTGTTGTACTTAGTGGTGAGATCTTTCACATATGATCATGAAGTGACTTGTAGTCCTGGTGACATGTTATGTGAAGTGCATAAGTTGTGTCTCCTTGTAAAACAATCCAGTCATATGTGCTAGATTATTATTCTTGTATTTCTCTCCTCATCCCTGCCCCAGTTCTTTTCCCCACTTTCCCTCACCTCATCAGAACAAGAGGTCCTAGCTCTGAGATGTTGTGGTACTGCAGCTGCTTTCTGGAAACAGTAACCCATACAGTTCAGAAATAAGGCTTCAGGCAACCAGGATCAAAGAACCCAACATATCTAGATTGTTCATGATGCAGGAGTTTGAGAAATAGGAAGTATGGAAACAGCAGAGTGGAAATGCACCAATATATTCTGGGGACTGCCCACATGGAAAGCAGTTTTGCAGAAGAGGACTTGAGGCTCCTGGTGGACACCAAGCTGAACATGAAGCAGCAATGTGCCCTTGACACAAAGGCAAATGGTATCCTGGTTTGCATTAGGAGGTTGCCAGCAGGTCAAGGGAGGTGTTCCTTCCCCTCTACTCAGCACTGGTGAGGTCACTTCTGAAGTACTGTGTCCAGCTCTGGGCTCCTCAGTACAAGACACACTGGAAAGAGTCCAGCAAAGGGCCATGAAGACGATGAAGGGACTGGAGCATCTCTACTATGAGATCAGGCTGAGCAAGCTGGGACTGTTCAGCCTGGAGATGAGAAGACTCAGGGGCATCTTATCCATGATACACATACTTGAATGGAGGGTGCAAGGAGAATGCAGCCAGATTATTTTCAGTGGTGCCCAGTGACAGGACCAGAGACAATGGGCACAAATTGAAACACAGGAGGTTCTGTTTGAAGATCAGGAAACACTTTTTAACTGCAAAGGTGACCAAGTACTGGCACAGGTTGCCCAGAGAGGCTGTGGAGTCTTCATCCTTGGGGATACTGAAAAGCCATCTGGACATGGTCCTGGGCAACGGACTCTAGGTGGCCCTGCTTGAGCAGGTGAGTTGGACCAGATGACTTCCAGAGGTCCCTTCCAACCTCAACCATTTAGAGATTCTCTGAAAGGCTGAGGGGCATGTGGCACTTGGGATTAAAATCTTTATTTGAGGACAATGGTGATTCCAGGAACATCATTCTGGGGACCTGGCTTAGGGAATGAATTGGGAGGATGGTGGCCATACACAACTTTTCAGTGCCATTCAGAAAAGAGTTTGATGATGTCTGCTGTGCTTAGATTGATCTTTTGGGTGGTGGGGAATATAATTATTTCAGGCAGAGGAAGCAACTGATTGCTGATGTCACACATGCTGAAAAGGAGGTTTAACTTAGGAGTCCTTGTGTAAAAGAGCCATCACATTTACTGCCTTCTCTTGAAGAGTTTCTTCTGCCTCACACCCTCACATGGAAGGGGATAAGTATCTCTACCTCTTGGACACATGGTTTTGAAGTACAGAAAGCATCTTCAGTGCTTCTAACTGCAGAGTAAGCTGCTAAACTGTGGCCAGAAATGTAATTCAATATATATTTTCTCTTTAGCAATAGCTAAAGCTTTATCATGGCTAGGATAAAGAGGCTTCCTACAGAACTTGCTGGTTGCTGTGAGGCAGCTATGTGCTCCCACTGATTTATATGGTTATTTCCACTGAGTCTTGGCCATCTAATCCAGGACCTTGATATCAGAAAGGAAGTCAAGCAGCTTAAAAGTTTAGGCATTACAAATCCCAGCACAGCAGCAACCAATTCATTTCATATATCTTGCCCTTAGTGTCTAACACATACATTTTATCAGCAGCTTGTAGGGCATGCAGTCAGACAATTTCCATTATGGTCAGTGAAATAGCATGGTTAAAATCCTGTGCAATGCTTTATAAATTTAAATTTAAGCATAAATGTTCTGTAACAAGATTATTGTATCTGATCTGATGGTTGGGGAAAGCTCACTCATTTTGTATTGTCAGCACTTGGAGCAGTCATTGATGTATTAAGCTCTTACACAAGTCATGGCATCTTACTTGAACCAACGTGCAGTCGCAGGGGATTTCAGTTGAAAGAGTAGATGCAAGATACACATTTATAACAGTGAGGGCAATCAGCTTTGCAATGGATTAGTGAAGAAAATATGGTAAATTCCCCATCACTTGGAGTCCTTTTATCAATGTCAGATGTCTTTCTGAAAGAAACAGCCTATTTCAATAACACTTTATTAGGTTATATGCACAAATAAGGAGAAGAAATCTACAGTTTTCATGCAGAAAATTGGTTTAGATTAACAGAGTTTCCACTTCTGTTTTTAGCTATTTATGCTAAGTAAGGATATCAGAAAAAAAACCACAATTGAGACAGTGGTACAAACTACCAGATTGTTTCCCTCAAAACCACTAAACCAGAATGTGAGCTGTGACAGTATTGACCTGAAATAGTTTCTTTAACAATGGTACCTCCCATAGAAAATCCACTTTAAATCTAGCCCAAATTCTGAAAGGCCTGACTCCATGGGTGTACTCAAAACTTTTTCCTAATGGAAAAATTTGTTCATATATTTTAAAAAATTGTCATCTCTGCATGCATGTGATGGATCTAGCACTTACCTACACACGGGACAGAATTTTTCTGAAGCAAATCCCTTTTGTCAAAATGGGCTTTGCAAGCATAAACTCTATTACTTACATGTGTGAATGTTTATGCCTACACACTTGAAAGCCCCTTTCAAAATTTAGTCTATTAAATAAACGCACAAATTAGCAAGACTAGTATGGTTCCCCAGATGAAAGCTTTCCTTTAAAATAAATGTGATATTTTACTAGAAGTAAATGGAAACACTTAAAGGAGTGGGTTGATAAACACTATTGAGTTGGGGTAGATTTGTAGCAATTGATGTTTTGACAAAATTGGAGATGCTGAAGCAGGCATTTTAGCTTGACTTAGCTAAAATAATAAATTGCAGTAGCCCAGCCTAGACATGACAAAGGTATGAATCAACTTCTCCATCTTCTTCTAGCAGAGATCTCAGGTTTGTATTGTACCTGTGATGGTGAAAAGGGGTTTGAATATTACATGAAGATGGCTGTCAAAAGGTAGCTCTTAATTCAATATCACATCAAGGGTTTTCATGCTGGCAGAGAGAATATGAGAATGCTGGTCCCAGAAAAATATCGTAGAGAAATAACTCTGCTCTTTATGATCTTTGCAACAACTAGCAAAATGTTGACTTCATTTGTATGATTTGTTAAAAAAAGGATACTAGAAATACCTGAGGATTTTCTGAAACAAAGTATTCAGATGTGTATTAATTTAGATGTAGAAGTAATGTCTACATCCTACTTTTCAAAAGAAAAAAGACTGAAGAATCTGCCTGTTAAAAACTTCACTGCAAAATTCAGGTTTCAAATATTGAAGTCCACTGTTGGCTCTAATGCTATACTGTATTCCCAAAAAAGACACACCTTTTTTTTTGTTGTTTTGCTCATTTTAGATGGTAGTCATGACTTCTGTTAAATGAGCTGAAAATGGACAATGTACAGGGCCTGCCTATATTAGCTACTGTTAGTTTTAACATCCCAGGATAAGAAATCATCATATTTGGTCCAGCATAAAGCTTGGATGACCTTTAGCTATTAAAAAAGGTGTAATAAAGACCTTAATCCACCACAACTAGGGAAAATTTAGTACTGTGACAGTTTTTAGATCTTGCATATGCTGTTATCAAGCCAAGATGAACATTAAAAACAACCTGAAGATTGCCACTACTTTCAGTAAAATTTGTTCTTCCCCAGTTCTTCAGTAACCTTGTGCTGCTTCTGTCCTTAAGATTGCACCCCAATGAATCTACAGCTCTTTCTGGAGAGTAGCAGTCATTTCTCCATTGTCTCCCCTTCTTGTTGCTATATGTAAGTTGTACATGAATGAAGTCTGGGATATCATAGACTGCCAGAAGATTGCCTGATGACAGTTCTAGTGAAAAATATTGCATAGGGGAAAACTGTTGGATGTTTTGGTGCTTTGTTTTTTTGTTTGAAGACTAGAGAAAAGAAGACTACTGAGTGGTTATGTCTATTGTAATTGTTTGCCAATATATAAGATTACCGTAAGTAGCTCTCCTTGATCATTGACCAGATGAAGGCGGGTATCAGGATAAAGCTTTCCAGCTATAAAGGTATGAGAACTATGTGGAACAGATTACATACGGGCGCTCTGGAATCCCTTTACCTGGATATTTTCAAGAATATATTAAACAGACTTCTGGTAAATATGGTCTTGACCTTGTCTCAGAGGAAAAGAAAGGACGAGATGAATTCCAACTCCTTGTCCTGTATTTAATGTCAATTTCCAGTTCAGGCTAAGTTTCTTTCATTAGCATGATTGGTTTACAAAACATATGCTTTGTAGCATTTGGTATTTGTTAATAACATTATTTAGTGAGCCATTGCCAAACCCCTTGCAGAAGAGGCTCATTTAATGGATCCCATCTTTATTCCTTTACTGTTTGAGGCATAGTAAGAGCTCTGACAATGTGTGAGATATATATTTAATAGTGGCTCTATTTGAATCCACAGGCTGTGTAATTTCACTTGGGTTATCATGCATAGAGACCAGGCTACTCAGTGAGATACAGTTTTCCTTTCTGATTTTTGCTATAACTTGGTGCTTTTTCACATCTTTGGGGGTCAGTGAAGAGAATGAATACCCTCAGGTTTTATAACACAGAATCACAGAATGGCTGGGGTTGGAAGGCACCTCTGGAGATCATCTAGTCCAACCTTCCTGGTCAAACAGGGTCAGCTAGAGCAGGGTGTCCAGGATTATGTATAGACAGGTTTTAAGTATCTCCAAGAATGGAGACTCCACAGCACCTCTGGGCAACCTGTTCCAGTGTTTGACCACCCCCACAGTAAAAACGTTTTTTTTTCTTACGTTTGAGTGGAATTTCCTGTGTTTTAGTTTGTGCCTATTGCCTCCTGTCCTTTCACTTGATACCACTGGGAAAAGACTGCCTCCATCTTTATTTGCCTGCATCAAGTATTTATTATGAACACTCATAAGATGCCCCCCCTGAGCCTTCTCTTCTTCAGGCTGAGTGGTCCTAGCTCTTTCAGCCTCTTCATTGAATGTCAGATTCTCCAGTCCCTTAATCATATTTGTGGCCCTTTGTTGGACTTGCTCTAGTAAGTACAAATCTGTCTTATACTGGAGAGCCCAGAAGTGGGCCCATCACTGCAGATGTTTCTCACCAGGGCTAAACCAAAGGAAATAATCACCAGCCTTAACCTGCTGGCACTGCTCTTTCTAATGCAGCCCCAGGATGTTCTTGGTCTTTGCTGCAAAGGCATACTGCTGGCTAATAGTCAACTTGTGCCTATGAGGACTTCCAGATCCTTCTCTGCCGAGCTGCTTTCCAGCTAGTAGCCAGTGTTATTCCTGGTGCGTGGTGTTATTCCTCTCCAGTTCAAGAGTCTGCATTTCCTTTTGTGAACTTCTTGAAGTTCCTGTTAGCAAAGTTCATTGTTTTAATAATGATTAAGTTTATGTACCTAATCCAACTGTTATGTCACGTTTCATCTGTATACTGTTCAGTGCTGTATCAGTCAGTACATAGTGAATATGACTTTATTTTGTCATGTATTTTCTTTATATAGTTAGGTAATTAAATATGAATCAGTAAAGCTAGGATATTTCTTATTTAATTTAACTTTTTGAAGTCAGCTATCCAGTCCAATTTTCAAGCTTAATTATAAAATTAAGTAAGTCTACCTTAGGAAGGATTAGAGAAAAGAAAGGTCTCCAAAGCAGGTTTCATTCCATCCGTAGAAATACTTGTAAAACATGTGTGTTGAATCACCATCTGGAAATCCTATTGCTCTTGACTGACTACAGATGGAACATGCGTGAGCAGTTTAGATTTGTCAACTAGAGAGAGATGAGAAACAGTCACCCTAAATAAGGGGGTCTGGGAATATATTGTCATTCTTATCCAAGATGGATGAAAAACATGTGAATTTACCCATTAGATAACAGCCCTGTATACAACACTAAATATTTTCCAACCCTCACACCTTAAAGTACTTGAAAAGTAATAATGCAATAAAATGTAAAAATTTATTTAACAAGTATTGACAAAGTGTCCCTAAATTTTAAATGCTTGGAATTATGCAGCAGTGCCTTTCACTAAGTTTTAAATGCTCTAAAGCAAAATTTCATTATTTTGTCTGGCCTTACACACTAAAATATGCTCTCTTCATGTTATCATCTAAATTATCGTCCATACTAGTTTCCAAAGATTGATCCATTTCTGCCCTACAAGAAGGTAATAAAGAATCAAGTTACATCTGGTTTGATTTCCCTGTAATGAAACAGCCAATTGCCCCATGTCAGAAAAGATGTACTGTAGGTATTCTTCTGGGATTTTACCTGGCTTTTGCCAGTCAATAAAGAAATAAGATCTAACATTTCATTTATAAAACATGAATTCCACTGGGTTAGAGGCATCAGGAATGCTAATAGGTTTTTACTCTTATATATAGAATATTTTAGCATTTTTTTTTTTGCTATCTACCATTAAGAAAACAAAAAATACCATCCTTTGTGATTTTTTGACTGGTATACTTATTTTACAATGCAACAAGATAGTTTTCTGCACTGTATTGCTTACAAATGCTGAACTGAATTTATGAGGGAAGAGTTAAATAAAATTACTGTAAGAAGAAGCCTCACAAGTGAGATGAAGAATATTCCAGTTTGCAGTAGAGGGTTCAGGATGTACAAATTACCATATTTTAACAAATTTCTCAAGGTACAATTTTTATTCTTCAATTATTTATCTTCCATGAATACTTCAGCATTTGGTTTGACTCAGTTTTTCCCTTGTATTTATCCGTTGCATTAGTTGTCTCAGGTTTTTAAATTTGACTGTACCATTCCTCATCCAAATCATGTTTTTGATCAGAGGTAGTTCCATTCAATATTTGGATGGAAAAGATAAGAAGAAATTACTTCCTCTGTTTGGAAAGATAGTACAGCAGCTTTCCTGGAAAGAATACTTTTGTCTGCAGACAATGTTCATTATTTTCTCCAAAATTCACATCTGAAGTGTTAAAATTATATTAATCCTAGCAGCAGCACATGCTTTAAACTGAGCCATTAAAGGGTTCAGTGTATCCACTCCCTCTACACCTGAAGCTCAACCCAGTACTTCCCTTGGCCTTTATATTCCATGGTTCCCTCTAAACTTCTCTCTTATTTTAGTACCCTGAGCATCCCTTTGCCAGCGAGATATCTCCCAGATATCCCTGCCTTCTTCCATTTCAATGCTTGCCATGTTCCCTGGTCTTGCAATACCCCAGAGCCGTGGTTCTTCTACTTTATCCAGTTGCCTCTCTGGCAAATTGGGCAGGTAGGAGCATGTGCTCTTTTGCCAGATGACCTGAGGTACGTAAATGCTGATTGATAGGGAGGCCCATCTAGTCTGTTCCTCTGCCTGTCTCTTGTCTCCCAGCTGGTGGACCAAAAATCTGTTTGGTCCCTTGACAGGACAGAAAAAAAGGCTAGTTCTGTATGGCAATCTCAATCTGTTTGCAGAAATGTGCTGCTGTGCATGCCAGCGTCGCGATCCCCTACTCATCCTGGCATTTGAGAGAGTAATAAATCCCCTTTCTATGATCCTGGGAACCAAGAAGCAGAAAAGTGCTGGCATGTTTTGGTCAGGGCAATTCTGAATTTTGTCATTTCAGTATAGTCTGTGTCACTCACAGGCTGTATATTAAAGTATTGGCTCTAGCTGAGAGGCATCCAGGTAGGTTAATTAATTAAACATTTTCATACTGGAGGTTACAAGACCTTTCAGGTCCACAGAGAACATACAAATGATACCACCCTCTGGGATAATACATCATGATTCTTTGCCTCTGTGACTACCTTTATGTATGGCCCCAGTCTGGATTTTTAATATTTCCAGATGTTCTTGCTGATCAAACAATGTTCATGAGGTACTTTGACAATTTTTACCTCAGTCTTTGAAAAACAATTCTTAGTTTTTACATAACTTCATGTCTGACCTACCCTACATATCTTTACCTGAGGCATGAAAATGTAAGATCAGTTCAGTATAGATGACCTAGTAGTTAAGAAGAAAATCTCTTCTTAGTGTTCTTCCGTATGCAGTATTTTCTCTTTTTAAGCAAGTATAATCTACTCCTAAATGACATTCAACATTATGCCAACGCAGTGCACCACTCCTATTAGCTGTTTTCAAGGAGGTTTGAAGTGACAGTTTTAAAAATTGCCAAGAACAACACTCCAGAAATTCAGATGTGAGTGATGAGCTCTGAACTAGAACACTGGCATTGCAAATCTCTTCACTTCATGTGTTCCTTCTTGCTCAATGTGACATCACACTCACCGAGAAATAAACTCTTCTTCTTGTTTCAAATTCTGACACAATCGCAGTGCCAGGGTTGGAAGGTGAAGCTTTTGAGGAGCACCGTAATTTACCATTGTGCCAATTCTGTGCTCTAAATTAAGGGTTGGAGTGACAGTAACTATCGAGAAAATTAGGATTCTAGCTAGCATGGGAAGTCTTTTTTCTACTCCAGCAGAGTATTAGAATTTCTCACTACAAGTATTCAGCATTAATAGATAAGTTCCTAGCATCAAAGTGGATCTTTATGCTGCAATGGACAGAAGTAGTGCTATATTATGAGTTTGGTGGAAATTTTCAAGTCGATTTTCTATTTTCTTTCAGGTTCATAGTTACATACTGTCACAACTTGAACTGAAAGCTCAGAGAGTCACAATGGTTCTGTGATCCCCTTGGGTTAAATTAAGGTAAAACAACACCAAACGACCAGTTGAAAAGTTTTACTTGTAGTAGAAAACAATTTAAACTTGGAAAAGGATAATAAGAAATGTGGTCTCTTATAAAGCTGTAAGAAAGAGAAGAAAGGAAAAAAAAAGAAAAAGAAAGGAGAGAAAGAGAGTCAAAGAAATCTAGATCACCACGCAATTATCCAGCATTGTCTCAGGTAATCTTGGGTGGTGGGTGCACACAGAGCAAAGTTTTCTGTGACCTTTTTAAATTCATCTTACCAGCTGATTAGCATAGTAGACAGAGGCACGTATTCCATGAACTCATTTCCATGAGAGACGGACAAAAGGTAGAACATGGGTTCTGCGTGTGTGGGTGTGGGGGGATGGGGTACATTAACCCTTTTGTCCAATTG
Organism: Strix uralensis; assembly: GCF_047716275.1. Classification (NCBI taxonomy): domain Eukaryota; kingdom Metazoa; phylum Chordata; class Aves; order Strigiformes; family Strigidae; genus Strix; species Strix uralensis. Next base: position 92,957,863 of record NC_133973.1, read on the forward strand.
AGTCAGTGATCATGATCTCCCCCTACCATCTTTTTACCTTTTCCTCAGCTTTTGTTTCTTAGGCAATTATCCAGTCATTAGCTCCATCTGGTGTAGGTTGTTTATCTTTTTTATCACTCTTTTAGCTCTTCTTCGAGGCTATAGTCATAAATTAAAGTCTAGGCCTTAACCTGAACATGTGGTTTTACTCAGTCTATGTCTCCTCCCTTCAAAGCTTATTGGAGGAATTTGGTTATACAACTGCAAGGGATCAGAGCCATGCACCCTTCAATACACCCTGTGCTTCCCTAGGCAGATAATTAATTCCTTAGAATAATCACAAAAGCCACAATTTGTCCTTGAGGTTTTCTGTGTCGATGAATGTTTGAGGCATTAATTCCTTCAGTTCCTTACACATACTATAGGTTCACAGATGATATGTGTTATCTATTATGATTTCCTTGAGTCATGTATTATCAGGGTAGTGAAAGGGCTTTGGATTTCATTTCAGCCAAATTCAGCCTTGTTTCTTTACATATCATATGAAGGAAGAATTGCTCTGAAACATTGAGATGTTGTACTTACATGTGTATGCCTGTCATATGTCTGTCAATTAGTCATTTTTGCAATGCTGCCTTGGGTGGGTCTCCTTCTCTGAAGGGGGAAGGTCTTTGCTTGGCGCAGACCCAAGCATCAATTTTGCCAGCAACCCAAAATGAGAGAATGTAAGACAGATATTTGGTAAGTGTAAAGTAAAATTTAATTTCAGACATTTTTCCTGCAATGAAGCATTATAGTTATGTTATTGAAATATGTTACATTAACATAAAGAAACACTTCTAAACGAGACCATCAGTATTAGCATCATATCTACTCTCCATAATAGTTTATTTACATGGTGTAGACAACGCAGACAAAACCAGTTGTGAATAAATATTATTTTGTTACATTACTAAATTTATCTTTTTGTATTTCCAGACCATTAAGGCTGTCTTTGAGTTTTGTATCCTTGAATTAAACCTTTTTAAGTTGCTTCAGTTGACAGTCAAATGATTTCCTTATTTTTTGTTAAAAGATTACTGTACTATATACTGCAACAGAATTTCTGTTTCGGTTGAATCTTTGTGTGGCTCCTCCTAGACAGGTAGGACTTCAAACTCAATAGACAAACCTGTGAAGATTTTGCTATGTGGGTTCATATGTTTCCTGCTTTAAAAAGGTGGACATTATTTTTTAACAGCACCAGGAGGGGAAGGTGCTTTCTGTCATACGTAGGTGGTTCTCAACATATATATATATGGAACTCATGATACCCATATTCGTGCTCCCAATATTTTTTTGATTTTTCATTTCTGAGCTTCTGTAGCTCGGAAGTAGATTGTGAACTTATGTAGATAGTCAGACAAATAAAATATAGTCTTTGAAGTCTGAGCAGCTCTCTCTTGGCTTCTTTTTTTCACCAGTGAAGATAAATGCTTACTTCCAGAGGACCCTGTTTTAGCTATAGGAAACGAAGGATGGAAACCACTCCAGTAAGAAACTGAAGTGAACTCTTACAGAGACTAGCTGTGACGGTTTCAACAATAGTTCTCATAGGAATTGTGCAAATGGAGTTTTTCAATTCCACATCCTTTCCTGTTACTCACAACTGTGAATAACATCTTAGTTTTAAGGATTTCATAAAAAATCAAACAGGATTTCCTTTTACTGCAAGTAAAAGCTGCTTTTTATTCTCCCTGCTCCATTTTTGGGCACTTTCTTTTCTGGAAGATCGATAGCAATATCTGGTCTCTCCCCATTGTTGCCGATACACTTCACCATTTGACTCATTTTTTCATTATTAGAATCTCTACTAATGTGTTTTCACTAGTTTCAGAGATGTTAGCATATTTCCAAAGCTATCAATAGCAAGAAGAATATAAACTCTGTAATTAGAGTTTAGTTTTGCGTTATGTGTTGTATCTTTTCATTCTGGTCCTTGTTTTGCATCCCCATTAAAGCTGAGCATGTCCCATTACTTAACCATATACAAGATACTTACCAGAATAATAAAGTGTTCTACACCCAGCATAGTTTGTACCATAGTTTGTACTGCAGCTTTAGTTTGTACTTCTGCTGTAACAATTACTTATTTTATGCTTTGCCGTAACAGTGTTATAATGCTCCTATACACACCATAATTGTAAAACATACTGTGCTTCTGCATTCATTTAAAGAGCAACTACTTGATAAGTACAAAGTAATTAAGCAATAAGACATGACAGGCAGTGCATTTCTGGGGAATTATTGCACTTCTCAGATGTCTTGAAAGATACGAGGCTAAAGGTTGAGTGACTTCAGCCACCTGAGAAGTGGAATAATCCCCCAGAAATTCATTGCTTACCATGGTTTATTGCTATTATGAAATGGAAATTATGAAACGAAAATAGGAGGAAAAGATTAGATCTGTGCATTTATGGAGGATTACTTATACAGGTATGACATCACTGTCAGCTCTATATGTGTCCAGAGAGTTCTTAAATACATTTCAGAATTAGCATGTGAACAACACAACTTATCTGAAACTGCAGTTTCAGCACTCTTCATTACCAACTTCACCTAGACCAGCACCCCAACATTTCCCTACAAAATCATATTTGTATTCTCGGTACAGACTTTGTCTCTGATACTAATCACACAACCTCAGGGGGTGTGGTTATTCTGAAATAATCATACCCCCTGGAGGATTAGAGGCATTTGGATGCTTCCTTGCCTTGTAACACCCCAAGGTCATTATCTCATGATAATCACATCTCCTGGAGTTGCCTTATTGCTTAAGTGTAACACTAAATTCTAATTACAGTGAAATAGAGCTCTTCTGGTAGTTTATACAACATCCTGTGTGCGCAAAGCCAGATGGAAATAATGCCTAGCTTTTACTGTAATAGCATGTGGTGGGCTTGTGCTCCAGTGCAATAAATGATTATGTTTTTGTTGTTTTTTTGATGAGAAAATAATTTTTAACTGAATTTGCAGCACACTACTATCAAATTTAATTTGGGGTCTTATTATTCTTCTGATTTGTTGCAAATTCATTTTAAATTAAAAAAAATACAGTGAAGAAATACATCAATAAATTCTAAGTCTTTGCTGAAGATAGGAAGCATAGTGTTTGGGTTTTCAGGCATTTCAAAGAGCTATCAGTAAGAAATTACCTTTGCACTGAAAGTTGAGATAGAGGTTTCCTGAGAAAGATTTACTTTTTTAAAGGAATTTAAATTTTGAAGTCCATGAGGTTCTTCTCTTGTCAAGCAGAATAAACTACTATATGATGCTTTTGCTTAAGAACATACCTGCATTTATTCAACATTTCAGTTGTTTGCACAGCAAGATCTTAAAACATTTTTAAACCACTCTCTGCTTTGACTAAAGAAGTTGTGATGTTTTGTATTTACCACTCTTCTGACAGGATGTTATATTTGGGGGTATGGAAGACAAAATTTTTCAAATCAAATAACTGCAAACATATAAGATAACATTTAACTCCAATAATTTAAACAACAAAAAAAGAAAACAGACATCAAAACTGTCAGTTCTGTTGGACTACATAGTAATATCTGAATGCATTATGTTTATAACTGCTTCTACACTGTTTAGATCGCAGTTAGAACTGCACTTGTATCTTAAGGCATTTAGAGATAAATATTTGCTGTTCATTCTTAGTAACTGTCTTGCTATAACACAGCATTTTTTCAGAGAGCTTTCAGGGCTTTAAAGACTGGTTTTCCTTCTATTACCCTTTTTCAGATATTTACAACAAAGATAATAATATGAAATCGCTTGTGAGAATGATCACACTATATGATCCTAGTTTTGTCATGCTTTATTTTGTTACGTTTTACCTTTCTGCACTGCAACTTAGTCAGTTAAATGTTAACGTAACATTTAGCTCTTGAAGGTGTGTCCTGACATTTTTATTGTAATTAGTATAATTTTTATTTCATTATTAACTCAGCATGAAAATAAAAATATTATGCTCTGTAATGATCACAGCTTAGGCGTGCTGCCTAAAGTGGCATTCCTAGCTATTTGCTTATAGCAGAGAGTTTCAGACAGATCACTCTGCCTCAACAAGTCTCCCTATTGATCAATGCGTTTTCTCCCATCCAGTGACGCCTTCTTGGAAACCAGTGACACTTTCCAGCTGACTTGTTAGAATGGATGTTATGAAGATATTAAACTTCTATATGTTCCATGAAATGAGTGACTCTTGAAGAAGGAAGACTTTATTGGTGTTCCTCATCAGGAAATGAGGAAAACTTTCCTAATGAGGAAAAAATCTAACAAAACATCCTTTAGTACACCTCACAGGGCTGGTATGTAAGAGGTGTTAGAAATTAAATGTCATTAGTTCTATTTCTAGTGGATCTATTTTAAAAATATTTTCAGTATTCTCTTTGAAGAGAGACTAAGTCTTTCTTCATACACCCTGTGAAATCAGTCACTTCAGGAAGAGTTAGTTCTAGCCTGTGGTAAGAGACATCTGTTGATTTCACTAGGGTTATGGTGGTGTAGCAAATAGTAAAGTTTGACCAATCCTTCTGATACAAAGCTAAACTGATTCTGTAGTATGGGACAATGAAATTTAAACAGCTTTCTGCTGTGTGTTTGCTTTCACTGACAGGGTTCATTATTTTTTGGTAGTATTGGTACTAAATTGCCTAATAAAGATTTTTTTTATTTTGGTCACCTTGTTCAGGGTTTAAAAAAAATATATAGTGTTAGGAAACAAAATTATTAACTGTTGCACAAAGTAACCATATTGTGAATATTTCTCCCTTACCAAAGGCCTCTTATCTTGTTCTGCTTTTACACATAGGTCATATTATGCACTGCTTTGTGCTAGTTTGACAAGAACTAATGTGGATACTTAAATATTTTAAAGGCTGCACATTTCAGAATGATAAAATACTCAACTGATCTTCTTTTTCTCTTGAATTTGTGGTTAATGATAAAATAATTTAATCCTTTTTTTTGGTCTATTAGTGATTTTAACAACAAACACTAAAAGTCCTTTTGAGAAAAAATCTTCAAATAAGGCCATGCAATGACACTTTTTAACTACAGTTGTTTTTTATTCAGCCATAAAATCTATCTTTCATATAGAAACCCACTTACATGTCTTACTTCAGTGAAGGTTATTTGTAGACTGAAGGTCTTTTCTTGTCAAGATATGATGAATACCATGTGTGAAGACAGAAGAGCATCAGAACCTGTATTAGCCGGAAAACCCACTGATCTGTGAATAACCTAAAAAAGAAAACCTGAAGATTAGCAACGTCGCTTTTAAGAATGATCCATCAAATTCAACAAGCAGATTCACAGAGATGAATCATCTAGTTCCTTTTATTCCAACAATACAGTAAAGGTTATTTCCTTCCTTACAAATAGAAGTTCTGAAATAGAAGAAATAGAGACTTGTGAGTCTTTTTCAGTCATAAGGCAATGATTCTGCATTTTTCATTCAGTGTGCCTTTTAAACATTTTTTCCTTTTATTTGTCAATTGAAGTAGGTGTGGCTTAGCCCATCCAGTACACAGCTAAGCTATGCGATTATGTCCCATATTTAGATGAAGTTATATTTTCTATAAAGTTTAAGTCATCTGTCAAAGCCATTTAAAAAAGCACAAAAATTAATTATGCATTTTTATCACATTTTTATTACTTTATCACAATGTATCCAACTGTTGCTTCCTCCTAGCTTGAAAATCCAGTGGGACGATTGTTATCACCTCCTCTGATGTCTGAGAAAGACATGGAATTTTCCTCTCCTCTCCTCTCCTCTCCTCTCCTCTCCTCTCCTCTCCTCTCCTCTCCTCTCCTCTCCTCTCCTCTCCTCTCCTCTCCTCTCCTCTCCTCTCCTCTCCTCTCCTCTCCTCTCCTCTCCTCTCCTCTCCTCTCCTCTCCTCTCCTCTCCTCTCCTCTCCTCTCCTCTCCTCTCCTCTCCTCTCCTCTCCTCTCCTCTCCTCTCCTCTCCTCTCCTCTCCTCTCCTCTCCTCTCCTCTCCTCTCCTCTCCTCTCCTCTCCTCTCCTCTCCTCTCCCTCTCCCTCTCCCTCTCCCTCTCCCTCTCCCTCTCCCTCTCCTCTCCCTACCCCTAAACTGACTTTGATCCAACATTGAATAACATTCATAAATCATGGGTGAACTATTAACTACCCTTACCATGGAAATTTACTCAGTAATTCTTACCCAGAGATAGAAATTTCATGTCAAGATTTCTGGTTTTAACTTTTAGACATTGAATGTTTGACTATCAGACTGAAGAATCACTGTTAAGCAATTTTTGTTTTAGAAGTAATTTATTTTAGGTTGTGATCCTCTCTTAGCACTGTCTTTGATAAGCTGAAAGAGCCGGAACCATTCACTGCTTGCTATTCCTTTTATTATTTTTGTACACTTTCTCTCTGTTTTGTCAACATCCATTTCACAGAATCACAGTATCATTCAGGTTGGAAAAGACCCTTGGGATCATCGAGTCCAACCATCAGCCCTACTCTACAAAGTTCTCCCCTACACCATATCCCCCAACATCTCATCTAAATGACCCTTAAACACATCCAGGGATGGTGACTCCAACACCTCCCTGGGCAGCCTATTCCACTGTCTGACCACTCTTTCTGTGAAAAATTTTTTCATCATGTCCAGTCTAAACCTCCCCTGTTGCAGTTTAAAGCCATTCCCTCTTGTTCTATCGCTAATTACCTGTGAGAAGAGACCAGCACCAACCTCTCTACAATGTCCTTTCAGGTAGTTGTAGAGAGTGATGAGGTCTCCCCTCAGCCTTCTCCTCCTCAAACTAAACAGTCCCAGCTCCTTCAATTGTTCCTTATAGGATTTGTTCTCCAGGCCCTTCACCAGCTTCGTTGCCCTCCTCTGCACTCGCTCCAGCACCTCGATATCTCTCTCGTATTGAGGTGCCCAAAACTGGACACAATACTCAAGGTGTGGCCTCACCAGTGCAGAGTACAGGGGGACTATCACCTCCCTATTCTGCTGGTCACACTATTTCTAATACAAGCCAGGATGCCGTTGGCTTTCTTGGCCACCTGGGCACACTGCTGGCTCATGTTCAGCTGCTTGTCAATTAGAACCCCCAGATCCTTTTCTTCCACACAGCTCTCCAGCCACACCTCCCCAAGCCTGTATGGGGTTGTTGTGGCCCAAGTGCAGGACCTGGCACTTGTCCTTGTTGAAGCTCATCCTGTTAACGTTGGCCCACCGATCCAATCTATACAAGTCTCTCTGTAGTGCCTCCCTATCCTCATGCAGATCGACACTCCCACTTAACTTGGTGTCATCTGTGAACTTACTGATGATACACTCTATGTCCTCATCAAGATCATTAATAAAGATGTTAAACAGAAATGGTCCCAACACCAAGCCCTGAGGAACACCACTTGTGACTGGCTGCCAGCTGGATTTAGCCCCATTGACCACCACTCTCTGGGACCGTCCATTCAGCCACTGCTTGACCCAGCAGACCGTTCGGTCATCCAGGCCATGGGCAGCCAGTTTTTCTGTGAGAATTCTATGGGGAACGCTGTTGAATGCTTTTCAAAAATCCAGGTAGATAATACCTACAGCTTTTCCCTTGTCCAATATTTGGATCATCTTGTCATAGAAGGAGATCAGGTTTGTCAGGCAGGACCTGCCTTTAATAAACCCATGCTGACTAGGCCTGTTCCCCTGGTTGTCCATTATATGACTTTTAATGGCACTCAAGATGATCTGCTCCATGACCTTCCCTGGTACTGAGGGAACACACCATTTTTGGTTTATAAAAAGATGGTGATTGATATATGTTAATAATTCAGTTATCAAACCTAAATCAATAGATTATTTAGACTGTGCAACAGCTATAAAAAACTGTTCTGTAATTGTTATTTCGCATAAACAATGAAAAAAACATAAGGAAACAATATTATCTGTGACTGAAACTGCTTTCTTTTCTGTTGACTTTGCATTCCCCTTTTCAACCTCTGTTTAACATTTGTAAAGAAAGTTACTTTACAGGATCTATACCAATTCAGATACTGGGATTCTCATAAGAATTTTGCATCTCGCTCCTATTTTTTGGGAGGACAAGGCCAAGAACACCTTGAAAAACAATAAAGAGAATTTAGATACGAGGTTAATTTTATAACTTCTGTGCATTTGGAAAGTAAACAGACTATCTCCAAGCAGCACCTCTTACATTCTATAAAATAAGATAGGTAGATTATCATTGTGGGATAAATGAAGAACAGATGAAATGGGGTGTTTGAAAGAAATTACAATAAAATATTTTTTATTTCTTTAATGGGAAAGAACTGAACAGGCAGTGATGAGGTCATGGGAAGTAATTACTTTTACAAGGGTTATGAGCAGAAAGCAAAATTTTATCAGTTAACTTTCATCAGTTACTATGAAGATATGATAAGCAAATTTAAATATGGATATAATACAGATCTCTCTACACCCGAAGGGCTCCTCTGCTTGTACTTACTGAAGATGCCTTCCACCTTGCAAAATAAACAATTTGCCCCAGTCAGTGCTGAACAAGCATCATTGCCGTAGATGTCTGTGTGGTAGGGAAGGGGTGACCAGTGTGACACGTGGCATATCCACCAACCTAGGGGATGCTGAGCTCAGGTATACTCTGTATTTCTGTCACTCAGAGGCACAGGGAACCTGGATTCCTCAGGTTCTGGGTTTACTGACAGAAGTTATAGAAGTTGTTTTTTCTGGTAATACACCACAGTGTATATATACTCAAATAATATATACTGAAGGCCAGAGTTTGAATCACTGTACTCTTAAGATGCCTTCTCTTCCTAAAATAGTCTTCCTAAAAAAAGATCTAGACAAACAACTTTTATGTACTTCCTCCTTTCCTTTTATCTGTATAACTCCAAATTCTACCAGACACAATAAAATTTTCAGCTATGAACAAGGGATTACAGTAATTCTTAGGAGCCGTTGGGTTACAAAGTTCCATTTCTCTTCCCTTTAAATAGCTAGTAATTATTTATACTGTGATATGAAGCTTTTTGATAATGTTATTTAGATAGTAAATTTCATTATGCAGATTAAATAATAAAATAGCAACAGTGTAACACAGCTAATGATTTATAGTTGCAGGAATGAGAACCTTACAGCTTGAACCATCTCAGAATATTTGGAATAACCTTGAGGGCATATCAACATTCAAGTATCATCCATTTAAAGCTCTTAAAACTAATAAAGGATGAGCACAAAAGCTAATCTGGGGTATTTGTAATAAATTCTCCATTCAGAGGGACTTCAGGGTGCATATTTAGAATTTAAGTTTTTCTGAGGGCCAGGTTTATCTAAATATTTGCCTTCTTTGACACCTTTTGAAATTACGTAACTCATTATAAAAATACTGGCTTTTGTCTTGATGACATAATGAAACTGAACGTAGCAGCATAACCAGAAGAACTGCAGAACAGAGAAATTCCACTGATTGTAGGAAGCTTAAACAGTGAAAAGGCCTTGAAATGTATGTCCCACCAACAGGAATAGTCATAAATCATACGCGAATGCAGAAGAAGAAGCTGTCAATGGTGCTTAAATGCAGGATTGCACCGAAGTGAAAAGCACTGTTAGAATTTGGCAGTGAGAGGCTACCTGTATTACTGATTTGAACTTGAGCTTAAAGAGCCACCCCTTCAATTTAATATCTCATTCTGATGACGTTAAAGCAAACTCGCCACTAAATAAAACAGGGAGTTAAAGAGACATGTTGCTTGATATAGCAAAACAATGAAACAATTTAATTAGGCGATAATGTTTCTGGCACTGGAGTATATACAGCAATAAACTGCTTTTGTGGTTGATTAAATGCTGAAGTGAAGCAGAGCGTGAAATCTTTCTCAGAGGAAGGAGCTGCCTCTGGATCTTCCTGTTAGTCGTGGATCTCCCAACTTCAGTAAGGCAGCAGGTCTCACTCACAATTCTCCTGTGATTCTCAGCTGGGGATGTTGGGAGTGTAGCCTTCAGAGGATCCAGGAGATCAGCACTGACTTTGCTTCTGTTCATTTGTTGCATCACTGTGTGCTCCTGCGAGCAGTTCCCAAAGAGACTTTAACCCACTGGCTACTTACTCTCTGCTTTCATATACAACTTAGTAAAGCTATCATAACACTGTCTGGGAGATACAAGCACCCAAAAGAATATATATGCTCAGAGATGGGTTCTGCCCTATAAATTTCAAATAATCTGGCCAAATAATTTTGTAACTTGGCTTCTTTCACTTTTACAATTAAATTACAAATGCAGAATAACTTCCCATTGCTCTCGGAATGAGAAAAACAACTGATTTTTTTTTTTTTTTTTTTTTTTAATGAATTGAAAGCAACGTTGCACCCATCTCCTTCTTCATGCCATTTCTGGGGCATTAAAACATGTCTTACTGTGCATTGTCTACATTATTATCTGGCTATAGGTGCTTATCAAGAATTTTGATGACCTCTCATTAATAGCTATGTAAGGCTATTCTTGAATCATCTTATTTTCCCTCTGTGAAAGCCCCAAGTTATATCCTCATAAGGTAATTTACACAAGACCAAACCTTAACTTAAATTTGTTTTGGACTTGGAATAACTTTGCTATTGCACAGCACCTATTTTTTTCCCCAACTGTTATGTCTTTTTCCAGATGTATTCTTGTTGTTTGTGGGTACACTCTTACAGAATAGAAGCATTTTCTTTTAGATCATGGTGGAAGAAATAATCTCAATTATAGTGTAGGAAAAATAATTTCTTAATGATGTCCACTTTAATTTTATAGATGGACTAAAACTGCTGAAGATCATAGCTGCATTTCCTCAGAATTCTGCTACTTTCTGTTAAAGTACTTTCCAGACAACCTAACTTTCAAGGAATGTCCTTGGTTTGGCCATTACATAATTCAGTACTTCTGAATACTTCTGGGATGCTCTGAAGTTACATTTTTATATTTAAAAGTCTAATTGCCAAGTTCCTAGGTGAGCTTTTTAAATGCAAATTTAGCACATCTACCACCTCCATTCCTTTTCTGTTCCCATGATCATCAAATCAAGCACCCCTCTGTCAGTCTAGGCTTCCTTCAGATTTGTAACCTGAACTGAAATCTTAATGGCTCTTCCAACAATTAAATCTTTGACAAAAGATGGTATTTCTTCACCACAGAATGGCATGTTCAACAAAATGGCTTCCCTGGGGCCCAATCTCCATCTTTAAACAAAAACAGTTCTGGTTCTCTGGAGACATTATATTTATTGAATGTAAATGTCATAATAGCTTGACAGGTGTTGAGGCTTGTCTGAATTTTGTGATCCGAAGCTGTAGTATCCTACTGCCTGCCCCACAATTAATCTTATTGTCTTTGTAGGGTCCCAGGGTCTATCTGCCCAGATAACAAGGGGCAAAGTGACCTGTCAGTTAAGCTTAGAAAAGTGCTAAATCCTGAAAGAGCACTTAAATCCAGTACTTAAAAGGACCTCCTGTACAGAATTGCCTTTCCTACCTTTCAACACTTTCCCTAGATAAGATGATGGAGGAAGGGCAAAAGAAAATCAAAAAACATACTTAATAAGACCTTACCTTCCAAAGACCATGATTTATAACAAGATTGTGAGAACATTCTGAAGCTATTTCATGTTGAATTACAGTATACCTTTACAAGTGGCTGCTAAACTAGGAGTTCATGACAGTACTACTTGTGTTACTCTCATACCGTTCCTTGTGCTGCCACTAAAATTTAAAATGCGGTACATACAAAATAGATCTATAAATTTATATAGTAACTATCCCAACAAATGCAAACTCATTCTTAGTAACCATAAAATTACCTTCTGTTATCTATCACCCAGTGAATTATAGTTTCATCACTTAGAACAGCCAGCAAAACTGAATAACACTGCCTGTCTGCCCAGTATTTCACTGTTATATTCAATGCAAGTGCTGCAGCTTGCAGAGAAAAAGGATAAACAACAAAAAATTAAAGCTGAATATATGGTGTGGTAAATAAGGGTCATGTTATCAGCTCTGCACTGAATATAATTTTTAAAAGTCAGCATCTACCTCTTTAGCTTTTAGGTTGAACTGCAAATAAATCAATATAATTTTGGTCCCTAGATATGCCAACCAGGTTCTTACATTTATGGAGTATTCTACTGTCAAATTACTTGCATTAAACATGGAAACAGAATAACATACACGAACTGCATAGGTTTTCATAGGGTACAAATTGATATAACTGTTTCTTTGGCAGAGTGCTGGGAAGGGTAAACTCCACATTGTTAATAAAATTTTGCTCTTGTTCCTCCTGACAAACCCATGTGTACAGAAGACCCATGGAAAATCCACTTTCCCTACCCTGGACAAGTATGAAATGAAAACTCAGAGGAAGCTGTTTGTGATTAAAAAATTACAGATGGAAGATATTCAGTAATTTGCTATATGTTTGAAATAATCATTGCCTGCTCATGTATATTACATGTGCATAAAAGGCTGAATTCATCAGCTGAATTATTTTTCACTATTATTTACTCAGTCTGGTTAGCACCACGAGTGCTGCATGTGAAGCTAGGATCTGAACTCTTACAAAGAGAAACTGCTTTTGAGGAGTCTTTCAGTGGAACTCCTTTTTTAATCCTGTCTTCAAATAGCTTTGCGTTAAGAAAAAAAAAAAAAATACTGGAATTTGGCTCTTGGAGAATGGATTCCCAACTTATATTTTACCTAGATTCTATTTCTCAGAGCATCTGTTGTGATGTTGTTTTTCTCAAAAAGTGATAAGAAACATTTCAAGCTGTATTTCACAATTTATCTAGAGCTCATTCAATCAAAATGTGATAAGAACCTTTTTTGCTTTTCTAAAGTGTAAATAAAGCTTGACATCAGGCAGAAATCTAGGTCTTTTAACATTAACATTTGAAAATTGTGAATTGTTTGCCACCGAACTTTGATGATAATGGTCTTATAAAGGAATAAACAGGAAGGTCAAGCTGCCAGTGCCTCATATACAAAGAAGAACTAGAACATGCTGTCTGAATAAAACTAAATGTAATGTTAACCGATCTGCTACAAAGCACCAGGAATAATTTAGCATTTTAACCAAGCAATTGAAAGAGCAGATGAATACTTTTGCTTCACAATAGAAGGCTTAGACATTTGGGCAATGAACTTCCATAAACCATACTTCTTTTTGTTTTAATATTCATGTTTATTATACAAATAGCTTTTTTCTGATAAATTAGAAAGCTCATTTAAAAAGTTTGAGACAAGCTCAAAGAATGGAAAAAATTATCTCTGACATTAAGATAAAATGCACATTACCAACCCTATTCTGATTGTTTGGTTTAATGTGGAAGTCTTGGATTTGCTGCACAGCATCTGACTTGTCCTTTCAAGACTCTGCATATCTCTGCCTTATTATGGTCATTTCCTCTTCGTTTCTCCTGACTTCGTTAACCCAAGTGTCCCTGCCCACTTTCTTTTTTTTAAAACTTTCCATTATCCTTGCGTCAGTGCCCTCCTTCATACACCCTGTTAGAGTAGATGGGAACTTTTCTTTCTTGAACTTTCATTCAGATCTCTTCAGGTTTTTTTAGAATGATTTTAAAAAGCAAAACAAAAGGGAGAAAAAAAATATTTTAAAAAGTCATCTAGCATTTTCATTAAGTTCTTGTCAGCTGGCATGTCTCTGCATCACTTTAGTTTACATGATGGTTTTGTTTCTTTATCCAAGCACCATGCAAATAAGAAGAGACTCCATGGTCATCAGTCAAGTTACTTCAGCATGAAAGTTTTGAGGGATGGGAACTGGTCTTTTGTATAAATGGCATGTGCAATACCATCAACTGAAATGGAGCATTAACATATAATTAATTCTAGGCTTCAATGATATACTATCAATATAGCATTTTATACAGTGTGTTACTAAAAACTGCATCCTGAAACATTTTCAGTATTAAATACAGCTACAAAATTGGAGTAAAAACTATGAAGCGTGTAAGAAGTAAGAGCAAGCAGAACATTTTGTCTTCTATGTCCCTTCCAGTAGTGCCTGAATACTCAGAACTACATTGTGAGCTCCACTGAATCTAAAGAACTGCATTTTGGGGGGGTAGAAGTGACTGTTTTATATAAGAACTATAGTTTCTTATTTTAAGTTTAGGTCATTTCTTTCTTTTTTTTTTTCTTTTTTTTTTTTTTTTTTTTCAGTCAGACTAGCATAACAGTGTACCACTGACTATTCTGCCTCTTCCTAATAAGCCTTGGGTTTTACTTCACAAAGTGAAAAGAGTGGTGGAAGGGGTTTTTTTTGTCCAGTATGCTGACACTGCTCTGCATCAGGGCTAGCAGACAACACACTTCCTCATGTGGAGATGAACAGCTGTTTTCTGATGGGGTATTTCAGCAACCAGCAAGAGTGAAATATTCTTTTCAACAGACTTATTTGCAGCTTTATTTACAGATTATTCCCCACTTTTCAGATGGATGTCAGCTTTTCAGAGCTGATTAATTTGCCTAGAATATTTAAAAAGATCATAGTCGTAACAACAGCACAAAACAACCCCTGTTTAAACCCTTTCTCTCACAAGAAAATGCTGCTGTTTATGGGAAAACACGCAAAGAAAGCATTATGATGTCTAAAATATATCAGATGCGTACCAAAGTTAACTGATTACACTTAGATGACTGGTATTTGAAAGAATTTGAATAGCACCAAAATAGATAATTAGACAACACTATTTATGATAACCTGGCTCCCAGAAATTTATCAAAACCCCATAATATGTTGCACCTTTAGTTATCTAGAGCTGTTGAAAATTTCACAGGTTAACAAGATACTTGAGAAAATGAAGTACTAATTCAGATGGTTCAGGGACTGTCATCATAATTGTAAGAATTCAACCTGAAAGGCCAAGTTCCTTTCTAATATCTTCTGAAAAATTATTTTACCATACCTAGTCATATTAACTTGCTTGGTTTGGCTGTTTATATTTTTTCCCCTTTCAAAGTGTGAATGTATCTTGTACTTAATAATATTAACTGAATGTTGGAAGGAATTAACACTTCAAATAGCAGCCATGGAAGTGGGTGATGGTGTTGTGTGTAGGTAGGGTTGTTCACACTCCCATGTTGTAAGTTAACAGTTTCGGTTTACAGTGAAATCTTTCAGGCTAAGATGAAGTTTGTTCCAAATGTGTACTTAGCTTTTCCCAGGGAATTTAAGAACTATGCCTGCTGCATTATCTTCCAAATATTTAAATTTAAACAAGGAGCAATTGTTCACCCTAGATGTAAAAGAATACCTCAAGACATACACTACAAACGGGAAAACAGAAGAGCTTTTTAGATACTCAGTGTCTGCATATTTAGATGTATTTTCATGTCAATATTTAGCAGCTTATTTGAACAATGACTTGAGCCTCCATTTTAAACTAATCAATAGATATTTTTAATATTCTTTGAGATATTTTGTATTTGTTTCATCACTGTTTTCTGAATCATCTGTTCTACAAAACTGTGTTCGAGATAGGATGAACATTACTGCACAGCTGTATTTGTATTAATTAAAAAAAACCGCATGGTACCACTCATATCTATACAGCAAAACTCTTTTACCTCTTAGAACAGACTGGTCACCTTCAAAGAACCTGCTGAAATACTCCATGGCCCGCAATAATCTCAAAGCTATGCACAGGCACAGTATGAAAAATTGCTATTTGCCACAGTCTGAAACCCTGATGTGCACTTAGCTAACAAGTTAACAATATACATCATCCTGTGTCTGTGCTCTGGCCTGAACCCTGGCTTTTTTTGGTTTACTGCTATACATGTCACCAAGAAGTTCGAGCATGAAAACAACTTTGTGCTTTATTTATAGATTGCATTACATGAGATGTCATAAGAATACATAGAACTATGTTATGTGCAAAATAAGATACTGTCTACAACATTCAAAATTAATATAGACGTTTACATTATCTAGTACTCTAAGACCACATAAAGACCTGGCATACACCCAAAGTTTATAAGTAATGCAGAAAGTTTAAATTAGACTGTTATCAGGATGAGGATGAAAGGTAAATTTTGTAAGAGTTAAGGTATGTGAGAAGAACTTAAGGTACTGTATAAGCATACATTCTGTTCTATCTCTTGACTCATCTTTCTCAATCTACCTTAACCTTCCTGCTTGTCTCACCCACCAGTTATGGTTTATCTACTCAAAACTTTTTGCAGGAATGACTGATATTTTACTTACTTCTGCACAGCAGCTATACCAATGCAGCCAACCTGGCTTTTACCTTTATAAATGAAAACAAGAAGATTAAAACCAAACCTGAACATTCAGATGAATGAATAACACTCAACAGTGTCACTGAATATGGATGGAAAAAGCTGCACCCTTTTCCCACCTCCCTTGTTTCCCAGTTCAAAAGAAAAGCAAAATTGAAGCTCTGTTTTATGGTGCATACAAATCTCCAGATAAATGCAGATTGCTAAATTGGATGTCATATGTGTGTCAATAGTGCAACATATCACAGATACAGGTAATCTCCTTAAGGAATAGACATGGAGTTTAATGTGTCTGCTGAATGCCCTTTTATACTATAACAATATTGAGGACTCCATGACAAACACCTGACAGCCTAAACAAATTTCAGGCATGCACAGTAATGATGAAAAATCTTAAAGCATTCATACACTTTACAGTGGAGTGTCAAAGGTCTTTTGTAAGTCAGTGTATCTCAGTAAAACAGGAAAGTTTTAATCAGGAACTGCATCAAATAATCTGTCAATTACATTATTTGATTTTTGTGGCTCAGCTTGTCCTTAAGCTTGTTTTTCTATAACTATGTCAATATCCTTAAAGTTCCTACAGTACAACATGCCAGTAGCCGCTGTTTTGGCACAATTTCTGATACATTGATGCTTATCAATCTAATCATGTAAGGCTCATCTTCCAAAGGGAAACAACTGAAAGATCATAGCATCATATTTCACAGTGGAGTGGCTGTCATCACAATATATCATGCATGTATGCAAAGGTCATACTGTAAATCTGTTTCATTAGGGCCAAACTCTTACTGCCCCAGAACACAGAAGGAGAAGGCAGTACATGAGGGAATCATTGATGTTACAGTGATGTTAAAGAAGTCACTGCCAACATGTAATGTCCCACAGCCATTGCTGCATTTTACTATATATTTCTACCATGAAAAAGAATTTTCTTATGGACTCGCATTTCCACAGAAGGTTTTATTCTGTGAGATAGGAGTTCTATGGATCACAGGTATTTGTCATTGAAGACAAAAATTTCCTAAAATCAAGAAGTAGGACAATAAGATCAGATTGGTTTTTTTAAACTATATCTATTTTAATGTGTTCTGTTCTCACTGCAGCTTACCTCATTTTCTTACCTCTGTATTAACTCTGGCCAGTACTATGTAAATGGTAGGTTAGGTATGTTTTTCTATTTAAGGAAAGTTGTTAAAAGTGAGAGAAAAATTATTTAAGCATTAATTTTTCTGACTTTTCCCTCTCTATGGATGAATGTAGAATGACAAGGTAAAGCACAGATTTCCATACTTCCTTTTCCTTTATTTTATATGGCATATATCCACTAACTATGCCTAAAAGCATCTTAATAGGTGATCTTAATATTCTTTATCCTTCCGGATTCCTCTGCTTGTTTAAGTCAAATATGAAATTTTCAGATGTATTTATAAACATTTGACAACTGACCTCTTTCTGTATTGAAGTGAGCTATATGAGCTACACATTACTGAAATTTTAAGAGATGATTTTAGAGTCCAGACCAGATGTTATCAGAGATCATCATCTTGCTATTTCTCACATTGTGTTCTAGTTAGCCCATGTGATCACTAGTACATGGGTAGACTGTGATTCACATGGTGGTTTTTAGTAAGGCATTTGAAACATAGTCACTGATTTATTCGCATATCCATAATCTTTTTTTCCCCATTGGTCAAACTTAAAAAAGGTTGAGAGACCTTTGACTTATGTATTTCGGTAATGGCTGTTAAAATCAATTCTAGCATTAAAGTCTCTAAGAATGAACAATGCATTGAGTGGAAAATTGATTAAATGGTCAAAGAACAGTCCTTGGTGGCCTCGTTTGCTTTTTCAATTAGTACAGATGTCACAGCTGGTCTAGGTGGCTCTCAAACTTCCACAAAAAAATGTCCTTGAAGCTTTGTCTTTTTGTGAGCCTTTTTCTTCTCAGATCATTTTGTATTGAAGTTAACACTACGATACTTTTTGTACTCCATTTTTGCAAGAAAGCAAACAGTCACATAAATGAATTGTGCATTTGACTGATAAGACACTAATAGGAAAAACAGTTCTGTTAGGTGAACCAGCGTGCTTTTGAAGAACTTGATTTCTGTGTTCTGATGGATTCCACTTGAATTTGTTTCCCTCCTTTAGGAATGATGGAGGTCAGTTCATGCGTGTATTTGTCAGAATGCATCTGACAAGGATATGACTCATAACTGCAGTTACCTCAGATTGCTTTTGACCAGAATTCCTGGGTCTACAGGTGAAGAACTGATGGGAACATATATGAATTCATTTAGGAGAGCTCCAGTAAGTCATGTGATTAAGGCACTTAACTGGGATTTAGGTGATCTGAGTGCAATTCCAGTCCCAGTTCTGCTACAGACTTACAATTTGATGTTGAGAAAGTCATCCTGGGAAAGATTTTTCATGAGCTTTTAACAATTTTTTTAGCATAATTCTGTTTCTATTGACTTCTACATAAAAAGAGTTCCCAGCATATGCCATGACATGGCATATCATGGCTGTATTGGTAACCTATCACTGTGTTGTCTCTTAGAAACTACAGGTAGGGTAGATAAATCCCTAACTTCATTGCTTTAAATGAAAATGTTAGGGATTAAATTAATTTCAATGTGCAAATATGTAGGACAAATGGATAGGAGATTGTAACCTTAACTGCACTGTTTCTCTCCTTTACCTGCTCTGACTGCCATGTAACATTCATAAATGCAAACACTGAGATTGTTTCTTTATTTTAGCTATGCAAACAATTTAGTTACAATAGGCAGTAGGTTTCTTTTTTAGTGCTTTAATGTTTTATTAATTTAATTTTCCACAGTCAAATTCTTTTTTTCATTTTGCCTTATAGCCTAAATTTCCCCTGGTATTTGTAATTATATTTGTTTGTGATTATACTGCAACATACTGTAATTCTCGACCAGCTGACAACGAACTAGAATTTCTATCTAATGTCTTATTAAAAATACAAATAAAGACTGACATTAAGATCCCTTAATTTATTTTTTTACAAATTCAGAAATCAATTGCTTGATTAAACTTAATGCATTTAAAACTATACATTTCATCAGATGTATAAAACATATGAGCCAAAGTCAGGTCCCTTGTTGAGTGGTTATAACTACCAGGTTGCTGCATGTTGTATCAACCTGTGCATGGACTGAATTTCTGCCATGATATTTGGAATAATAGAGAACTGTATAATGGATTAAATGCCTGGCCTTTCAATGTTAGTGGTCTGTTTACAAGTGAAGCCACTGCCAAATACTTCACGATACCCCCCAAACGAATCAGATAATTCTGCAGTTAAACATGAATAAAACAAATAGTTTGCAGCTTTGGTAGTAATCATTTAGTGTCCTAAATGATGAGGCTTATTTAACATTATTTTGTGTTTCGTAAGATAAAAACTGCATTAGTCTAAATGCTTGCACTGGCCTCTAAGGAAAGTCTGTTGATTAACCACTTCAACAGCATCAAGTTCTTTGATCCATCTACATTATTTCTTGTTGTTCCTTCAGCCACCTAGTATCAGGACTTTTTTTCTGTAAGGGTAGCAATAAGACATAAAGTTGTGGATAAAGCTTCATATCTGAGCCTGGGAGTAAAGCAAAATGGTTTCTGAAGGGATATAATTTGTATAAAGGGCTGGGACTGTGGTTCACCAGAGGTTTTTCTCTGGGTGATTGCTGTTACTTCTTCCCTTTTTAGGGAGAGACTGTGGAAGATAACTTTTCTTTTTCTGTGGCACAAACTTTTTATTTCTCTGTAGATAAAATGTATCTGGAATGACTGCAATGCATTTCACATTTACTAGCAATGAATCTTGACCTTTCTTTTTCAGATATGGTGTCCTCTGGGAGACAAACTCATCCTGGGACATGAGACACATAAGATATGGTTAGATTTAAAAGTTCTGATTTTTATATTTGGGGAAGAAGGATTCTAATTAGAAAAAAATGCTATAACAGGCAGGTAATTTTTTTTAGTCCTTAACACTAAGAACTCCTTTTTTTTATAGAGAGCTACAGCTAGTAATGAATAGGGTAATTTGTTCCTGAGGTTGAAAGCAGGATGGCCTTTTTTTGAACATCCTACTGTAACAACAGACTTCTGTTCCAGTCAGCTTTCAGATGGGTCAAACAGCACAGTTCTCTTGGGATATGAAAACCTGGGGATTTAGATTTGGGGTGCTTGATCCTTACTGATGGGAATGAGCAGAAGGTTATGAATAGTGAAAACCTGAACCAGAATGTTTAATTCTGGTGCAAGTGGTTGTGTTTGGCTTGTATGTTGCAAGGAAGAGCTATTTCATGAGATTGCCCATGATGATATGGCTAATAACTATTCAAAGCTATCCATAATTTGAGAAAGGAATTATACATGGCTTCTCTTGGTAGAATTAACACGTGATTGTTGAGTACTATAGGTATGATTTTAGCTTTCTTTGACTATGCAGGAAAACTTCTGATTTTACTGAAGATAGTATTTCAAAGGCATGTCTTACAATCATTTCATGATGAAGGCCAAGTGGACAATATTCTCTGTCCCAGTTCCTACCTTAGGTTTTCCAGAATGTAACCATTCCCTGTGTGAATCTGGAGATAGAGCTGAACAGCTGACATACAGACAAATTTACAACTCTTACCTCCATCCCTGTACATTGCTGAAGTTCTTTACTGGTATTCACTGGGATTTCTGTTGTCGGTGATTTTCAGAGCAGTACAGGTTGGTTTCTAGACTACCATAATGAGTAGAAGGTTATAAGTGGTTAATTGTTCAATAGTACAGTGTCATCAGCAAACTCTGCCACCTTGCAATACTCTTACTCCAAATTATTAAAAAAATATATTAAACAACTTGATCGTAGTACTGACCCTTGAGACACTCCATTATTAATATATCTCTTCTTTGAGGTTATAACTATTTATTTCCTATCATTTAATCACTTTTTAATCCATGACAAGCCTTTGCCCCTTACTTCATTGTTATTTATTATCTTTAATATTCTTTTATGAGGGACCTTTTCTAAAGCTTTTTGAAATCCAAGTAAATTATGTCCACTGGGTCACGTTCATCTACTGCCTTATTAATATTTTCAGAACCTTCTAACACATTAGAGAGGCACAATTTTCTGTTACAGAGAGCTTGTTGGTTTTTCCCTTGCCATATATATTATGGTTCCCCAAAAGTTACACTGTTTTTTGTCTATTTGATTTTCAGTCATTGTAACAAACTAAGTCTCAAGACAACCTCTAAATCCTTAAAAAAAAAAAAAAATTAGAATCATGCTAATGACTTCCCAGTTCTCAGGAAGTGCTGTGATTGGTAAGGGTATAGTATGATTTGTTATTAAACTAGTCAGTCAGTAAAATAATTTGAAGGATGACTCCAAAACTTACTGTGAAGAAGATTCAGTTCCAAAACAACCAATGTATTTTTTTGTAAAATAGCTTGGAAAAGGAGCTTTATCGTCTTATTTCTTCAGTAGTGTTGAAATATATATAACTTCTTAGATGATTTAGCCAATTCCTGCACTTATAATGCTCAACTCTTTAGTAATAAATACCAAAAAAATCAGTTTTCATATACCTTTGTTATTTCTAATAGATTAAAATAGATGAAAAAGATGATTCTGAAAATCTTGCTTTTTAAAAATTATGTCAGAAGACTCAGGAAATCTTTTCCACCTGGCACAATTTTAGTACTTGATGCTTTCCAAAGTTGCCATTGTGTGCTAAGGCTCTGTCTCCTATGAGAGAGGTCAAGAAAAATTGTTCTAGATTGATGACTTAGCCTTTCACCTTGTGGGGCCTTGGGTAAGAAAAAACTGATCAAAGGGAGAAAGAAACAAGAGAGCTTATGCTGGTTTGTTGACCTCAGGGAAAACTTAAATTTTAGATCCAGAGCAGCAATTAGGACTGAGCAGCAATATCCAAACATGGTATTTGCAGGAAGGTCAAATGAGAAAGTGGTGAGGAGAGGTGTAATTATTCCAAAAATTTGTTCTATCTCTCCAGAGGGCAAAACATGGAAAATGCAGAGTCCTTCCTCTCTTCTTGTTCCTGAATATAAGGATCAGGGAGTTAGTCTGGGACAGAATGGCACAGAATTAAGGACAGCATGTGGTCAGCAGAAGTACGAAGAAATTGTCTTCTCCTTGGAAGATGAGAAGGACCTTGGTGTCCTTGCAGGCAGCTGCAGGCATTCTCAGTCTGTCACAGAATCATGGACATGTAGACAAGGCACTACAGGTAATCGGTAAGTGGTGAAAAGTTCAAGGAGAGCTAAGTCTGAAATCCCTCCTAGAGTGTGAGGTCAGAGCAGGATGCAGGAGCTACCTGGGGCAAGAAACCAAAGTTCGTCCAGCAATTGATACAGCTTCTCCAGTCACTATTGTACTGGATCTGAGTGTTGCAGACCCAGCTAGAATATACAGATTGTTCTATATAGAATATATGACTGATATTTGGGATTTGGGGCTTCTTCTCAGCAATACTCTGTTGACAGCCTTACTGCAACAGAGTATGGGACTGGAGTTCTGACTAAGTTGCCCAAATATGACGATGACGACATTTGTGGTCAGGCTGGAGTTTCTGGTTCTGGAATTATCAGATTTGCCAGATTCAAAACTGATAGGGCTTTCAGGCAATTGGGAGATAAATAGACCTGAAGGATTTACACTGTGTCCGTCACATCCAACAAGTCAGGTTTAAGGGACTATGGTGTCACTACAGCAAAAGTGGATGTGCACAGTAAATCCAGGCCATGGAGTACTGCCTTGGTAATTAAGATCTGGACACTCAGATGGTGGTGCAGTAGTATATGGCCGGTATAAATGGCAAATTTTAACAAAGACAGAAATTATTTTTCCTCAAAAAACTGCAGGAGGAGTAGCAACAGAAAAAGTATCCATTTGACAGGTAGGAATCTGTGAATCTCCTTGGGTTTTTTTCAGGTTAAAAAAGTACCTGGTCAGTGTTGTTATTTCTTGAAAATTGTAGAGCTACACACATTGTTGAGGTCATATTCTTTATTTAATTTATCACTGGACTTATAGTCCGCTTCCAGGTCTTGTATTCCTTTGTCAAAGCAATGTGGATGGACTCCATAGCTTGCACAGCTTTTGAATAATCATTCGCATGTCCATACCCCTGCTGGGATAGACTGTGTTCGAAGGAAGCAGAGTTGGTTTATATGACACATTATTTCAGCGACTGTGTCTTATCAGAAAGTGTTTGAGATCAAGGTAAATGATTACTTTTTCACTGCTAGCTGAATGCAATTCCTAAATTGCAGAGTTTTCCTAAAAATTGTGGAAGTAACAACTAGAGCTGTCTACTCAAGTCATCTTGTTAGCAACATGGTCTTATGCCACATGAAAAATATCAAATCACTGAAGTCTGAGAAGATTAAAATAGTGATAGACAGGAATTCAGCAATATTAATGGATTCCTAAGAGGCAAAAATTATGATAGCGGGTTGGGTTTGTTGCCAGTGGAACAAGTGAGGTTGTGAAAACTAGTTTTTAAAATTAGTTGTTTTTTGTTTTGTTTTTTTTTTTTTTTTTTTATGGGAAACTATGCAGAATTGTTTGTTGAAAGCAACAAAAAAGTAAAAGTTTCCATTGAAAACTGAAATCTTTCGGAATTTCACCTTCATTTGGCTGATTTTCAGCATGTTCTGCTTTTTCAGTACAGAAGCTTCTTATCAACTTTACTGTTTTTATTACCTAATAAATCTCCAACTTAATTATAGTTAATATAATGTATTCAGAAAGCATGAGTAAGACTTCCAGAATTCATAGATTTGGGTTGTTTTTTTAAAAAAACCTGTTTGGGGTTCTCCTTGTTTGACTTCTATCTTTCACACTTTGAGGAAATGCTCTAATTTTTTTCTGCTTAGGTATCAGGATGAGAAACATGATATTTTTTTTGTGAAAGTTAATAGCCTCTTAATTAGTATAAAACTAGGAGCTATGTCTTTAAGAAAAGCATCAAATATCATGAGGCTAATAATAAAATTGCAAGACCTGGCAATATTGTTATCCAAAAATGAATTAAGATTCTTTATTTTGCCAGAACAATAGTCATTTGTCTCAAATTTATCAGTAGCCTTTTAACTTTTACAGTTATGTCAGAGGTGTGGAAACATTTATTTTTATTTCTTACCTACAATTTACTTGTCTCTCTCTTAACGATGTTGTCTGGGTCTTCAGGCAAAGTATTACACATCAACTTGTCATTAAGTCACAGTTTTGAAATAGATCTCTTTACTCTATCCTGTGTATCCACTGATAATTAAATAAGAACGCCAAAGTCCTTTCTTTCCAAACAAGATTTTTTTTTCTTCTCTGTCTTTATCTTTTCTTTGTTTCTAATTTTTATTCTTCCTCTTTCATTTTCTTTTCTTCTTCCTTTTTTATTCTTTTTTTTTCCTGTTTTTCATTCACTTTTCATAGTCATTAATGTCCTCCTGCCTTGAGAACAGAAAGAAAAAAACCAGTAAATTATGTTTAAATGCTAGCTGAACTGTTAAGAAAGTTGTTGATGCCTTTATTTACATGTCCAGGACAAACTGGTACTCTGCTATGCTGGCTCATACAGGCTATATGAAAATGTCACAATTATTAGCAAATAATGTGTTTTTTTTCAGATATTGGTACCTGTCAAGACATAAGGAGAACCTTATACCCAGTATTTCAAAAATACTCCTTTGTAATTTGTTATGCATACTACTGATGTGTGCCTTAGTGGAACATCAACATTATTAGGTAAGCATCCATGTAAGACTAAAGATTATCTGTTTTGTAAGATACTAAATACAGCCCCTCTGTGCAGAATTGATGTGATATGTCTTAGCCAGGAAGGCAAGATAGGACTTGATGGTGTCAAAAATGAGGGGCTGAACCTGCCCTGGTCTTGCTTAGGGAAACAGAGAAGGGTGGAGAATGAAGAAAAGACAGTGACAGGGTGGAAAGCCACAAAGGAGAAAAAGCATGAGGGACCGAGCCCCAAAGAAAAACTGCTGTCACTGGAAGGATGGCAGAAATGGGAGGCTGAGGTGATGCCTGTGGGAGGACACAGCCCAAACAGCCCAGCAGACACTACTGGCCATCCTGTTTTCCCCCCACCCTATGCCCACCCTGGCTTTAAAATTTAAAATTATATTCCATGTCATTCTAAATGCCCCACAACTTAAAAATGAGAAAAGATACTTTGTTTTTACTGTTATTACTCTACCATTCCTATAGGAAAAACCTCATCCTCTCCACATTTTGTCAGCTCACTAGAACACTGAAGAGTAGCAGGCGATGTTCATGATCAGAAGACTTAGATATACAGATATCTTCAGAACATGTAATAGCCTTTTAAAGAACCCAGCTTGTTTTGTGCTTCACTGTTATTCTTGCTCTCAGAAGTAATGGTCATAAATAGCACTGCAAAAATATCTTGCATGCTGCATGTAGATTGATACTGACTTCCTAAGGGTGTTTTTCTTCCTATTGGTATTGGTATACATCAGTCAGGAGCAATGTCAAAATTCAGTAGACCACTGAGCTACATAAGTGCCAGTTGCTATCCATTTAAGAAGGATAATCTTTTTAGGCGCTGGATATTAGAAGCCTAGATTATTACTTCTTGGTTTTAATTCTGTACATTTTTACAACACGTCAGATTCATTACATTCTTAGTTTTATTGCACTCTGAAAAGACCATCATCCATTATAACCATCAACACTTAGTTCAAACACAAGACTGGGAATCTGCTTTACACATCATCTATGATCTCTGACAGATCCTAGGAAGTCTCTGCTACATATTTTTAACTCATTTTGAAAAGCACATTGAAAATGATTTCACTACAGGTCAATATGAAAAACTGAAAAAAAAAAATCCCAAACCTACCCCCCCCCCCCCCAATTTACAGTAGTAAAGTAAGTATGACACCTGAATTTTAAGATATTTTCTCTCTGATATATTAAAATAGTTCTATGCTTCAGTGTTTTCATCTCTGGCCTGTACAGCTGTGGTGGATCAAGCATATTCTAGATCATGCGGTATGTTCTGGGTCTCATCTGTTTTACAAATTATGCTTTCCATACTCATGTTCAGTTAGAGTAGCAAACTATACACAGGAAAGGTAACAGCAGAGAGCAGAACACAAGCTCAGGGGCTCTTCTTGTACCTTCCCAGTCACATGGGTTTATTGTTTCTTCCCCTCCCTTGCTAGCTTCCACATGTTCAGATTGCAAATTCTTAAAGGCAGGTGTATAAAAAAAGAGTTTGTATTTTATATACTTTGTATAATATTATAGATAATATTATATGCATTATAATATTATTGGGTTTATACTTTTATATATTTTTTACATAAGTTGTATATTTGAAAAAATTTTTTGTATAATAGAAAAATAACAGCCTCTCCCCACTTGCCCGTTGCCATTTCTGTTCCTTCACATTTTTGTGTTATGGTATCATATAATGCGTTTTCATCCAAATTATTGTGCAAGTGTGTGCAGGATCATAACAATAAATGCCTCTCAACACCAATTAAAAACAAGACAAGTAAATCCACAATGGATATTTTCCAATAAAAATGAAAAAAGGAAATAGCTCTGGGAATATTAAGATGACCAAAGTGGAGGTTCTGAGGTGAAATCTACAGTACAAAAATTGGATCCTTATTTGTTTTAGTAGACGTCCTGGGAAAAAGAGTTCTAACTCTTTTAAGCATCGCTTTCCTTCACAGGTTTTGGGAGTCAAGCATCCAGGTGGAAGAAAGCTCTGTGGATAACATCAATGGAGGTCAGGTCAACTAACCTTGTTGATCTGCGGAGGGGATATAATTTGGTCTGTCTGGCCTAGTCTTCCTGTCATGTCGCTCTCCAAGAAACTAAAATCTATCTCGGATACCTGAACTACCATAGAGGATCTGCTTCCTTGGTAAACCAGTGTTAGAAAAGGACAAAACCAAAAGCCTCCTCAAAAGGAGGTGGGTACTGGAAGCAGGACTCTCAAAGTCTAGTGTGACAAGAAGAGAACCTGTCCTTCCTAACCATCATTTAAAGATGGTGGTAGATCACCCATCGAGGGCCAAGGACCTGCTACCAGAGGGAATGAAAGCTAATGGCAGCCCTCCTACACGTGAAAATAATTAATGAAAAATTTATGACCTGTATTGTAGAAATTGCTGCTGGATAGTCCCCAGATAAATTAAATTAATAAAGTTGCAGCCTAATTAAGCCATATCTTTCTGTTTTCTTGCATAGCTAGGGCAATGATGCAAACTCAGCAGAACAGAGAAAGGGAAGGATAGGGTTTAAAGGGCTGAGGTTTGAAAAGCAGAAGACTCAGTATATTAAAAAGAAACTCTAAATAAAGGGGCCATAGACAATGTCAGCAGAGATTTTTTGCTATGTTATTATGTTTAATTTTAAGAGCATTACAGTTTATGGAAATTTCAGAACTGTACAGAAAAAAACATTTTGGCAGTGAAGAAAGAAAAAGGAATTGGTGCTGTGAGATACTTTTTCACTGAGTGAAATAGGTGAGTGCATTTTAGAAGAAAGTGAATGAAACTATAGAATTTTAGGTGATGGACAATAAAGAATGAAAGAATTTTTTTCTATTGTATTTGAACTTTTAAAAAACCCCTACAGTATGTTTAGAATTTATCTTTCAAATAGAATCAAAAAGTCAAAATAATACAGAAATAAAGCATG
Source organism: Strix uralensis (assembly GCF_047716275.1). NCBI lineage: Eukaryota > Metazoa > Chordata > Aves > Strigiformes > Strigidae > Strix > Strix uralensis. The sequence continues at coordinate 92,985,923 of NC_133973.1, forward strand.
CAGTTTTATAGAATTTAGAATTATAGAATTGACTTTGACAGTTTGTTAGACTGTTTTACTGGAAACTCCCAGGCAGAGTTGACTGGAAACTTTTATCATACCGACATTTTTTTCTGTTTGAGTTTTCTGCAGTCTTTTTCAGTTATCCTGAATTTCATAGTACATAAATTATTATATTTTTTGTGGCCCTTTCATTACATTTCTAATCTATTTTCACATCTTCAAAGTGTTAACTTTTACAATTTATAGTAATACCAATATTCAAAACCACTTGAGATGGAAATGTATTAGATTATTCAGAGGAAAAAATCATTATTAAGTCTACATTATAATCTTGTATTCATTAGCTAAACTGTGATTTAGAAAATAATTTCTATCTTAACTTTAGAATGAATGGTGAGGATGTTTCATTCTCTTTAATATTATCCCATGAGACAGAACAGTATTTGTTTAAATAAGAAAGTGGAACTTGCTTTGTAAAGTAATTCCTGATCACAGGAAACTAATGGGGTTTGCAGACCTAGACTTCTTTTTCTGTATCTTGAATGTGGAGTTTTCCCTGAAAACAAGTAGCAACAAGATTTGATCAACTTTGAGTGCCTTTATGAACAATGATAAAGTTTCTAAACTCTCCTGGACCGTTTAAACCTTTAGTACTCTTAGGTTTAAACCTAAAACTCTCTGCTAAACAAAGGATGAAGATCTAACTGAGCTAAGGGTAACTGCCATCATCAAGTGCAGTAATAAACAAATCTAAAAATAACATTTTTAGTCTTTGAAAAATGTAATACATCTTAATGCAAGAAGTAGTGCAGGTTTGAACACGATTTTCAGTCCTGTTAACTTCGATAAGACATCTCATGCTTAGAGCAGAGTTTTTATGTGTCTTGCCAAAATATGGCCACCACAGCAGTCATACTCATGTCCACATGCATTGGAAAGATCAGAGCTGCAGCAGTTTTTTTCCAGATCCCTTTTCCAGATCTGACAGCAGCAGTTTCTAGGACACTACACTTTCAACTCATAAAACTCATGTTTTGTTTTATTTTATTTTCTTGTGGCTTTATGGAAATATATTCAGGTACTTACTTCCATTTGCACAATTGTGTTTACACGTTTCAGATACAGTTCATGATGTGCTATTTTGTGATTTCCAAAGTTACTAATATTTACCTTTTTAAATGTTCAGTACAGTGAATTAAGTCATCTGGCTAATCAAGCAATGTACAGACAGAATAAAAGTGTATGAACAATAGAAAGGAGTTACAACAAATTTTTTGAGTGCAGTGACATATTATCTGTTGGCAATAAAACTACATATTATGTCTACATTCTATGTAATTATTCTTTGAAGTGAAAAATTTCCAGATTGAACTTTCTCAAACTTTCTGACACAAATTGCTTTACTAGATATTGATTTAAAATTAGAAGCAAAACTTGTGAGAAAAATGAACATTTGTTACTTGTCTTGACAATGCATGAATAAATTCCTTACTTTTCTGAACTTCAGTTTTATTAAGTAACTTTCTGTAAGACAAGTTTCAGCAGATCAGCACAAAATTTTCTTAATTTCATTACAGGCTGTAAATTAAAATTAATGAGGCTGACACCCACAATTAACAATGAAAAATGCAGATTGTTATAATTACTTAAGCAATAACATTGCTTTACATAGAAGACTTAAGGTGCTCCACAAATTATTTACAAGTGTTACATAAAACACAAAAAAATGACAATTTCAATTTATTTTGTCAGTATAAAAAACAAAAATCCTTACTAAAACCTTTCTCAATTGGGAATCTCTCGCCATGCATAATTAAGCAAATCTGATTGCAATTAAGCCTGGCTTCTACAGTGGAGTTTTAATTAATGCAAATCTGGCATCTACATCTATAAGATTAATTTTCATGAATTAAAAGAAAACAACAAAGCATATTTGAAAGTGCAGTTGTATTGTTGAAAGGATGGAATGCAAAATCTGATTATTTTTCAGTCTTCCATGTGGATAGCCTTTGACTTATACTTTGAGGGATATTTTATTTGGATCTGTTGTTTTGTTTCTCAAGACATTATTAAGCAGGATCATAGCAATTACACTAAGCTTCTTCTAAGGAACATCTTTAAGTGTAATTATATACATTTAGAAGAAGAAATTAATGATAATATAGGCTAAGGAGTGAGGGCACCATTACACTATACAATACTTTTTCTAAAGTCATCGTTCTTGTCTCTCATGTGGGGCCTAGAATATCTTGTGGAGTCTGTGGGAGTACTTGAGATATTTTCAGGTATGTTTTAATAAGATTTCCTCTTAAAATCCCAAACCTGGAATGACATTTATAGGACAGAAGAATTTTTATTTTTAATTTATTTAGCAGTGTGCTTTGAACTGATTTTTTAAGTGTTTTCTCTGTCTTAAATAGGTTTTTATTTAATTTAGTTTCTCTAAAAGAAAAAGAAAATTCTTTAGTGGGAATTCTGTTCCTTCAAAATTGTCCATAAGAGTCACCTATTCTGTCATTCTTTCCACAAAAAAAAGTTCTGTTTTAGAAATCACATGTCTTGTCTTGCTCCTAAATACAGTACTATGTAATTTTATTTTCTCATTTTTGCAATAAAACAATCATATGGAAATGGGCCATTAGCAAGAGCAACAGATATTGCATTAAAAAGCTATTCTTCTCACTGACGTGCAAGAAGGTAAATAACTCCTATTTTCATTCAGTAGCTCCATACAGATGTAAGAAGCCAGGTAATTCCAAGGAGGTATTTATCCAGTTGGCAGAAAAGCTATGTCTGTTGTGAAAAGCTACAATTTTACCTTTCTTGAAATATATTCTCGTATTTTATCCTAATGTTAACCATAGTTGCTGTATTTTTCCTTGGTCTTGCTTTTTAAAAAATGTGCAGTGGGTATGCATCAATTCCTTTTTAGTCCAGGGTGAGAAGGCTGAGCCAAACCCATGTTGGAGGGAAGGTGGGTGCCAAGATACAAGTGCTCTGGGAGAAAATGAACCACCAGAACTCTTGTATACAGACTGCTGGAGGTGTGTGATCCTGATGTGAGAAGTAAAATTAGAAGCAGTGTAGTTTTTCTTCGTATCTAATCCAGCTTCTTTCTAATTTCTTTCCTTTTCTATTCAAAACACAGAAATTTCCCTTTTGTTATGTGAAATACCATCTGAACTGAAGATTTCCCAAAGATGCTTTATCAGAGGAACTGTTCTTTTATATCTGTATCAGGGAGAGTCGAAAAGCATCTCCTCAAAGGTCTGTAAATGCTGCCACACTTGGTTCACAGAGTATAGTTTCTATTATGGCTCCCAAAGGTAGCTTCCAAAGCACTGCACTGAGGGTTCTCATGGGGCACTAGAAAAAACAGAAGGTGAGTCCAGCCTTACAATCACATGCACTGCTTTTGCAGGGGTTTTATTGACATAAAGTGCAGCATTCTATTTATTTTGGTGTGGTGTGATTTACAACATAGTCAAACTTACAGATTTTTTAATAATTACATTTTTTTCCAGTATTAAATGATAGTATTTATTTTGGTTGAAGTTAAAGTCTAGCGTTACAAAGTAGTAATAGCAGGTTTAGACAGAAGATTTCTAATTTGATTTTCCAAATTGTCAGCTCAAAAAGCAAGGTAATGAGCAGAAGATGTCCTGAAGTCTCAGCTTCTGCCTTTGCAGGTCTGGAAGAGCAGCAGTATAAGTGCTTTGTGACTTACATGATAATCTTTTTCACTGGAATAGTCAAGTGTCCATCACTGTCTCCCCTGTCTAATTTAGACATAGTTGGCACTAAAAACCTGTGTTTAAGCACCTGTATTGCTCCCCTAAGGTTTGTGTTTGCATGTTTGGCTTTTTTAATTGTTTTTACTGTGTGTGTGCAAAAGGAAGACATTTGTAGTTATATTGTCTGTCAGTATCCTGTGTTTGATAATTTGGACAAAGCTTGAAAACAGGGTCCTTAACCTGTATTGAGACACATAAATATTTAAGCATGTTTTGTAGATTGTTGAGTATTCACAGCTCATTTTGTTTTCACCTTATGGAGACTCACTGCTTCTGAAAGACTAGATTGCTTGAACGTAGAAAGAAGGCGGCTAGTTTAAACGATGGTAAAGGAGAGACTTGGGCATATGTTGCATGATTCCCAGCAGGGATACTGCTGTACTTTAACAGCCCCATCTGTTACCCCTAGGTACCTAGCCCCACCTGACTGAATCAGAGCACCAAAGCTCTAAACTTTTGAAAGCGTTAGATGCTTATATGATTTGTTTAGGCACTCTTTGAGTTCTAGAAAACCCTTATCAAAGATCTCTTTTAGAAAGCCACAGGCATGTTCAGATTCTCACCGTTCTTTGGGTCATGTGTCATTTCTCAGCACACCTCCATCCACTTGTGGTTCTGAAAACTACCACCATGACAAGGCAGTTCCCAGCTTTCTTTTTCTTCATTCTTTTCCCCTTTTAAAAATGTCTTTCCAATATTTTATTTCTTCTTTTTTCTTATCTTTTTTAAAAATATTTTTTCTTTTCTCTTTTTTTTCTTTCCTCCCCCTTTCCCCCCTCTTTCCCCCTTTTTTCCCTTTCTCTCCTTTTTTTTTTTTTCTTCATTTTTTTTTCCCTTATATTTTAAGATGGGGTAAAGCAGTCATTCCTCCTAGAAACTGAGAAGCAGTGTTTCTGTCTGTGTTTCAAACCTGTATTGTTCAGTATCATTCATTCTTCAGTGGCATGTTCCAACCACCAGGTTGGCATTAGTTTTGCTAAAGGTCCCTGCCCCTTTGTTAAAAGGAGTAAGGAGGAATCAAAGGAGGGATATCAAAGGGGCAAGGTAGAGTAAGTTTTTTCTATAGCACAATGCTTAGAACAGTCTTCTGCTATTGCAAATCAGTGAAGTTTGTTTGGTGTGGTTTTTTTTGTTTTCCACAGTTTTTGTTTCCCAATGATTTTCAGCAGTCATGACGTTTTTCCACATCAGTTGTGTAGGAGACCAATTTTGTAGGCATCCTCTGAAAAAAGTTAATGTGCATGCACACACACATGTACTCTTGAAAAAAGGCGCATCCCACAGAACACAGCACCAACTACTTTGGTTAAAATTGTGGTTAGAGAAAGAGGTTGTGGTTCCCCTTCCTTTCATACAATTAGTTAATGAAGCTTTTCCTGAAAGTTTTATAACATTGTGGGTGAGGAATAAATTAAGACATCAAAACTCTTAAGATCAGAGAAAGATTATCAAAGTTAATGAGAATAAGGGAAATTAAGAGATCATCAGCAGCAATGATACCAAACTGAGAACTAGGAAACCAGTCCAGGAAAATCTAGAGACTGTTATGCCAGTCATTAATCTGAAGACTATGATTAAAATATAAGAAGTGATTCCATCAGCTTGTTGTGCAAACATGCTGAGAACATCCCTCTTCTGTCTTGAGTTTTTCAAAGAAGCCTAGGGCCATTAGGCACCCAAATCCTATTAATAAATCCTTGTCTTGCTCTACACCTTTTCAACATCTGAAAAATAATAAAGGTACATTCAGCTGGTATTTCCTGTTTAATGTTCATTATGCATTGAAGAGGTATTGAGAAATAGTTTTTCTCATGCAGTTATGAAAGAATTATAAAGGTCTTTCCTGAGTGAGTGAAATAAGTGCAGATTCTGTAAGTCTATGCCAAAATCTATTTAATTAGGTCATCATTCTTAGGAAAATAATGCAGCAGCAGCTTCAGAGAAAGTGCAAGGCATGACACATTTGAATTAACTCTATTTAATTAAAGGAGCAACTTCCGAGGGTCTCAGATTTCATGGGACAATCCAGTTGTCACTGTGACTGCTACTACATGCATCCTAGAGCTCAGATTTCTTGTTGCATTTGTCAATTTTGTTTTGTGTTGGAAATACCTTGTTTTACATGTGCACTGATCAGAGCAAGAGGAAGAGACCAGCTAGGTGGGACAAAACTGGCAGAATTGTCCATGAGTAATGAAATGCAGAGAAGAGGATGGAAATTGAAAAGGAGCAAAGAGGATGGAAGAGAGTTCTGAGCAGAGTAGGGAAGGAAAAAAATAATTAAGAAGGAAAAGGAGAAAGGGTGTATGTAAAGTGTAACACCTAATTGTAACAACAATTCAGGACTTTCAAATAAAAAGTAGTAACTCCTGTTGCTGAGTTTCTATATGTTTGACAGCTTTCCAACCTCAGCCTGGAAGTGAAAGATTTTATGTGTTAAGAGGTCACAACTAAGTTGCTGTGCACTAATAGAGCTGTAGTTGTTTTAGCTTGTGTAAATAAAATCACAATTCTTCTGCTAAAACTACAGGAGATGAACTGACTAAAAAACATGCTTTCTAAAAATTTTTATAAATGAATATATTGATTTCTGAAAATAACATTATTTTTAACCTTGTTTCTTGATAGAGATGCATTCTTCTCACCTTCTTGACTGTGAAGGGAGACAACTTTTTCCTCGGCTTGTTAGGAAAAAGTTGAAGAGTAGTCATTTTGAAAAAGGAGAATAATAATACTGATTTGAACTCATCCCACTGAAAGAAACTAGAGAATGTTAGAAGAGTTACCCTCTTTTGAGGGCTATTATTTGGATTTCTGTGTCATGCTTGTCTGGTTTGCTGTTTGGTTGATTGGTTTGTTTACTGCTAATGGTAAAGATATACTGTAATCATTAGTGAGGATATGGAAGAGGGAGTTGGAAGGGATTTGGAGTGTAAGCAGGGGAGAAACGGAAGAAAAGTTAGGGAGAAGAAACGAAGAGAAGCTAGTGTATAGAATAAGGGATAACAATCTTCAAGGGATGAAAGAAAGAAACTTACTGGATATATGCACAGATTGGAGGGATCTATGGAATGAAGACAAAAAGTAAAAATTCATTGTAGACATAATCTTCTTTCTTCTATGTTAATAAAACAGCTGAATTCATCTTACCTGGCCAGTACCCTACATTCTGTGCTGCTCTAGAAGATCATAAGGAAATGACACAACACCAAAGACTTCCATCTTCTAAGTTAACCTTAATTTTTAAAAATGAGAGATAAAAAATAGGAGATACTGGTTCTCTGTACAGTGAGATTGGAACTATCACTTAGTATTTCCTTCTTTGAAATTAGTGTCTGAGACTTTCCATTTTTAAAGTTAAGTGTTTAGAGAAAAATGCAACCTAGAGTTGCATTTGCATCTTCAAGATTTGCAAGTGAATAATACTAATTGTGAAGTACATCGGAGGAAAGTTGTAATTGTCTCCAAAAGGAAATTAAGTTTTAAAAGTCCAAGTATGTAGGGCAAGAAGAAGGAGGAAACCAATAACAAAACATAGAAAGAAACCTAGTGCCTCTAGTGATGGTGGTCTTTATTCAATAAACCAATTTTAAAATCTAAGATTTCTTCATTGTATGACTGTTACGTGATAATTACAATATACTTGTAACATAATTTACCCTAGTTCTTTATCTAGAAAGAAGATAACCCCCAAACAATTATAGACTGATTTTGTCCAAATATTTTAAGCGTTCTTTTTTCTCTCCCATTAATTGATTTGTTGATTTAAAGTTATGGACACAGAAGCTTAATCAGTCTAATATGTGATATCTTTTCTCTCGCTTCCTCTCTGTGCTGCAATGATTTTAGTGAAAAGATGAAAATGATAAACATTTCTTAAACACTGAAGTTGAAAAATGAAAAAATATATGATTTAAAGCAGCAAATTTGATTAAAGTAATGTCTACGTTCATCCATTAGCCTTACAACCCACAAAATTATTTTAGTCACATGAAGAGATTTCTGCATTTTCCTATTTAGTGAAGCATAGTATCAATAACATAATTTGCAAGTGACTTTTCAAGGTATTTTTATATTCTTTAAAAGGTATATTTGGAGAATTTTTATGATTCCTTGCAGTATTTCATTATTCCACAGTCTTTGCAGATCAATCTCATTCTTCTTTTAATAATATGAATTGCTGTCACTTATTTATAACACAGAAATTAAGGACATTATTGTCTGTGGCAGTATTTGATGGAGGCTGCGTTGAGAACAGGTTATTCTGGATTCCAACATTGTAGGAGCGATTTCTTTTATTACAGCACTTTCAGTGTCCATAATCCTGCAGTTAACCCAATGGAAAAGTTTAGAACAGAAGGTCGAATGTAATTTGCTCATGAAGACAGTGCTCTGCCATCTTAAAAATATGGTCCAAGGGCCTGAATAGATTAGTTAGCTCATGATTTTGAGTCAATGCTCATGGCTTAAGAATACAGAAATTTAAGGTTTTGCAGAGGGTTTAGGAAGTTATTTATAAGGTGAAGTTGTACTGACAAACTAATTACATCATCGGTGTTATTAAACTTGTAAAGTGTTTCTATAGAAAATTTGTTTCCACTTGAATTGTTGTTTATAACAGACAGAAGCAAACATTTTAGTAAGTTGAATTGTGAATGGTCTCATATGCTTATGGAATACATTTTGTAAGAAACTTCTGTAACATTTATTTTAAGTAACTTTTCTGGAAAGCTGTAATTAATATGACTAGTAAAATCAGTATATTTCAGTTATTAAATGTTCATGCTTCTAATACAGCATGTCACTAGATGTCACTCTGGATTCCATTATTTGATATTCTGATGATTTCTACCTTTTTCTGCCTTTCTGTGTCTACTTTCCCCACAACAAACCTGAATAGACAATGTAAAATGTGCATGAATAACACAGAATTGCTGACTGAATGTCAATTTTCTAGTGTGTGACTTCTATTGATCATTCATTATTGACATGAAGGTCTCTAGTGTCTCTACTTTCCTCTTTAAACTCTTTCTCAGCTAAAATTTCCAAGCAACAGAATCAGGCGGCCTTGAAGAATGGGATGATTCAGGTCTCTTAGGATGTTTTACAGAGTACTTTGACCTCAGGAAGGCATCAGAGGTACTTTTTATAAAGACTCAACAACTGTTTGGAATAAAAATTTAAACACTGGAAAAAAAGAACCTCCTACTTAAATTGAACAGCTTTCATTGACACTTTTTTGGTGTAACTATAACTGACTGCTTTTGGCAAACATAAGGACTTTTTGAAACAGTTTTTTAAATGTATGCATTTCCATTCCTTGTAGCCAATAAAATATAAATAGCATTTTCATGGTGACGAATGACATGTAGTACAGTATTCTATGATCATGGTTCCAGGATTTTATTTCTTTTAGCTTTGTATACATTAATTAAGTATACACAATCAGGGCTGAGTGCAGAGACAGCTAAATAAACAAATGACACTGTAGAAAGGTCTTTCTGCATACTAATCATATCCTACATCTGCAAGCAAAAGCTCTATAAATCGATTTGCTCTTTCACATCAAAAGACAAACAGTGAGGCAAGTCAGCAGTTCCTTTGTCAAAGTCACAGAGATTGCTGTTCTTCACAAATGCATTTCTACAGAGCTGAATTCAACCATTTGATGATTAGCATTATTGGCAACTCTTCAAAGAAGATTCATCAAGTAATTTGCAATTGGATTGGTTGCCATTTTTGTGATTCTACCCCATGAAATTGAACAAAAAATGATTGACGTTTGAATTCTTACTTGGAGGACAAAGTGAACTAGCATAAGAAAAAGAAGAAATCATATTCCCAAGAGATTGTGAATCTGCTGTGATGTCTCTGGTGATTCCCACATGGACCCAATCAGATAGGTCTGAAAATGAAATTAATTGGCAGGGCAGAGGTGAGCAGAAAGATGTAGCTTCCTGTGAATATAAGAAAAAATAAATAGGCCCAAAGTGTTAATTTTTTAAGATGTCAATTTATACATATGGATGGATGTGCTTGTGTAGCCAGCGAAAAATCTCACTAAGACGGAAAATTGGTCTATCAATTCATGTATTTTATGTGCAAGAATTGAGTTCTCTGCTATCAGTGCACATTAGATATGTATTGCAAAATGAAAGGATAAAACAACATATTTTGCATGCATGTAAATAATACACAGTCGTGTGAGAAACTGCAAAGTGGTGTGATTGAGTATGGGAACTATTCAGCCCTTGATAACCGTACTTGCTCACAGTTTTCTATTTTTCAAAACAAACACACAAAACAAACAAAAAAGTCTTGCTGGAGTTTTTATATTATGTTTTCTGCTCTCTTTGTTTCAGAAATTATGAGTCAGAATCCTCTCTCTGCCCTGGCAAAAATTACAAAGATGTTTGGATACCCCCTTTGAGTGTGCTATTCCCTGAAACAGGGGGAGGATGGAACTTAATATGGAAAGATATAGATAGAAAATTAAGTGTACATGAGATCATTTGCTCATAGCTTCGTAACTCTTTTCTTCTGCAGGATATTTATTATATGTTTTTTGTTATGATGAAGCTCATACTTGCATAGCCTTATTTTTGGAATAGGTTTTCTCTCCTGTATTTTGATCTCTAATGCCTACAGATATTTTCAGACAGGATGATCCTTCAGTTACCTATTTATGCTACATAAGATCAGGTAAATCTACTCCATATACAATTATGAAAGCTGAAACTTGTTGAAGACTTATTTCTAATATCCTAATTCTTCAATTCTGTGATGTAAATAATCCCACAGAACTGAGAATGAGTAATTTTATGCCAGGGTAGTACCCTAGATAAGATGAGATAGAACAGTAAACCCCAGTATAAAGTAAAAAAGTGGCAGTATTCACTGGGAAAGTTGTTAAAAGAATGTCAAGTGATTTAAATTATCTTCCACATTTTCATTTACTTTAATGTGGGGTAATACTGGGATTTTTTTCAGCCAGGTATCTTTTCAGACATCTTTCTAAAAATAAAAAATAATTCAAAAAATCCACCCAAACCAAGCCAGTTCCTTAATTGTGAGTTTTAATTGAAGTAGACTTCCATCATCTAAAATTACAACCCACAGATATCCAAAGGCTGAACTTGAAATCATGTCACTATGGTTAAGTATATCCAAACTGCCTTTTCAAACATATTTGTTGAGTAATGGTAATGAAAAAATTGCTTGTCTAGTCATGACACAGATGCGAATACTGCTTTATGGAATATATAATACAGAGTAATTGAATTTCAGAAGGCTTTGGGTTACATTGTCCAGGATTAATTTGTCTCAAAAAATATCTCTAAGTGAAGGATGGATTTTGAAGATATCTGGATCCCTACACATAGGATGCCGAAGCTTCCTAATCTGACCCTGAGTCTGGTGGAAGCAGTCATTAAAATATGTTTCCCTTTGAATTTCAGTGACTGACCTTATGACCAAGGGTGTAATACCTATCATTTGGAATGTAATGGCTACCTACCTAGGCTGCAATACCTATGAAACTAGATGTTTTGCTTCATGATAGGATTAATGCAACTGTCTGGTATCATATGAAATCATACAAATATCTATGAGTGTTAATCACCTCCCTGAACTTCGGGTGTTTAAGCAAGGTACTAAGGCTAGGAATGTGGTAGCCCTGAATCATGCCTGTTGTCAACTGGGAGGCTGACTGAGAGGCAGAAGATCCATTAAAGAACGACAGGTGAGAATCAGTGTTAAAGCTCTTATTGAAGGTGATAGGGTAAAGGTATTCCAAATACAGCTTACAGGCATATGACACCACACTGTTTTTGGTGAAGCTATGATACATATATATATAAATATATGTATATGTGCATGTGTGTATATATGTGACAAGTGCAAAATAATCAGGTTGAGAAAAATATCTGACGTTGTCAAAATGACTGTCCATGGCACAATGGCACACATATTATATTTGAAAGAAGATGATGCTTGTTTCACTTTCATCATATTTCTGTTTCTCTTGCAAGTTATGTTATGTTTATGTTGGTAGTATCTCCCAAACTGAAAGAACAAACCTGTCATCTCAATGAAATACTGACTTCTAATTGAATGGGAACTTAAAAAAAAAAGCACAAAAGAAAAGTAAATTAAAAATTACTTCAGGCAGTGAGTGTCCTTATTTATAAATTATACCAAATAAATGCCAATCTTGTGTTAAATTGTTTGAGGAAATTCAGCAAAACTAAAAACATTGAATCTGCCTAATGACATGAGTATTTCGCTTTTGCACAGGAAGTCTTACTTAAGTGAAGAGAAAGAATCAGCAACACTGATTGGTGTTGATATTCTAATAGTTTTGATCTTTGCCCCACTGTGAGATCCCTCACAGTATAATTGGGTACTATGAAAAACAATGGCAATATAATTAATATATATTCTAAAGGATCTGTGACTATTGTATCTATGGCCTTATTTGAAATAATAACTATAATTTTACACCTCTGTAATTCAATGACATATTCAGTTCTGGAATAAATAGATGTGACTCTCACTGCAGTGAACATATCTGCTTTTAGAACAAATTTGGTCCTCTGTAACAGACTATGGATAAAAAATTACAGCTAGATCTAGGGAAACTGAAGGTCTCAGTATGACTTTCTTAGTGAGTTTGGGAAAATAATTCATCAGATATTTTACTAGATGCTGATTATTGTATACACTTTAAGTGTTTCTTATATATTTTTGGTCTGTGTTATTCAGTATATGTCTTCAAAAAGAGATTCATCACCTTGCTGATCCAGGTTCTGCCTAATGGTATATGAGCTCTTATAGAGTATCTTCCTCACTGTTCAGAAAGTTAGTTCTTTGAGGATTATATCTCCAAATTATACTAGCATTAGAGAGAGATTGTTTTTATGAGCAGAAGTCAGGATATCATTCATATTAATTGGCTAGGTCATAAAGCTGTGAATTGATGAAACTAACTACTGTTCTAACGGGAATACTACGGTAATGGATTTTAAGAAGACATCTGATTCTGGGGATTATATTAACCAGACTGACTATTCATTCAGTAGCTGCTCAGAGATTACTGCAGTGCTTTGTATTTTCCTAACTGCAGTAGTGCTAACCATTTTCAATGCAGTCTTTGTAGTCTTCAAACTCTGGCCAACGTTTGACAATCAGATGTAAAGCATCAGACAGTATGAGTTACAAATGCCAAACAACTAGAGTTTTCTTTGCTGCTGTGGTAGTTAATCTCTGGAAACCTGTCCATTTTACTTGGGGCTCAGATATAAATAGAGATCTGAGCAGTGCACTACTTAACATGGAAATAGTTTACTTCAGATCCCTGGGACCAGTCATTCAGCATCTAGCCTTCCCACACAATGCAAGTAAAATATGAGGTGGCTTAAAACTAGACTCACAAGGAGGGTACTGTCAGGCTCCTAAGAAAATAAGTTTCATTGGACTAGAGCGGGGAATCAAGATTGGTGGTTAAAGCTCTAAAAACTATTTCTGTATTAAATAGTTACGAGATAAAATACTTAAATAGTCTAACAAGTGGTTGAGTGCCTAATTATTAGATTAAACTGATATTACCTCTTTCAGACATCTTGAAAACCTATTACTGATGACAACCTAGATTCAGCTGAAGAACATCGTGTTTCCATTTGGACAGATTTATCCAGTAGATAGGGCACTTCCTGACCAGATGGAAGATATCAGCCTTGCCCTCCTTGTGCCAAAGGAGAGATCTCTATCCCTCTGGGTCAATTCTCTCTCTTAAGAGTGGATTGCAAAGAAAAAAGTACAGCTTCTGCAAGAGGACAAAGAGTCATAAGGATAGTGTATAGTCTGGTAAATAAAGCATATTCTTAGCTCATGGATGAATTGTGATCCTTCTGAGTTAGCTAGTCCACAGCAGGATTTTTTGTACAAGGGGACTGAAACTAAAGTCCCATGAATCATCTGTTGACTACCCATGACATAACGCAGTGTCCTGATCTCTTACTCTTGAGTATAGTATGTTACAGTTTTCATCCTGCCATAGACACTGAGGATAGGGAATACTTTTTTACTTTGCCCCTGTTGTTCCGAACACTTGACAATAAAAACGTGAACATGAACATGAGAGTTTGGAAGAGATACATGACCCTTCAATTAAAAAACAACATTTGTTGAACAAGATTCTATGTCCTTGGAAAAACTTAAATGGAACAGCTGGAAAAATTCATCCCTTTTCTCCCTCCCTCCCTCCCTCCCTCCCTCCTGTTTTCATTCTTCATAGCTTCTTTCCTGCTCTCTTTCTTCTTGCTAGAACTCTCCATTGGTGTTCAGGTTTTCCTCCAGACAGTCTTTTACCCCTGAGGCACTGTAGATTTCAACGCAGGAACCCAGTCATTTATTTCTGTTTGCTGTCTACTGGACAGCACAGCAATTACTAATCACATACAGTGTTAATCCATTTTCTAAAGAATTGGTCTCTTCCTTCATAAAGAGCCATCATAATTGACACCATTGGCCATAATATAGATAAAATTGTTCTGAGTTCTAGAATTATCTTTCTCAGCTGTGGCTTAAACTATGTCAGGAGTAGCAACCCCGTTCTTGATTACAATAATAAGAAACCATGAAATCACTAAAACAAACAAGCTAGCTTATTAAAATTAGCATTTCAAATTTGAGATCTGTGTCTTAAGTTTACTCCACTGTAGAGAGACCTTTATCTTCTTATAGTTGAGCATGTACAAAGAATGACTGTAAATCATCAACTGTTGAAACTTGGGACATACCCTTGATTAATGAAGTGGATGGCATGATGCCTCTTGAGCCGTGGAATAGAGTGCTATAGTTTATGTGCTTATACGGTTTTATGTACTGGAGTTGACTCTGACTCTTTAGCTTTTAACGTACCAATTAAGTGTATGGTTTAAACATCTTGAATTGCTGTCTCCAACTGCAACCCATTAATTTATCTTCTACTCATGAATGGAACTGTTTAGCAAAAATGCTGGAAAAATCAAATTTTAAAAATTAACAAAATTAACTTCAATTTGCTTATGGAGCTTCTTTAATGGGTTAAATTAGTCTTTCCCCCACCTACAACAAAATATGTTGGACCTTCAGAGAATACTGTTTTTCTGTAGTATGCCCAAAGCAAAAAAAACCAAACCAAAAACAACCTGCAGAAAAGCAGTAAAGTTACAAGGTTCTATTTTTCCTGTTGTTCAGTCAGCTTAAAGTGACCTAAACTCCTATTGCAATGGCAAAGGAAACAAGCTGAAAATACTTTGCGTAACAATACCTGGCTTTCTAGGGGTTGTGCTAAAACATGCCTGAGCATCCTGGTAGAACTGATTTTACTAAGGTAGCAGAAATTCAACTAGTAGGCACATGTAAAAATGTGCTTCTCTCTCTCTCTCTCTCTCTCTCCCCCCCACTCTAGTTTTCTCCTCAGCTATTTGTGGATTTACCTGTTTATATAAAATAAGCATTGACACAAACTCCTTATTAACCACAAAAATGAGTCTGGACTAGTTCTATATCAATACCTAGGACCCACAGCTTGTAAAAAATGTAAGTAAATGTCTATCTTGGCTCCAAACAGTATAATTGTCTATGACTCATAGATTTATCTAATGTCTTTTGGTTATCTAATGTTGGTATTTTGATTTGTGTCATTCCAAACATTTTCTTTTAAGGATTATAGTTGATTGAGGCAGGTTATCACTTAACGTATATTGACAGGTTTCAAGACAATGTATAGTACTAAAATATTTACATTGCTTTTTCTTGATAACAAAGTCATTATCTGCACTATTATCTATTATTTGTTACGTAAATTATGTCAGCATATAATTGCTGGGAGTAGCTAAAAATTAGGGGTGGATTGGTGCTGGAAATTTAAACTGATATTCATAGAATCATAGAATAATTTGTGTTGGAAAGAACCCTGGAAGGTCATCCAGTCCAACCTCCCTGCAATGACCAGGGGACATCTTCAACTAGATCTTGTGGCTCAGAGCCCCGTCCAACCTGGCCTTGAATGTTTTCCAGGGATGGGGCATCTACCATTTCTCTGGGCAACATGTTCCAATGTTTCAATACCCTCATCATAAAAAATGTCTTTCTTATACCTAATCTAAATATACCCTCTTTTAGTTTAAAACCATTACCCCTTGTCCTATTCCAACAGGCTGTACTAAAAAGTTTGTTCCCATCTTTTTTATAAGCCCCCTTTAAGTACTGAAAATCTGCCATAAGGTTTCCCTGGAGCCTTCTCTTCTCCAGGCCGAAGAACCCCAACTCTCTCAGCCTGTCCTCATAGGAGAGGTGTTTCAGCCATCAGATGATTTTTGTGGTCCTCCTCTGGACTCGTTCCACAGGTCCATGTCTTTCCTGTGCTGAGGAGTCCAGAGCTGGATGCAGTACTCCAGGTGGGGTGTCCTGAGAGCGAAGTAGAGGGGCAGAATCACCTCCCTCAACCTGCTGGTCATGCCTCTTTTGGTGCAGCCCAGGATACGGTTGACCTTCTGGTTTGTGAGTGCATATTGGTGGCTCATGTCCAGTTTTTCATCCACCAGTACCCCCAAGTCCTTCTCTGCAGGGCTGCTCTCAATCCCTTCATCCCCTAGCCTGTATTGGTCCCAGGGGTTGACTAGACCCAGGTGCAGGACCTTGCATTTGGCCTTGTTGAACGTCATGAGGTTCACATGGGCCCACTTCTCAAGCTTCGAGCTTGATAAATACAACATTATATTAATACATGATTTGTAAATGTAATTTTTCAATGCAGTGTAACTTTCTTGATAAAACATGATATATTTTAATATAGATCTCTTTTACAAATTATATCTAGTAAACAAAGTATAATTTGGTAACTGTTTGACTTCTTTCTTCCAGCTGAGGGAAATATGAGTTGTTAGGGTTTTTTATTGATAGTATACAAAAATATACTTTTATCACTTATTAACAATAACTTTTTTACTAACTTCTATGGAATATCTTAAATTCCTTAAAGCATTTCCATTTCTTCTGCTTTTCAGGTAAAGGAAAATTGTTTTGAAAAGTATAGAAGAATATGTTCTTAATCAAATTTATATTTTCACTTTTAGGGTTTGTTTCATTCTCTGTCTAAAATTTTGCATTTTTTTTTAACTTTATATGTAATAATCAACATGCCAGATAAGATGAGCAGTTCATCTGGTGTAATAGCCTGTCTCCAACAGTGACTGATATAAGATGTCTTCAAAGAAACTTCAATAAACCATATAAGAGACAATTGTAGAATCGCATTCATCTGAAAGTTGAAGCTTCTTTCTGGTCTGTGCCTTGAGGCACACCTTTCTGTTTGTTTCTTTCTGTAGATGGTCTTCTAATGCTCAAAGAAGGATGTACAGAAGTGACTGTTTCAAAGAGTCAAAATTAAAGAGCAGAAATATTATCCTTTGTCCTCCAGGTATATCTAAGAATTTTTTGAAGAAGATGGTTTTTCAAATCTCCTATATAACAGAGACTAAAAAATACCTGCTGTGTAATGGAAGTAGTAGAAGGCTCATCTATCTCTTCATAGAAAATTCAATGGTTGGGAGATGTCATTACAGAACAACACAGTGTGTTGTTTCTTCGAACAGTTGTATAAAACTGTCTGTCTCTTTAGCCATTTTATCTTTTCTGTCTCTTTACCCTTGTGTTGTTTTCTTCATTTATCATCACTTTCTTCATTCCCTGAGACTTCAGGATTTTTCTTTCCACTCACAAAATGTCTTCATCGTTTCTGTGTTAGTCTTTAACATCTAGCAATTGTTTTCTTACCCTCTTTCAGTCATTATAATGAACAGAAACATAGTTTAGCTGCACATAGATCAAATCTATTAGAGGTTTGTTTTGAAAGTATTTTGAAAGCCACTGCAGAAAGGCTACTAAGTATTGAGAACAGAAAATTCTTAACCTTCACAGAGCCTACCACGTGCACAACTTTCACACCCAGCTCACTTCACTCACTAACAAAATTATACCCCTGTTGCATGTTTTCCTTTTATTGTCTTTAAGGGGAAAGAATCTATCACCATAAATCATAAATATCTCCAAAAGTACAAGTAAAAATACATAAATATATGTAACAGATGCAGAATTACCTCCAGGGGTGCATGTATAATGCATACAGAACTGTCATAACATCCCTCACACAATCACATTTTTTCCTCTGCTCATGATCTTTACACCTATCTCATTTTGACAATACACCTAGATGTAATGTGGATACTAAAATGTACCTAACACTATGAAAACATATTTGCCACTTTTTGGAATGTATTTATTTATACAAATATAGAATCAAATAAATCCACCTAGATTAGAAAAAGCAGTAACCCCATAAGAACATTTCCTTTACTTTTTACCAGTTTATTGAAAATAGAACTATTAATCTTGAGAAACAATTGTTTTCTGGACAAATGAATAGTCCGTACCATGTGGTACAATTTTACAATTTTGTTAATATCTTAGCTTCCATTTTAGAGGAGAGAAAAAGAAATCAGGTTTTATCACAATAACTCTCTAAGTTTGCCAATAATATTTTAAGGGGGCATATTCAGATATTGATCTATTTCAAAGTCTTTTTATCTGAAATCTGGTAGATTTTCTTCCAATTTAAGAGCAAATCCTTTTGAATATTTTTCTTCTAATTCAAGAGCAAAATATTTCTGATATTTCCAATATTTCCTGTACTTGGCACTGGTAACTTCTAATCAACACTGGTAAGGCCATACCTGAAGTACTGTGTTTAGAGATAAGGAGCTACTGGAGAGACTCCAGCGAAGGACCATGAAGATGATGAAGGGACTGGAGCATCTCTCCTATGAGGTGAGAGAGCTGGGACTGTTTGGCCTGGAGAAGAGAAGGTTCAGGGGTGGCCCTACTTGAGCTGGGGAGTTGGACAAGATGACCTTCAGAGGTCCCTTTCAACCTCAAACATTCTGTGATTCCATGATATTCTGTTAGAAATTTTGATTTGCTGTATAGAAGCAGTAGGGAAATGGAATTTCTCTGTTAAGAAAAAAAGCTGTTCTAGAACACCTCTAGAACCACTTAAAAAATGATGTTTGTCTGACATTTGACATGAATATTATCTTTAAATTACAAATCTGCTTTTCAGTTGCCTGTAGGAAGTTGATTATTTTGGGGTAAAACTGATGATCACCTATCTTTCCCTTGACATTGTTCATTCACATATAAATAAAAGGATTGGAAGTTTCTGTTGAATAGTCAAAAGGTCAAAACTGCATGTGAATGCAGAACAAAGATATATGGAGTATGAATGCTGATAGATAAGAAATGGTGAAATGCAATCTCTGCAAGTGTGCAAGGAGTTTTATCTTCCATGGAAATAAAGAGAACCAAAGCAAGAACAACATACTTGTACCCAAGGGTGAAGATGGAAAGCTTAAGAGATCTTAGATTACTTGTCATAGATTTTATGAACCATACTCTTGGGTAAAGGTTCTGAATTTCTGCAGAAGCTATACTTTTAAGGCTATTTGTTTGGATCTGGTCCCAAGATCTTTCAGATGGCAGTGGTTATCCGGTGAAACCAGAAATGCAGTATCTATTCTACAGCCTATGAGCTCTCTTTTCTGAGAATTCTTTATATAAGGCTGATCAACAGGGGTTTTTTTGTTTTTTAGATTTTGAATGTCCTCCATGTGACCCGTGCATTGTAAAAGCTACGGTGATGACAGGATGTCCTCTGTTCCCTGCACGGGGTATGGAAGCTTCATAAGTATACACCCTATAAACATTTGGAGCTGAATTTGGAGCAAATAAACTTTACAAAAGTTGTGCTGAGGTCCTAGCTGCTGGTGTTGGATATGTCATTCAGAGACAATAAGTAGAAGCAGAGAACAAAGTTTCAAGTCAAGCAAGCAGATAACATCTGGTAGTATCAATGCCGTACTGAAATTTCCTGTTACACTGAATTTTAATATACTGGGAATGTCTTTGAGAACATTTCCTTTTTTATTTAACAGAAATGACCACAAAGTTAATGGTTTACTTTTAAAACCAAAATAAAATGTATTGATTTTGTGATCTTGCATAGAGCCTAATGAATGAAACGAGTTGCTTTGGGCTTTGGCAAACTCTCAGATGGATGGTCAAAGATTTTTAATGTCTTATCAGTTAAATGCTTCAATAAAGTCTACTGCATTAGGTAGGATATTGCACATCACTGAGTGAGTGGTAGATGAGCAATAACTAAAATTATTCAATAATTTCAGGAGGTAAATACATCACTTGTTTTATGATTTTATTTCATTTCACTGTATCAGACAAAATGACTAACCATGACTGCCTCTGTCTTGGCAGATTTGTAATGTGTGTCATGGGAGACACAGATACTGTTCTCAATATTTTTATTTTTAATTGTAATTGATTTCTAAAGATATACATGAGCAAAAAGATTTTGAGGACATCTCTGTTAATAAGTATACACACACACTGCAAACCTTCATATCAACCATATTAATAAAATGTTAACAAAAATGTATGGAGATATTATAACACTTTTAACAAACCATTTCTAAGTAATGTTTCATTTTTTTATTATATTGCATATATAATAATGTGTACTGCATTCAGATTAACTATGTTTAATATTGCAACTCTTCTTCTACCATACCTTTCTTCCTAAGTATGTGATATGAACCATGACATTACAATCTTAAAGCTGTAACAAGAATGAGTTATGTTTGTACTATTTCCCATTCTCATTATATTCTTTGTCACACAATGAATTAATGTTGTGCCATTCTCTGTTCTCATTACAATCTTTTCCTTATGAATGGGGCATCAGAATTTTAATGTCTTTTGTAATCTCTGAGTTATAGGAGTGTGTTACACCACTATGACCTTGTTAATATTTTGCATGGTGATTGGCTGGCTGCACACTGCTGCATGTGAGGTTACACTGAGCAGCCAATCAAGTGGTTTTGGCAGTGGCTGATTTGAAGTGTTCCACTAACCTGAAGTAAAGCCTAGGGACCTGAGTGTATTACTGCTTCTCCCAAAGACAGTTAAACACAAGAAAGTGTTCATTCCTTTCCCAGGTGTGAATCAAATATCAGTATTTCAACTTCTGCACATTATGAAGCACTTACATGAATTATAATATGCAAGTGTATACAGTTTTTGCAAGTTCTTTTGTTCTTCCTTTGCTTTTATGTTTTCTACAGTTTTAAAAACTGTTGTGTATTGCTCCATAGTAAAAAATAAAAATGCACTGAGTGTGTGGCTGACAGATTAGAAAGATTAATAAATGAGTGCACATACAATCCCTGTTTTCCAGTGTTGAAACCCAGAAATAGGTTATATCCACTTTCAATTCTCTGTGCTTACAGCTGAAACTCTGAACATTTTCAGTTATGGATTTAAATGCTTTCTTGTCTTTTTTGAGGATCTCACTTGATATAGATTTGTATGATTAGTTAAAAACAATCTTTAAATCGTAACATAGTCTGATATAAGTCAGAACATATTGCAGAAACCTGAAGAAACAGAATATAAACTATAAAAAGGATTCCTGTTTATCAAATATACTTTTCATGTTAGTTGATTTTTGAAAACATTTTCTGGTTTACCCAGTGTAAATTATATATATAATAATGAATAAATGTGGATTTTCTTTTATTTTTTCATATTATCATGTAGTAAATATATGTTCATAGCCCTAAGAAGGTGCTATTAAAACTTGATTTGTGAGAAAAATTCTAAATCGTTAAGAAAATGTTAATACTGGCATGTTGAATATGATGACAAGTAAATTGGCATATGTCAGTCAGTACTGTGTTGGAATAATGCCAATAGCTGGGAGAGTATAATTTTCCATTTAACAGAAAAGTAACTATAAACAACAAACAGTGTTTTACTTAGGTGTTGCTGAAACCCGTAACTACTAAATCACAACTCACCCATCATTCTGAGATACATAAGTTGTTTTGGCTAGGAAACTGACATTAAGAATTGTGCAAAACCACTTTGACCTTATGGAGACTGTGGGAATGAGAATACTCACTGGAGTCTAAGAACTTTGTTGTAAATCTCAGCAAAGGGTATATAGCATGTATAATTCTTTACCCGTTATCTAGTTTTGTTTTCTGTCCTGGGGTGGTAGTTGAGTGGTATAAGAAACACTGGTCACCAGTGGTTCATACACTCAGCTTTATTTAATTGGTTTTTCTTTGGAACTCATCACTGTGCATTCTCAGCATCTCACAATTAATTTATACTTATAATATTCCCAGTAAGGTAAAGAAATATGTTACAGCTGGCGAACTGAATGTAGATAAAATTATTCGCCTGACTTGCCGTAGTAGCAATATCATTAACTTTGTCTCTTTACACACAGTCAGGTGTGTGAAGGAAAATTCAGGGTCTGGAACCTAACCAATGACCAGTTAGGAACATGGGGACTAGTGGGCAGCGTTGTTTTGTTATTTTCAAAGGATTTGAAGAAAAACCACTACACTGTCAAAATTTAGAATGTGGGGCAGAGAATGCACAAAGGAGCTCTATACTGGAAAATCTGAATAAGTCTGGATTCAGATTGTGAACTATCTGAGCAGGGGTATGTTTTGGAAGTCATTGGGCTTTATCTCTTCTGCATAAACCTTTAAGAATAAGCTATGAATGGCTGAGAACTTCCCTTCCATGGTTGCATTGCCATGTTGTCTCAGGAAGGTACATCCAGGAAACCAAACTTACCACTTGTAGGCTTTTCTGAGAATAAACGGGAGGAGTTGTACTGTGACACAAGATCACAAAACAATATTACGTATTTATTAATTTATGCAAGAGTCAAAGGTCAATGGACTTAATAAATTAGCTCATTTGTTACTAAATGAATATCTTTAAATATACTTAAATATATTTTTTCCTTTGTTTGCCTCTGTTTGCATATTCAGTAGCTACTTACACTCTGGTCCTTTGCATTTAAATTGGATGTTCCTGTCAGCATTTAATTACTAACAAACTTAGCTGTGTAACAAAGTCAAGTGAGGACTATGTGTAAAGTTTTAAATTTGTCTTTGGAAACTTGACTTAATTTGGTCTGGGTAGTTAGGCTAACTGAAGTTCACATAACAAATTCTGTCCCAGAACAGTGGTATCCACAACTTAAGTGAAGATAAAAGTTCATCTATTTTGAACCTTGAAGCAGTCCTTTTACAGGTTAAGCTCATAATTCTGAGGTTAATAATTGTGTTAGATGTATTAAGGTAGATGTTTTATAATTGGCACCTTCTAGCAGTTAGAACATGACTCCAGTTTCCAAACTTTTTGGTGACTGGATCTGATACGGCTGTCCTTAAAGGAAATCTTATGTATTAACATGGCTAAGAGTTAGGATTCAATATAACATGTGCAATAGTTCAAAAATATGTGAAAGCAATGGCTAAAACTGAAGTCAAGCACTGAAAAGCCAAAACAAAGGCTATTCCTGCATCCTAAAGTCTGTTCTTCTCCATAAGGATTTTTATTTACATAATTGATGGCCTTTTCTCCCCTATATCTTTTTCATCTGATAACCTCTGGCCTTTCTGAACTGGAACAGAAAAACTAACTCTGATTTGTAAGATAGGGGGATGAAGCACAGAGGTATGTATAAATGAGAATTTGTTGCCAGATGTTGGAAGACTGGACTGACTGAAGGAAAAAGACCTAACCCAGGGTACATGATGTGATTAGAAAAATAAGTTTGTTTGTTGTTTTCTATCATATTCTGTCTCACTCCTTTTTTTTTTTTTTTTTTTTTTTTTTTTTTTTTAATAAGAGGATAAAATAGTTGCATTCAGAAATCAAATTTCTCTTTTATTTGAAGGATTTTTGCTTAGGTATGCTTATTTCAAGCCACTACCACAAATTAAGTTTCTGTGAAAGGTATTTTCTCAAAAAAAGAAAGATGAAGGGCAACAAACAACTATCAGTAGCCTTGGCACTCATGTTAATAAATATAAATGTCTGCTGAGTTTAGAAAGTTCTAGATTAAGCCCAGCAGTATATAAGATTTAATTGATATGACTGCTGGTAAGGCATAGGTCTTACCTGTTTCATCTGTTCATCTCTGACTTAGCCAATTGAATACCAGCAGAAGGCTCTGAAAGGCTTTGCAAATTTTGCAAACATAAACTCTAAGTTTGAGGAGTGAAAAATCATAGAAGTTTCTGTCTTAATTTTTATTCTGCTCCAGATAAGAAGATTTTTTTTTAAAAATAAGTTCTATTCTAAATACATATAGAATATTTGTTTATATATATCATATATATTATATGAGTATGAATTATATGTCTGAGTGTGTGTGTGTGTGTATATATATATTTCTCATTTCCTTGAGAGACATCAAGTCTTTTAGGCTTTCCACCTAATAATGACTTCCTTTAGCTACAAGTTCTCCTATTTCTGACATTAGAAAAAATTCTATATCAAGTTTCTATACAGTAATAATTTCTTCAATATTCTCTGAAAGTGAAAATTCTCACAAAGGTAATGACCAAAATACAGTTACCTCTGGTTAGAAGTACACTAACACTGCACTTCTCAGCATTTTAGGGTATGAAGCAAAACAATAGATCTTATTCAGCTGAAATTGTGAGGGGAATTTAGATAAGCAGAAGGTAATTATCCAAGTTAGAATTTGGCCGTAACACAGGAGCTGACACCTCCTATCAAGAGGTATGTAATCACATTGCAAGATTTTCAGCAAGAAACACTATACAGAGCAGTGCTAATTTTCAATGCTCTTATGAACAGCATTTTGCAATATATGTTATTTTCAAGGCTCCCAGAAAATTCTCTGTAACTGCTTTTAAGACATTTCCCCTAGTGCAGAGATTATTTTTTTTTAAGAGCATGTTCTGAAAAGCACTGACAGCCTCTTCAGTGAAAGAGCTAGGATTGTCAGCCATTGATGCAAAAACCTGAATCTGCTTTGACACCCCAGAATAAGCTTCTGGCAATGTTATGTCTTTCTTTTAGATTTTTGGATAAATCACACAGCTCAGAAGCTGCATCATACATTATGCCTAAGTTATAAACAAATGCTGCTGAGGTAAGGATATTTCTCAGTCCAATGTACTGAATCTCTGGATGTCACTTGGCTGCATCAGTGAAATGTTTGCTCAAGGCTCAGCTGTGCGTTCCAAGCGGCTTATATAGATCTTCCATGAGACCCAACCAAACAGATGTCTGTATTACTGCTTGCTCCTTCCTTAAGCACCTGCATTTCTCTACCAGCAGCACAGTGTTTGGAGAAGCTGTTGATCCAGAGGAAATCCGTTATAAAAGAGAAGGAGAGAAGAATTTGTGTCAATTACTGGTGTTGTTCTCCCTCTAACCTCAGTAAGGCTTGTGATCATGACAAATGAGGACTTCCTTTCCCGATGGCTGTCCTCGTGCGACACCTGATGACTGTGGATTCTTCCCTTCATGTGGTTTGTGGTTGCTAGCAACTGACCTGGACTAAAATGGAGGATCCACTTAGGTGTAGAAGTTCTGTTGAAATATTCACAAGCTTTGTAACAGGCTTACCTCTCTAATAACTGTTTTAACCTTTTCACTCGCTCATTTGGAGCACCAACTGCATTGTGTGTCTTTCCTCTTGAATTCTGCAAGTCCCAAAGCTTCAGTGTCCGCTCCTAGTAAGGAACAGAAGCTTGATGGAGATGGTGCTGGAACAGTCCTGCAATAAAACCACTGTGACGGGCAGCCAACAGTCAACATGGACAAGATATATGAAATCTTATCTTCCTAGTTTAAGGGGCCTTTTCACAGCCTTGAAAAGCATGTGTAAGTGAAAAAAATAGTAGACACAAAACTACCTTCCCTGCTCAGACATCTAAGTCCTTTTTTTTTTTTTTTTTTAATAGCATGGTGTTTATTCTAACTTTGAGTATTTAAAAGTTAGATTTTTCTATGTTTGGTGGAGACAGCATCCCTGAAAGATGATACGTCTCACTTTACATCTGCAGTGAATTGCGGTTTGGATGCTTTTTTCTATTCAGTATAAAAGGATACCTAGACTAATCTAGTCATATAGGCTCTAACTCCTAAATGGTTAAAGTTCTACATCATGAAAAGCACCTATGGACAACTGAATTACTATTTTCATTAAAAATAAAATGTTATAGTGCTACCCATGTATATATGATAATATGACTGTTAAAACAGTTGTTTGGGATACAGAGGATCAGTGGTTTAAGACCTCTCTATTCTATGATGCTGGAACTCACCTCTCCCACTCAGGTAAATATCACCAGTGGTGTTTGTATCTAATCCATCACATCTGACACCTACCAAACACTAAACTAGTTAGGAACTGTGGCTTCACATGGTTCCTAAACTCATTATTTATCCAAGTCTATATTTATCCAAGTCTAAATTGCACAAAACACACTAAATGCAATTTATCCCTAACAAAAGAAAGTAAAATGTTTATTACCTACATTTCTGTTTCATACTTTTGTTCACCCAGTGTGTTATTTTGTGACTTCTTCGGGACTAAATATTTTCACTCTGTTGCCAAATGCCCTATTTCCAGGAGACAGGCAGGGGAGGTTGAAAGTGAGGAAAAGAACGAGAACTCCAAAGGTGAATTAATGAATGCTGATGTTCATTTGGCAGATAGCACCAAAACTGTCTCCCTTTTTTTAAAACCTTTGTCAAATGACAGACAGTAGATTTCAAACACATGAGAACATACTTGTGTCTTGTTATATAGGGTAAGTTTTGCTGAATGACAGATTTTAGGGAAAATGGGAAGCATAAAAGTTGCCTCTTCCAAATTCAGCTATCTATATGGGAGGCATCTAGTTAAAGTCAGTATCCATTCTCTCTCAAGAACAATGGAAAGAGCTAGAGATGTCCAGAGCAAATCTCCTCAGAAGCTGATTTATTCCACCTAGTTTAGAAACTTGTATGGATTATATCACAGGCTAGAAGAGCCATTCTCTCTGGGTTCACAACAGAGGAAGTTAAGATAGTTCAGTTAGGCTAAACATCTAACTTTTTGATGAGGTAAAGTTAAATGACATGGATTTCAGCCCCACATGTATCTGTTGTTTGGTTTCCTTTGAGAGAAAGTGGTTCAGAGACTTACAATATGGTTCAAGAATGTAGGAAAGGCAAGGAAGCCAAAACCAGGAAAATGGTATGATGATGACCAAAAAGCATTAAGACAGGTAGGCAGTCAAGAAATAAGAGATGATAGATCCAAAAAGGGAACTTAAGAGATCACATATAGAACATTTTAAACTTCATAAGTACAATAGGTATTTTGTCACTGAAAAGGTAGTCACATGGAGACAATCTTGTGAGACAATAGAAGTGCCAAAAATAATTAAAAGACAAATACTGAAAGAGAAAAGAGACGCCCAACCCTTTTGTTGGCCCTTCAGAAAATGAAAAATGACTCGGGATTTGGCCAGGAAAGGGTAGCATCATCCACCTCCAGATACCCAGCTAATGATGTTATAATAAAAATGAGAGGTTTCCTAAAGAGTGCCAGGGAATTTCCAGAATAACTCAGACACACATGACTGTTCTTTGTGAAGTATAACCAAAATAAGTTCAGGAGTTTTAGAAGAAAACTGAAAATAGACCAGTACTAATGATGGCACTCTTTCCTTCCTGTATTAGGAGTGGGTAAGAAAAAGGGGAGGTCAGCACTGAAGAGTATAAAAGGTCAACGACAATTTTATGGATGAATAAGAAACCTGCTTGCTTTATTTAAGCTTCAATTTAAGCAAATAATGAAAAAAGAAACTGGTTCAAATTTGGAGTTTCTAAGAATGCTCTTTTATTTGGTTTGGCTTGGTTTTGCTTGGTTTGATTGTAGGAGGAAAGTGGGATGGTAGTCCTAAAATCAGATCTGACATATTGCATCCACTGTAAAACTCTCGCAGAAGATATTATGAAGGAAGATGGAATTACACTGAACCATATAAAGTATCAATGAACTGAAGTGTTTATAAGTATCTATAAAAAACAGACAAGACAAATGAAGTGCATTTATTAATTCTGAATTGGTGGGCACAGCTGAAACAGACTGGAGTGATTATTGTAAGTGAAATAAAATCAAAGGTGTCCCCTCAAGGGGACAGGTGAAAAGAGAAGATACTGGAGAGTAACATCATATGTCAAAACACAGCGCCAATGCCACAGTTTCAGATGGGAAGACTGCTGTGACAGCAACATTTTTTGCATAAAGTTATTAGCAACAAATAAATAAATAAAAATAAATAATGACAATGAACTTCCACCACGTACCACCACACAGGAGGAGACAAAGAACTTAAAACTGCTAGCTTAGCTCTTGAGAGACAGCCCATGACACTGATAAGAACATAAAATGGAAAGGTGAAAACAAATACACACAATATGTTTATATGAGTCAGGGAATTTCAAAGGCAATAGAAAGGGTTTATAAAGTATATTACAATAAGAGATGCTATAGAGAAAACAGGGCGAGAGTTGAGGGGAAGATACTTATATCCTAACAGCCTCCTGAACCTGTTCATGAGCATGAAATACTGTAATCAAATGGGATTAAATATTTATACAGCCAGATATTCCTGTTAGCACTGACAATGGGAGTGGAGGCAGCTTGCTGAAGTTTATAAATTTCAAACATTACTAAGGTACAGGCACCATGAGTCTATATTTGTGTATATGAGCACCAAATGTAGCCCTAAATCCCGAGCATAATGCCCCTTTCCTAGGATCCTAAGTCCTGCAGGACCCCTACACTCAAAAGATCTCTATCATGTGAAAATGAGCTGAACTGTATATTGATATTTATGCAGTGTGAACAGGGTTGTAAAACATGCTGCTGTTGTTTCCACTTCCCCCAGATGAGAACACTGTTGGCTGCCTGAGCATTGACTCTGCTCTAGCCTAAAATCAGGCAGGTGATCTTAAACCTGGAGCAGACTTGGAAAAGCCCTCATGCAGCCACGCAGCAGGTTTGGCTAGTATGTGGCCACCAAAAGCACAGCTGTGCAACTGAGACTGTGCCTCCCTGCACAAAATACTTCTCTGGAACAAAACAAAAACTTCTTGGTTGGCACCATTCTCACCTGGGAGGCAGCAGCTACCAGCTGAGAGGCAAATCCAGAGCCTGCTGCCCTCCTCCAAGACATGTGCCTGCCTGTATCCTAATTTGGAAATAACAGTGGTAGGTTGCTTGAGGTCACACATGCAGAATAATCACAGAGAAATATTGTGGTGCTATGAAAATAGTCCAACGGAAAAAAAAGAGAACAGTAGATGACACGCATGTGAATTTTGGGTTCATATACAAAAAGCAGCGTAGAAAATATTTTCAGCCATGACCATTATCATGTGAATTATGACCTGCATGAAAATTATGTATGTGACAACTAATTGATGTCATTTTTTTTCTGATACAAGGAAATATCTTATGGAATATTAGTGAGTTTTAGGTTCAGTTTTCTATCTAACCTTTACATTAATAATTTGGAAGACACAGTAAATTCATTGAGAGGATTAATGACAAGGACAGAAGAGCAATAAAAGGCATCCCAGAGAGATTAGGATAGAAAACAGAAAAGTCAGTTACATGCTGAGCTGGTGTGAATTAACACAAGCAAAATAATCTGAAATACCAATACCATACGGAAGACAGAAACTGAAAGGATTTTATGTGGGGTGAAGAACCACATTAAATGTGAAATTGAACTGTGATGTGATAGCCAAAAAATGCCATCCATTTTGGAATGAAGCACGTCACCACAGAGTATGAAGATAATACTCCTTTTCACTAGGACTCTGGTGTGATCCCATCCACAGTACTGCATTCCTTCCTGGGTATCTCATTATCAGAATTACGGTTTGGAAAGAGCCAAATTAATTAGGAAACAAGAAATTGTTGACACTGAGTGGGAGGGGTGGAAATTAGTAAGCTAAATGTGGAGACTTAGGTAGCAATGTTTAAAGCAAGAACATAACATGTTAAAAATGTCCTGGAACTGCCAGGGATGGTAAAGAATTGGCTGACACAAATCCTGGCACAGCTGAGCTAAGGTTGCAAAAACCCCCAGATAGATGCAGGCAAAATAGCCAGGTATATTTCCTGCCAATTGTTTCTATTAGGCTATATTCCAAGGGAAGCTTTTTCATTTGGGACATTAAAAAGTAGATTGGACAGAATTCTGAGAGATGTATTGTTTTATATAGCTTAATAAGTGGTTTCTGTCACTAATATGGGCCAAATATATCAAGACTGCATATAGTTCCTGATGCTATTAGGAGCAGGTATTCAAGCACAGAATGCACCTCTGTGATTCTTCTGTGGTGTTCTTCAGTGAGGTGCCCTTGCATTTACCATTTCCTAGAGATCTTTGATCTTTTCAATGGCACGTAACTGGCTGTAGAGATCAGCGAATGCAACATTTCTGACTGACTTGTATTTAACGTGAGATTTCTAGCTGAGAGAGTGGGACCATGTTTGAGAATGTGCTCTTTCCAATTCACTGGACTTATTATCAGTTTATACCCTGTGTTTGGTTAAGAATGTTCTCAGACATTATTCTAAAATGTTATTAATCTTTTTCATTATTGTTTTTAATCATTGTGGGTACATACCATGTGCCAAGAATAGGCTGCAACGTTTAGTTTCCTTGCCTGATAGTTTAATAATTCTATCTTGAATAGGAGAACTTGCTTTCGAAAGATTTATCAGGTTAAAAAAAGGTTTTGATTTAATATTTGAAGATGGAGTTAGCCTCCTGCTGTGCTTTAAGCATTTGAAAACCTGCTGCAAAGTGGCATTTCAAAGACAGCTTAATATTAAATTCAGTTTGCAATATTCATATCTAATTGTTGTAAGACCCGTTGTTCTGTTAATAAGTGGCAGAATAACAATGTTATTATGTTTGGCTTTCACATGCATTTTTAGACCTTTGTTAAAGGACATTGTTCTTGCAAAGGCTTTCCTCAAAGCAAAGAAAAACATTTACATATACAGTAGATAAACTCCTACAGCTTCAGAGCAGTCTGGGTGTTTATCATCTTGTGCAGAACTGATTTGAGTGTTATTCTGCTCAGCTATTCTCAGAGTACACATTGTATTCTCATTTAAGCATTGGCTAGTTGTGTTATCCAAATCACTGCATTATGAAAACAAAATATCCAAGAATATGAAATGATATGAATAGGAAAATATGCAGTTTTTTACGAACAGCATGCAATCTAGTCCTCTGTGTTTTCTTCTACAGTAGAGGTAATGTAATAAAGAATTTTATATGACTTCAACACTGATGTTATTAAGTGATTTAAAACCATTTTCCCATTGTAACTCAGCTGTTCTGCATTTTTAGAGATTGTTTTTACCAATATTACTGAAAATATCAAGAGAGAAGTTGCAGAAGTGACACTGGCTACTTGCTTCTGTTGGACGGCTTTTATCTGGCATAAAACTATTAAGCATACAGTCATTATGAATCATTAATAGCCTGACAGCAAAGTTGACTGCAGTGGGAAAATCAAGTCAGTTTTATTATTCATTAAGACATTCCTGAAGGAGCTAACTTTTCACAGAAAGAATAGACAATAGAATTATAATATTTCATACTTATAAATGTGGTCATGTGTTAAACTATGCCTTCTTATAATCAGATTTTTTCAGTTACTTATGCTAATCATTTTGGTAACATTTTTATTGTATGCATTCTGCTTAATTCAAAACCTGTCTTCCAGGATATCGAAGCAATGTCTGAATTTTTTTATAAGAGTTACATTATGCACACCTTCCCGTATTAAATTTTAGTTTCTCAAAGGAATTTTATAAACTAAAATTAGGCCAACTATGAATTTAAACCTAGTCTGAAGACAGTGCCTCACATTCCTGTTCACACAGGTTTTACTGTTTCCCAAACAGAAAAAAAGTCACAGGTTTTGGAAACATTTGTAGAGTTGTGATGCAGAACGAGGTCAGGGAAAGGAATACAGGTGGCTTGATGTACACACTGCAATAATGACAAGATCACTGAGACATTTGACCTTTTTTTTTTTTTTTTCATTTTGGCCTCTTTTGATATGGGATAGTACCAGCAGCTCTCAGGTTAGAGCCAAAGAATGAACTTTGAGGTAGGGTGCTGTAGAGATGTATCAGATTCCAGCTGTTCTTAGGGTAAAACTTGCAATCATTTCCCTGAGGTTTGTGAACTCCGCCTAACTTTTAGAGATACCTTCAATATAGGTTGATGAACACAGTCTGTACAGTTGGCTCAGACTTTAATTGACTACATGAGAGAGGGAACCCCCACCCTAGACTTCTGTGTATTTAAGCCATGCACTCATTTAACATCACAATCTTTTAATTTTGCTGTCTTCAGAATGTGAATTCCCGTACCTCACAAGGAAAACTAGAAGTCTAATGCATAAAGTGTTTTGATATTTTTGGTCATAAATATAAAAATGGATTTTCCATGTTCACAAAGAGAACACCACTGAACTTCATAGATCATATTCCCCCATATCCATGCACATGGAAGAGTGGTTTACTCCCAACTTTTCATTTGGTTCAGTTTCTGAATTTGGCTGGGAAGATGAGCTTCTATGACTGTGCAGAAAAAATTATTTTAAAGGAGTAAGCAAATTCAGAGATGCTCTGTCTTAGATATTAACATCACAGCTTGGGAAATCCAATGTTATCACCAAACTCCTTAGATTGTTCAAGACTGGTATTTTAAGATAGGACTTACATGAAAACAACAAGATTCAAAATATCACCTGGTATAAAGGTGCATTCAGAGCAATCAGGACTAATATATCTACAGTTGTAAGTGCTGAATATCTGTTTGCAAAACTTGGTTTAATCAAACTGTTGTAAATAACATTTTAATATTAATGAATCTAGGTAATCTGGTCCACGTCATACTTCCTTCACAGGCATAGAGACAGTGCTATTCATAAGCCAAAAAGACAGCACCAAAATTAGAGAAGTGATACTAAAACAGCACTACAGAAAAGCTAACACATCCTGAGAACAATCTGTCTTCAAGTAGGTTCTGGTTTCTACGATTTATTTTGTTAATTCAGCTATTAAGGTCTGATGCAGAGAACTAAATCTTGCTGATGACACCCTTTATTGTTGAAGGGTGTTTGGTATGAGAGACATCTCTAAAGGAAATATCTTCTGTTCATCCACCTTAAACCAGGATGCTCACATACACAACTTGATTCCTTCCCTCGTCTCAGACTTCCTTTGATCTCTATCTCCAGAGTAGCTCTGATCACTGGCAGCTCCTTCTTCAGCTTTTCCCCTTCCTGCTTTCATTTTTCTGCTTTGGTGTTGCATTGTAGAGTTTAATGTTGTATTGTGGTACTGTATGATACTATATTTTACTGTATCGATATTATAACTATAACAACATAATGATTAAGATCTTCAGACACAAAGGAGCACTTCAGTGTACTAAGCACTATATATAAAAATAACACAAAAATTCTGGACCCATCAAATAATGCTTACAAGATATAGACGGATCACAGACATATACTGACAAACAGGGAAATACAAGGAAACAGTAAAACCATATTCATAAGTACGACAAGCTATTTTCTTGAAAGCATAACACAGTTCGAACTGGCACCTCTGGTCAATCTCTAAGAATTAAATCAAAGAGAAGATTGTGCAGGGCTTTGGAGATTAAAAGAAATACTTAAACTTTCATTGAAAAGAGATGAAGGAGCCATTGAAGAATTCCAAGGGCTGGCCAAAATGATGAGCTAGGTAAATTTAGCACTTCGAAGGGATACAAACAGGCCAAGGAAGCATTTGTCAAGATCAAAGAAAAGGACTTTTGGCTTTGTGAACTTTAAGACAGTGAGCACCAACAAAAAACATCTGGCTAGATGAGTGAGTGGAAAATGTGTATGTTATTATGCAACAAGAAACTGCTAGATTGTTGAAGATATTGCTAGAAGGTTAATGATACCTTAGTCATCAGAGACATTGGGATTATGGGCCTGAGTGACAAATAGGATGCTAGTATTCTTCACAGTGATTAGAAAGCAGATAAAAAGGGAGGGATTGTGAGGGAAGAATATCAATGCTATTTCAACCATGTTCTGTCATTGTTTGCTATGCTTAGGTGAAGAGGTCTCACTGTCTCTTACTACTTCACAGAATACCTCTGACAGCTCATCCAGGTCCTTCCATTTAATCATTGGCTTTATTCCATTCATATGCATTTTTAAGCAGTGGCTCATCCTTCTTACTCCTTTCCCACATCGTCCTCAGAAAGCTGTTCAGGTTCCTGACCTCTCAGCTTCTCTCTCCACTGGCACTTCAAGTCCGTTTGCTTTTCTCTCACTGTCTTCTCTCAAAAGATTGCAACAAATAATTTTTTCAGTTATTTACTTATTTCAGTTATTTACTCCAGTATAAATGACAACTGTTTTTAACAAAGTTCCTCCTATACCTTAACTTGGAAGTACCTTGAGAACTGGCATGTTCAGGACACAAATGTAAGCACATGATATACACTAATCTGTGGAGCAGAATGTAAAACCCCAGAACAAAATCACTACTTTATTGCTGGTGTCATCCAACGGATCTATAAATCTGAATTTTATATCTGCTACACATAAGTAAAACCTGGCCTGTATTTCTTTTTAACATACCTTCATTCTAATCATTCCTTACGCTAACTGCAAGTGTCTCCAACTTGACAGCTAGTTTAGCATTAGACAACAATAGAATATTTCATTTCTGTAGGTTTACTTATCTTGTTAAAATTCATATTTGCTTGTAAAATACTGAGAAAGGCTTTTAATCATTTGCTGTCAAAATGCCAAGCTCATTTTTACATCAAGAATTGGTAAAGTCAAAAGATTCTTTTTAAGTATTTTAAAAATATATAGAAGATATATTTTCATATAGGCTGGAAAAACAATAAAACGTATAGCTTTAAAAAGAGAGGGAAGAATGAAAGGTAAAGATCAGACTTCCAGCTCCTTGGGATTTTGCTCCACGCAGTGTGTGCGTGTGGTGGGGCTGGGGTTAAGCAAAGTAGACAGGAGGATTTTCAGGCCCCAGAGAAGAGAAGAACCTTGAAGGAGGAGCTGCCTGAGATCAGCTCCTGCAGGAATTGCATCAGAGAGAATGCAAGCAGGATGGAAATGGGAGCTACCATATGCTGCCAAGCGTGAACAAAAATGAAAAGTCTGTGAAAGACTGGGATGGAGGCTGAAGGAGGAGGAGGAGGAGGAGGGAAAAACAGTGAGTTGAAACGTAGTCCTTTCTGTTGGCAAAACAATCTTCTCCATATCATCTTCTCTCAGCCCCAGCTGTTTCTCCATTACTGCTCCATTGCTCTAAAAGCTGTATGGGAAAAGCAGTGAAACTATTTTGTGGTACCTTTATTAGTAATAATAATATGTTATCCATTTGTATTTATAGGCCATCCATGCCCAGGAGCCTCTGGGCACATAACAAAATATAACTAAAACACAGCTTAGTTTTAAAAAAGGTAACATGGCCCAATTAATTCCCCAATTAATTAATTTATTCTACATAGCTTTGAATTTTGGTCTAAGGATTTTATGTAGGACATCAAAAAAAAAAAAAAAAGAATGGTTCCACTGACAAGACAGGTAATTATTTTATTCAATGATTTTTCTCAATGCAAAGCTATTAATAGCTGGATCACTAGTGGGGGGCCAAATTCTGCCCTGAGGTAAATCCAGCACCATTTCACTGACTTCAAGGGAGTTACTTTTACTGGGATCAGAACTGGGCTGTTAGATTACAAGTGCCCAGTTATTCATAGAACTGAACTAAATTCCTTTTCTTTTATTATTTTTTTTTCTTTTCTTCAAATATAGAAGTTAGCTCTAAATCACAAAACCAAACCTGAAGTATGTAAGATGGTATGGTTATAGTTCCTCCTCTAAGAAAATGAGGAGAAATAATCTCCCTCCTGACTCCTTGAGAAGCATCCACAGGCCCCATCTGTGTCCACATGGTTCTGTAAAAACACAGCCAGGGCTTGACAAGACCTCAAATACAGTTCACATTGTCAGAAAACAAATGTCATATGAGAGGTAAGAGGAGAAAGGAAAGACAAACATGTTCAAATATTTCATGTTTAATGTAGAAGACTGCACATCTTTTCTCCTCCTCCCAAACCCAGAGCTTTCTGGATATTTGTTACAAATACATCATTAAGTATCATGGGAAAAGTTTGTGTGTGGTTTGATTAGCCTTTGGGTGCTCTGAAGAAGAAAAGGATTTAGGTTTTGGGATCATTGTCTCCATATACTGTCAGCTTGGTGGTGACTTCTCATTCCTGTGAAGGGAGGGAAGAGGCAGGGCATGAAAGCTGATCTGCCCCTCTTCTTGAAGGGGAATTCACACCCACACGCTTTCATGTGCTCTGTTATGTTTAAATAAGGCCTCATTATTAGGTAACAATAATATTATCTGTTTGCTGTAATTTACTTCCTTGTTGTGAACATGGATCACTAACATGCTTAGACTAAAGCTCATAACAAAACGTCAGACTGAGAGGGAATTTGTGCCTTGTACACGGTTGTAAACTGATACACATTAGTAGCATCCTTGAGAGAATGGACATTAATATTATTCTGTTGCACAAACTTTGTGCCATGAGGTATTATTAGGTAGTCCTGCCTTTTCTGTCACATGAAATAAGTTTGTGGCACATTTTTTCACCTTAGCACTAACAGAAGATCTTTTTTCACTGTTAATATTTTTCTTTCATTCCTTTCCATCCTACTGCATGCCTTCTTAATACAAATAGCAAAAATAGTCTACAGACCCCCAAAATTCAAATTGGAGTATAATACTACACCAACAGGAAATGTGATTTAATAACTTGTTAACTTGGGACTAGAAAAATTCATTTTCCAGCATTATTTTAGACTGCTCAGGTGACCTTGAACAAATCCCTCTATCCCTCTCTTTGCCTAAATTCCCCATTTATATAACAGAGGTAATGATTTGTCTTTACTTTGCACTGTAAGGATAACTACAAAACCATAAAGCTTCAAGTAAAAGAAAAGAGAGTATCTGAATAGCAAATATTTGCAAAAGAGCAACTTAAATTTCAAGTATACTCCTTCCTCCCTCCCTTCTCATCTCCATCGGCTACTCTCAGTTGTAGAATTAGATGTTATCAATAGTACCATTTAAAATGTTCATATATATTAAGTAGATTTAAATTGACATAAAAATGAATGTTTCTTTCTTTGTTTGTTGTTTAAAAGCCACTGTAGACACCATTTATAAAAACTGAACTGCAGAAGAATTTGCCACCACTGATAAATTTACAGTTAAAAAAACCCTAAACCATGAAAATGTATTTCTCAATATAAAAAGCCTATAATAATCACCAAAACTACAAATCTATAGAATGCAAACTATATTGAAAACAGAATAAGAGTTCCAAAACTTCATCAGCAAGGAGTCCAGTCATTCATTTACTGTAAAGCAGGACAGGAGAATCCATGTTCAGCCCACTGGGAGCTGAGTTACAGTCTGTATTTCATTATAGACCATAACAGCATCACACTGGAGGAGTTATATTTCAGAACATTACTGTGTACTAATACGTAGTCCACCAAAACTGTTTGACAGGCAAGGAAATGCCACCCTTGAAGTAAGTAATAATGAATAAATATGAAGAGAAAAATCTATTGTGTAATTGTAGAAATCTCAGATAAATACACAGGGTGTGCCACAGTTACTGCACAATGCTTGCAATCCAAATAATGTGTTGTGTTGCATGGGGACTGTGAGACCTGCTAGGATGCATTTGTTGCCAATTATTTTTATGAGAAAGATCATGATATTTGTGCATTGCACAGAATTTATGCTGAACTGACTCTGAAATTTGTGTTGTGATATTCTAAAACTTATTTGACACTTATGGTATGGAATTTGATGTTCTTGATCTTTTAAATTTAATTTTTATAATACCCAGGTTGTGAAATCTTTGCTGCACACCCAGTTAAACTAGTTCCTTAAGCATGGGGGAGTTAATACTGTGATTTTTCAAGAAGGAATTTTGTGCGTTCCAAAATGAGCCTTGTGTGTGTGCTACACAGTTGTTTTACAAATGATACTGTAAATATACACTGAAATTGAAGATAATAATATTTTACTACCTCGGAGACTAATGAATATGCTATTTTTGTGGTTGTTTTACTGTTTACTGAAGCACAGGTAAATGCCCCAACTCGTTACTAAGATGTCTGTAAGCAATTAGTTGGGGTCTCAAATAAAAAGCTTTAGTATCACAATGCAGATTTTTTTATTTCCATTAACATTCCTTCCAGTTGCTCATTGTGAAGAATTGTGTCTAAGAAAAGATATGGGTCTGGGCTGCCTGCCAAGAGTTTTGGGTTCTTAACAGATTGTTTTTCCCAGTGGGGTCGACTCACTTTCTGCTTGAGACGTCCACTTTTGTCTGTATTTCCTGAAACAAGTCACTTACATGCCTAACTCCTATACATCATGAGTGCTTAAAGAAAAGAGGCATGTTTGATAGTGTTATCACTATTTTTTATCACCAATTATCAACCATACTCAAATACAACATCAAACACCTTTAAATTATTCTCTAAATGCTGTTCTCAAAATACCAACTTGTTGATGCATTTGCTTGTCAGTCACTGTCCAGTCTCATGCCTCATCAATGAATGAAATGATTGAGACACCAAAAAGCCATATAGTCTAATGGGCTGGCTTCTTATTTTGGTGGTTCTCCCAGTAACTTTTTTTTACATACAGGAATCCAGACATGGATCAGCCCAGGCCCTCCTGTCTGACCAGTCTCCTGCTACACCACAGGTGATCGGACAGGCAAGCTGTGGCAAACATGATCATGGTACTGATCATGTAGCAGGTCATCTCGGGTGCCATTAAAAGTCATATAATGGACAACCAGGGGATCAGGCCTAGTCAGCATGGGTTTATGAAAGGCAGGTCCTGCCTGACAAACCTGATCTCCTTCTATGACAAGATGATCCGACTATTGGACGAGGGAAAAGCTGTGGATGTTGTCTACCTTGACTTTAGTAAGGCCTTTGACACCGTTTCCCACAGCATTCTCCTGGCAAAACTGACTACTCGTAGCTTGGATGGGCACACGCTTCACTGGGTAAAAATCTGGCTGGATGGCCGGGCCCAAAGAGTTGTGGTGAATGGAGTTAAATCCGGTTGGTGGTTGGTCACGAGTGGTGTCCCCCAGGGCTTGGTTTTGGGGCCACTCCTCTTTAATATCTTTATTGATGATCTAGATGAGGGGATCGAATGCACCCTCAGTAAGTTTGCAGACGACACCGAGTTGGGTGGGAGTGTTGATCTGCTCGAGGGTAGGGAGGCTCTGCAGAGGGATTTGGACAGGCTGGAGCGATGGGCTAAGGCCAACTGTAGGAGTTTCAATAAGGCCAAATGCCGGGTGCTGCACTTGGGCCACAACAACCCCCAGCAGCGCTACAGGCTTGGGGAGGAGTGGCTGGAGAGCTGCCAGTCAGAGAGGGACCTGGGGGTGTTGATTGACAGCCGGCTGAAGATGAGCCAGCAGTGTGCCCAGGTGGCCAAGAAGGCCAATGGTATCCTGGCTTGCATCAGAAATAGTGTGGCCAGCAGGGACAGGGAAGTGATCTTGCCCCTGTACTCGGCACTGGTGAGGCCGCACCTGGATTCCTGTGTTCAGTTTTGGGCCCCTCACTACAAAAAGGACGTTGAATTACTCGAGCATGTCCAGAGAAGGGCAATGAAGCTGGTGAAGGGTCTGGAGCACAGGTCTTATGAGGACCGGCTGAGAGAACTGGGGTTGTTTAGTCTGGAGAAGAG
The DNA here is from genome assembly GCF_047716275.1 of Strix uralensis. Classification (NCBI taxonomy): domain Eukaryota; kingdom Metazoa; phylum Chordata; class Aves; order Strigiformes; family Strigidae; genus Strix; species Strix uralensis. The sequence goes on from NC_133973.1 coordinate 93,025,622, forward strand.
GAGGCTGAGGGGAGACCTCATTGCCCTCTACAGCTACCTGAAAGGAGGTTGCAGGGAGCTGGGAATGAGTCTCTTTAACCAAGTAACAAGTGATAGGACAAGAGGTAATGGCCTCAGATTGCACCAGGGAAGGTTTAGACTGGATATTAGGAAGTATTTCTTTACAGAACGGGTTGTTAGGCGTTGGAATGGGCTGCCCAGGGAGGTGGTGGAGTCCCCATCCCTGGAGGTGTTCAAGAGTAAAGTTGACTTAGCGCTTAGAGATATGCTGTAGTTGGGAACTGTCAGTGTTAGGTCAGTGGTTGGACTGGATGATCTTCAAGGTCTTTTCCAACCTAGACAATTCTGTGATTCTGTGATTCTATGTACCATAGCACTTGAGATTCAGTGCTCATAACGTCCACACATAAGGCAAGCATGATACAATTTAGAATTGCATGCATTTAAAGTAGGTCACTGGAAGACATTCAGAGCTGATGTTGTTTTTTTTTTTTCTTGACTGAATTCAGGGTTAGTTTTTTTTTAGCACCTCAAAACTTTGCATATCTTTCCAAAACTGCTGTTCAGTACAGTCTTAGAAAGTAAAAGTGGAACTGGTAGACAGAATACTGTGTATCATCAGTGACAAATGTGAGAAGAAAGATTTGATTTCCTAATGAGAGCTGCAAATGGTGTTTTTTAGATTCCTCAGGGAATCCCTTCCTTTGGTTACTGTTCAGAAAGCATGTGGTCTTCTGCACTTTCTGTGCCACATTTGCCAGCTTTGTGTGGATGATCTATAATTTAAGACATCTAAGATTTCTCTGGCCATGTGTATTTATGCCCTTGAATAGGCACCACAATGTCATCTGTAAGAGAGATTATTCTCAAACTTGAGCTTTCTACACATAAAGTACTATAATAGGACAGTGTCTAAACATATGGACACCAACTTGTGTTAAGAGTAGTCATCAAATTTTTCTGTATGCACTGCAAAAGTTATCTGTGTTTATGAATTTGAATATCTGGTAGACTTTTTTTGCCCAGAAAATTATTGTAAGGACAAGACCCAGAATTCCAAAGGAGTAGCAATTACAAAAATTGAATTGTGAGTACAGGTATCTGTCTGTAAATCTTTGTTTCTACTTTGGAAAATCATGACTAAAGTATTTAAAACCTGTTGAATATGTAACTTTATTGAAAACATATTAAGAATATAATGCAAACTTTCTGGATCAAAGAGTAAGGTATGTAGTGTCCCCCCAAATCTACTATTTAATGTATTACCCAATAAATCAGGAACTAGGCAAAGCTCACAATGAAGGTAACTTCTCTTGAGAGTGAAATATATTGTCAGATCAAACATTTGGATTTAGAACCTGAAGAACAAGTTTTAATTTCTTTCATTAGTGGATAGCAACAAAAGAACCAGTTCATCCTTAATTTTTGAAAGATGAAAAACAAACCATGACAACCACTCATGGTACATAAATAGAACATCAATGATAAATTATAAAACAGATAATTTTCTGTAGTGAATAATGAACAACAAATGCTGAAAAATTAACCATTTCATTTTATGTTGATAGAGAAACTTAAGAGCATACCAAATTAAGTTTCCTTGTTTGAATGGCAGAAAATGAATGGCAGTTTCAGCCTCCAAAATAATAATGAGTTCTGGGTTAATTTTCAGTGTACTTTGTTAGTGAAATTCAAGAAATATATGTCATATTGAATATTCTAGTGATTTTTCTGAACTTGTAGTTAGACTGGGACTCTATCTGCTTCTAGAGATGTTAGCTGTATTCTTTTAACAGTATAAGTTTATCGGGAAATTCAAACATGTATTGCATCATTTAATTTGAAGCTTGACTAATACTTTTATATGAAAAAAGAGCTAGTGAAACTAAGGGAAAGTATCATTATGAATACGCATATATGTCAATACACTGTAAGGCTGTATACTCTTCAGGTGTTTATACTCAGATACTTTCATGTTTGGGGCACATGTGCCAACTATGTTTAAGGAATTTGAACCTTTAAAATTTTTTTCTTTGCAGGCCTGCAGGTTATGTTTCAGTTAAACAGCAGTCAACGCACTGCTTTTCAACAGTATGATTTTAGTCTCTGAAGCCTGCCTCAGTTTTGTCTCTTTACACAGTGTGATGCTGCTGTAAGCAATATAACCTGATGATATGTGGCCTACATTCAGAAAATGTGTATCCATATCCATTCCAAGACAAAGCTTTGCTCAGTGAAGGACACAATTTCTGTAATACACACATACATATACATGAATAATGTATGTCTGCACTTAATTTACTACTTCTGCATATTCCTGTTCGGGTGTGTTAGAAGAAAAAGGACTCAAAAAACTCTTCATGTCTCACAGAGGACAGTGGTTTCAGAAGAGGAAAGAGAAGGACATAAATTTTTCCATCACCTCGTGCACAGTCCAGTGTAATTTTTTGTCAAAAGTTCCTTTTACATTTCCCATTGAGGCTTCTGACTTCCACCGCAATGCCCCAGTATGTGCGTATGTCTAGGGGCTGTGACAGCTTGGTGTTTCATAAAACTTTCACGTTTCATAATGCCTTACAGACATTGCAAAGCTTTTTGAACCAATATCAGGGGGTCAGCTAAAACCACATTGATCACTGACAAAGTGCCCAATAATCTTCAGCAGAAGGATTGAAGCAATATTTTAAAATTCTTTACTTCTTCTTTCTGCTTCACTTCCTTTTGTCAAAATGGCATTTAATTTTCCTGATTTTTATCAGATGCCAACTAAAAATGAACAGAAGATAAACACATTTCTCCATTTTTTTAGAGCTGGCCACTTTATTATTTATAAACTTCTATCTGTGAATAAACCCATTAATGTTACCTGGTACTAAGTGGCCTACATCCTTGCAGTTCTCTCTTAAATAAAGCAGACCTTGAAAACCCATGGGCACTTAAATACCCATATTTTGAGTGCAGGCTGAACTGAAATGAAGTTTTCAACTCCCTGAAGTTTTTCAGTTTCATCTTTTTTTCTGAAAAGAATCCAGCTGCCTGGTAGCTATCCTACCACTATCAGTCTTATGCCATTTCTCTCCCTCCAGCCCAGATCTACTTTTCTTACCTTCAAAAATATGGCATGAACAGAGAAACTCCCTCAGATTCCTATGGTTCAAGCCACCAAAGGTTTTATAATCATCTAAATCAATCAACTTAAGTTTTGCCTGCAATGGAAACTCACCCAACGGTGGTTCCCACTGAGGTCGAGAGCCTTGGTTACATGAGCATTGTCATCCTGATGCAGTTTGGAGGTGGATCCCCCAAATTTTCCCACTTACTGTCCTTGGGTCCATTTGCACCATGGTGTGATGTGAACAAGACAGTTTCTTTTCCAGATTAAGTCCAGTCCAAAGGAGAAAATCCTAAACTTCAAACAGAGGAGATGTAAAGCTCCCAGCAAAACCAGCTCTGACCTACTTATCCACTCCCGCTGTGCCAAACTCTTGGATAAAACAGACATAGTCAAAAGGAATTTTGACATGCTTCATCTGTTGACTGTCTTATATCTGTGAAACCAAACAAATGGTCATTTTAAGAAATTAGAATAGATTTAAAGTTAGTCTAAAGTTAGTCATTAGTTATATGAAATAAATTTGTTTTGAGCTCTTAAAAAAGACAGAACTGCTTGAAAACACAGATGCTGCTTTGAGAAGGCCAATAATTTCTACACTATGTAAACTGGAAAACCTCTCAGTTATTCTCCTTCTTTAGGAATCATACAAGTTCATTTTATCTATATACATGAGTTCTTCTAAATGATAGGGGAAATTTTCACTTTCTTCTTTTCTTAATATTTTCCTGTTCATATGTATTCATTTCTTTCCTTCATCAGACTGCCTTAGGTTTACTGTCATGAAGAGCTGTGCCCTAGCACACATGCAGAGTCACCCACATGTATCTCTCTGTAGTGGCTGTTGTGTTTTTTCATGCTCACTTGTAGCATTCATCCATTCACAGCACTGAAAATGCAGTGCTTTAAAGATCCTCAGAGTGGAGCTCAACCACAGCCTACCAGAAACGTAGGATCAGGCACTAGCACCTTGGTGCAAGGTCACTCCAATTCCCTCCCTCTGTTTTTCTCTTTCTGTTTTATCCCAATGGGAATTCAACAATACAATCTTGAGTGGAGTCTTCAGACTATACCATTAGCTTATTGAGTAACTGCACCTGCTTTTAAATTTTAATGATGCATTTTTAATATGATAAATGTATTATACTTCAATGGTTTTATATGCAGGTCGAATAAACTATGACTTTTGTTACTCTTCAAATATTACTTTCCAAAGAACAGCCTTATAATTGTATAGCTTATGTAGTTGCTCATGTGCCTGGTGGTCTGAAAATGACTGTGGTTCTGTACCAGTGAACACAAGCTACTTTTGACTGTAAATAAGTAGTTAAGTTTTTTTGTAACTTGAGAATAATATTACCTAGAGTAAGGCTTATAAAGTATTTAGTGTATATGGCTGCTGGGGGAGGGAGAGGAGATTTTTTTCTGTTGGTTGATTACAGCTGGATTCAGTAAAAAAAAGGTTTCCAACATTTTGTTTGAACTGAGTTGCTGGAATATGTTTGTGATACACATAAGCTTTTCTTGTACTAGTGAGATACTAAAGGAAGAGTTTTAAAATTATCAAATAATAAATACTGATTTTACAGAGAGAATCGAGTGGTTACAATGAATAATAAAAATCCTACCTTTTAAGGTAACTAGCAAACATACTTCAACACCAAAATACTGAGATGCAAAATACAAATATAGGGCTTTGTTCAGGGAATCCACATGTATAAAACAAAAGATTTGCATGTTATTAATTTTATTTCATTATTTAAAATGACATGTATTTGACTTAGGAAATATTTCCAAATAATTGTTACTAAATGGCTTATTTACTACAGAACAAATACACTTTAGTACAATTTTCTCCACCCTACCTTGTCAGATTCATTAGTGCTGACCTAGAATACTTCTGCATGGTTCAAATTAGTTGTTTGGACTTTTTGAGGATTCTCAATTGTTGATTCTTTTTAAAAACTTTTAATAAATATGCCACAGGGATAGAAGTGCTTACTTTAGGACATTTATCTTCAAGGAATTAAACTGCGACCAGAAGCTCAATCTTGTTTTAGTGTAATGAGTTCCAGTTGTGTTTTGGTATGTTTTAATAAGATTAATTATCTTTTGCCTAAACTGATCCTTTCCTTCATTCCAGTGGCTAACAAAGAATGGACAGTCACTGAATTACCTGAGCAAGAGATAATATCTAGTATAGGAATATTATCCAGCTGGCAAAGGACTAATGTTACTGGTTTACACCAGCCTCCAGGCAGAAATGGAGTCAAACATCTGTCACATTGCAACAATTTTCATCTGGCTAATGGTCTGTTGGCTCTATATGCCAACTAGTGTAACCACAGCTTACTTTAAAGTATTTCAGACCACTGCAAGATGATTTTCAGAATAAAAGGGTCTTAACCAGGTCTTAGTTGTTGCCCTTCTGCTATTCACTATCAGTAATGGGTGCAATTGAAAATACTTCAACCTTTGTAGGTTTCCCTTCCCTTCCCTTCCCTTCCCTTCCCTTCCCTTCCCTTCCCTTCCCTTCCCTTCCCTTCCCTTCCCTTCCCTTCCCTTCCCTTCCCTTCCCTTCCCTTCCCTTCCCTTCCCTTCCCTTCCCTTCCCTTCCCTTCCCTTCCCTTCCCTTCCCTTCCCTTCCCTTCCCTTCCCTTCCCTTCCCTTCCCTTCCCTTCCCTTCCCTTCCCTTCCCTTCCCTTCCCTTCCCTTCCCTTCCCTTCCCTTCCCTTCCCTTCCCTTCCCTTCCCTCTTTCCTTCCTGTAGAATAGATATTAGATCCATGCCAGAAGATATCTGAATTCATGAATGTCTCCAGTGGTTGGACATTTGGCAGAGCTTGCATTTAACTTCTCTTTAAAGCCTGCAAGTTTAATCAACTCCTTAGTCAAAGCATAGAAGTGACTACAAATGAAGCCCATTTGGTTACCATCAGGCTCTTCATAAGAATAAGGTCAGATGCATCGTTCCTGAAGGATAGCTGACAATAACAGTGACACTGATTCATTCCAGAACCTTGGTCATACCCTATCCCTTATTCCTCTCTCTGTAAATGATGCTTTCCTACTTGGTCTTAAGTACACAAATGCCACCAAAAATTACAAATTTCTCTAAGTTGTAGATTAATTCTGAATCACAGCATGAGCAATTTGCAATAGCAGCTGGTCCAGTGTGTCTATGATAATGGATTAATTCCCTTCATAAAATGTTGATGGAAATTGTGAAGTGGAAGACCGTATATAGATCAGAAGTGTGGGCCTGATTTGTTCTTGAGAGTTGGTGAAATTTTTCTTTAGGAAAAGTGAAACTAGATTTCACAAACCACTATTTGCAGTTCAAACCACCTTCTTGCAGGGTTGGAATAAATTGATTTGGGGCAAGGGAATCTGTGAAATTAACACAAAATTCCTTCCGTCAAATGTTTATATGTAATATATGTCTCTTTTCCTCTAGCAGCCTTTATATTTTCACACTACTAATGAATGAGTGCTTAATTGCCACAGTGAAGCTGTCTGGGGTTACTTCCCAGCAGAACTTCTTGCCAAGGCCAGCTGGAATTCTGCTTGTGTTCTGCAGCTGATTAATGGAGGTTGCTGGTGTTAAACATAAATAAATAAGATACACACACACCAAAAAGTGTGGAGTTCAAGAAACGCGTAGTGCTCCCCTGAAGTCAAACAATTTTCTTCAAATTAGAAAAGTTGACAGTGGATCAATACAGTATCTCCTGATATATCCATAGGAAATAACCAGCTGCGCTTAACCTAACTGGTTACTGACTGCCACCATTTTCACACAGAAAAGCAATTGAAATAGCTTTTTTTGACATTAAGAAATCAGACTGTTTTTTTTCCACCAGACATTCTTGAAGTGCCACTTTAGAGTAATACAGATATCTGGGTTCTTTTCTGTTTCACAGAAACAAGACTGTTCAAACTGATTTCTCTCTACCCTTTTTTTTTTTTTTTTGTCTTAAATATTTAAAGCTTGAAAATTTATTTTGATGTGGCTACAAGACACTTACATAAAACACTGACATTGCATACCTCAGTTCTTCACTAGATGCAACTCCATTATTTCTCTTGCATTATATAAGCCCCAGATATCCTTGGGCTTTGTGTGGTAGAATTCATCTGCTTACTGAGATACTCTGTTAGAAGTTCAGTAGAAAAATGGTTTTTTGGTTTTAAAATTAGGCAAGCCCTTTAAGGTTATCTATGTCAAGGAAGAGATAAATAGAAAATGCTCTGAAAAGTACCTTTTTCATGCAGACTAGAGGTTTACATCATATCCATGACAATTTTAAATATAACATCTACATATGAAGTCTCCTGATTAAGTTGGTGGTAGATTTCAGTATAAATACATGACTGAATAGAGAGGATATGATGTACCAATATGAGTGCTGATTTATCCCTGACCTACACAAGTAAACTGCGGAAGTACCTACCCATAATCTTTAAGTTATGTTAGTACAACACCAAAGCTTTTACCAAGAGGAATGCTCTACCAAGAGATATAAACTATAACAAGTATCAATGGAGTGTATATGTCTTCTGATTTTAAGGCAAAGTGAATTAAGAAAGAAGTTGCCTGAACATTTGAATGTGGCCATTCTGGCAGTTATTTCTCAAGCCTGTTTTCTACAAGGCAAGAAGTGTCCTATAGTTCTCCCTATTATAAGCAGAATGACTTTCTCTTTATTCCCAAAATGGAAAATGGTGTTTCGTGCTGCAAGCTGCTACTTACCTGTGTAGAAACCTAACAACTGGGATTTACAGTAATAGGCCTAAAACTATTGTCCCTGATTTCCTGTTCTGTCTGTTGGTTAACCTATTTTTAAATTTTATTTGAAAAAAATTTTTTGATGGCCTGGCAGCCTTCCAAGTGTGATGGGGACCCTCAGGACTCCATGTCTTTTGCCACCACAGAGCATTCAAACCCTGGGATGGACACTTGGGGAGATACATCTGTATTTCTGGACAAGAAAAACCAGGAGAGATCCCTTGCCAAATAGTGCAGGTTGCCTGACATCCACACTGCTAGCTCCCCCTCAAACAAACTAGTGTGTCTACACTACATAGCACTGGTATGTGGGTGTTTATCAGTTGTTCAAAGTATCTAAAATAATGTTAAATCTTTGTTATGGCTCTCTACAGTGGTATTTTCATTAAAAAAAAAAAAAAAAGGTGTTTGAAATGAGATCATGCATCATCTTTCAAGGCGCAAGGCCTGTTGGGATGGTGCTGGAGGACTACATGAGATGAAGGGATCTGGACCTGATTGCAGATTTGCCCATTCTGCCTTTCACAAGTGGTCACTTTTGAGCTGTCCCCAGACAGTACCTTGGCTTTGTCTGTGAGAGCTAGTGAAGCTGTGCAGACCTATGGGCGTGGGGAACTAACAATTAAATTGAGTGGTTGGTGGGTGATCTAATGTTCAAACTATTTTCTTTCTCATCTTTTATTTTGCAATATAAATATTCCCTTCAGTCTGTGACTCTAAGGAAGCCCAAATATTGCAGCCTGTGAACTGTATGCTCCATGCCCTTGAGGTCAATCAGTGGGCACAGGTACAAAGCCTGTAAGACACATTATTTTTGGAAACAGCATGTTCTGATGCCACTGCAACAATATTTTAATCGTAATTTCTCATTCATATGAAATTTGGCTATTTAGTGTTCTTTAAATTGAAATTTAAAAAAAAAATCTCATTGAGTAGAAGCTGTTTGCCAACAAATCTCAAAAGTATGGGAGAGATTTCCAATTTTTTCATGCTTATTAAGAGATGGTACTTTTAGAACATTGATCTAAAAATACAATTGCAAAAATATAGGGCTCAATCATTTAAATTATATTTAGGCAAAGTGCTTATTTATCCGAATGATCACATCGACTTAATGGCTTTCTTATGAAACAGAGGTTGCAGGGTGCATTGTTGCTTCACATACACATTTACTTCTATAAACCTTTGAATCTTCCAGAAAGAGTAAAATTTTAAGGTATCATATTAACCATAGCTTTATTACATTCCTCAAAAAATATTTAAAAGTGATCTTTTTCTGAGTCTCTTACTATAAGTATGCTTGCTTATATGGTTATGATCAAATTTTGCTGTAGTTTAAACTGGGATAAACAATTAATAATGTCAGATGAGATTACTTCATGTGTAAATGAAATCAAAATTTAGCAATTTAAACCACCAGGTACATTGAAAAAGAATCATCTGGCTTCTTTTTGTGGTTTTGATGTTACTGGTGGGATACTTCTCCACTTATATTTGTTAGTAACTTCACCTATAGTTACAGTGAAAGGAAAGGATAGGTGTGTCTGGAGATTGATCCATTCCAGACTAAAATAGGTGTCTAAAACAGGTTGGATGAATTATCTCTACTAGTGTCTATCTCTTCACCAACTAATGAAGAGATAGGTTGTTCTCAACTTTTGATCTGGGAAAAGCAAATAAAAAACCCAAGACTGTTGCTAGGAGAATTGCTGACAGGAGGATTCATAGTGCTTTTGGAAAATCTGTGAGATCCACAAGCTGAAAAAAGTTTAAAATTGTAAGTGGAGTCTGGATGACACACTAAGGCTGAATGCCTACATTTGAAGTTGTGAATATAATGGGAAATACTGATTTATACCCGATTGCTATACCTTGTTGTTTCTCTATGAAAAATTAAGGATAGACTTCTGGGAAAAGTAAAATATTGAGAATCCATTGTAAGCTTTTTGCTCAAAATAAATGGGATATTGGGGAGATCTTCACTTGTTATACTACTAAATGGTCTATAAGTCATTTAGATCTTACTGGGACTTCTGCCAGTACAATACATCATTCTTTTTAATTAAAATACTAGTACTACCCAAAAGCACTAAAACCCATCAAAAATTTCAAAAAATCTTGTCCTTGCTAATGTGAAATGTTACTTTGACTGAAGTAGGGACATGATTTTGTCTATGATATCATTCCAACAAGAAGAAACAATGTTTCATAAAGCATTACTGTATACGTGTGTATTTATATATATGAATATATCATTTTTTCAAGGTGTATTTAAAGCAACTATGTTACCATATTTAAGCACAGATTCTTTCATTTTTATGACTGCAATGCTTCTTGCTATAAACTCACTCCTTAAACAAAAAATTTATAAAGCACTGTGTCTCAGGAACTGTGTTCTGATTAGTTTGTTTAGACACAACAGTTTTCATAACTGCCACTGCTCATTGAGTTTCTTATATTTGCTTTGGACAGCAAACTGCCAACTACCTGCAAACGCTAGCAACTTCATACAATTTGTTTTGGCAAAAGGTCACCATGCAGAAAATTTTGTGTAAGATGTGGCAAGTCAGATTTCATACATACTATCCTCACTGGAACTAAGGCTCGAGTTTGTTGTTTCTATAATACTCGTCAAAGCTAGAGCAGCAGAGACAGATATGTTAGTCAGGTCACTCTATTCTTTCACTACTAAAGTTTACTGCACTATTTAATTTCTGATTTTGTTAAAGTCTTGTGTACTTCTACAGTTAAAACAGGTCTGATCATAGGAAGAGAACATCAAGTTAGATTTTAATCTCAGTAGCATTCAGAGCAATTCCAGCAACTAAAGTCAATATATTTGCTTTTATGTAAATGAGTTCAGATTCAGACTCTTACTGTTTGTTTTTATTTTTGGAAGGAAAATTTAGCAGTTCACATTGACACCCAATAACCTTTCTTTTATCTGTACATCACTACAGAAGCAAGTGTTGTGTTCTGTTCTCTGTTGTTATGGCAGCATATTTTTCAAGATATCGTATTAGTCTGTTTCCTACAGATTCTACTGGGTTTTTTCTTATAAAAAGCCTTATAGATAACAGGCATATGTCCAGCTTGAGGTAAATCAAATTAAAGATATGAATGCCTTGAACTGTATCTTAAAAGTATCTAGATGCTGATACTGACATTTTCTAATTCTCTTGTTCTTACTTCAGACTTCATTCCACAATACCTTTGTTTTGTTCCCAAATCAATAACTTTTTGAGTCAGAGTTCTGGATGGGCCAAACTGCTCTACCCACACAAAAACACTAAAATGCACTAGTCTTGCCCCAATATAATACTCTTGTCTACTGACTTAAATGTGGATCTAAGGTAGATTTTAGACATTTCAGTGAATGTCTTGCTGTGCACAGAGTCAGAAAAAGACACCAGGAACAATATGTGAGTCCAAAATATCCTGTAAACCATAGTGCAGAACCTCCCTAGCAACATGGAAATTGATGTTGGTTTACAACAAAATATGACCAACTTATACCCAAGAGGAATAAGGTTCTGAGGTTTGCTGATTCACAAGGAATTCAAGAATCCTCCGTATGCACGTATTTTAAGGAAGTGCATTGATTAGGTTATTACTCCAACACTGACGCTGTAGACAGTTAAAAACACAGGTAACTTAAGGTATGTTTAAGTGGCACGCTGCCATTAATGAGATCATTCACAAATATGCTTTTTTTTAATGTGTGTCTCTCTGTATTTCAGTTACTGAACCATTTGCAACACCAAAGAAAAGCTTAAACTGGAAGGCAGAGAACATTCCCACCCACAGCAGCCTCAGACCTCCTGGTTAGGGCTCTTTCTGGGAAAGTGGGCGATACAACTGTGAACTAAGCTTGTTAAATGTTAATTAAGTTACCCTTTTGTTTTTGTGTAACAGGCTCACACCCCTACACCCATTCACAGATGCTTGTTCCCACTCCCATCAGAATTTCTTTCCCCTCAAACAAAGCCAGCAGACTCAGCATTTCATGCAACTGTGGCAGCAAAAAACTCTTGAAGGAGTCATGGGACAGGGAAAAGAATTAGGTGGAAGAGGAAGGAGGAGGACTCCTGAGGTGTTTTGGCTGATGATAAAATAAATGTTTCCATAAGTAGCAGACCCACCTCAGGACATTTTGTCACTCGTCCAGCTTCTTGTTCCTTTCCTTGTCCAGTCAGGCTTTAATCTACTACTTAGGCCAACAGATGAACTGTTTGTGTGGCAGTTCTCTAAAAAAGAAATCCTTTAGGGAGAAGGTGAAAAGAATATATTTTTCTTGATTTGTTTGAAATTAACTCCCAGTTTTGCTTACAAGGCAAAATAGCAGTACTGCCATAATTATTCTGAACCTCCTCAAATTGAAGTGGTGATTGAGTTGTCTGTTTCCTCCTTTCTAACCACTAGGCTCTAAGATTGAATGGTACTTGCTACTAGCTGTTTCCAGAAACAAAACGATGAGCTGTCCTCACTTCCTTGAAATGATGGACAGTGACACTGAATTTCTGAAGCAAGTTCTTATTGTGGATTCCCAGTGAACATAAATGCTTTTCTGGAGGCCTATATGATGCACTTACTCCCCAGTAGTCATGCTGGTAGCCATTATTTTGAGTTAGAGTTCAAGGACTTGACTGCTAAGATTAAATGACTTCATAACATCATAGAATGGTTTGGGTTGGAAGGGACCCTCAAGATCATCTAGTTCCACCCCCCCTGACGTGGGCAGGGACACCTTCTACTAGGTCAGGTTGCGCAAAGCCCCATCCAACCTGGCCTTGAATACTTCCAAGGAGGGGACATCCACAACTTCTTTGGCAACCTGTTCCAGTGTCTCACCATTCTCACAGTAAAGAATTTCTTCCTCATATCTAATCTGAATCTACCCTCTTTCAGTTTAAAACCTTTACCCCTCATCTTATCCCTACACTCCCTGATAAAGTGTCCCTCCCCACATTTCCTGTAGCCCCCTTTAAGTATTGGAAGGCTGCTATAAGGTCTCCCTGGAGCCTTCTCTTCTCCAGGCTGAACAACCCCAACTCTCTCAGCCTGTCCCCATAAGGAAGATGTTCCAGACCCCTGATTATCTTCATGGTCCTCCTCTGGTCCCACTGCAACAGGTCAAATATTCTGGGGGCCCCAGAGCTGAACAGAGTATTCCGGGTGGGGTGTCATGAGAGTACAGTAGAAGGGGAGAATCTCCTGCTGGCCACACTTCTCTTGATGCAGTCCAGGATACGGCTGGATTTCTGGGCTGCAAACACACATTGCTGGCTCATAGTTTTCCACCTACTAATACCCCCAAGTCCTTCTCTACAGGGCTGTTCTCAATCCTCTCATCACCCAGCCTGTATTTGTGCTTATGATTGTTTCAACACATGTGCAGGACCTTGCGTTTGGCCTTGTTGAACTTTATGAGATTTGCACAGACCCACCTCTCAAGCCTGTCCAGGTCCCTCTGGATGGCATCCCTTCCCTCCAGAGTGTTGACCGCACCACACAGCTTGGTGGTGTCGGCAAACTTGCTGAGAGTGCACTCAGTCCTACGGTCCATGTCACCAACAAAGATGTTAAACAGCACTGGTCCCAACACTGACTCCTGAGGAATGCCACTCATCACTGGTCTCTACGTGGACATCAAGCTGTTGACTGCAAACCCTTTGTGTGTGACCATCCAGCTAATTCCTTATCCACCAAGTGGTCCATCCATCAAATCCATGTCTCTCCAGTTTAGAGACAAGTATGTCATGCGGGACAGTATCAAATGTTTTGCACAAGTCCAGGTAGGCGACGTCAATTGCTTTTCCCCTATCTACCGGTGCTGTAATCCTGTTATAGAAGGTCAACAAATTTGTCAGGCACTATTTGCCCTTAGTGAAACCATGTTGGCTGTCACCAATCACCTCCTTATTTTCCATGTGCCCTAGCATAGTTTCCAGGAGGATCCGCTCCATGATCTTGCTGGATACAGAAGTAAGACTGACTGGCCTATAGGTCCCCAGGTCATATTTATTTCCCTTTTTAAAATTGGGGGTTATGTTTCCCTTTTTCCAGTTAGCACGAACTTCACCAGACTGCCATGACTTCTCAAGTATGATGGATAGTGACTTAGCCCCTTTATCTGCCAGTTCCCTCAGGACCTGCAGGTGCATCTCATCATGGATGCATCCATGACTTGATCATGGGTAGTCACTGTGCTAGAAAAGTAAGAATGCAGGTTAAGAGTAATATTCTTCCTTGTCTTTTCCTCTAGCCACTACAGTCTGGAGTGAAATTATCAAAGCAAGCATTAGAAATTAAATCCTATTAGTGCTGGGAGTTGTTACTGTCCTGTAAGGCAGAGTAAATAAGACCAACAGAGATAGAATAAACTCAGACTTTCATGAAAGTCTAGGGTGAAGGCTGTATTTCTGCCTCATCATATCATTTTGTTTCTTCCATTTTTTGTTTGTGTTTCCCTGTCTTTGAGAGGAGCATGTTTTATTGGCTAAGTGTTACAGGTCAGAACAGTATGTCCAGTTTTCAGTGGTCTTTACGGAAGCCACTTACAGTTTTCTACATGCCACTCATAAGATTGGTTACTAGTACTTATTTATAGCAACAGAGAGACCTAAACTAAGCTGCAAGGTGTTTTGATATTCTTGACTAAAAGGTACTGCACAAAATGCAAATTGTTATTGTTTCTCTTCTCTTCCTCATGACACCTCTTGGCTCCAATTTTACCACAGCATGCTTTTCTGTCTCTCCTTACAACTGTCTTATATTGTTCTCCTTGCTCCCTCCTATTACCTCATCTTTCCTTCCACATCAAGAAGCCTTTCTCAGTTATAGTTCTGGCATTTGGGCATAAGGAGCATGCCACACTCAGAAACATAATAATATTCAATCACTATAAAATGCAGTTATCTTTGGTTCAGCTCTGGATGTCATTCACAACAGTTCAATAGAATATTCAGTAGAATAACTGATGATGAGCCTGATTCCTTTCACTCGTGTCAGACCTACCCCCGTGTAACTCCATTGCCTCCAGCGGCATTCAGCTGATTTTAAATTAACAGTAATGGAATAAATACAGCTGAGATACTTTAAGTGTCCATATCAGATTAAGTGTTTACCAAATCAATGGGCTGCACATTTTCATTGTTAACATCCAAAACAGTGAGGTCTCTGTGGAACTCTTCAGCCTCCAAAGGCCTAGATAAAGCACATAAGCACTAAAGATAAAGCCTACAGTGCAGGTATTAATTTTTCGAAATTAGGCAAGGAGAATTTGCCAATTGCAGGGAATACTGTAAGACCCTACTTACTGGCAAAGCATTTCCATTTTAACAAATATGGGTACTGCTAATACAACACATTTCCTGTAACTTCTTTCCATGGGGAATAGCTTAGAAGCACAGGGGAACGAGAAAATTCCTAGTGTTAATTCACAACTTTCACCATATAGAGACATTAACTTGAGCATAAATAGTGAGCCAGATAGGAGGATTCTTGTTAGGTTTGCATCAAATTACTTCTAACAACATTTGCTATTTACATAACACTAGTAAAATATTTTAGATGTTCTGTCCAACTAAATTTGTCACTGTGATGTCAGTGAAATCATATTTTTTTCTATTCACAGAAATTTGCTGAAGGTTTTCTAATAATTCTTAGATATAGAAGTAAAGAGCTATAAAACTATTAATTATTAAGAAGCACCAAGAGGCAACCTAAGAAATTATAATTTAACTAATTTCTTTAATAAAAATATTCAAAACCACCTTCTGGTTTTTAATGAAAGACGACTCCTTGAAACAGTGATAATCAATGTGGACTTGGGCAAGAGAGGTCACACTTAACTAACATAAAATTTTTTTAAGATGTTACTGCCATGTTAGATAAGAGAAATTCAATGCATGTACTATACTTAGATTTTAAAATGACAGCTGACAAGGTTCTATACCAGAGATAAATTGCTTAGGTAAAGTCATGGAACAACAAAAATAATAGGGTAAAGGACAAAACACTGGTGTAATAGCACAACACAAAAAAGATACCTGAATATGAATGTTTCATCTTATTAAAGAAGATTAAATATATAAAGAAGATTAAAGTTGATTAAATATATAAACTAAGAATAAATTTGAAGACTAGTCATCTAGGTCTCCCAGACTGAGTGGTGCACATGACTAGAAAAGGGAAACCACACATTGAATGAATCCATTTTTGTGCTTACTCTACTCCTTAGAGGGCAGGAGGTGTACAGACCTGTCAAGGGTGATCACGCAGATGGAATTTAGATCTGTTGTGCCTGCCATTATTGGACCAAGGTAGCATTTATGATGATAGATAAACAGTTATTTAAACAAAGACAAACAAGTCTTCTAAACTGTCAGGGATTTTAATGTCAAGCAAGCAATGACTAACAGAGGGTGCTTCCAGCTCCCCCTGTGTACCACAAAGCAATGATAGGCATCAATGTTCTTCCCAGGAGCAAGGAATGAGGAAGAAGTAGTGGGTCTGAGGCAAGAGAAAGCTGAGCCACTGAAGTCACAAGGCAAGCAATGGGTCTACAAGTAAATGGAAATGTGAACTCTGCATGCTTACTGGTGCGTAGAGCAGGGGGAGACATTGTCCATAGTGTGGATGAAAGATTGTACTACTCTCTTCCTCCAAATTCTACTCTGCAAAGCTCTTCTACTTGGTGTTTGTGTGGGTTTCATTTCTATACTATGTGTGGCAGGTATTTTCCTGTAAGACATAAATAAACACTCGAAGCCAATCATAAATACAAAATGTAATGTATATTAGGAGTAAATGTGAATTAATATGGTATTGCACTAGCGCTCCACCCATAAGAGGAATTGCATTAAAGTAATTCTGGTAGCACAGTGTAGCCAAACTGTTGTATACGGGACAATGATGGGGAAAGAGCAAAGAGCATCTGTGAATTCAAGAAATGGATATGTCTGTTTGTGGACGAAATATATTGAGGGAAAAAGACCACAGGGCAGATGTGTTGGTTTGGATAAGACTGCATGGTCTTATGTCTTTATTAACTAGTTCTAGGTGGCTGAAGTTCTTAAACTATGTAAATAAAAGCATTCTAGGAGTACTGCAAACAAATAAACAGGATAATTATTATAAAAAAGGTACTCTCAAAGCTTAATCCATTTTTTATTAAATGCAGAAGTTATACTGATGCAACATTAAGACTGAGATTTTAACTGAAAGGTTTAAACCAAAGGTTTCTTCAGAAACCCTCACACTATCCCCATGAGTATATGCATAACAATAGGCTCTTTCATTATGTACAGGATTTTTGCACAGTCGCTGAATAATAATTATTGTCTACTGTAGCTTCACCCCAGCCTACCTGGAGTTTCACAACATTACAGCAGAAAGTTGATTTCTGAATAGGCATCTCCTCAAACAGGCAGTGATCTACCAGATGCTAAGAGGATACACAGAAACATGAGGGAGGGCTTAAGCCAATATATAGGAGAGAAACCAGATGTGTGAGAAACATTATACAGGCACTGTCAAAAACAAGGAAAGAAATAGGCTGAAGAAGCAGATGGGTGGACAAGGTGACAATAATATCAGACAACAAAATAAACAACAAAATGCCTAAAGAGAGTGGAAAAAAAAATAAAAACTCACAATACTTGAAGAGATAAAAATAAGTAAATATGAAAATATTTTAAAATAATGAGGCACTCATGGGCTTTTCTAAGATGTGTGTATGCAAATTCAAGAAGCATAGCAAAGGTAACATCAATAGTAATAATAGTTATAGTTCTGAATTTATCAGGGTCTTGAACAGGTTAATGACTTTGATGTATCACTATTTCTAGAGTTATATATGGCTACAAAATGAAATGTACAAATACCTAGATCTTTTTAGGAACTGGTTGGAAATTTAATCTTAAATTATATAGACGTTTTTAAAAGAGTTATACAAATACATTGGTTCAATATTGATTGATCTATAGCATGTTTAAAAAGACATAAAAACATCCGTGCACAAAGCGTACTGAGTTTGTTGATATTATAAAAACATTAATATTTAGTTCACATCATACAAAAGAAAAAGGATACCAGCCTAGAACAGCTTCATTGATACAATGGGTTTGATCTGTGTCTGATAAATGTTGATACTCAGGCAAGGCAAGTGTTTCAAGAGCTTTTTCTATGGTTCTTTACATCTCATTTGCATGAATTAAAATAATTGACCAAGTACAGAGTATGTTAGAATCCAATCTACTATATCTTTGGAAGGCATAATATCTTTGGATAGCATTAGAGAAGTGAGATGGCTACAGGATAATTCCCTTATTTACAGCAGGTCAGGGACCAGGGACAATTGCAAAATGAACACAAAGTAGGCAACAACATGGATCAAAAAAAGGAGCAAGACTAAAAAAAGAGTTGGTTGCTTTGCTTTCTTGCACAGTTCCCATAATAATTTTTAACAGAATGACTTCTGAGTTATGCTGTTGTATAAGAAAGGAGAAACCAGGATTAAGTTAGGATAAATTGACTAATAAGAACAAGACATCAGCAAATGAAACAGTAAGGCCTCAAAAAGATAGTGAAAGTAATTTATTGACAGCCTAGGTAGGCATTGCTAAAAAATTTAATGAATTCTGAGCCCCAGTGTTCACAAAGGAGGATTGGGAACAGATGCCAGAAACAGACATAAATTTAACAGCAGAGGTGGAAGGCATACTGAAGAAACTTAAGATCATGCCAGAAGAGGTGACCTAGAAATTAGAACATTTAAAGACTGACAAAACTAAAGGACCAGAAGGTACACATTTGATGAAGCGTCCCAGAAGAGATAGGGAAACCTTTAGCAAGTTTATTTATAATCTCTTTGGAACTGAAAAGGACAAAGTAGCACATATTTAAGAAGTGATCTAGCTAAAATCTAGAAAGCTTGACTTGTAAGATGAAAGGTGAACCAAATACTTTAAAAGGTAAAGATATTAATTAATTATATGGATTTTCTAAAGCTGTACAAGACCACTTGTGTGAATTTCATAATCACTCAGAAGTGCATTTCTATCTTAAAACTGTATGAATGGTTATTTATCTGTTAACACTTTTAAGTTCTATGTTTCTTAAGTTTTGCCCTCTTTTTCTGTTAATGGGCTCTATAAAATGACAGGTGATCACTATTAGCAGATGTAAACACTGGAGACTTTACTATATAGTTCTAACAATAAGAAGACATTGAAAGCCTTGGACCATGTGCTCTGAGAGAAAAAAATCTCTACGATGTCAGAATTAACAATGAAATTGAACCAAAAAAGGAAGGATCCTAAATTGTAAGTTTTGTTCCTCCCTCTCTGAAGTGTCATTGCATGTTTGTGATTTTGTGACTCTAGCAGGACTGAGACCCCACAATTCAAGAAAGGTGCAAACAGACTGGAGAGGGTCCAAAGGAGGGCCACAAAGATGATCAAAGGACTGGAGAACCTGCCCTGTGAGAAAATGAGTTAGTTCTTTTCTCCCTGATGAAGAGAAGGCTCAGGGTGATCTCATCACAGTATTCCAGTATTTAAAGAGCATCTACAAAGAGGATGGAGGCTCTCTCTTCACAAGGAGTCACATGGAGAAGACAAGGGGAAAGAGGTACAAGTTGCACCAGGAGAGGTTTCATCTTGATATAAGAAAGAAATTTTTTACAGTGAGAACAATTAATCACTGAAACAACCTCCCAAGGGACATCAAAGAGTCACCATCCCTGGAGGTTTTCAAAATGCAATTGTCAGAGTTCTAGATAATTTCATCTAGGCTCCCTTTCCTGTGAAAGGTTGGACCAGACGACATTTTGAGGTCCCTGGCAACCTGGGCTGTTTTGTGATTCTATTCTATGATGAATTGGTTTATTTGCCATATCCTTCAGTGAGCTATGGAAATGTATAATCATTTGGCAATAGTGAAAAATACTCCAATAATACATATAGCCATATATTCTCAGTTTTGTGTGCTGGAGATGCTTTTGGTATTCCAGGGAGTTATCTGTGTCTCTGCTTCTGGCCATATGATTTTTTTAGGGCTGAATCTGACATTGCCAGGCATTTTCTCTGTAGTCCATAATCTCCTAGCCCTGCACTGTGCACTTGCAGGATGCTTGAAATGGCTGCAATTTCTAGTCCACAACTTCTGTTGCTTGACAGCTTTTACTTAAAAACATAAATCTGGCCCTGTGTATGGCTTGTTAAACCTCGGAAGATACCAGATCACTGAAATTTTCACTCATCCCTGATTTTATAAAAGGAATTTCCTATGATATAAGCCTCTAATCCAGAAGTCTTATGAACTTAATTAAATTCAACAAAAAGAAACTATGACAACTACAGAATTGAAATATTTTGCTTAGTTTGCAAAACAGGGTTTAAAGAAATTCAAATGGATTAAACCAGACCAAAGCTATAGAAAAAGTCTTTCTTGAGCTCCTAGCAAAGTTTTTTCAGAGAGAACCCAAGAGAAGTTTGCTGCAGGCCTGGTGATGTATGGTACTGGCAGTATGTTACATTAATGTCCTAAGAATTGACATGTATATTATAAAGGGTAGTTATAAGTTCTAACAGTTGTGAATGAGGGAAGTATCAGACAAGTATAAGGCCAAAGTATCACTATTAAGACAGATTTTATTCACCTTATATAAAAGTAACCTGAAACACAGAATGTGCAGTAACAGGCTGAAATTTGATGACTGAACAAAACTGGAAAATAAGTCAAAATGAATGAGGTGGACACTAAAATAAAGAGCAGTTGGAAAGGCTAAGACCAAGGACAGATATATGGCTATGAAATAATACAGAAAAATGTAAGCGAAAGACACTGAAGATGAAAAGAAAGATTTTCATTTTCAAACAGCAATACAGAAAATCTAGGGGTAGTGGAATATATCACGCAAACCTTTGACCCATTGCTTATAAGCAGTAAATTGTAAGAAAGTGAAACTGGGGCCACATAAGAAGACTTGGGAAATGTAATTGAGTTGGAATTATTTGACTGATATAGAAATGAGACCAGGAAAATAGTGTTTTATTGGGTGTAAAACCCACAAATAATGGGTTGCAATTATCAAATAAGGAAATTCTGATAAGGACTGAATTCTATCTTGGAAGAGATTTAATTGAAATGAACAGGCTGCTGCATATATCTCCATAAAAAATAAAGCTGGCATAACCCAGGTAGCTTTCACTTGCTTTTAGCTAGCATTCTAATTACTTTAACCAGTACCTCAGATAGTTTATCATATCATACTCTGCAATTCAGTGAATGTAAGTTCACTGAAGTTCACCTTTTGGAAAAGAAAATGCTTGTCCCAATGACCAGAAGAAATGGGTAGTCTTCTGATAAATGGCTGCATCCAACCCTATGCCTGATCCCCCCAAGCTCTTATCATTTTACTTTTGCTGTAGGTCTGCCCCCAAGAAACAAGTTGTCCTTTATTCAGACATATGCTTAGTTTTGGGACTGCTCCACTCAGGACTAGATTATCCAAGATCTGAGTATTCTGCCTTCAATCTGAGCCTTCAGTGTCTCCCTGAAAGTAGGGAAAGATCTTTTTCTCAGTGTCTGGTTCTTCTTCTAAAAGTTTCTGTCCTCCTTTCTCCTGTAATGGTCCTGGGGCCACAGAGCCCCAGAATGGCTCATTTTTCCATTCCCTAGTCATCTATGCAGCTTCCTCTGAAGTCCTTTTCTACAAAATACATCTAGCTTATTACTCCAACAGTGAATGTGAGGTTTACGCTTCCATTTTACCTCACTGACATTGTCTTGTGAACTGGTGGGAGTTTCTGGTGTACGTAGCCCAGTATACCCCCAGTTTGAACCCCTACACACAATGAGCTGAAGACCTGGATGAGAATGTGACTAATTGTTCCTGGTTCTTCTGCCCATCTTTAGATATCTCATGTTGTCATGTACTTATGGAAAAATCACAGAATACAAACAAGATAAAAATCCTCGATTGACTCCAAACCATCCTCAGTTACCTGCATGTCTCTCACATTAGCATGTGGTTTACCAGCAGATAGTTCAATGAATTTCAATGTAACCTAACAGACAAAGCAAAGTCATTAGACACACTGAACATTTTGCAATATTTTTAATGTTTTAACTATAATTAATAAGTGTGGTTAACAGGTCTTTTGTGAAATGGTACAGTGGACAACATATAGAAAAGGCAGTGGATTTTTTTTTTTTTTTGAGAGATGCGCTTTTTATAGTAATTGGGATATAAACACCTAAAATCAGGGTTTTATACTAAAAGGGCAAGCTAACCTTACTAATGGTGATTACTCATTGTATAATAGAAAAGGAAATAAAAGCTTTTTTATAAAATGTATCAAATCCTAAGAGTGCTGTTAAACTCATTAAAGAAAAAATGAAGTTAGAGAAACTGGTCTTATTTTTTTTCACTCCCAGTAGAGTTCATTTCTACTTCAACAACTAAGCCAAGGTCACATTTAACTCACTTCAATTTCACCCAGTGCACAAGCTAATGTCAATAGTACAGCTGCCATGCAGAGCTAAAGACTGATGGTTAGACAAAGCCATTTACACAAGGCTGGGTCTTTCATCTTCTCTCAGCTAGTGACATAAGAAAGCACTGAGGTTATTCTCAAGTAGAGACTAAAACTGGCATATTAGAAAAAATGTTATTCTCCTTAGCTGTCACACAAAGGATCTGAAGAAATGTAGAAATGTTTTTTTCCTTGGTCATCTAGGGAGATCACAAAGTGACTCTAATAGCCTTCACTCTGAAATTTTCACATGGTTTAAGTGATTGCCAAGTCTGATATTTTCCATTTACACTTCATTGCCATCAGAAAAAGAAAAAAATCAATATACCTACCTACTCAAGTGTGTCACAGGATGAGCTTATAAAAGAAGACATCAGTCTTTTTAGGGCATGAAAAATATACTTATTCAAATATATCTTATTTAAAATGACATAAATTGCAGTGGTTAGTCAAGATTCGATTTCCTCTAAAATATAAGACTTAAAATATTCCCTGACTTGCCAAGGAATGAGAATCCTTCAAACTGTTGATATGTACAAATGTACTCGTTTTCTCTTGTAAGTTATACCCACCACAGTGTACCAATATTAGTGACTATCTTTAGGAATTTTAAAGGGGAGGTGAGATCTAACATATTATCACATTTCTCTGAGATGGTACAAATAACTGGAACCTTGCCAAAACATGGGAGCAAGAGCTTTTTTTTAAATTTCAATTTTACTATGTATATGAATTTGAGTTGCCTTAGCTTGTTGACCCTAATATGATTCCACGTGATGTCATGCAGCTCTAACAACTCAGACACCCTAAGAAGAGCTATCTTCCCTTCGCATGCTCTAACTCTTACTTAATTTATCTGTCCCATAAAAGATTTCAAGCAATTTCCATGCAACAATATGCAATGTCTTTGTTTTAGATTAATAAAATACCATAGGTACAATGGAATCATCTTGTCAAAGATTTGACTGCTTGACCATTATCAAGAACATTTGACAAGTGAGAGCCAAATTTGTCCCTGACTGTTCTGCTCTCAATGGTAGCTGAAAGGTCATCATTCACCTTATGATGTTGTTTCAACCCCATTATCTTTTCTACCTGGTTTTAGCACCTCTCTCTGGCAGAGGGAGTGAGTAAGATGTTGAAGAACTGAGATGATATTTCAGGCTATCTGCCAGCAAGTGCTAAATAATAATGGAATTTGTTTGCTTACAAATTGAGCAATTGAATTTAGACATTGAGCAGGTCACCTCTGATTTTTTCCCACCCCCAGCTGGCCAATCATCTAAAAAGGCAGAATTACTAGGGTCAATCCTGAAACTCTTTCCCCCATGTGGTAGCACAACATACCAACCATACAGCTACTAGGCCATCCCCCACAGTTACAAGTATTTCAAGGTCAATTTATCAATTTAACAGCTTCATCTTCTTAATCACTAAACTTCTGTCTCTTTGAGCTTGTGCTGAAAGACTGTGGCTGCTAATTAAAATGGAGCTTTACTAGCAAGTACACAAATTAGATCCTGTCAGTAAGTTTATTCTAACTATTGGTCATTTCTAAATGCCTTTTTAATCCCCTAATTTTTACATTAAAATTCAAAAGCCTAACAATCTTAATCACCCCTACATCAAATTCATCATTAAGAACAGGAAGCCAGATGGTATAATTTTGATTTACCGGACTTCAGCGTGAATTAATGTACTGAGTGCCGATAATGAATACATCAAACCTGATATTGCAGAAACCTATGAATCTGGCATGTTAAATTAATAACACACTTTGCACAATGAAAGCATGTAAGCTCATATAAAACCGAGGAGTAATGGTCCCTTTTATTTTAAATGGTCTTTATTAGCCTGCAGTTTTGACTCTTAAAAAAAAAAAAAAGATTAACATTGTGCTTAAGAAAGTTCTGCCTGTTTCATATCTGTTCTTTTTCATGTAAGCATGAAGTGAAATGAAAATAAAAATCCACCTGATTACAGACTTCATAGTTGTGAAAGATGTATTGGTGAAGAAAGGGCCCCAGTGAACTGACTGAATCCAATTTATGTTGAAATTATGGTTACATGTTTGACTGGCATGCTGAAATTCACTTATCCCTAAATGTTGTATTACAATGTTGTTTACTACATGGGGTAGTTATTCATTGCATGGACTACATAATGAATTATGCAGATTATGCCAATTTTTTTCTTTTATCCTTTTCTTTCTAATATGTATTGTTTCTTGTTGCAATATACTTTTGCACTGTATGGTGAATATGAAGATGAATAATATTTTGTTGGAATGGAGAGTCAGGAATTGATTTTACTGAAAAACAGAGCAATCATACATTCGGAAATAGTTGTTATAAATAAGTAGCATGTAGGTAAGGTCCATGCCTGCCACATTTTCTGGTAATCTAGCTATTATATAGCATGGCGATGGCATAGAGATTAGCATTTTTGAAAGAAAATTGATGGATAGCAATTTTAAATAGTCCAGAACATTTGAACCAGTAAGTAGCTTGTGTTTTAGCAGTGGGAGGTTACACAGGGCTGAAATTATTTAAATACATCACTTCTGAACGTGTAATTTTATATTTACTTAGTGTAAATTAAAAATATGGCAGTCATTACATGTTCTGGTGGACCTATGAATACAAGGATCCAACTTAATTCCTGTTCACATCAAAGACAAAATTGCCTTCGACTGTAATGACAGCAGGATGGGGCTCAAATATTTAACTAAAGGATCTGCAGCTTCCTTTTCAGATATGTAGCAGCAACACAAATAGAAGTAGATTCTCCAGTATGAATTCTAGCTCTGAAGTATGCCCAAGTTACATAGCTTCTAAATGAAATACAGTTTACAATGGTTTTATACTGAATGACCTAAAATATACAAATGTAGGCCTATAGACCATAATCCTGAAAGGCAGGATAAGAGTTGTCTCTGTTTTGGAAACCACAGACTGTTTGCTATAAAAGCATTTAGAGAGTTAGAAGATGTCTAGTCCAGGCCTGAACAGGATAAAGCTGACTGAACAGCTTAACATGAGCATAAACATTTCCTCGACTTTATTCTGTCTCTCAATCTCCGCACAGTAAGTGAATGTTTCAACAGTCTTAGTGTAGCTGTAGGAAATATATTCAATATAGTGAGGGTAGGATAATACCAGGGTAAACGTTGCAAACCTGAATTAGGTGCTACTTTCCAGCTAGCTTTCCTTATTGCACAAGTGTGTTCTTGCACTTACCAGTATGGCATGTAATTTGTATTGCTTAGACATAAACTGCTAAGAATGATTACTAAACAAAACAAGGGATGCACTACAGATTTGTCTAGAGAGGATATAAAAAACCTCTTATGCCTCTTCTTTATATATTTTAGTGGTTTTAGCCTTTAAAGAAGTAGTACTTTACTAATATTTGGGGAGGGAGGAGGAAGATAGTTGTTCCTAAAAAAGAAATTTATGCTGCAAACCATTCTAGCAGCTTGAACAGAATAAAAGTCAGTTGTTCCTGGATAGAAATGTTTCTCACTCTTAAATCTCTAGCTGAAGCTCATTTGACAAACCTATTATAAAATGAATAAATGTAGCTCTGTGTGATTTGTCCATTGTCAACATGTTAACACACTTTATTTGAAGGTAGATTGATGAAGGGTGGCTGAAGGAGTTTACCCTCCTGAGTTAAAGAATAGAAAACCCTTTTTTCTTAGCATTTTTCTTTTTTTCTTAGAAGTTCACAAGAGTAGATATACAATTATCCTCGACTTGCTGATGCAAAGGAACAGAGCATTTAGTTTCTTGTCACTGTCTCTGAAATTCCTAAAGGTACAATTAGCATTTCATTTGACATAATGTTGAAAGGTTCATAGATTGATCTTCCCTAAAATGCAGCAAGA
The DNA here is from genome assembly GCF_047716275.1 of Strix uralensis. Taxonomy (NCBI): domain Eukaryota; kingdom Metazoa; phylum Chordata; class Aves; order Strigiformes; family Strigidae; genus Strix; species Strix uralensis. The sequence goes on from NC_133973.1 coordinate 93,051,954, forward strand.
ATTTTTTGAAATGCAAATTTTGACATTTATTAACTTTTATTCCAGATCTGTTTATAGACTGTAAAACTGTGCATACATTTAACTCAAAGAAGCTAAAAGGACAATGTTTAGGTGGATACTCTGTGTTATAATAAAAGTCTATTTTATTGTTTCAACAATGAAATTTTTATTATCAGAGATTTATGATATCAGCACAGCAGTTTTTACTGCATGATTCACAGTGTTTTTATAGATGTATATTCAACAAAACAAGGAGAGAAATTGTACTGCAGTGCTCTCTCTCAGGAGTGCATTTCCCCATTGAAATAATGTCAGCAGTTTTCCACCTTCAAAGCCCTATGTTTTCAAATCAATTAACAATTCTAATTGTGCTGGAACAGTTGTTCACTTAGCTTGGCAAATGGGACAGGAAACATTATTTCCTTTCTTTGCCTAAAACGAAGACTTTAATCTTCTGAACCATATTTAACATATAAAAAACACAGAACTGAAAAGTTAGGCAGTTTGGAAACTCACTCAATTGTAAACGTTGTTTTTTTCAGTGTTCAGGCCTTGGTAGAAGAATGGAGCAAGAGCACTACAGTTTCCCCTCTGGGTGCCAGCAAACCATCTTAGGATTCATTCTGAATATTTCAAGTGAGATTTGTATCTATCTAGACAGCTGTAAGAGTTATTGCTTTTGCAAGATGGTAAAACAAACACTGATTCTGACCGAACTAGTGATACCAGAATGCAGATCTGTATCGTGTTACACAGGGCTGACATAAAGTAGGTAATACAACATGCCAGAGCCAAGACTTAAAGGCCAAATTTACATTCCATTTTATTTATATACATATATATTGTGTGCTTGGATAGGGGCATAGTGAAAGATATAATTACTGTGACTTCATGCAGAAACATCTAACAGTTAAAATAAATATGCCTGTTTCTTCTGCAAACCTGAAAGCGATTTACCACATGGGCAAAATAATATTACTCCATTTAACAAATGGAACAATCTTGCGGTACTATGTAGAATCACGCAACAAGCCCTTTCCAGGATTAAAGAAGCCAAGGAGTTGGCAGTTGAACATCGTGCACAGTGCTCTATACTAAACAAAATGAGAATCCTCTAGCAAAAAAAATGTACAAATACGAATTTAAGGTTGTATGTTTTCATAACACACAGTACTCAGAAGGTCACAAAACCAGTAATAATGTGTGTTGTTCATATCAAGTGAAGTACTCTACAGATTATCTGTATGAAGGACCTGGTGAGTGTTAATGTGTATTCACCTCAGTCCTAAACTTGTGTAGGAACTTGCCAAGAATATGGTCATACTTTATGCATGAAACTCCTGGGTGGTTAGAACATAATTTTTACCACAACTGTAGCCATGTCTTAGTGCAATCTAAGCAGTCTTCACATGCATAGCATTATCGTAGATACTGTTTCTAACATGTTATTTAATTCAGATCAGTTCCAAGAAAGAGCTAGAACAAAGTGTTTATTTCCATCGTTGGGTTTTTTTTTTTTTCTTTTACTGTTTTTCTGTGGAGTCATTTAAATTTCTTCACTATTTACTTCTTTGCTTGTGTGACGGTGTATTTAGAGCAGGGGTCAAAGTGAAAATGGCAGCAAACTTTTAGGAATTAAATAGGAATTCAGAGTCTAGAGTTGAACTTATTTAAGTACACATAGATTACACAGCTTTTTCCCACCTCTTCCTCTGTTTAACACTGATGCAATTGTGCACCCTAATGACTAAACTAAATTACTCACTGCTGAGATGAAAAATACTTTCTCATTGCACAATTTTAATTTTTCACTGATAAGGAAACTATCTCATTTGTGGCATTTGCTAGAGGAATGGCATCAAACAAAGAGATTGGTTCTGGTATCATTTTCAGGGTTCTGATTCAGAGCCTGAAACTTGACCCACAGCATAGTGAAAGCTAGATGAAACTCATTAGAAACTATGGTCCCCTGTGGTGATGAAGAAAATGCTGTGAGAAACAGGTGGATAATGGTCAGTACCTGCCTGTCATTCATGAAATTATAATAGTATTTGGCATGGATTTAGTTCTTTTTGTCTGCCTTATCATCATACACCTCTCTGAAGAGCTTGGTATCAATTTCCTATTTTGTAAATGATGAATTAAACCAGAGATTGTTCAGGGTACTTAATCACTGTGACTACAGCATCTAAATTCAAGAAAGCCTGCCTGCCATCCAAGGCTGCCAAATCTTCACTTTTTCTGTCCTCTCAGTGGTGATGAGTAGTCATAACACCTAAACTAGGTAATGATAGGAGACAATATTAGTGTGATTTACTCAATGATTTTGTCTAAGATGATAGCAGAGATTACAGTAAAACACAGATACATGTGTGCCACTGCAGATGCATAGACCCTGGGTGACTATACTTTTGGAGCAGTACTATTCATAACTTAGGCACCTAAACTGAGACTTAGGAGGAAGTAAGATCACAACAGCAGTCTTGGAAATATTTGTTGCTTATTGGACACCTTGATTTCTCACTTTCGAAGAACAGCAGGAGGCACACTATGATGCCCTAGTTCCTGCCTAATACTCCATGTCATTTCAGAAATGGATCCTTTCTCTCTTTAAGCTTCCTTGGGGCTCTGCTCAGTGGGTTTTCATACTGATTTTGTCACAGCACTATCAAGTTCCAAACAAAATACAAGGTTCTCCCTGAAAAAGAATGGTGTTCTTTTTTCCCCACGTCTGCTGCTTAAAGCATCCATACAGTCAGTCCCTGTTCCTTCAGATCCTCTGAGGAGAAGGTTCTAGTTACTAGGGCTGTAGCATCTGCTAACACTTCTGCTCAGTGTGAATGTTTAGGGCACCTATTTCAGTGGGAAATTCCTGTGGTTTTTTGTCCCTACTTGTAGTCACGTTGATGAGTTTTGCATTCATCAATCATTGGCTTATATGCCAAAATATCAGATATTTTTGAGGACAGAACCTAGAATCACTAAGCAGCCCTACTCACCATGCTAGAAAGCCATATTCCCAGTCTGCTTTTCCTTTCTGGCCCAATAAATCTCAGATCCACCTTGGCACAGTAAGGCATATCTTATAACCATGTTAAAACCAGGGCAATTTCTTGCAACATGCTTTCAAGACTGAAGCTTTTGTAACAGAAATGTAAAAAATTTTGTGTCCCTAAAGCTTATCTTTTTTCCCAATTTCAGTCTGCTGGTGTAATACATTCTGTTATCACTTTTTACAAACCTTGGTTTTTTCTTGCATAATTTCTTAGGGAAGGTGAACAATACACCTTCCCCAGAGTAGATCTATTCTCCTAAATAAAAGATAACAGCAGAGCATGCTTCAGCACTGAATCCTTGCTGCCCACACTGCTTAATTCTTAGTTCATACCCTACTTATGCTGCCTGCAGAGTAAATCTGCTCTAGAGGAGACTAGTCCTAAGGAGTATAAAATCTGCTGGTCAGAGCCTTGTGGCCTCAAAGCCAGAGACTGGTCCTTGGCCCTTTTTATTTACGGGTATAGATCCACCCAACCTGGCTGCAGTGCTCCACTGTGAGAAATAGGTTTGAGAACTGTGCTATGTCAATAGCTACACAGAGGTATCTATTTTAATAGGAAGGAAAGACATTATTAAATTCTTTGGAAAAAAAAAGATCGAGAAGCTTCTCTTCAAAAATCAGTTTCATGGTTTATATTCTTAGGCGGCAAAGTGACTTTCCAAAGTCACCAGTGAGACATGTCAACCAAAGGAAGGCATGGGGCTTCAGCTAACATTTGTCACTGGTGTTTCTCACTTAACCATCTTCAGCTGTTCTGGGTGGCTCCCTTCAAGAAAGGAGAGTATCTCAGGTGCCTAATGCAATGTTATGAATTCTGTGCTGGAGATGCTGCTAAAGGTTAGGAACTATGATATCTGTTTCTGTCCTTTACCAGACCTGATGTTGTCACAGTCTGACCCTAGAACCGGCCTGCTTGACCTGGAAGCTGCAGCTCATACAGAAACTGCCTCTCATTTGCACCTCTGGTGAAGAATGAGCTATTCACTTCTGATATGCTGCATGCTGTTTATTCACTTTATGGTCAGTTCCCAAATGTCTGTGAGAAGATTATCTGGGTTATGGATTATATGTGTCATGCTTTAAAAAAATTTAAATCCTTTTCTGACCTCATTCCATGCTTATAGTTTATTCTTAAAAGGTAAGTATACTAACCAGACTGTGCTAGCATTTATTGTATGTGTGTTTTGTTTTAGCCATGCTTAACTTTATTTGGTTATCATATCCTCTCTCACTGTTTTTGGAGAGTTGACAGTAATTATGCTTGAAATCTGCTGCTATAGAGTTACATGAGGTTCTGTATCTTAAGTACCCTGAACACCTACAACACTGTAAAAACAGTCATCACTATTTGAGATGGCTTATTCTTGACCTCTCCAGTGGGTAACTCATTCCTGCTATTCCCTTTTATCCTATTCTTTCTACCTGTAAGCAGTTGATTTTTTTTGATAGGAGGTTTGATTGATGTTGTCTTGGCTAGATATCTGAGCTTTTTGAATTTTGTTTCAGTGTTTTTAGTGCTTTATACTGTGGTAATTGTATATTACTTAAATATTATAGGTGCCTGAGACAAGATTAAATAAATAAAATTAAGTGTGGTATGAAATGTTATCCTCCTTTATTTTTCTTCATATATTTTGGTTTATTTAATGAATAGCTTGCATTTTTCAACTGATATTTGTTAGGCATTTAGCATAATAATAATTTGGGGATTTCTATCCTGAATGTTTTTTATTTTTATACAAAATATTGTATGACACTTACTTTAGCTGATTATTTTTCCTGTCATTTATTTATTATAGTTCAGTGTAACTAAGATACACTTCATAATAATAGGATGATAACATGCTTATTGATCTTATTTTAATTCTTCCATTTTATCTTAAAATATGAAATTAGAAAAATGATTGGTTTCCCCTTGTTACTAATGTTTATTGCCAAAAAGTCTTATCTAATGAAAATATTTCATCTTCTTTTAGGGAATTTTAGACATTTAACATCAATTCAACAATTGCATTTCTGGACCTCATACACAAATATGCAAGTGTCTTTAATATTCTGGTAAAAAAAGGTCAAATATTCAGGGGAATGACGCATGAAACTTAATATAACCTGTCCACCTTTTGTAAGACTTATTCTCTCAGAGGAACCACAATGGTTGTTTGGATAATTATTACATTAGTTATTAAATTAGAACCAAAAAAACCTTAAAAACCTGTGATTAGGTATATAGCAAATGTTTTTAATCCAGTTGAAGCTAATGTGTATATCTGTTCAGAGTTTATGGCATGTTTATGAAAACTGTGAAAGCTTTTTCTATTATTTTCTCTATTTTGCCAACTTATTAAAGGACTAAGGTAGTAGTTTTCATAATTTAATATTCATACTGCACATGCTACAGGGCATCTGTGCAACAAAAATCGTGTTTTATTAAAACATGTAAACATACTTTCAGTGTCATATCTAGGAATAGAGACTTGAAATTCTGGCCTCAAGGTCTGAAACAGTGGACCCTGTATGAAACAGTAATCACTACACATTATTTGAAATGAATAGACTTGATTTTCCTTTAAAAAGTACTCTGAATACCATCATAAAGCATTTCATTTCACCCATTTTAGTGGTTGAAAAATTGAGGTAGAATATTAGAGCAAAAATGTGTCAGTTGTTGTCCCAAGAGAAGTGCCCAAAGGCAGTGAGGAGCTGGTTTTGATACCTTGACATTTTCAGCAAGGGAACTTGGATTCCACAACCCTACAGTGAGTTTAGCAGCATCTTCCAACTTTCTTCCTTTTCCCGTGATCCCTTTGTCAGGTTTTTGCAAGGGCTTTTGCCTAGACTTTGTTTTGGATGCAGCCATAAACTCAGCGTTTGTGAGAAATATTGGTAACAGTGAGGGAATTTTTCAGCTGAATTGCTTTGCTGATTATTAATTCTGTTATTTAACAAGTATGTTTGGATGTGTGTAGGGAATTTGGTCAGTAGCTTGTACTAAAAAAATCAAACATTCACCAATCTTTTTGGTTTCTCTCATTAATCATGCAAAATGTTAATCATGTAATTAAGATATTATGTAAAAGTTAAAATGTCAATAAATAAAAATACATCATTTTAGTACTTCATTAAATTGAGGTGGGGGCATGGGGGTGTCATTCATGGTCCCTCCATAACTCTACAGGGGACAGGAGTAAGTGTGAGGAGGAGGTCAAGGTTGGAGAACCGGAGAATTTGCCTGGAAGACTTTTGTTCAGAGCTGCTGCTTCATGGATGACCTCTACGTTATACACTGCTGATTTAGACTGTGATTCAACAAATATTCGTTTCCCTTCATTTATTGGGGAAAACTGACTGTATTTCATAAATTCAGCTTGCTTGAAAGGGTTTTCAGGATTAAGCCTTCTGAGGGATGGCTTTATCATGGAAATAGTGAGAACTTCGGGGTTTTTTTTTCTTTTTCTTCATTTTTTAGCTCTACCAACAGTGCTAAAACATGTAGTATCACAGGAAAGTTTAATGAGAAAATATACTAAATAAAAATCCAGATATATTAAATTTTCTTTTACTGCTTTATTTGAGTAGTTCTGTACTCTTTTTCTCCATTACTGGGCACCAGTTACTGCCAAAACTTCTCCGGATATATATATATATATTTATAAAGAGGCCCCATATAACCATTCACTACTGAATTATTGTGTATAACAGGAGTGTGGAAACTTTACACCTGTCAGTTCTGGCTGATTTTCAAAATTGTGCGCAAGTGTCAAAAAAATGACCTACCAGTCTGTGCTAGTGATTAAGGTCCCACTCAGATTCTTCAGTGATTTAAAAGGGTGTTATCCTTGAAGGGTTATTTCTGTATGAATCTGTCCATCTCATACCTAGCACGTGAAAGGTTTACTGTCTGAATTAGGGATAAAATGATAGCTCCAATGACAGTAGCACAGCACTGTCCGTTTTGTGGCTAGTTTGAAATCACATGTGATAAAATACTGGCCCTATTGAAGTCAGAGTTTTGTCATTGATTTTCAACCTAAATTATTTCTGTTGATTAGCTGTATCTACTGATGACCTGTATTATAATAATGGGGTGTGTTTTCTGGGGACCAAGCTGTTCCCTGAGAGAACAATGCACTTTTCCTAACTTTAAGCGACAAAGAGACATGCCCAGGCTGGGCTTCACAAATTCTGTGTAGGTCATGGAGAGAGAGATGAGATCCATAGTCCTCTCAAGAAGGTGATTCAGAGCACCTACATTAACCTCTATCTTCAAAGTCTCCTTTGAAGAAATGTATTTCTCTTCATGGTTGTTGAACATACAGCAAACCTGGGAAGATCACAGACCTGAGTTAGATGCTGAGGTTGGACTGTAGAAACAGTATGGGGAGCCAGGGCATTTTGGCTGTGTATTGAGGGATGTCACATGGCAGGCAAAGAGCCATCCTCAGTGTCTGTGAAGAGATGAGCAGGTATTTCATGACCCTTGTTGCAGCTTGAAAAGAGGATTAGTCAATTTTCTCAGCTAAGGATGAGAAATTTATTGCATCCAAAGAAAGAAAGACCTAGAAGAGCTAAATGAAGATCAATGTCTTCTTCTCAACCCCATTTCTTTACTTGACAGTTTGAAGGAAACCATGACATTAAGCTCAGAGATATGCTGGAATAAGGGCTGGTGAGGCTATTGAAGCTTCTTGTCCTACTGTATATTGAAGACATTTCAATAAAAGCATTTTGGTGTATGTATTTGCATTAAAGACATTTATACTGGTTACACAGAAACCAAATGTTCACCTAGCCTGCTACTGATCTAACACACAGTGTACAATGATAATGTAACAGTCACTGTATGTACTGAGGTCTATTCAAAGCATTCAGTGCCCAGAGGCATTTAAAATCAGTATTCATTTAAAATAAGTATCTCTGCAAATGCAATCTGTGTGCAGTAGGAGGCATAACCTCCTGACACAGGCTTTCAGATACTGACAGTGCTTGAAACATCTAGAAACACTCCATAGGACTACAGTTAAGAGCCATTCATAAGGGTCTTAACACTGAGCAACCCTATTTTAGTTGCAGAAATAGACAAAGGCATGACTCTCATCTCCCTCTTACTTTCCTCTGTGCTGGACAAGAGTTATGTATTTACAAAAGCAAATAAATGCAGAGACACTGGATGAAATCATGCTTGCTCTGAATGGTCCATCCCTTCAGAAGCACCATGCTTTTATCTAACAGGTTTAGGAAGCTGAAAAGCAGATTCCCTTGTGGGACTTGATCTAAAAGGTGCTGAGTTTCCTGCATGTGAACACTAAGTCCCATTTCCTGCTGAAGAGAGATTTGGGTGTTGTGGTTTCTTTTATGCCTTTTATTATTATTATTATTTTATAGTAGGAAGGGTCTTCTTTGGCTCTTCTTTCAGATGAGAAGGAGTAAGTTACATACATGATTGAGATATAAAATCAAGAGCCTATGAGCTGAAAAAAATAATGGATTTTGCCCATCACTTTCCCCAAACCCTGTTGTCTGACATGGATTGTGTAGAATTATTGTTTTTCTAGCTGCACATCTTTGTCAACATGCAGCTTGTTTGCTTGGGCTGTGCTCAGATTTCTAAAATCTGATATAGCTTCTACAGCACTTATTGTAGGGTTTTGTGGGAGAGGGGTTTGATCAGATTTATGCTGACTTCTTTCACCACATGTTAAAATGATATAAAATAAAATCAAGTACAAATCTGTTTTATAAGGCAGATTTAGGAATTTTTGAATGATGTTGCACCTGTAACATAGGTTTTAACCATGTTCTAGACACAAATAATAGAAATCATCTAAAGTCTACTTACAAATTTCTTTTAGAAAATATTTACTGATTATACCTGACTTGTTTTTGTATGTCACTGCAAAGACAAAGCAAGTGCTGATTAAAGCAATTAAAACTTTCCTTTGTTTGCAGAAAAAGATGTATTCAGATATGGCTTTTTTCTTTGTAGACATCTTAATAAGCACCAGCAGATTGAAATGAAATCTGTCATCAGCTATATTTTCTCTTAGACTAACTGTCTACTTCACATACATATTAAGAAAGATTTGTTACCAAAGCTTCCTTATATGTTTTCTATTTGTAGTTGTAAAATGGTAAATGTTGAAATAACACTAGATCTATCAATCTGATAATATAATGCAATACATCTGACAGCTGAAGAGAGGAAAAAAATGTAATGACTTATATAGTATTTGGAGTAGTGCATTTTTTTGTTGTTATGGTTTTCTTCAAAAACACAACTGTGCTGTTTGGGTGTCTGCCACCATGGAGGGATATAAAGCATTATTGTGGATGGAAGATTCAGCTTTAGCAGAATATAAATTAACTGCCGTGTAAATATAAACATCAATTAAGTTCTGTCACTTGTTAAATATTTATTTACTAAAATGATTTAAGCAGAAAAGCTTGCTGAGGGGAAAATTGTCTGCTTCTATCTACACACTGCTGGTACCTCTTAGGAGCCTGCTTTGTTTCTATTGTTTCTTTATTTATAATCTCTTATGTGTGGTTGCAGAGGTTGCTATTTCAAGGAGCTGAAAATTTAAGGTGCATTTCTCACCAAAGTTGAGCGGTATTAGGCATGTAACTCCTATTAATGCTAATGGGAATTAAGAAGATAAATACCTTCTTGCACTAGTGATAAGTGGACTCCCATTTTCTAAGGTGACACAGACTTCATCTGTGCAACCAGAACATGGTTGTACATGACAAGATCAGAGCAGTGCCTAGATACAGAGGGGAAAAATAAAACGTCTGTAATGTATTTATCCTTCTATTCTGATTATCTCATCAGAATAAACTGTCAATAGCTTTCAAAGGATGGCTAGGCTTACACAAAATCATGGGGAAATGTTAAGTTACATGGCCTTTTTCCACTCTTGGCTAGATGATACACAAAGAGATACTTATGACACTCAGTAGTCCTACATTTCTTCCTCATATGAACAACACTATTCAAAAATGGGTTTCTTTTCACTTCTATCATCATAAAATAAGTACATCAGAATAAAGTGTCATGAAATAGAAGTTACAGAATGAGTCATTTATAACACAGAAATATCCACATCATCATTTTTCTTTCCTGAAAGAATAATTCTGTTACCTTCATTTGCTCTTTGTGTTATGCTGGATCCCATATTTATTTGGCTCAGGCGGATGAGAATTATTTCAATAAGAACCTAGATAATTTTAAGAAATGTCTATAAAAAATGCAGAAAAAAAATCTAGTCCTGTTTTGGAAATACAGATTGATTGGAAGCAAATGGAGTCCCACAATGCAACTTGCTGGTTTTTGATTTAATTTAGGTCAGGCTTCAATACAGAATGCTACAATCTGATGTATAAAAATGACTGAGATCAGACACATAGACATAAGAAGACATTGAGAAGTTTTAAACAAGAATTAATATGTTACACTTCATGTGCAGAAAACCAGCTCTTTGGAGCCACGTGGAAATTTTAAAAGGCAAATCAAATTTTTTGAGCCTTAACTGATTTCAAGACTAGGCACATACTTACTCCTTTTTAAAGATCTTTTTAAGTACAACTACTGTGTCCACACAGAACCAAACTAGTACATACAAACCACACCATACTTTAAGTGGTCATTGTTAAAAGGCCCAAGAGGTAGGTGCCTAATTGCCATAAATACTGATTCCCAAAAGTTCTTTTGCATTCCCATCTAAATTTTCAATAATGATAGCAATCACACAAACCATTTCAAAATCCTAATCAAATGCCTTCTCAGTGCATTCATAAAATGAAATGCTGATACAGCAAGTTCTATTTAATTGAGATACACTTAAACTAGGAAGTCCGCTTAATCAGGACGTCTCCCTGGGAACAATTTAAGTCCAATGATACTTAATGGCAATGACTACTGCTTAATGGGGATGGCAATTCTGCTTAATTGAGATTTCTTCCAGTGATGTAGTAGTTTACAGCTGTACACTTTTAAATAACTGAGACTAATTTTGTTATGTTTTATCTTTTACTAAATGTATTTTAAGTAAATGTGATGAATCACATGGAATAACACTTGAAAAATGTTAGTATCTGTAGCAAACAAGGTCTTATAGCATTAAAAATCTATCAGGGGCAAAGCAGAAGGAGATATGCTAGAAATGTGTTAACTGAAAACAGTAGTGTTAGAAGAAATGAAAAGTTTGTCTTGTGGGGTTTTTTTTTGGTGTGAAACCTCTAAAACAAGTAGTTTTACTGGGAGAGGGCTCCAGAATTCAGTTCTGAATCTAGATCAGTGTCTTCTGAACCTTCGAGTGTCAAAAGATGGGGCAGCAAACAAACGAGGAGCACAACCTAACAACAAGGCCATAGGAGTCAGCACAAAAAGTAGCAGATACAGCAAATTAACTATGTACCTACTGTGGAGGACAGGAGGAGAGATCCCTGAGGTGTCTTTGTGGGTGTTCATGACAAGATCCTCTCATATATAAGGTGTGTCATGAAAGAAATCAGGAACCAACGTGTTTAACATGTAGCTATTCAATGAAGACCAGTGTGCAACAGAAAGGGGATCAACCACCTGAATAATGGAGAGGGTAGAAAACCTCCAGGATAGATGTTAAAGAGAGACAAAGTGCATGAGAAAGGGATCCAAATCCTACACAAGACTAGTCACATCTTTAGCCACATCACAGAAATAAAGTATAATGTAAAGTGTCCCTTGTGGGTACCTAATCTAGCAGCTGTATGGAATTGCTAATGAACCATATATTTGATCTGCATGAGAGGCCCCATCACCTACACTACAGAGTACATACGTGTTGAAAAGGTAGTTGAGATTATTATCATTGTATAAATGGTTGAGGAGCAAAACTGTTAGTGCTTAGCAGGACTACTGTGCACCTGTATTGAGCACACCAAAGCTTTCTAGCCTAGCTATCTAGAGTGTGACTTGGGATGTGGAAGCATAGACTCAAATGTGAGTCATTGAGTTTCTGTTAGAGCAGCTTAGCCATAGGATGCATTTGTAAAACAGGGAAGTTCAGTGCCATGATCAGGTGAAGAGACAGGCTACTATTATGCAAAGGAAGGCTTAGAAGGATATAATGTTGAAAGAGGGCCTCTCTTCTGGGGAACAACAGACACCAATGTTACAGAAGGAATTACTTCTTTTGAAAAGCACTTTTTCTACAGTGGACTCTGCAAACTGAAGAAATATTGCACAGCTATGACAGTTAATAAGCATATTCATCAGCTTTGAATCTAACCTGCTTAAACCTTTTAAAAACCTTTGAGTAAATATAGTGCTTTTATGACAGCAGGATTTTGTGGCTAAGGAAGTCATAATGCTGTCATGTTTCACAGCACTGCCTGCATATAGATCTGCAAATGGTGATTAGTTCTCAGCTTCAGCACCCTGTCCATCCCTTACCCTGTCCTATGATGAGACTGCAGGTCATGCCGAATTTAGGGTGGGTGCTTTATGATGTGCAGAATAACAAAGAAATTTGCTATGGTCTTAAAAAAACTAAAAACACAATCACGTTCTGCTTAATACTATGCGTCCTTCCACTATTTACTATTTGGTAGCTGCAGCACAAACTCTTAGAGGTGAAATTTAAAATATGACACTCTGTCAAGGCTACGAAAATCCTGAATAATCTGTAGCAAATCAACAGCTTCCATATCATCAGCAAAGGAAGGTGGTTCAGACTTGTTGAACCCTAGTTATTATAGGCTTGAACAACTCCTGATATAGAGAAGAGATATGCATGATTATGCAGGCAAGCACAAGTTAAGTAAGGCTGACTCCTGCTCACTGCAAATCTAATTGACAATTTTGTTGCCCTTCTCTGGCTATTTAAGAAGAGTAGTGAGGTCAATGATAATGACATGTCTCATGGTTGGAAAATGCCACCCACTTCGTTTCTTTTTACAAGGCATTGATTTCAAACTTCTAAGCTCAGCTTTGTTACAAGGAAAGAAGATTTTAAAGAGCCTTGTTGAGTGAATTTTCTGCTTGTGAAAGGTGACTGGCTGACAACTGCAGAGACTGAAATGCTCTGTTTTCACAGAGGAGGTACTGTACCTTTACATTCCTTCTTTCAGTATTACACTGTCAGTTCAGTATCTACTTCCTCATGTTTACATGTATATTTCAACCTTGATCTTGTGGGGTCACTCCTAGGATGAAAGTTTCTATGTTTTAGAATAATTCTGGAGACTTAGATAAAAGGCCTCAGTTAATGACATTTGCCAAGATTGTTAAAAGATTTTTCAATATTTGCCTATTTTCTTTTTTAAAGAAATAAGAATATAGTTTTCTTGTTGTGATCATCATGATTAACAAAACCAAAGCACAATAGAAACAGAAAAAGGGTAGACATTATGCAGTCAAGCCTTCCATCTGTGTAAACAATTTTCAGGACTAATAGTTGAACAAATGAATATCCTACTGCCCTACAAGCCAGGAAAGCTCCTCAAATTCATACAGTATAAAATTCTGTTTATTAAGTAAGAGACTGAAACAGAAACAGTTTCTCTGATGCCAAAAACCAGTAACAAAATATGTCAGTTATACTTCAGACATTAATAAGGCTTTTTGGCAAATATTCACTAACTGATTTCTGTATACACTTAGCAATATTTATAAGCCATATGGCATCAGAGGAATGGATTATTCCTTGTTTGCTGAAACTAGATCCGTGTTTAGGAGTGACTTACTTTATTGATACCTAACATACTTTAAGAAGATAAAAGATAAAGGTGTTAATTTTTTCCCTAGTCAGAATACATTAATGAAATAGAATTAAACCTTGACATTTTAATGGTTGTCTTAACTCCTAAATAACTTTGGAGTCACTGCCTATGGAGATGTGACAGCCTCAGAGTACTTCTCCTACAAAAAGGTCAAACCGTGATGGATTCCATGCCCTGACACTTTGGATACAGCTGGCACTCAAATACTTGTGAAATTTATTGATTGAGAACCTGAATTTTCACCACTGGCTATTTGTAACCATATAGTGTAATATTGCCCTTCAAAGAACACTAGACAGTTTGTGAGCAGTGGTGAACTCTTTGTATTTCTTCTCAAAGTGTACATCTTACAAACATTAACTAATGTAAATTCTTTCACTGAAAATTTGATTTAGTTCCAGACTGTACACCTACATTTAGGTGTGCAAAGATAGATGGTTATGTGTAAGCTAAATGTCTGCCAAAGCAATTGATGGAATCTAAAAAGTGGACAAAAGCATGAAGTGGCAAAACATAAGTGTCTAGTACTCTTTAAGATGCCTCAGAGTATCTGACAGTCACATATGCTGTTGTATAAGGCACAGAACCTATGGAAAACATACCCCCTCCTGGGGTGTCAGCTGGACACTGGAAGGCAAAGTTAAGTAATTTCAAATGGTACTAGTTATTTCTGTTTTGAATTGGGCCATTTTGGGGAGAGCTCTGTCTTTTTGAGTAGCTCTCCATTGCCTACAAGATAAATTCAGACAAATCGCTCAAATAATGACATCTACATTTGGACAGATAAATTCGTATGTCCACCATCTGAAGCTAAAGTCTATATTGGGTGTCTCAAGTCTAGGTAGAAATGTCTGATTGTCATATACTGGATGGTCTACAAGCAGTTTAGAACCATATCTGAGCCATATCTGAGCCCAGTTATTCTTTCTTGTGCTAGATAAAATGAAATGTGAAAAGAGAGAGACAGTATCTCACCTTAGTTCCCTGACCATGGCGTAAAGTAAGATTTCCATCTCGCCTAAGGACTCACAAAAGTGAAACTTATACCCTTTCTTTACTCTCTGTATCACATTGAGCAATCCCATACTCTCTGTGGTTGGTGGAGGTGCTGTAGGTACTGTCAACAATTATTCTTTTTGTAGAAAGGTTGAACTCCTGTCTGGTGATGTCTGCCTCTCCCCATCTTATGAAAAATTTAGAGAATTATTTATAGTATCTTTGCCTAATACTTTACAGTTCAGTGATACCTGGACTTCAGTAAGGCCTTTGACAATGTCTCACATAAGATCCTCATAGGCAAGTTGTTGATGTACAGGCTGGATGAGTAGTAAGATGAGTTGAAAACTGGCTGAACAACTGGGCCCAGAGGGTGGTGCTCAGAGGTGCAAAGTCTAGTTGTCAACCAGTAACTAGCAGTGTACACCAGTGGTCAATACTGGGTCCAATCTTGTTCAACATCCTGATCATTAATGGGGCAGAGTGTACCCTCAGCATGTTTGCAGATGACACAAAACTGGGAGGGTGGCTGTTACACACGAGGGTCATGCTGCCATCCAGAGGGACCTTGACAGGGTGGTGAAATGAGCTGACAGGAACCTTATGAAGTCCAGCAAGGAGAAGTGCGAAGTCCTGCACCTGGGGAGAAATAACACTATGCATTCATATATTCTGGGGGCCACCCAGCTGGAAAGCATCTTGACAGAAAAAGATGTGGAGCTCCTGGTGAACATCAAATTCAACACAAACTAGCAGTGTGCCCTTGAGGCAAAGAAGGTGAATGGTATCCTGGGCTGCATTAGGCAAAGTATTGCCGGCAGGTTGAGAGAGATGGTCCTTCCCCTCTACCCAGGACCAGTGAGGCCACACCTGGAGTACTCTGTCTAGTACTGGACTCCTCACTACAAGAGATACATGGACACACTGGAGAGAGTCTAGCGAAGATGGAACTGAGATGGAACATCTCATCTATGAGGAAAGGCTAAGAGATGTGGGACTGTTTAGCCTGCAGAAGAGAAGGCTCAAGGTGGGGATCTTATCAATGTATATAAATACCTGAAGGGAGAGTACAAAGAAGACAGAGCCAGATTTTTTTCAGTGGTGCCCAGTGACAGGACAACAGGTAATGGGACACAAACTGAAACACAGGAGGTTCCATCTGAACATCAGGAAACATTTTTTCACTTTAAGGGTGACTGAGTCCTGGAACAGGTTTCCCAGAGAGGTTGTGGAGTCTCCATCTTTGGAGATAATCAAAAGTCATCTGAACTTAGTCCTGGGAGACTGGCTCTAGGAGACTGGACCAAATGACCTACAGAGGTCTCTTCCAAACTCAACCATTCTGTGACTCTGTGATTAGAGCATTCATCAAAGATGTGAACAACTTGGATTCAAGCCTTCCTCTGTCTGATTTCAAGTAAGGAACCTGGATCTTCCAGATGAGAATAAACTGCTACCTAGGCAAGACTTTGAGGTTCTTGTACTTCAGGGTTAGTTACAAAGCCTTGTATATGCTTTAAATACTATGGCCGAGGTTGTGGGGAGATAAACACAGGTCTTTTAAAAGTGCACTAATTCCCTGTTGAATCACTCCTCTTTACTCTGTGCCTTCTGAAGCATGCTAAGAAATTTATATTAATAAACATACTTGCAAGATTTCCTGCATAAACTGCTTAACTTCACTTCTTGTTTTGAATAAAAGGAGGTGCTTATCTGCACTCCCATGGGGAAAGAACTCTGACTCAGAAGTTTGTAATCATTCCCTTGAATCTCTCTTTTGTTACACTTTTTTACAGTGCAAACCAGCCTTCCCAGCTCACACCAGTAAAATACTGAGAAGACACAGCAACTTCTCCACCCATTCCCCATTCATTCGACCTTGTCCCTGTAGTTTGGGCAAAGGAAAAAGTTGTTCTGAAGAGCCTACTTCAGAGTAGAGTCACTACAAGGCAAGATAAAAAGGTACTCTGCCCATTTTATTCACTGTGTGTTTCCACTGCATGAAAAATCTCTCTTAATTTTAACATTGTTAAAAAAGCAACAAATGACAGATAAGGTTTCATTCTGATTCTTGATTCCAATGAAAATGGTCTCCTGTGAGTATTGGACAAATGAGCAAACATTTAATTGAAAGACAGCTCAAATGTAGAGGTGCCCATAAGCACCTAGGAAAATTTAGGTGCCTCCAGGATTCTGGGCCAGGTGAGGAGGGGTTATCCTACTATTATACAGAATAATAGAATGCTTATTTTATATCTGCAGCTCTGCCAACTCTTCTTGTACTTAAAACTCCAGCCCTGAGGTCATGTGAATGTGATCAGATTTAATTTTAAATAGAAAAAGGAAGTTTCTAGCATCATAGTTGAATAGAAATCTTGAAAACAATAACTTTAAAGACCCAAAACAAAACCAAAAAGATAGAATTAATATTTGTATGTGTGTGTACATGTATATATATATACACATATGTATACACATACTTATAACTAACTCTGGTTATGAAGATGGTCTTTGTTTTCTTTAAGGCCATACCTCGCCACATTTTATAGTGTGGGCTGGTAAACCTGTGTCCACCAATTTTTGGTACAGACTATATATGTATATATACCTAGTTGATGAATGAACTTCAACCCATGCAATAATTAAATATTACCTTAAGAAAACTATGAAAATCATTGTCCAAATTGCAGTTTCCCAATGCAATAGAGAGAGATGGTTTTGGTTTTACTGATGTGAACATCAAAAACTATAGGACTGCCAGTATTATAAAATGAAGCTAGTTTAAAGTTTCATCGTTGGAGCCTCTCAGAACCTCATCTAACTTCAGCAAATAAAACCTAGGCTGTGCATTTACTAAAATGAAAAAATATATAGTCTACACACATTATTTTATTGTTTAAATGGTTCTCATTCATGTTTCATTTCAATAATATTTCCCCAGCTTGTAAAGCTTATGTTACATTGAGCTCCTCTTTAAATTCACAATGCATAAAACTGCCAGGTGGCCTAATAACAGAGTGCATTAACAGATTGAACTATAAATCAGATGGTTGTGTTCACATACTGTAAAAACACCACCATTTTCTTTCAGATCTGAGTTTGTACACAGATTCCTCAGAGAGTGTGATTGCTCTCAAATATTAGAAAAGCCCATATAGCTCAATTTTAACATTAAGATTGATTTTATATTTCAAACATAAAATTGTTCTCTTCAATCCTACCAGAAAATGTACGCAAAATATGATCTAGTTTTGACACAGGAAAGAAAGGAATGGAAAAAAAAAAAAAAGAGTTTAAATGTTTTCACTGATGCCACAGAAAGAATGTGACTCTAAACTGAAAGTACAACTTGCAGCCTTTGTTACCACTGAAAAATATGTGACCTAGAAGAACTGAACCTCTCAAAAAGCATCAAAACGAGCATAGGTTAAGAATATTCTGGTGAGTGCTATATAATAATTTCTAGTGAACACATCGACTGGATTCTTAAAATTAATCTTTTCAGTGAGTTTCATTTTGGTTTCCATAACTAAAACATAGTAAATTTATTTCCATGGGACTAGAAACACTGAATAAATCTGAAAAAGATAAAGCTTTATTTTAGAAACCTTTAAGAATAGGAAGAGGCCATTATTTGTATATTTGTATATATACATATCACTTATACACATCTATGTATAAAAAAATAATTAAAGCAGAAATCATATTTTTTCTGATATTTTGTTTCCAGAAGAGGGAAAGCTACAGTGAAATCTAGCTGCTGAGGTTCATAAAGTCATAGGGTAATTCACATTACAGGGGAATTCAGGAGGTCATTTAGTCCAATCTTCTGCTCAAAACAGGGTCAGCTGTGATGAAGTCAAAAAGGGTCAAAGTCAGGTCTTTAGGCAGTTTTTTTTGCTTCAAAACACTGGATACACCATCTGTTTTTCAGTATCTATTATTATTATTATTACAATATATGCATGGTGCATTTGTGGCTAAGAGAACTAACTAGGATCATTCTAACTGCTAACTCTGAATAAGATTGCAGAATCTCATCTCAAGGAGCTTGCAATCTAAGAAAAATATGTATATAGAAATAGCAATAAATATGTGGTTAACATTTATGTGCCAAGCCATGTGAGATACCTCTTTTGAGAGGAAATACTTAGAAAAATAAAGGAATCACAATCTCATTCAGTAAAAGAAAATTATTTTCATCAAGTGAGTGAAAACTATAAATCTATACCCCAGAGGCTCTCATCAAGCAGAAATTTGTCAGAAGTAGGACACCAGAAAATAAATAATGGCTATTCAAATAACGATGAAACAGAATAGCAGCTCAGGATGTTACAGTCTGAATTTTTCCTTTGTGTATGGGGTATTTATATCTTTCTATATGACTGTAAAAGATATAGGAAAGACTGGATGCAAATAAAAAAAAAAAGATATTAACAATGTTGGTGTGGTTTTTAGAGAAGCAGCTCTTATAGTTTTTTAATGTTTAGGGGTTTTGTGTGTAACCTCTGGGTCAAAGACCATGGATAAAATTTTAAAAACACCCAGATGACTTAAGAAAAATATCATTTTTTGAAGTGCTAAATAGTTCAACTTCTACAACTTTCAGTGTTACCTAAGAAATCTTAAGGTTTTCTGTTGGGCTTTCAGGAAAGAGAATGGCATGAAAAATAAAGAATAATTTAAGACAGTAAATTTTTTGGACATAGATGACAAGTTCAGTCCTCACAACCCCTGAAATGCTACCTCAACTTATTTTTAAGTTTTCCAGAGGATGTTTCCCATGAGAATATTTGCATCCCTCTAACGTTTTTCACAATGTACAACCATGTATCACAATGCTAAAGGTAGAATCATCCTCCAAAATTAACAGCATAAAATTACAACATTGAAACCCCTTTGTAGGTGCTCCTGCTGTTAAAGGCTATTCTAGACAAAAGGAAGTTTATGACTCTTCATCCTGTGAAAGTAGATAAGAAATCAAGAATAGGATTCATCTCAGTCTACCTTAGACATTTAAAAAATTATGTTCTCAATGTACATGTACTCAATCAAATAACTTAGCTTCTTAGTTCATTCCTGGGTCTCAGTTGCATAGCTTGTCACATCACTTCACTCCTAAACTGTTTGGTTTGGGGTTTTTTGTTAACTGTTTTGTTATCTCCAAAACAAAACAGGCTTGATTTTGGTGGCAGTTTGTGTCAGTAGTCATGCCCAAAAGATAGACTAGGCAAGACTGAGCCAGCCTTGGCTTTCTCTGACACATATGGTTCCAAAACTCTTCCTCAAATACTACTATACACCTTCCAGTCAGGCCTCGGGGTATGAAATGTACCTCAGTTTTGTGTTATAAACACGCCATCATGATAACCTGCAACACAGATTTCACATAATTTCAAACTCTTTGAAACAGATGAACCAAAAAAAAAATGTTTTAGATTTACAGGGGTAACACACAGGGATAGGGGTCACATGTTACCAAGTGCGTTGTGGATGGAAACAAGCTGCTTCAAAGGAGCCTACTCATGAGCAGTGTGAAAGGGAACCTTGCAAACATGAACCACTTGTACTACTTGGCCTGAATAAATACGTTTACTAATAGAGTCCTCAGGAGTGAACATGGGTGTTGTTAGGAGTACATATAGCACTGATCTAAGTTACTAACTCCGGTTTCCCTTATCATCAAGGGAACTGACCAGTTTAGACTTAAGCAATTAATCTGTAAATGCCTAAAATTGATGAGATCAGTCCCATCACCAGTGTAAATCATGACAATATAAGGAATATGCATCTCAATGAGTATACAGTAAACTTTGGGAATTAAAAAATATATTTAAGATTAGAAGTATTACATAATTAGCAAAAAGTTTAAAAATGGCTTAGAAGCAACAGGTGGGGAATAAGAGATGCAGACAAGCACAGAATTGCTGGCTTGGGGACTGTTGTTGCAACAAGCTGTGGGTTTTCATTCTCTAAACCCAGAAGCTTTATTTAATTTAGCAGTTCATCCAGTTCTGGTCTTCGGTGCCTTCTTCCATCTACTTAAAGGCATTTTTCTACAAACATTACATTTTAAATAAGCATTTCCAAATCCACTGTGCTGGTCCAGCTCGCACAGGCATAGGCTAGGGAAGGTGCTCTGTCAGTCACTGTGCTTCATTTTTCTGAGTGACAAAGAAAATTATTAGAGAACTGGGGTGTGTGTCTATACTGTGGTTAGACTAATGTAACACACAAATGCAGAGACACTGCCATGAAAAAAAATCTGCCTTTGCCCAAAAGATCCAAGTCTAAAAGGAGACACCAGGAGCTGAAGCAATCTTACTAAATGATCCTAATACAACCACCAAACTGGGAAATTTGAGTCATTGTTTGTATAGCTACCCCATAGATGCACAGCTGCCTGCCAAAGGATTGCAATTTAAATGCTTTTACTCTCACAAGGTCAGTTGTGGTTATTCCTCTTGTTGGGACCCTGGAGCATGGGTTGGAACAGCACAAATGAATCAGGCCTGTAATATGCAGGCTTCAGCTCTTTATCATCTGACTGTACACTGTTGATGTCTCTCCTTTGGTTTTTAAACAGACAACACTCCCATATAGAAGAAATCAAGGTAAAGAAATCCTTATTTTAGAAGTGGACATAAAAATGAATATATAATAACCTCAGAATGGTGATATGGTGATACACCCAGCCCTGCTACAACTCTGCTTGTTTCCCATTCTTCCACACATTTCACACACCTGTAGCTTTTCACTATGATGTGGGAACACTTTCAGGTTCAAAGGTATCATAAAATATACAACAGCTGATATTTACAGTTATAAGTGTAGCAAAGTGATGCCCTTTAGCACTGCACAACATGAAATTTAAATAATGATGATCATAAGAAAGCTTAGAACAAGGAAGCACAAAGCAAAGGAGTTCAGTTAATGACTGCAATTTGCAATTGCTCAAGCCTTTATAGAATTTTGTTTCTTCGTTTTAATTTGCATTTCTACAGTAACAAAAGGTATTTATCTCAGCACATGTACCTCAGGAAATTATTTAAAAATCCAGTTAATCTGAATACTCAAAATAACCAGCACCTTCAACGTATGCTACTGGATAACTGTTTAACTCAAACAGTAGCTGAAGTCCACATATTAATTCTCTGATGCTACTCTGTTCTTAACTCCTCTAATCTCTTCCTCTGTGTGACCAAAAGTCTCTGACATTCTCTTTTTCTTTCTAGAGTTTGTAATGATTTATTTTTTAAAAGAGCCAAGACTGGATCACACAAAATTTAAAGATTCTAGTCATAATGGGTGTGATGAGTTTGTTGTCCTTCTAAACAGACAAAATTCCATGCAAAAAAATAGACAATCTAATGATGACGCAAGTTGGGTATGAACCCCTCTCCCATTTTCACAGTTACAAGACCTAGTGCCTTTCTGCATGTTTTACATTGCATCACAAGGCATGCAGATTAACAATGAACTATAAAGCATGCTGAGATAGTTGCCGAAATATATTTTTGTTTCTTTGTTTACTGTTTTCAGCTAATGCATTCTTGATATCTAACATTCAATGCAAATATTTATTCAGCTTCATTTAATTTCTTATTATGTCCTGCTTTTTTGTCAATAGTGCATTTGGAGAGCATATTTCCAATGCTCTGAACAATAAGATTCTTACTGCTGATGTCTTGACAGAAATTGTGATATTGATGCCAAGTTGTGGGTATTGATCTAAATTTGTTTCTTGCCCATACCAAGTCAAAGAGGCAGTATACGGGTTGTTTCTTCTAGTGCTGTCTTGTGCTGTACTGTTCTGGGCTGGAATGACTTTGTGTTACTGAACCATATATATCCAATGATCTAGAGCTTACCATGGATTTTTTTATTGATATCCATGATTTGCTCTCAAGGAACAATTCAGATTTTTCCTCTGATTTCATGGAGAGTTGGTAGCTTATAAAAAACTCAGAAGATGACAGGAAGCACAAGGATTTCAATAAAGGGATTTGTGAGGGTATGAAGTTTTAGTTGCTCTCTGCTTCTAGATATGCAAAGGTCTGTACACCCACAGCAAATCACAGCACTGAGAGCTGATGGAGTCTATGTGTACAACCTTCAACCAGGAACAACCAAAGTTGATGTGATGCAACGCATGGCTCTAAATATGCAAGTAAAGGCTGATACGCATAAGAAGTGTCACAAATGTCCAGAACAACTCAGCAGACCCCATCTGACATACTCACATGAGATCTGGGGTTGTTTTTAGAAACTGCCACAGGAAGAAACATAGTCAAGTCATGATAACCATAAAGAAGAAAAAAAAATATTTGAAAGAGGTAACTTAAAGCCAGAAAGCCTATTTCATAAAATCTACTGGATCAAAAAATCTACCCGAACAAACTTTGAAGCCAACCCTAGAGCAGAAAGTTGCACCTCTTTCAATCATGAAAGAGAAGAAATTTACACAAAGCTGAAGAAAGCAAATGGAGAAATATAAGTGGATTTTCTAGGAAGAATCAAAACAAAATAAATATAGTGCAGGAAGAGAAGCAGAGGACTATGGAAAGGCAAGCATCAGTAGATACGAATCTAGCAAGAAAAAGGAATCTTTTGGTAGTGTTAACACATTAAAATCAACTTGCAGTGGTAAGAGCAAGTATTAAAAAGCTATACACTACTAAAACAAGCATGACTGAGACCAGAAATGGTCCCTTTCAACCAGAGGCTAAGGCAGTTGAAGACCAGTGATGGAAGCAGTGTGCTCTAAATGTCAGATACTAAAAATCAAAATATTAGTGAGCAGGATGGGAGTAGGCTTTTCTTAGGGAAAAAATGGAATAACAGATAGAAAGCTCTGAAAGTTACAAGCCTGTAGAGTCAGAAAGAAACAAATATCAAAACCAGGCAGATATCATCTACTGTATACCTATGTAGAAAATCATGCAATAATGACTATTCACAAAGACATATGGAAAGTAATCTGGTATGATCCCCAATTCCAGGAAAAAGAACCTATAAAACCGTTACTCCACCTGCCTAGTTAGTCATTGGAAAGAAATGCTATGACATAATTTCCTGAACAATCACCATCTCTGGAGGAAATATTATTAGCAGAAAAAAATTAAAAGGTTTAATGGGTGGGCATTATGCAACAGAACAGATTTTCAGTCTAGAATATCACCTTACGTTGCTTCATTTTTTGTCTTTGTGTAGTATCCTGTTTGGTTTTGGGGGGGAGTGGTACATATGCTATGAGCTCTTTGAGACAAGGAAAACTGAGTATAAACACCTACAGTACAGAGATGTGCTCTGGTTTACAGTCAGTGGTGAGAAATAAGCAAATTTAGTCAACAAGTTATCTTATTCTAAAGTAACATCTAAAATAGGTTAGATATACAATGATAATCATGTCTCAGAATAGATTCTTTCCTTTGATAATGAGTGACAAGTGACCAAGTCAGACAAAACACATTTAGATCTTAAATGCCTAAATTAGAAAGATAAAACCCACTCAAGTCCCTGGTTTGTATTTTTTTAACACTAACAGTGCAGTTCTGATGTTTTCTTAGGGCTTCTAGGCCTCCTGCAATACATCTAAATGAACAGAATTCAACAGGCAAAACAAAATCAATGGTAAGGTCAAAGCAATGAGCTAAGAAGGGACTGTTTGCCACAGACTTTTGAAAGGCTGGGTGGAAGGAAAAAGCAGTAGTTGAGGCATGAAAAAAAAAAAAAAAAAAAAGCATGGATTCATCTTTTCTATGTCTTTTTGCCTCTGGGTGAGACCCTTGCAGTAACCATTATTGAAATTTGTCTTTGCTGATTTGAACTTTTCAAAGGGTACGATGACATAATTCTCTGTAGTTTTCACTTGAGCTCTGAGAAAAACAGCAATCATAGTTTATATCAGATTGGTTCTTTCCTGGCACAGAAGTAATTTTGAACCACGCTCAGATAGTATGTCCTGTCTGATGCTCCACTGCAGTATCTGGTAGGATTAGACTCTCTGACATTTGTAGTGATTAATCTCAAACAGATGAGAAGCTCTCACAGGTGGCTTTCTGCACCACTGACAGACAACTTAAGGTTCTTGGTTTTGAAGTTGTTTTTTCTTTTTCCCCAATGAGGCATTTTGGGAATGTCTTCATTATTTTTGAATAGCACATTTTAAATTTTTTTCAGTATCCACTGAGTTACCTATATTTTCTTTACCCAGTTGCCTGTGTTTAGATAATTTTTCTATATGTTAACACATATTAATAGTAGAATCTGTAGTATTCGGCATGAAGCCTGTTTTCTCATGGTTGAAACAGAGATTTCAGACTATTATGAAAATGTCAGAATACTACTATAAATAAGACTCACTGTATTATCTTTGGTCCAGTGGAGATTTATAGATGCATTCCTGCTTCATCATACTGTCTTTCAAAAAGGGAGGTACTAAATTGAATGTTCTGGATATTTCTAGGTACTGACAGTGCAGAAGAGAGAATCTCAGGGTGGGGGGCTGTTACCATTGTTCTTTATCTCTAATAAACCCCGTTGTGATAGTTAATGAATTGACTCTAATGAAAATGTCTATAAGAGATTGCTGAATGTGTGTTACAAACCATTATGACCTTCACTGTATCATATCACCCTAAATATTTCTTCCTTTCAAAAGCACTATAGGTTGTAACAAAATACAGTCACTCTTTAAAAGGTCAATGCAGTGGAAAGTCACTGGAGTCAGACTGGAATAACTGCACAAGCCAACCTGGCTGAACTTGTTTTGTCTGAATGTTAATCAAATCTGTATCTTCATATAAACTTTTGTGCTTGCTTAGCCTTGTTTTAAAAACAACACCTTCTAGCAGTTGGGATCAAATCCAATTTTACACAATTTAAGGATGAACTATATAAATATTACTTAGCATGAAGATGAAAAGTAGAATTACACTTCTAACAGTGAATATATTTATCCCAAAATATTGCTCAATAACATAATTGCAACAGTAATCATTTTAATTAAAAATACCTTCTAACCCCTATATGTTTTAGAATAGGGAAAGAAAATCTCTGCCACAAATATATATGGATGCACAGAATAACAACCATCTTCAGGAAGAAGACAATAATGCTGTTATTGATGGTTATTCATCAGCTTTACGATGGAAAAAGCACTAAATGTTTGGATTGGAAAAAAGGAGTAAAGTTTTATATTTATTGACTTTTTTATAATTGCAGTATCTAAGATTATTAAAAATATATGTTGATATTAAGAACCTTCATTTCAATTAACCATCTTAGATTATGGACCAGAGCCTATCAACAAATCAGTCTCAGTGTGTCAGGTTAGGTATCTCAAGAGGGACACCTGAAATTGTGCCTCACATTAAAAAAAAAAACAAACTATTAAAACAATCTGAGACCAAACGTGTTTTCATTGCATTTGGAAAGGTTCAGGCATTAAGGATGCAGATTAAGACGCACCTTGGCTATAACCTAGGCTATAGCCAAGTCTGCTCCATTAACATGAAATCCAGATTATTTCTCCTTATTCACACTGTGTGATGAGACTTTCAAAACTGAAAGAGTGAAAATCACCTTTCTTCAATAAACTCCATATAAATTAGACGTTGTTAAAACACCGCGCAGAGTGCATCAGAGGGAAGGCCAAGCATTAGGTATCCGGAATAGGAAAGAACAGTAACCTTTAAGTGTCTTGTCTTTCATGTTAATAATATCGAATTTAGTGAGTCCTTCCCAATGTTTTACTTGCAGAGCAAATATTTTCTCTTTCAGTTATTGAACTCATGGTGTGATGTCAGCTAACAGCACCTTCAATTTCTTTAACTAATGAATAAAGATCACCAGAAAAGTGATGAACTACTACAAAGTTTGAAAGGAGGGTGAGACAAATGAGTTTTTACATGAAGTTCAGAGGTTATCTCCTGGGTTTTTTGAAGATAAGTAATGTGGGTTTGACTTTGGTAGATGTAGGCACATAGAGTTATTATTATGTCTAAGAAAGGATCTGCATGATTTTAGTGAGAGAATGGGGTAAAATTCAGCTGACCTGGCTGGAGAATATTTGTGGTCTGATACTACACAGAAAGGGGAAATGTTCATGAAAAGTTGCTTATGTTTTCATTTTTGTTATGTTAATAATGATTAATAACAATTTAGAGAGAAATTTTAAATGTCACTGAATTTTTCACTGATCTGGCATTTACAGTTTCAGCAGCACTCAGCTGGGTGTTTTCCTTCCTTGTAGGATCTAAATACAATGATCAATGCACTTGCCAACTCTAACCACAGTAGAGTTTCCCAGAGATTAGTCTACCCTAATCTAGGAGTCTAATAGCAGTTTATACTCTAGTAACCTCACTACTGTCTTACAGTCTCCTTGTGGAAGCAGAAAGAAGAATTTGGAAAGAAATTGGAATGAAATAGTCACCTGCTGAGGGTGATATCGAGTGAGTTTGATTTAACTTGGGCTGGGTGGATCTCCTCTTTATTTGTTTACAAGCAGCTATTCATTTTCATCACTGCAAATGAAAGAAATGATCAGTGGGATTAGTAAATTGTTAATTTGCATGATTGTTAGGGATAGATGAAAGACAGATGTCATTATAATTTGGCACATGTGGGGTCCTTGCCTTTAAATTCATGGCTGTTGTAACATTATATCTTAAGCGCTGTTGCCTCTGTTGACTTTGCAGAGTAGTTATCTTTTAGTGATCCCAATGTTGAGGTGTCTGGGTTTGTGTATTACAGAGGAACTGCTGATGTCCTGGTCCCTGCAAACCATTGTCTTAGCACTGGTTTGTGTGAAATCTCATCAAAGGCTGCAAAGTGAAACATTACCTCACTTAACCTGTTGGAGTTCTATAAAGGACTCCTAAAAGTGGGATTTTCCAAGTCAGTGTGTATTCAAACACATACTGAGGTTTTCTAAGATCTGGCAAATCTCTTTTTTAGGTTTATTCAAATATAGGAAGTTTTAATGTTTAAGTGTTAAGCGAAAAAAAGTCCTACAAAAATTAAATATCTAGACTTTTTTATTTTGCCAGACTATCTTAAACATGTATGGTGACTACCTGAATCGATATCAGTTCTTCTTCTTCTTCCTTTCCTGTTGAGTATTTTGCAGATTTTCTCCAATTTATTTCTTTTATGATGCATTGTCATCTGGTCTTGGTATAATTAAAAACAACATATCCAATGTTAAAAAAGATCTATTTAAAGTATGATTAATCGTCAGTGCATGATATCCCATAACCTGGTTTAATGTTATATGTCCTAATTTAATCTCTTCCAGCTATATCCTAGTTTAATCTCTTCTTGATTCAATTTACCTGATCAAGAATTTATCTAGTTCTATACATCACAGCTCATGCTCTGCATATGCTTTCCATTCTAGAAGTGGCATGGTATAAAATCTGCTACTTATTCCCAGTGATTGTATTCATTTTCTAACCATTTACCAAAGCTGTTTGTTGGGGGTTTTTTCTTGCCAAAGTCACTTGTTGCTATTTTGGACTTCCTTGAGTAAAGCAGACATTTATTTAAAAGTACAGATAAGGTACTTGGTTAATATCAATTTCTTCACAGAGGTTAGGTACATTTACAGAAAAGGAAGTTTTGCCAGGTGATTGCACTAATTAAAATATGTCTAGGGAAAAAAAAGAGGAAATTAGCAAAACTGAAGTCCAAGAAATTACAGTCTTCAATGGAACATAATAAAGAGTAAATATATAAGATATTTTTATCAAAACACATATGAATCTAAACATTAACATTAGCTTTTGATGGGTTGATGGCGCAATGCTGAAACTTAGTATACTTTTTGTATAAAATAATGATACTTTCAAAATACAGCTTTTCAGGATGAAATAGCCTGTATAAAGTCTACAGATTCAGGATCATATTTTTAAAAATGCCACTTTGAAGTCTTCAGTTAACTTTCTCAAAATGTTTCTAGGAAACACAGACAAATAGGTGAGATCTCAGGATAGAAAGACAGCAGAATATTACTGATAGAATTCATGGAGAAGGACAAGTGAAATCTTGTAAGATTTTAATGATAGGAAAAATATGTTGGAATTTAATCGAGGCTGAAGTTTGGCTCAAAGGTAGAAGAAAATAAAATTCTTGACCAATATTTTTAATGAAAATGCTCAGTGTTAAGCAAAAGTACCCCACAGATGTTATAGCAACTTTTCAGAATTTAACCAATAAGTTCCTTAGAGTACTATTATGCACATATGTACAACTATGTGTTTAGTTAAAGGAGTGGTTTACAGTGAGACATTTTATCCATACTTAGAAGTTAGTTAAAATAGCAGAAGGAAGGAATTGAGCAAATAAGAGAAAAAGAATTATATAAAGTTCAATTATATAAAGTTCAACTGGAGACTGTACTACAATGCACATGTATACAGGAACAGTTGGTATTGAGTGTGCAGTTTGATCTTCAGCATTTTACTGCTTAAGTATTAACCATGCAGTATCAAAGGTCTCTACATTTTTCTATTTTTCCTCAGGCTGACAGGCTAGTTACTCTGTATGTAACCTTTCTTATCTCTAGGACAGCTCGAGAAGTCAAATATCTTGTTTTCACTCTTATAACCTAAAGTTCCAGAAACATATGCATTTTAGAACAAGAAAAAAAAATACAAATTTAGAGAAAACCTTATCTTGTGATAATTCAAACACTCATATTTTCCCAAGAAAATCAGAAGTAAAGAAATGCACAAATCAGAGACCTTTAGCAACAGATGGAGTGGCTGTAGAGTACCAGGACCTTAGCAGGAGTACCAGGAGTTAGCAGGGATTATTGACAGGGCTTTAAACTAGATACGAGGGGGGATGGGGAGATAACTGGGCATGTTAGGAACAAGCTTAAGGGAAACGTGCCAAAGCTTGAAGGATGGTGGACTGGTGAGGGCTCTCCCTCTGCCACTTCATTTGAGAGAAGGGAAAGATGTTCAGGAACCGTGGAAGCACCTGAGAAGGGTCTGGTAGGGAATGGGACCCATGCTCACAAGAGGGTGTTGGATTCATTAGTTCATCTCAAGTGCATCTACACCAATGCACGAAGTATGGGCAACAAACAGGGTGAGCTTGAAGCCATGATGCAGCACGAGAACTATGACATAGTAGCTATAACAGAAACGTGGTGGGATGCCTCACACAACTGGAGTGCAGCAATTGGTGGCTACAAGCTCTTCAGGAGGGATAGACAGGGAAGGAGAGGTGGTGGAGTGGCCCTGTATGTTAGAGAATGCTATGAGAGCTCGGAAATCAAGTATAGTGATAACGGGGTTGAGAGTGTGTGGATCAGGTTAAGGGTCAATAAAGCAGATCTTGCTGTGGGAGTCTGCTATAGACCTCCCAACCAAAGCAGTGAGGTGGTTGAAGCTTTCTATAAACAGTTGGGAGAAATCTCGCGGTCACTTTCTGTTGTTCTTGTGGGGGACTTTAACCTCCCGGGTATCTGCTGGGATCACAGCACAGCGGAGAAGGAACAATCCAGGGGGTTCCTGGAATGTATGGAGGATAACTTCCTCATACAGCTGGTGAGTGAACCGACCAGGGAAGGTGCCCTCCTGGACCTGCTTCTTGTGAACAGGGAAGAGCTTCTGGGTGAGGTGAAGGTTGGAGGCTGTCTAGGGTGCAGTGATCATGAGATGATCGAATTTTTGATCCTTTGAGAAACAAAGAGAGGGGTTAGTAAAACTGCCACCTTAGACTTCCGGAGGGCTAACTTCAACCTGTTCAAGAGACGGGTTAACAAAATCCCTTGGGAGGCTGCCTTGAAGGAAATGGGAGTCCAGGAAGGCTGGACATACTTCAAGAGAGAAGTCTTAAAGGCACAGGAACAGGCTGTTCCTGTCTGCCGAAAAACAAGCAGGAGGGGAAGGAGACCGGCCTGGCTAAACAGGGACCTTTGGCTGGATCTCAAGAACAAAAGGAGAATCTATCGCCTTTGGAAGAGGGGCCAGGCCTCTCATGAAGACTATAAAGTCGTAGTGAAGTTATGCAGGGAGAACATTAGGAGAGCCAAAGCACAGCTAGAGCTCAACTTGGCTGCAGCTGTTAAGGATAACAAAAAATCTTTCTATAAATTCATTAACAGCAAGAGGAGGATTAGAGAAAATCTCCCTCCCCTACTGGATGCAGAGGGAAACATGGTAACAAAGGATGAGGAAAAGGCTGAGGTGCTCAAGGCCTCCTTTGCCTCAGTCTTTAGCAGTGGAACTGGCTGTTCCCTGGACACCCAGCCTCATGAGATGGGAGATGGGGAGGGGAAGCAGACTGATGTCAGCACAGCTGAAGAGGAGGTGGTCAGAGACCTGCTACACCACTTGGATGCACACAAGTCTGTGGGACCGGATGGATTACACCCAAGGGTGCTGAGGGATTTGGCAGATGTGCTCGCCAAGCCGCTGTCCATGATTTACCTGAAGTCATGGCTAACTGGGGAGGTCCCACTGGACTGGAGGGTGGCAAATGTGAGACCCATCTACAAGAAAGGCAGGAAGGAGGATCCAGGAAACTATAGACCTGTCAGTCTGACCTTGGTGCCAGGGAAGGTCATGGAGCAGGTCATCTTGGGTGCCATTAAAAGTCATATAATAGACAACCAGGGGATCAGGCCTAGTCAGCATGGGTTTATGAAAGGCAGGACCTGCTTGACAAACCTGATCTCCTTCTATGACAGGACGACCCGCTTATTGGATGAGGGAGAGGCTGTGGATGTTGTCTACCTTGACTTCAGTAAGGCCTTTGACACTGTTTCCCACAGCATTCTCCTGGCGAAACTGACTACTCGTAGCTTGGATGGGCACACGCTTCGCTGGGTAAAAAACTGTCTGGATGGCCGGGACCAAAGAGTTGTGGTGAACAGAGTTAAATCCGGTTGGCGGCCGGTCACGAGTGGTGTCCCCCAGGGCTTGGTTTTGGGGCCACTCCTGTTTAACATCTTTATTGATGATCTAGATGAGGGGATCGAGTGCACCCTCAGTAAGTTTGCAGACAACACCAAGTTGGGTGGGAGTGTTGATCTGCTTGAGGGTAGGGAGGCTCTGCAGAGGGATTTGGACAGTCTGGAGCGATGGGCTAAGGCCAACTGTAGGAGTTTCAATAAGGCCAAATGCCGAGTACTGCACTTGCCACAACAATCCCCAGCAGCGCTACAGGCTTGGGGAGGAGTGGCTGGAGAGCTGCCAGTCAGAGAGGGACCTGGGGGTGTTGATTGACAGCTGGCTGAAGATGAGCCAGCAGTGTGCCCAGGTGGCCAAGAAGGCCAATGGTATCCTGGCTTGCATGAGAAATAGCGTGGCCAGCAGGGACAGGGAAGTGATCTTACCCCTGTACTCGGCACTGGTGAGGCCGCACCTGGATTCCTGTGTTCAGTTTTGGGCCCCTCACTACAAAAAGGACATTGAATTACTCGAGCGTGTCCAGAGAAGGGCAATGAAGCTGGTGCAGGGTCTGGAGCACATGTCGTACGAGGAGCGGCTGAGGGAACTGGGGTTGTTTAGTCTGGAGAAGAGGAGGCTGAGGGGAGACCTCATTGCCCTCTACAGCTACCTGAAAGGAGGTTGCAGGGAGCTGGGGATGAGTCTCTTTAACCAAGCAACAAGTGATAGGACAAGAGGTAATGGCCTCAAATTGCGCCAGGGAAGGTTTAGACTGGACATTAGGAAGCATTTCTTTACAGAACGGGTTGTTAGGCGTTGGAATGGGCTGCCCAAGGAGATGGTGGAGTCCCCATCCCTGGAGGTGTTCAAGAGTAAAGTTGACTTAGCGCTTAGAGATATGCTGTAGTTGGGAACTGTCAGTGTTAGGTCAATGGTTGGACTGGATGATCTTCAAGGTCTTTTCCAACCTAGACAATTCTGTGATTCTGTGACCTGGAGGCCTTTAGGAGAAATTGGGAATATAGTATTCTTCGGTATGAGGAAGCATGAGCAAAACTGACTGTATAATTTATGACATTGAGTTGCTTATTGGAGGAAGTAGGTACTAAGAAAAAAATTGAGACTTTTCTTGTTTGGTATATTTAAAGTATAATCCAGTATGACAGAAATGCAACTTTTCTATTCAGTGCTTCAACATTATCATCCTGACTCTGACAACTATCTGATTAAGCCACATGCAATCTCTCAGGTTTATTCACTTCCATAAACTTCCTTTCTGTGTGACTTTTAATGAACTATATATCATGTTGAAATACATTTAATCAGAAATGTAACAACAATAGTTTTCTATTGTAGTATAAATTAGAATAGACACTTTTTTGGATTTGAACAAATATTTGCATTATTAATAAATTGATAGAGTTCCTGTATCACCACTACAGAGAAATATCTAATCTACCTTCTGGCGCATAAAATTTCTGCAAAAGAACTGCTTCTTTATGCTAATGACAATACAGTTCCCAGGAGAACTTCAATGTAGCATGAGCATAGCTCATAAACAGTACCCAGAAGTTAACTTTGTGCTATAACCTAACTTTTGGGGGCATCCTGAATCCTGTGACTGTATTAGTAGCCTCATGCGTGAACAAAATAAACTAGGATATTACTTAGCATACATATTATCAAATATTTGGTAATTTATTTAAAAACAATCTAATTTATTTTTTTTTCCTAGCAATGAGATGTAAAGATGATAATTTGCCAAACAACTTTAACTGATCTTATGCGACTCTTGTCTGGTATAATATTTCTCAATTACCAACAGAAATTTTCTCCAAAGAATGTCACACGCTTTAACACACATACCCTTGCACTGATGAAAAATAATTAGTGGTTGGTGAAAACAACTAGTTTATTAAAGAAAAAGAAACTTCTATAAAAGGAGTTTGGAGGCTGCAGCAGGACAAAAAAGTCTACTAAGCCAACCACAAAGTCTCGGGTTGGTTGTATCATATAATTTTGTGAGTTACAGGTAAAAGTATGTTTTAATAAGTGCAGTGGAGGTGTTTCTAATGCACGTCTCTTGAACAGCTCTTCCATAATGATTTAACACATACTATAATATAGGAGCTTGTACATGGATTTAATACATTTTATTTTATAGCACTCTACTTTATCTCAACCAATTTTCATCCTACTTTATTTCAAGTGACGAAACATTTTCTGCCTGTAAGCATGATAAAATCATTTCAATGTTTCAAAGTGATAGTTAAGGAGTTCTAAGAATATATATATATGCTTTCTTTGTCTGTTTCTAGTCAATAAACAAATAATGATCTCTCACTGGTTAGATTACAGTGCATTGCAACAGTATAACTAGTTTGCATTGTCAGCTCTATACAGAAGGGCTGACCCACTGAAGGCTAACAACTTTATCTCAAACAGTTCTCCAAAATATTTTCTCTCTCATTATCCAGATAAGAAATTCCCCCTCTGAAATAGGGGAGCTCTAGATTACTTTCAGACTCACTGACATTCTTCTTACGGTTATTCCTGCCTGCAGATGACAACTGCAGCTTTCTTCTCTATGTGACCTGTCCACAGAGGCACTTTTTATACCTGACGTTGTTTTCTTCAGCTAAACTAACAACATGGTATTCCTTACCAGTGTTCTTTGACACCAGATTTCAGTTTAAAATCAGTATGGTCATAGCTGAGGATCTCATCTAATTTTCCTTCTCCTCTTTTCTTTTTGAGTCACTATGGATTACTGCTTTCTGTCCTTTGGAGACCCTAGTCCCTCTCATGTTGTCCACCTTCACACATAAGCAGATTAAATGGCATAGCACCAGTGGTCTTTCTCTTGGTAGTTTCACATCAGCTAACAGAGGTGAGACTAACACAGTGTAGAGATGTTCCAGCTGCCTCACACTAGCTACGCTGAGTACCAATAGCAGTTAACTACAATAGACCAGAAATCTTGAAGTTTAATTTACCCTCCTTCTTGATCTTCATTAAATCCCAT
The DNA here is from genome assembly GCF_047716275.1 of Strix uralensis. Classification (NCBI taxonomy): domain Eukaryota; kingdom Metazoa; phylum Chordata; class Aves; order Strigiformes; family Strigidae; genus Strix; species Strix uralensis. The sequence goes on from NC_133973.1 coordinate 93,086,701, forward strand.
GTTTGTTTAAATTAAATCCAGTAACCTTGCTTAAAGTGAACTCAGATATTTCTACCCTATATTTCAGTCACTCATGTGGCTGAGTGAAAAATTCTCTAAGTGCAGGCAATGTTCATTTGTTTTAGGTTTACATTTTTCATTATTCATTTTATTGAATGAATAAAATGTTTCCTTAAACTCTGTAAAGCATTTCTATACTCCTGCTTCTTTTTTTTACTCGCTAATAACTAATTTGCTTCTAGGTGTTAGTCAGTGACATCCAGGAAGCTCAGAAGAGATAAGGCTGTGCCCAAATAAATAACATGAAAATTCATGAATTATATTCTTCTTCCTTGTTTCTTGTGATATGAAGGCAAGAGCATGATATTTATAGATTGACCAGCAGCAATTCCAATAAATATTATTTGCATATGAAATCTGTCTTTGTTTATAGCAAAACTGAAACAGCTTTCTGTTAATTTTCTTCAATTTTAAAAAATTATATAATATAATTTCCCTTCTGGTCACATCTTCAGATCTCATTCAGACATTTTCAGCAGTTTACTAGTAGTTAGAGTTTAGTATTAAATGTAACAAGCTGGAAACCCTCAAGTGCATTTTAATGTTGTGTTATAGACATTAAATACATAATAATTATGTCAAGGGTTATGTTTTATTTTTGTTTTATTGCTGGGTCCAAAAGTAGGCTGGAGAGAAGAGACGTGGGAGCAATAAAATTTTCCAAAAGTTATATTTGGTAGCTGAAACATCTGTGAGTTTCATGGTGGCTTGGCTTTTTTTTTCTTTTCTACATGAATATTTATAGCCCACCAGGAAAGAAAACAGGAGTGCCAAAATACCATAAGAACATCTATCTTGATATTTTTTGGTCCAAATAGAATATAGACCCTCTAAGTAACTTAAAAGAGTCTGTTCTAACAAGATTTCCAGGTCAGTATTTTTGGTCCCAATGTATTCACATCAGTATCCTAAAATTTGTCTGTCTGTGAGAACTGTTGAACTGCTTGAACACTTGAATTTAGTCACCACTATATTAATGCTAGTACACTGTAGCAGCACTTTTCAGTGCGCTTACCTTCTATAACGGACAAGAGAAATCTACCGGCCAAAAAAAAGGCTTTTATAACATTGAGGATGAGGTAAAGCCATTGGATACATATAAAACATAACAGATTTACTAAGAATAATTTACTTTCTTAGTAACAGTTTTTACAGTTTAAGACAAGGTATATTTACAAAACACCTTACCTTAAACCTGGCAATAGTTCTAATGAAATACCTTTCACATTATGCATTTTAGATGAAAATGAAGTTTTAGCTTTTTCTTTTCCCTTTGCATTGTCAAGAAATTGTGCTTGTGTGGGACTCACCAGCTGAGTTCTCTCTAGTGCATCTGACTCCAGTTAAAAATTAATAAAGCCATACATGCGGTTGTCAGTAATGTTGGGTAAGACTGATCAAACTAACAGATGCTCGTTCTGGACAACAGAAGGAAACTAAAATTCTACAGGGTTCATGAAGGAATGTGACAATTTTGGCCAGCATAAAATTTATGCTGTATATTTATTTCTGGTTTGTCATCTTATCCCTAAAATAATATATTTATTTTGCCCCTAGAGTTACATTTTCTTTCAGAGGTCTAATTCCATCAGAATGGGGCTGCTGTTCAATACAAGCCAAGCAGGCTTTTGCCTATGGCAGGGGAAACAAAATCATTGCCTTTAGATGAAAATGCAGTCTTGTACCAGTAACTTTATTTCTACGCCCTGCCTGGCTCCCTGTTCATGGGCCTTCATCTCCCCTCTGCTGCCAAAGGGGCAGCAGCAGTACTGGCAGCATAGGGCTCTGTGGCGACTTGTGAAGATGGGCATCCAGGGTGGTAGCCCACCTCCTTCTTGCATTGTTGCCTGTCAGCTAGTAACAAGCTTGCTAGTTATTGTCTTGCAAATAAAATCAGTAATTGATATTTGACAAGTAAGAAAGATCCCCATTTCTGCCCTAAATCTGGACATTTCTTTCCCAACAAAGCATGGCTTACAAACAGCTGGTTCTGTACAACTGAGTAAAAGCAGCAGGTACAAGAAACAAGCAGCTGTCAGCAGGATTGATCCAAAGCTGACATGCCTCCATCAAAACAGAGAGCTATTCTGCTAGGGGCTGGTATGTTTCAATGCATTTGTATCTCTTTGTGTCAATCCTCTTGTTCCCTCACCTGTGCTGTGGATTACCAAATGTGAGAAATGATGAATCAATTCCCTATTTGACTATGATCAAATTAAAAGAGAGAGAGGAAGAAGCTGGGAAGAAAAGGAACAGAGAGGTTGGAATAGGGAAAGAGATCATGGTTGCTATTCTTGAAAGTGGCAAATCAGAAACCAGTGCCAATTCCTTCAGCCCTAAAGGACACAAAGTTCTAGCCTCCCTCAGTGAGAGCAACAGTATTTGAACCTACTGATCACTGTTCCAAAGGGATTAAGTATTCCACAATGGAGAAATGGAGTTCATATTTCACTTTTCTCACGTTCTTACCTACTATGCGAGAGTATGTAAGGCTTAGGAGGGGCGGTGGACAGGAAACTACCTTGATAGTGGTAAAGAACAACATTTTGGGCTCTGCTTTCAGTACTGTTCATGCATTTGACTCATGAATCTGATGTTTTAGAATACCTTGTATTGTAAATGACAATGTAATTTCAGTTGTATTAGTTTACAGTATTTCATGATGGGAAACAGTATTCAGTCTCTCCACCATTCAGAAATATAGATCCAAGCTTTTTTTAAATTATACTTTGAATTATGTGAATTATCAAGACCACATTCATATTTTACATAGCTATTTATGCAATAACTGTGGTCATCACGACATCACAGAAAATTTGGAAGAGCGTATTTCTTATAAGCAAAAATATTACATTAAAGCAGAAAATACTGGTGTCTTGGTTATTACTAATAATTTATTGAAGCGATGTCAGAAAACTGCTTATCAGCCTACAAGAAATAGTAGGATATGGGATCTGTCCTGTAAGGTTTACAGTTTGAAAAAGATACAGGAAAAAAAAACATTCCCTGGGTAATCCAGTAGCAGATAACCATTACAGTATATTTCCCCTGCCTTCACTTCCTGTTGTTATTTTGGTTTGTTTATTAGTGATTTTAGATTAGAAGAGTGACTGTCAGAAGCTTCAGAGTAACTCTTTGGGATTTTAGTTTATATAGGATAATTTTTTCAGCCCTCTGATCCTTTTGGCTATTCTTGATTCTGGTAAACATTACAGGTATTTGTCAATTGAATTAACAGCATAAAAAGGATGTGTTTTACGTGAAAGAAAAAGTTGGACTAATATGAGAAGGAGGCTAAGGAGGAGAAGAAATAATTACCCAGGCAGATATCAGCAGCAGATGGTGATTTCTACTGGGAAATTCATGCAAGAATTCAGAAAAAAGTACTGTATTATGGAGCTTTTAAAATCTGATGGCAGCACTAACATCTTTCAGAAAATGGATGTTGAACTGTATCTCAATGTTTTAACAGAGACAGAACAGCTAAACTGAAAACAACAAGCAGTATATGGTATGGATAACTTTGAATTAGTACTCATCCTGTCCATCATACATGCTGAACCTAAAGACTTACTGGAGAAGGCAAAGAACTGCTGCGGAATGGTTAAAAGAGAAAATTTGTATGGATTTGTACTACTCAAACTCTGATGATGGAAACAGCACAAAATATTTAGGGACCTGAGCCGAAAACTCATGAGTCTGCAGGTCCTGCTGGTTTTGCTTTGGGAGCAGAGCTCACTCTGACAAGTTACAGCAGCTCAGAGGCTGATCTGAACTGATGCAGAGGCAACCTTCACATCTTCAAGTGGCATGAACAGTTCTAGCAACCTGAGCAACCTGGCTGCTCCTTCTTCTCTCGACCATGACTTTCTCTCTATTTGAGCAACAGAGAGCAAGAGTGGTATAAGAACTTCCACACCAACTCTAAAAGTATACTTTTTTTTGGAGTGAAGTGAATGACTTCTTCAGGTTAGCATAAGCCAGCTTTAAAAAAGAGATCTCAGTAGAAAGCTTGTGAAAGCTAGCTCTGAAAGAGCAATCTTCACAAATGTGTGATGTGTTAACTACCTTTTGTTCTTTTTCCTGCAGTTTACTTGAGGAAAGAAAGATATAATTAAGACAATTGCTTTTGTGAAAATGTTGTGCTTTCTGCGGTTCAAGAATATTTTCTGTTAGTTTTCCAAGTCCAGAAGAGGTGCTGTTTGTTAGTGCTTGCAATGGTCATATTCAGTATATGACATTACCATGCTCTATTCATTATGAATTGTGACCACTTAAACATACAAAATATTTCTCCTAAACACAAAATGAAGATATACAAAAATTTATTAAAATTAAAAATCCAGATCTGACTTTTAGTTCTAGTTACAATGTAGACTCTTTATGAGTGTTTCAATTAGTTTTATAAAATAGAATTTACTGTTAATTTTGGTGAATTTACTTCCAATTCTGTATTCTTATCCATCTTTTAAAGAAGATATTTATTCTTCATAAAGTGAGGAATTGCTTGTTTTATTTTCACTGAAATGATCTTCCATTCCCTGAAAACTGTAGTGTTTGCAGTTACGTGAGTTCAGCTTTGACTTTAATGCTCTTCCAGGTACACTAGCTTCACCTTACCTTCTTTGAGGTAGGAGTCATCTCATTGATTGTCTTGAGTAAAAGGAAATGGCTCATGCATCTTTCGTACATTATAACAAATGTCCTTTTGCATTATAATTGAATGGTGATTGTTGTGTTCAATCAATGAGAAAGGTTAAGGGAGCTTCTCTGCCAGCATTTTTAATGGAGAAGTCGATTAAGATTCAGTTTAATCATTCTGGCTGCTTCAGAATTAAAGCAACAAAGACCATCAATGGCACTATAATTACCAGTCTTTCTGTAAGTTTACACTGCTATTTATGCAGCCATAAATTTTGTTATAATGCACAATGTGACCAGGTTAACTTGCTTTGTTTGTAATGCAAAATATTTCCCTTAATTGTACTGTGGATAAGAAATTGTTGTGACGAAGTATATATAATTCAGCCTAATAAAAAAGAGAAAAAGTAAAAACAACCCCTTTGTAGAGTCTGACTGAGGTGAATCAGACTGATGATAGCTTGTGTTAAATAGTTTAAAGTCATGGCCTTAACCTTGGGACACCAGAGACATATTTTACTTTATTGAACATGGAGACTAGCATCACTCCCAGGTGAGTAAAAAGGGTCAAATATATTATTCTAATCCCTGTTCCAAACAGAGAAAAGGTCATTATACACTACCTATTGCATGCAGCCAAAGAGTGAAAAATTCACACTGGGGACATGGGTGCAAATCTATTTTAGACATGGCCTTTAAAATGTTACTAAAATGAATGATTATGTGGTTTTGAACAAGAAGAAAATTCTTGAAATCAATCTTATTTATTAATTAGTTTGAGCTTATAAAGGTCTTACTATAAATAGCTAGAAGACTAGAAGAAATTGCTCATTTCAAATGAGAATGAGACAATAAAAAAAATTTGCTTTCTTGTAGTATTAATACCTGCAATTATGGGTATCCATTTCATTTCCTACTGCTGAATGAAAGATGGCAGGATATCTTGATTTATCTGGGATGTTTAGATATGCATGTCCAGCACTTCCAGTGAATGAGAGACACAAGATACTAACTCTTCTTTATCTTTTTTTTTTTTTTTTTTTCTCCTTATCCGTATAGGAATTTCATTCAAAAGGCATTGAGGATTTCTTTTGTTCCTCCACAGAGAAGGACAAGCTTTGACCAAACTTCTCACTAACTAAGAAACATGCTTTCTCCATACAGAAACACAATCTCCAGAGATGGGTCAATGTAAAAGAGAAAACCAGTCCTTCCACCTGTATAGGTAGATAGAGGGCAAGATCCTTTTTTTCTCCCCACCAACTCATGTTTTAGTGAAAGATCAGTTTCCCTGAATGAACTAAAATTTTTATTTTATGTTAGCTAGCAAAGTTATTTGTAAAGTTGCATGAAACCAGAAACAGGAGTGCATTTTCACCAGTTAAGCTGGTGGGATCCATGTGGGGATCCACTGCAGGCTCAGCCTCAACTCTAAGTTTCAGAAAAATGAATTGTGGCTCACCTAAAATGAAAAATTCCCTCCCTGTGATTTGATAAAATATTATTGCAATTTTTTCCTATCACCTTTCATGATTCTTTATTTCTATTTGTGACATATTTTACATCTTGTAGTTGTGTGTCTTAACTAAAGATGGATTGTATTGTCCCTGTAGCCTGTAGCTTGCTGTTGTCCTAAAACAACTTTTCCTTCCTTTTCAGCAGATTGTAAACTAGTAGGAGAGGATCATCAGACTAACAGCAGTTATTGAATGACAATTAAAACAAATTAAAATATCACATCACACAAAAATTTTTCAGTGTACAACTTCTTAGCTTGCCACTTGCTGCATAATTTATGCTTTTTGGAAAGCTGGCCTTGAAGGTATAATCAAAGGTATTGATATATACAAATCTGGACCTCCTACTGGCTATAAAACTACATGTACACATGGTAGCAAGATACAGTTCTTTAATGTGTTTCTGTATCAAGCCAGCTCTTTCAGTAGCAGGAAATTATGAAAACCACTAAAGAAGACAATTTAAAAATGTAAGTCCTTAAATCTGTCTCGAAAGAGGTAAAGACAAACATGTAAATCAGCTGTTTATGAAACATTCATGTTTGAATTTAAAAGGCATATCAGTATACAGTGAGCATCACTGATATTAAAGTCAGGAGCTTAATCCTCTAAAGAAAACAAAACACATACAGTGCGTAGGCAGCCTGGCATAGTTCCTTCAGATTTTATACATGTGAGTTAGGGTGCGGAGGCTATACTTAATTTAAAAATAAGATTGACTAATCTATTTGAGTGCTTACTGCCTTGTAAGCAGAGAAAAGAGTAGTGTGCCAGAATGGAAATCATATGGGCCGGGAATTCCCCTTCTGTTGACCACAGAAGGTATAGGCATAATCCATCAAGAACAGAATGCATGCCATACTTTGTTCATTAGCATTTAAAGAGGCTGTTTGGCATCAGACAACAAATACAATTCTTGCAAGAACTTGGCAGCGAACTGTTTGTCAGTTAATGACAATCCACAGCTTTTTCAAGGAAATACTGAATGTTCCCAGGGCTATTTCTGAATTCTTTTCAACATGAAGCTTGAAGAGGGGCTAACACGTTGCATAGCAGTGACCAGATTCCAAGAGAAAACATCAGTTCTGAACCCAAAATCGAAACAGATTTGTTGGCAACACATCAACAAATCATGATGGAATTACAGGATATGTGATATCATATATCTTATCTTTACATTTATGCATTTCCTAAAATACACCAGTGTGTTTAGCATCTCCATAGGCTACAGTCTGGAAACTGATGGATCTTATTCAGGACTTAGATACCAATGTAGAGAGTGTGATAAGATACAAAGGGAAAGAAAAAAAGAAGAAAAAAACCCACAAAGTTTTTATAGCTTTAATTATCAATGGGTTTTTTTCATTAATTACTCTATTGTTAACAGCATACCAAATTCCCTTCACTCTCTGTGTCAAAATCTTCACCTGTGCTTAAGCTAAATTAAAATATATATTTTTGTGATGGGATCTGATTCCAGTCATAGATAAATAAATTTAAGCTCATATAGGTGAATCTTCATGTGTGAGACATATATATGGGACTCAGTAGCCTAAACATAGGCATATAGTGCCATCTGAGATTCCATACAAGCCCGGCAGGTCTAACACAAGACCCAGAAGGAATTTACACCTACTGGAATGGCAGTGTGGGATATGTACCTTAGGACACCTTGAATGGCACTAGGCACCTATGTTAAGGCAGTAGAATGCCAACCAATGTCTGAACTCTTGTTTCAATCACCAACATCTATTTAATACCAGAATTTAGAGAAATATTCAGCTACCAAGATGTAAGCATCAACTTCAAGAAGAACCAAATAGCTCTCTAGTCTTGCTGGACTCCATTGGCTAAATTTCCATTGAAAGCCACCTATCTCTCATGGAGATGCTTAGTCTGAAGTTAAATCCCATTCTTAATCTTCTGTGAAGAATTAAAAAGAGATTATGATAAATAACAGGTTTATTATTTTCTTCTCTAAGCTATATGACTACATATTTTCAAATGTTCAGTAGCCATACCTTTTTTTTTCTTTTTTTTTTTTTTGTCACAACTCAAAAAGTCAGCTTTTTATGTCATAGTTAGGAACAAATTACTAAGCCCAGATGTAGGTCTGATGTTCGGCTATGATGCTACAAGTTAGACTGTTCTGTAAGTGTTGCAGATTGTGTCCTTCTACTGTAAAGGCAGGAACTATTTGCTATCTCAGGAGAAAGATTTTGAATTTTAATATTCTATCTCAAAAAGCTTCAAGATATTGCTTCCTTTCTGTTTTTCTTTTTTTTTGTTTTAAGCCAGGTTTATAAGACTTCCTCTTGTATATTTGGCTTGTGGGCTGAAGATCAATGTGCTGGTTTGGGCTGGGATAAAGTTAATTTTTTTATAGTAGCTAGTATGGGGCTATGTTTTGGATTTGTGCTGGAAACACTTTTGATAATTCAGGGATGTTTTTGTTACTACTGAGCAGTGCTTACACAGAGTCAAGGTCTTTTGTGTTTCTCACACCACTCCACTAGTGAGTAGGCTGGGGGTGCACAAGAAGTTGGGAGGAGACACAGCTGGGACAGATGATCCCAACTGACCAAAGGGATACCCCATACCATGTGGTGTCATGCTCAACATGTAAATCTGGGGGAAGAAGAAGGAATTTTGGAGTGATGGCATTTGTCTTCCCAAGTAACCATTATGCATGATGGAACCCTGCTTTCCTGGATATGGCTGAACACCTGCCTGCTATTGGGAAGTAGTGAATTAATTCCTTGGTTTGCCTTGCTCGTGCATGCGGCTTTTGCTTTACTTGTTAAACTGTCTTTATCTCAATCCACAAGTTTTCTCACTTTTACCCTTTCAATTCACTCCCCCATCCCACCAGGGGGGAGTGAGAGAGCAGCTGTGTGGTCCTTAGTTGCTGGCTGGGGTTAAAGCACAACAACCAATTACCAGTAACAGTGAGCTTCAAGCAGCTTGTAAAACATTCTTTGCTAGGATCAGGGTACCAGGTGATGTGCTCAGTGTGAAAGTCTAATGAAGCTGGAACAGGGAAAAGTTACTTAAGAGACCTAGAAGGAGATTGTTTAAAGAACCACATTTCTATGGCAAGTGACCACCCTTTACTCTTCAAGGTGACTTCTGAATAGTCTCAATTGAAGCAATGCATTAAGCAATAAAGTAAGCAAGACGACTGACAGAGGAGTTCTTATTAAGCTTGAATTGCAAGATTCACTGCTAAAGTCACATATAGATTTTAAACTGAAAGTATACTGTTGTCATTCTTGAAGATTTCTCTGATGGTAACTTTCCAGGGAGGCTACCAATAAGTTATATTTGCATACGCTTGCAGATACTTTTGCAGGATACATTGCAGGAGTCCTGGAAAAAAATCTGAGGGCAAATGAAGTCCAGCTCCATCACCAGTAAAATTTTCTGCCACAGGCTTCATTTACCATGGAAATGAGTTAATAAGTACACACCTGGATCCTATAACCCATGAACTTCATTGTTAAAGAGGAATGATAATATGTTACTGAATCTATTCTACTTAATGTTTTCTCCTTCCACATGTTCTACAACGTAAATATGGGTTACTTACAGTTTAGAAAGTATGTTGACAGTGCAAAATGAAAATCTGATTATCAGAGATACTAGCATAACCTTGCTAGCTGATCTGCTTCATCCAGAGAACACAAGTGAAGTCAAAGTAGCATTTTTATATGTTGGAAGTTGGAATACAACTGATGAAGGATCATCATGATATACACCAACATTTAGATTGCTGACATACCATAAATTAGTCTCCTATTTTTTGCTGATGGTGTTAATTGTGCTAGTCAGGTTTAGCTAACATGCTACAATTACACTTTAATTTGCTGTGGAGAACTCTCCTATAGAGAGCCTCCTTGCAACAACTGTAGGATAGGATGCTCTAATTGAGAAGTCAGAATCCCCATCAGCTCACAAGTTAAGACAACTGTGCTACTACTGCATGAAAAACCATGTCAGTACAACAACAAAGCAGAAATGAAGTCATGCTGGAGAAAATACAAAGTATGGGTCACTCGGCTAGCACTAAGAGCTCAAATGGAGGTTAACCAGGCTAAACTTTTTTCCTGGCTCTGCTACAGACTTTCTGTGCTATCTGGGTAAACTAGTAGTTTTCCTGTTATCTTGCAGAAATAGGGGGTCTTCCCTTCTTTGCACAGGTATGGAGAACAAAGATTGTAAAGACTATGTGAGACACATAGAAATTACAATATTGCAGACTGTGGATATTAATAAAATAGACAGCAAAACCAAGGCATCATACACAATGCATATGTCAGAACCAAGCAAAAAGAATAAAGCACACAGATCTATCCGAACAGAATGGGTGGAATTCAGCTAGCTGAACCTTAAATCTTTGACCTAGTCCTAGCCTTTCTTTACAGTAAATGGAGAGCTGTAGTGACTTTTAGAGCACAATTCATCTAACCAAATACAGTATCTCCTTTAGAATGAAGTGTTCTGCTCTATTGCTGTCCACTGACAGGAGCCTACAAACGTTAGCTCACCTCTAGATATCTACACTCAGATGAATCCAGTCCTCAAACTGTAAGAGGAGATGGAGCACAGTCCACATGCAAAAGTTGCCTTTCTGCAGCATTTTGTTACTGCAGTGTTTTTTGTAAGTCATCTTGATGAGTAGTGTGAGACCTGATAATGACTCCGTCTTGAGCAGCATTTTAAACTCTGGGCTGTGCGGTATTGAATTTGAGGATCAAAAGAGAAGAGCTTGGGAGAGGTATAATATCCTTCATATACTAGCTGCCAGAAAAAGCAACACTGATAAATTATCTTCTTATGGAATTAATGAAGTTCTAGATATCTGTATATGTCTTTTTTGGCCCCTGCCATTCACAATAAAATCATTATTTCATGTTAATAAGAGTCTGAACCTTCACACACTGAAGTAAAAAAGAGTAGAAGAATATTATGCAGAATGATTGGCAATCATAGGCTGAGGTAGACTGATCATCCAATTAAATCATAGAATATTAAAAAGGTCAAAGTAATATAGAGCTAGTCTAATTAATAGACAATGAAATAAAATTCTGATTCTCACACTCTTAAATATAAGCCCAGTCCTGAAAACAAAGTACCTACTTTATTTATGAAAGTATTTCCTTTGACTTCAGGGTACTTCATAAGGGCATGTGGATCCTTGCTTAGGGATTACCTTTCAGGATCAGTGCTTAAAACTTTAGTTCTTCTATCCTGTTCAGGTATTTGTACTGGAATTTTTTTTTTTTTTTCACTCCTTACCTGCATCTTACAAGGAGACTCATATAATCCTTTTTGTCTTCATGAACAGTAGATAAAGATTCAACCCTTTAAAACTTCATTAATATGTTGTCCTAATGATATCAAAGGTATAGTATAATTCAAACGTCAGTTCTATGTCTATCTTCTGTGGTTTATGTGAATTTCTATTAATATTTAATTTGGTTCATTACCTTATTTATTGTGTGTTGGTTAAAGGAATTCGAAGATCGAGGTGCTGTGTTAACATAAAAGTCTCCTCACACTGAAGCAGGAACCAAATATGATGCATGCAAAATAATGCTGGGACTTTGTTTATAATAAACATTTTAAATGAGTGATTTTTTCTCATAAATACTCTAAGTAGGATGATCTATGAGATTTCTAATTTATTCTTGTTTAAAATTTAACCATGCTTTTTTAAAGCATATCAATTTTGTTAATACCATGTAATTAAAACATGTCAGTGCACAGCAAGTTTTAGTCTAAATTAATGACTATGAGAATTATTTTAATTAAATAACCAATTATAGAAAAATCGCAAGCATGAGAGCTGACATTTAAATGAATTTCATTTAAATTGCTTCTTAACATTGTCCCATCTAGGACACTAATGCAAAATGAACTATTGTATCAACATAGATTATCACTATTTTTGTATGCACATAATGTATTCATATTCAATCACTGGAACAGACCTGAATATTTTGTATTGATCTGAAATGTCTATGAACAAAATACAACAGAATAAGCTGAAGTACAAACAAAAATCCCTTGTAGTTCTGTGACACAGTACAACTGTGCTTCTCTTGTTTGCACATGTATATTTTCATATTTCAGTTCTTCATTCACTTATAAATTTCATTTTCCATTTGTTGCAGGGTGAACTTCTAAAATTGCTGAGCATTCAAGTGACTTTTTAAATTCTGGCTCTCTTGTAAACATACATGAAAAATCATGATGGGTTATTCAGTTTTCATGTCAGATTTAAAAAAAATCTGTTAGAAACATTTGCTGGAATACATTTTGCTCACTTTTAACTGGAAAGAATAGCTTACATAGTTAACTAAATTACTCTTCTGCACTGCACAAATCATTACTTCATTTGTCTAACAATCACATTCAATTTAATCAGATGCATGGTGCAAACTGTGCCAGGAAACTCCTGAAGCTATTTTCAAAAGTAACAGTATAATACATTACAAAATTGTTCTTCTCTACTGTAGCTTTAAAGATGTCACAGAAAAGGGGAAAAAAAGGCTCCTGCGTTTTTGTTCATTGATTAACCAGTAATGTAATGTATAAATAATGTATCTGACAGTATGGCAGCCCACTTGGGACATTGTGCCATTTACTACAAAATAGGATGCAACATGCAACTGAGCAGCAAGAACAAATTAAACATCTTTCCTTGGTAACTTTAGCATTTTTATTAGGTGATAAACATCACAGTGAGAAGAAAAACAGATGTAGATATTTCAACAATATTAACCTTAATCTAAAACTATCTAGAGACACAAAATAATATTTATACATTCCTAAAAAACGCTTAAACTGTGTATAAAATGTGTTGTCCTGATCTCTTTATGTTTTGTGGGACTCCCAAGGAAATCAATTGATATAGCCATGGTGTAAAACCAGGATTTTGTTCCAGAATAGTGCAACTAAATTCAGTGAAGTATTATGTATAAGCTTGTTTTGTTAACTTGTAACACAGAGATATCACTGAAATATGCACTGTGGAGAATTTGCAATGTTAATATAGGTGTGTGTTTTAAAACTATTGCCCTTGTGAGGTGTTGATGTTCTAAGTCAAATTAAATTATTGTATAAAATTTTCATTGAACAAAGACTAAACATTTCACAGGGTTTCCGTGTTTAGGTTTAAAAATATTTATGAAACTGTTTTATCACTAGAATAGCAAGTTCTTTTAAAAGCTATTAAAATTATTATGTCATTATAAAATTTACCTAAATAACAACTCAGAGAGTCTTGGGTCACTGACAGTATTTTAAATGAAATCAGTGAGACTCTTAAGTATAGCCACAAGGAAAATGGGAATTATAAGACAAAAAATATTTTGTAAAGTAAGAAAAAAAAAATTAAAAGAAATATGTTGCATCTAGCAAAGGATGATTTAATAATTATATACTTATCTCTATGTTTATATACAATCAGTTTTCATAAAATGAATATTTTTTCCCAGGCAGGTACTTGTATTCACTGATTTTGACTGGAAAAAAAAATAAACAACATCAAAATAAAAATGTTAAACAGCAGTTTTGTAAATTTATCACAAACAAAAACATAGGAATGATATCTGTATTCTCAAATTAATCCAGAGGAGTTAGGTAGCCAAACCTTAATGAAAAGCAGTATGAGGTGTTAGCCCAGCTCCCTTTGCCCACTGTGGAATTTCCAATCACTGCATTAAATATTGTTAAATGGAACAAGTGAGTATTATTCAACATGATTCAATACTATACAGGTTGAATTTGTAACTATCATCACTAAATCACGTGATCACTAAATCAAAGTATCTTTCTGTGTATTGAGCTAAATACCCAATTTAGACTCTCTACTCGTTGTCCTTTTTACATACTGCAAAAGCTGCAGCAGTTTATTTCACATCTACACAATAATTAATCTAATATCCCCTCATACTTAATAGTTACAATGGTTAATGTTTATACCTGAGGTAATTCCCATTGCACAGTGAAGAGGATTATCCACTTGATTAAAAATAAATCTTTTCACCCCTGCACTTGATTCTGTACCTCCCTGGGGAAGCTGACCATAATTTCTTTCTTTCTTGCTGTACCTCATTCTACAAGTGATGAGCCCATTTTGAATGGCCAATACTGAATGTAGCACTGAGCTTTAAAGAGGACAGTAATTCAATCATTATTTTTTTATCTCAGCTCCGTCTGGAAACAAATTCCTGTTACTCAGCTGTTGCCACTAAAACCTGACAACCATCATGCATTTCCCAGTGTTGTGGCTCATGAGATGTTGCAGTTTTTTCTCTCAGAACATTGAATAAGCTCAGCTGAAAGGATAGTAACTGGAGTGGTAACAAATGGGGAACGGTTATTAGAAGACTACCATCTAGTCTCAGGTACAGAGAAGTTTGGAACAGAAAAGACCAAGAGGGAGGGACTGACGGGCTGAAAGGCAAAGTTTATGATGTTGTTTTAGGCGTCCAAAGGAGATAGGCACCTAAACTGGGATTCACAATAGCTGGCGTACTCAGCCAGCTAAGTTCCATGCTAGGTGTCTCTGTGAATCCTTACCCAAAAGCCACACAGGTGCCTAAGCAGGTTAGGAAGTAGTCATCCATCTGCAAGCAAGCTCCTAATTGTGACTTATCAGTGCTGTAAATTTCCAAATTTTTTTTGTACCTGGCTGCATATACTTAATTTTCTGTTTTGTTGGGTTACAAATGCTAGACCATGTCAAGTGGACACATATTTAAGGTGACTCAAAGGAAAGGCAGCTTCTCAGCTGATAGGTTTCCTGTGAGTCTTATATGTCTGCCTCAGAAACAATTGTATATTTTGACTTTGATTGGTAACTCTTTCTTTTGCTTACCAGACCCAACAGCTCTGGGGGAATAAGCTGGATTCTAGTCAGTCTCATATGTCATCAGTGAAGCTATTCTGTCTCCAAGTTTCCCACTGGAATGCCAAATGCTGCCCTTATTTGCACCTTCACAACCCCCCTGGAGACAAGGTGTCTACTCAATTGCAATAATTTGGCCTGAGAAAACTTTACTGTTGGCAGTGACTTTCAAATACCGATACAAGGTTTTCACTGCTGGCAGTTAAAAAGAAAAATATTTTTGTGCCTGTTCTGAGTAAATCTGAAACAAATTCACAGAGATGGAGCAAATAAGAGAGAACTTTAGCATGCATTTTTGCAATGCTTCAATTCAGAACTACAGCTTCCTCTTCATAAAAAAAAGCAGCTCTATAAATCATCTCAGGATGATCATTTGCCACATGGTGATTTGTAAATCTTTATGATTTGTAATGGATTTAACTAAATTTCTAAAGATTCTGAAGAAAACTATGGAATGTGCTGCTGTATTTACATGCAGGAAATTACCTTTGTGCACTGAAAGAACAAATCTAGATGTAATAACAGATGAGAAAACATTCATAATGTTCTACTCCAGTAGATGATTATGGTAACAAATTAGAGCAAGTTTTCTCTTGAATAAAGATTACCTCCTCAATTTTATTGCCCAGCTCTGCCAGAAGTCTATACATACTCCAGCAATGGACATAAAAGTTCAAGAGAGAGAACACCAACAGCACTAACTTCTGCGTGGGGTTCTTCTACCTAACAGTTTAGACCACACTGAACAGAATTTTGTGTACATATGCACTTTTGCATAAGTGCCATGGGGTGGGTAGACACACAGAGTGATTTTAAAAGAGAAGTCCTGATGACCTTGATAAGCTCTAAAGGATGCCCCAACTAAATGGTGAGCACCATTGTTCAGGTTCACCTTCTGGAGAGCGAAGACTGATATGGACAGGTTTACGGTTATATTTGAACTATATTGTCAGTCGGTTACCTACATGTTCCCTTGTAATACACTCACACCTCAACTGCTGTAACTGTCTAGTATCCAGAATACTACAAACAGATTTTTCAGTCAAACGTTCAGAGAGTAATTTCATAATTTCTGCGTGAGCTGCAAAATAGATTTTAGTAAGGTAACCCAAAATTAATACAGAGAACTAAAGTGACAATGGAAATATAAAAGATCCTTCTGAAGTTCTCCAAGGGCACTTGGAAAAGTACACTTTGTTTTAAAACTGATTTTGTCTACATTCAGGTTTCTGCTACTGGATCTTTTTTGTGTCTCTTTTTTTCTATCTTTTCTTGCTGTATTAAGATTCCTCTCTACTTGCAAAAGTCTTCTAGCCAGATGAGGTACCTGCTCATTACAGTCATGTTTAGTATTACTCTTCTAGGGAAATAAACCAACTTGAGCTCTTTAAGTTTACCACTGTTCAACTTATCTCTTTTGTAGCTCACTCCAGATCTTCCTCAGATTGCTAGTGCAACTGTAAAGTGTGATGACAAAACTGGACAGTATCCCTCTATTACATTTTTTCCTAATTAACCTAAAGATTGACACTTCCTTCTCAACATAAGATCTACTGAAATGTTTAGGGATTGAATGCTCATATGAAGCTCATTACATCCTCTATCCCTCAGCTGGAAGTTACTGCCTCCTGTTCCTGAAACATGGTTGCTCATTGTGCACATGATCCTGTTTTGTTGCAATACGGAGTAAAATAAGTTCATTTGGGCTGCCAGTTATTGTCTTCTGGCCCAGGCACAACAATATGTCAGCTGTTCCAACAAGATCATTAAAATTATATCAGAATTTTTCAGATTAGCTCCCAGATAAACCATCACACTGGAAGGCAGCAATTCATAGAATCATAGAATATCTCAAGGTGGAAGGGATGCATAAGGATCATCAAGTCCAATTCCCTGCTCCTCACAGGACTACACAAAACAAAACCTTATGGCTAAGGGCATTGTCCAGATGCTCCTTGAGCTCAAACAGGCTTGGTGCCATGACCACTTCCCTGGGGATCCTGTTCCAGGGACCGGCCACCCTCTCAGTGAAGAACCTTTTCCTAATGTCCAATCTGATCTTCCCCTGATGCAGCTTCATTCCATTTCCTCATGTCCTGTCACTGGTCACCAAAGAGAGGAGATCAGCACCTCCCCCTCTGCTGCCCTCCGTGAGGAAGTTGTAGACTGAGATGAGGGCACCCCTCAGCCTTCTCTTCTCCAAGCCGAACAAGCCAAGTGATCTCGGCTACTCCATGAAAGTCTTGCCCTCGAGGCCTTTCACTATCCTGGTTGCCCTTGGTTGACACACTCTAATAGTTCAATGTCCTTATATTAAAGCACCCAAACTGCACACAGTACTCAAGGTGGGGCTGCACCAATGCAGTGTAGAGTGGGACAATCACCTCCCTCAACCTGATGCACCCCCAGGACATGTTTGGCCCTTTTGACTGCCAGGGCACAGTGTTGACTCATATTCAACTTGCCATCAACCCAAACCCCCAGATCTCTTTCTGTGGAGCTGCTCTCCAGTCTCTTATTCCCCAATTTGTATGTATAACCAGGATGTATAACGATCCCAGGTGTAGAATATTGCACTTGCTCTTGTTAGATTTCATACAGAAATTGGTTGGTTTTACTCTTTAATCCCTAAATCTTTATTCAGTCACAGGACACAGTTTGTTTTCATTTAAGTGTGACCTTTCTACTCTATTTCTAGATGGCATAAGTTTGCATTTGACCCTACTGAGCAGAGTTTGCGCTGTAGGATATAATTAATATACTAAATAATTTTAGGACATTGTTTATATTATTATTTCTGTCACTGGTATAGTCTATAGGAAAAGCATATAGCAGAAGTTTGGGGCTGTTTAAATGTACATAAAATCATACATCGTATATTGCTCCCACCTCAGTTAATGGTAAATTATTATCTATTTATTACTATGTCATTATTTCTGCTTATTTTTGTTGCAAGGAATAAGAGTCCTGCCAAGAGCTTAAACAATCAGAGAACCAGACTCTGATCTACTTACTTATTAACACTAAACAAAGGCATTTGCCTACCAAATTTAACATGTATTTTGGTCTTAAGACCTTGATAGAAAACAGAAAATAAATATATTTCAGGAATACTATACACTATAAAAACCTTCCTGTAGTGTAAATTCATTCCACATAGCTTCATACCTAAAGCATAGATAAAGAGAAAGCAGTAGTTAGTTCCAGGTAGAAATTCCAACTTTAGATTGGCTGAATTGCCCCCTGGATTATGCCTATCTTTTTCCATTTAGACGTCCAGTAGCCTGAAGTTAGGTACGCAGAGTCATACAGGATGAAATCAGACTTACATGCTTACACTTCTAAAGTTTTCCCAGGTTGTTAAAATCCATTTGTGTGTATTGTTTTGAATGTTTTAGTTTAACCAAAAAAAAAAAGATAATTTAAAAAAAAGTTTATAAATAATCCTATAACAATCCTGTATGATTAAGATAATGAAGTCCCTGACAACAATAAATGAAGTGCCCACAATTTCCACAAGAAACTGTTAGCTTCCACTAGGAATGATTTTTGACATTCGAGACACTTGCTATGGATGCAGAAAAATAAAGCTGGGTTGCAGCTCTTCCCATCGGTAATAAACTATTCCATAAATAAACATTTGCACGGTTTCCTTCTTAGGAAAATTACCTTTACTGCTTTGATAGATTTTCCAATATATAGGTCAATCTGTCCTAACCTTTTCTGAAGGAAAATGAGAAATGTTCCCTATGAACAAGATAAGACATAGTGTATCTAATGGCATTGTTTGCAAACACCAAATAGCAGCAGACTCAAGAACAGCAATATAAAGCTATCAATTAATTTTGTTGTAACTGTATGCACCTGTGAACAACTGCTTAATTAAAGAGGCAAACAGAAATCTCTCACTATAATGCTTCAAATTACTTGCATTTATGTGACTCAATTAGTTGGAGTGGATAAATACAATTGGAAAGCTGCCATGTGGACTTCTGGAAATAAAGAAAAGATAGAACTGAAGAGATACAAAACCAAATGGGAGGACTCAGGCAGATAAATACAGATAATTCTCAGAGGTTCATAGGCCTATACAAACAGAGAAGATAAAAGAAAAAGATTCTGTGTAAATATATATAAATACCTCATTTACTGTCACAGAGTTCTGCTTTCAAAGACAGGAACATTAAGGGGATTGTTTGTTTTGGGCAGCATACTCACAGGGCTCAGATTTGCTTTGCTTTTGTCATCAAATATATTCATCCAATTCCCTTTGCCTTTAGGGAGTGGCAGAGGTGTTGACTGCTATTGCAGACATGCTAGAGTGTCTTGTCTACCCTCTAAATGTTCCTCTAGAAAGGCACTGGTCTTCCATAGTCTCTGAACTATCTGCCTGCCTAAATGGCTCAGATATCCTGGGGGTGTTTGAATCAGGAGCACATTTCTGAAACAAATCTCCCCATGGTCCCCTTTTCTATCCTGTTGTTCCCATCACAAAGATGTTCCAGAGCATGTGAACTTTTGGGGGATGAAATTAGAATGGAAGATGCTCTCCACATGAGAAGGCTGAGTGAACATTCATCCTCTGGGATCAGACTAGAGATAGCCCAAAGTGAAAAAATGAGATGCATGTGGTTTGGACACTGGGTCTTGAGCACTGTAAGAGTGCTCCTCTTGGTTTTCACTGTCTCCTCATGTAGACATAGACCAAGTAATTTGAAAAGGTACCAGACACTTTAGGCACTTGAATTCCTTCTTCCTTTTTCACATGCCTGTTTCAGAATGGGATTTAACTCCATATATGTGCAACTCCGTTGCTGAAAATGCCTTTTTCTCATCTTCACGTGCTACTGACAGACATTGTCTTCAATGGGGCTTTTAATAAACACTGAATGATCGACACTGGCGGCCAGTTAAACAAGTCAAACTTTACCTTCTTCTGAGAGGGCTCATCTAGAAATGGCAGAGGGGATAAGAGATGGGATAGATTACACTTAAAAATACTTTCAAGTGTAGGGTCCAATATCTATTTTAGGTATTACTTGATTACTTGTTAACTCTGTCTTCTAAACACAACCACTTTTTTTTTTTTTTTTTAATTATTTAAAAAAATAATTGTGTTTTCTGAGCTCACAGTCCCAGGTGTTCTGTGGCCACATACACCTGACTTGGTATTTGGGTCAATGATTTGTACACGTACATTGTAACTGTGCAGTGGGATATTCTTCCAGGTGGAGCGAGGAGCAAATGAGTAAGCCAGAGGAGGCAGAAAGACCTGCTAAAAGCAAAAAGGCAAAATTATTATTTTCTGTGGAAAAAAAAAATCAGTAAGCCAGCTACCATTTTAGACTTATATTCAACAAAGGCATCAGTTGTTTCCCTCTCTCTGGAATACTTTTTAGCACATCAGTTTATAGCAGATAGGTTTTCAACATTCAAATACATACAAAAGTTTCTCTCTTAACATTTTTGAGGTTAACACTGAAATGAATTTTATTAAGACACAATTATTAAAAGATTATTTGTCCATCTGAGGCAGAAGGACTACCAATATATTTCAGATGTTTCATTACACCATTGTCACTATGCTAGTATATTGAAAATAATGTGCATCTGGTTTTCTTCACTTTCTTTCCTTCTTTACTTTTGATTTCCCTGACCTTTTCCATTTCTCATTTTTTGTAACTGTAACCTGAATATCTCAAGTTTCCTCATAATAATTGCTTTGTTTTTTACTTTAAATCTATATTTTCCATTTAGAGCAAGGTCATAAGATATGCATAGCTGACCCTACTGTTATTTCCCTTCCGCAAAAAGCAAATCATGCAGGTAAAGGCACAGGACACAAATAGATTTGTTAGCCAACCCAATCTGACTATAAAAATCTACCTGTGACCTAAAGGACAAAACTCCTCACACTTCTAATTGAAGTCAACTACCCAGCTGACAGGCAAATATGCTTTTGAGGGCTCTTTTGCTGCTGTGATGATAGCATCTTGAAGTTGTTCCCAGATGGAGGGGAGGGAGGTAGAAGTGAGAGTCAGAGTGTGTGACAGTTGCTCATCTATCTTGGAAACGCTGAGGACCTTGGAAATATGAATTAAATTAGGCTGTGCTTTCATGAATGCTTTAATCTAACTTAAGTATGAAACGCTGCTAAAGGAGATGATCCCTACATCTTCCCCACCCCAGCTTTCTGTTACCACCTTTTCCCTTGTGCCAGCACGTGAGATCATATGGCTACCTTGTAAGCTAGGTCTGGGAAGTGGTCCAACACCCAGCCTCCCAAGTATTAAAACTTTTTATTTGGATCAGTTCCTTCTGCATAAAAGCTAATGGGGGTTGGGGGAGTGGAATATACAGGCAGAGAAAGGGTTGAGGGAATTGCCACTTTCAGTAGTAGCCCGGGCTTAGATCATCTTAAAGGCATTAGTAAACCACAGTCTTAGTCACCCACAGGACTTTGAATGCGTCCCTGACTCAACAGGACTGAGAGCCAGCACCGCACTTTACAGCCAGTGAAGATGTGGTCCTAGGATAATAAGGAGGAAAGTTGTCACTGTCAGCACTTGTTGCAGTTCTTATAATACTAATCAAACTGATATAGACTACACTGCAATATCAAAGATGTATTCTGCTAGCACTGAGCATTTTAAAACAAGGGAGATCAAGCAGCTTATTTTAAATGATTAAGGTTAGAGAAATCCCCTGGTTTTCTCTCTCTTTCTTCTTTTTCTTTCTTTTTTTTTTTTTTTTTTGTTGTTCTTTTCGGGGCAAAGGACTCAGGCTTCATAGTTATTAAATGAACTGAAAATTGCTTCTGCCCAAGCTTATTTTGATCATTATTGATCTAATCAAATTTTGCTTGTTTAATAAGAAAATATAAAGATGAGGGAGATATTTCTAATCAAAAAAATGTTGTCAAAAAAATGATGGAGTACAGTTTCCTAGCTACTTGTGAGTAATAGATTACTCTTTTTTCCTTCTCCATGCTAGGTATGTATGTACTACACATCAGTAACGAACCAACCAGAGCTTCCAGTTCAAAAATCATGGCAACTTTGAAAGTTCCTCTCTGCCATCCAGCATGGCATGCATTACCTTCAGTTAGCTCCTCCTGGTCAACGTAGCAGAAGTAGCAGACGTCTACTGTAGGTCAGGTGAATAGTATACTAGAAACGTGTTTCTCTACATTGACTGTAATTAGCTGATTAGCTAAATAGGTGACTACAGCACAGATATCTAAAGCTGGGTAGCAGGCATCCTGTCACTGACTACAGAATTTGTTCTTAACCATCATCCTCATCATGTCAATCCCTAATAACACAAAAGATAATAGACAAATCTTTAATGATCATGTTTGAACTTCAAGTTTGTGTGAGATTTCACCCATGGTATCCAAATCTGTCACAAAATAATTCAAATTTTTGCAAAAAGTTTTTGTATATTCTCACTATTTTTTAGCTTGACTAAATATTCTCACTCTTCTGCCCAAAGACTACTCCAAATGGCATGGTCATACTAAAGATGTATGTAGAAGTAATAAATGAATGAAAAATGCATAAAAAACTTTTCAGTTCTTCAAGAAAGAGCTCTGTTAATTTTTCCCTCAAGTGCTAAATAAAATTGTAGTTTGCATACATTTGGCAGAAAAAAAACTTACTTAAAACAGCTCAATGGCAATGTCAATTTCTTTTCAAGAATATATTGATTGCTTCTTGTAAAATATTACTTCAGTCTAAGTTTTGAAATTGAAAATCAGTTTTGAATAGCAAAATATTGTTTGTTCAATGTTCTGTTTTCAGAATGCTTTTGTGCTACAAAGGCATTTCACCATTATTCTCCCTGATTTCTTTATCTGAATAAAAAAAGGAGAAGAAAAAAACTTTGATGCATTGTCATGCTGTGATGGGATATGTTTTTTGAAGTCTTTGCACCGCCTTATTGGTCTTTATTATTTAAATGCCTGGTTTAAATTTATATGATGAATTGAAGTCTGGGGGGGTGTACCCATATTAACTGTAATCCAGCCAGCACTTTGGAGTTTGCTGCTACCCATATTACTTTTGATTTGCGTGGCAAATCTCCAGGTTTGAAGTTTCATTGCAAGTGCCTGAAATCGGAGTAGGATGAGCGTTGTTATTTTCATTGTTTGGAAAACAAAAATGTACCTCTGATAATTTTTGTCTTTGATTACTGCTTCTTCAAAGGATTTAAAACAGAATGAAAGCCTTTGAAAATTTTAGAGATGAAGAGACATGAGAGTTATTCTGTATGCACCAGATAAACAGATGTCTTAGCTTTCAAACTAAACCCAGAAAATATAATCACAAGCTCCATCAGAAACAGATAACAATCTAGGTGCACAGTACTTTACATTTTACTAATGTGCAATGGGAGAAATAATAATACTACTTCCTTCACTTGTCTAAATATTTGTTTCAGACTAACAGCTCAAAAAACATGTTGGTAATAGCAAACAAAATATGATAAATTCCTTTGAGGGGGAAATATTCTCAGCATAATGTCCTTATAAGCACAAGTAAACACACTTTGAAATGTATTTGCAAATAAGTAAGACACTCATAACACTGAAGGTATTAAATTGTGAATTCCCAAAGTAATAGGTATCAGATGTCATGAGTGCTTTTCATCCTGTATTAGAGTCACACTAAAAAGTCCCAATAAACTTATTATTTGTTGAAGTTGTAATTATCCAAAGGATGACTACATGACAAGGTTCATTCTTAATATGTGGAAAAATGCCTGCTTGGAAATATGTAAAACTGTTTAGAAATAGCTGATGGTGTGCATACTAAGCCAGACTCTGCAAAATAACTTCCAGGAAACCCTAAAATATGAACAGATTTAAATCACCCATAGAAGAATAATGTAAGAAAGAGATGTAGGGTTTCTTACGCTCCTCTTGGTTCTCAGTACTCAGGATGTTAAACTAGTGAATGTACCTGAGATGTAGATAATGGGCAGGGTAGGGAAAGCTGTAGGAAACTTGAATAAATTGAGCAGAGAAAAGCCCAAAGGAACTCAGATTCAGTTTATGGTTTCCTTAGGCTGTATTAAAAGGAACAAAGTGATTTCTGTAGTTTCAAAACAAGTTCAAATGAGTTATCTCTGTTTATGAAATTATGTGCTCCCACATCAGAAAGTCTGTTTGCTCTGTACAATGGAGACAAGATAACGTATGGACAGCACATACTGCTGTAGTTCACGTGAAAAAAATTGGGTTCAAAACAGAAAAAGAAGTCATACTCATTTCCTTTGCAGAAAATCATAATTAAAATAATGTTCACAGAAGACAGAAGAAATAGTGCCAAGAAAAAGAAGGTTCTTAAAAAACAGAGGAGAGAAGATATAAATCCAATGCAGAGAGAAGTGGAAAGTCATGATTAAAATTAGGAGAAAAGGAAAGATCAAGCCTTAAGTAAAAGGAAGAATAAATAGGGATATTTAGAGATGAACAAGGTATAATGAAATATTTGAATGGTGTGTACATCAGCTGTCTCTCTAGGCTTTGAGATCCAGATGTTGCTGTTAAGGTGTAAAGTTAAGCTGAACAGAACTTTAGTATTAATGTTGAGATTTAAAAAGGAAAGTAATTTGTATTTTGAGAGGCATTAAATAGAAAGATCTATCAGAGAGCAGCCAACGCATGAATATTTCAAGACTCTATAACCAGAAATAACACTATAAGCCGTACAATTTTTAGGCTTTCATTGGTAGCTAATTATGATTCTTGTTCTTCTGTATACACGGCTGTACAGATACAAGCTGGACCTGGAACACAGATTGCAAGAGATGGAGAAATAATGACATAGGGGAGAATGAAAACCATTTTAGACCAGACATGTTTGATTTGGATTAAATTTTTAATTGAACACAAAGCAACGTATCCAAAACCCTGGTCTTCTTGTGACTGCTTCATGGGCAGTTGCACTTCCATTTAGAGCTCAAAGGAAAACTTTTTCTTCATGGTGGCACCTATGACTATGTCTACACTGGTATGTCTAGGGACTGATCCTTGACAACCAGCCCAAGTGACACAGACTGATTCAACACCACATTGTTTTCGACCAGCTTCTCTGAAGCTCCCCTATGTGCTGGTCATATTTTTTTCCTGGAAAGACTCCCTGTGGCTCTTATACTACATTTCTAATTTTGTGTGTGTATTTTCAGTTCGAAGGATCTGAATTGATGTGAGCACTTGTCTTGCCATCTACAAGATTAATGACTTATAAAGCTGGGGGGAATTGTTGTGTGCCTAAGGATAGTGAGGGTGCTTAAGAATGAAAAGTCTCTTGGGACAAAGTAGGAGGGCTGTTGAGGGAGAAGGGATAGCATGTTGTGTGATTTGGACATTGAGGAAAGATCCACTGAGTAAATTATTCTCAGATGGGTGGCCAGCCTTTGTCTTTGATCGAGCTGGTTGTATTGCAAAATGGTAAGGTAAGTAACAGTTAATTAGTGTGAATGATTGGTTGCCCTGCTCATTTCTTTCTTTGTTTCTCAGTAAATATATACTTTTAGACCTGATTCTGACCTTCATTTACACTATTGCAAATTAAGCAAAATCCTAGTTGTATTCATACCAATGGAGGAAAACAGCAACTTTGAGTCAGTCAGAGCCCTTGTGGATACTATATTTTGTCTGCTATCTTGTCTCAGTGTATTCAAGAACTATTTCATTCTTAAAATACATAAATTAGTTATTTAATAATTCAGATGATACTTGTTGTATATATGAAACTGAACAGTAAAGTTGGGTTTATGCCACCCTCCATGACTCTGTATTCTGCTTATGCTCCCTTCCTGTTGGTATTAGTGTGCTCTAATTTCTTTCTGCCTCTCTGTAGATCCCACTGTCTGGTTCCCTTTGATACCAGCTTGATCTAATGTCAGTTGAATATAAAACTGAAATCTTAAGGGAGATCTTTTCCAGTTCTGGCAGTTCTCAAATAGCTAAACTTCATTTCAGAACTGGTTTTTTCTGTTTGTTTTGTTTTATTTGCAAGCAAATCTCTAGCCTGTATATGGAGAGAGGAATGGTAGCAAATAACTATGCATATAAATTCCTATTTATTGAAAATGAAACTATTATAGCAACATAAAAATCAATGTTTGTCCAATTATTTTCTGCAGGCAGTACAGTACGTTGCAACATAGTTTCTCATTAGATTAAATCAAAACTGTTCTTAAATACCATTTTACCAGCTGTTACTGAATAAAGGGTGAAAAAAACAGTTTCTAGCATCAAATATGTAGCTTTCTGGCACACATCTTTGCCAACTTTACAACAGCTGTGTGTAATGTTTGAAAGAAACAAACGCCCTCGATGGATATTCTTCAGTTTTATTGAAATTCACCTTTTTTTTTACCCTGAAGTATCATCCTATATTTGTGCTAGTATAGAGTGAACCCATTGCCAGTAAAAATACATCAGAATTTATAAACTAATTTTAGATTTTCTTTCTTTCAGTAATTAACAAAATGAGTGAAAATATTCTTACAAACAATCACACATCTTAAGAAATTACTTGGGAGGACAGCTTAATTTTTTATCATTTAATTTTGTTGCGGTTTTTTGTTTGGGGTTTTTCTTCCTTCAAACAGAGATACAATATAGTCTGCACAGAGATTGCCAGTGCATACTGACTGTTAGGTCTGTATGTCAGAGACATATTCAAATGTCTGTGAAGCTTGGGCCCTCCTGAGTTTCTGGATGCTGTGACTCCCAAAACTAATCTCAGTCTATTCAGTGTAATTTATACTTGATCCCTGATTTCATAGGGGCCCTTCTGTGAGCTGCAAACAGTGGAAACAGCCCAAGCTGCTGCAAAATGACAATGTGGCTGTTGTCTGCTTCAGCCAAGCAGGCAATATAATCACACGGCCATGGAAGGGGCATCCCAATAGTACAAGAAAATCTCAGCCATGGGACAAGTTGCAGATTGTCTTCTGTGTGCTAATCCCAGATCTAAACACTGATTCCTCTTGCTATGTCTAAGCACTTGGCCCTTCTGTTTTGCTTTCCTCTTTGGAAAGTTAGGGTAATAATAATAATATTTAGCTTTTCCAGGAGATGGGGAGTTTTTCACTTATGAATGTAAAGCAATAGAAAGCTTAGACAATGTGGGAGTGAGGAGAGTAGACTTGGAAGAATTAAGATTAGAAAAAGTAAAAATTTTGGGAATAAGAAGATCAAGATCACTAGAAGAGGTGTGGGGGGGAGAAACTCAAAGGAAACAGAGGGTGAAGAAATCATAAGAAAAGCATGGCTCAGAGTGGCACGGGAGGTACATTTTCCAAAGGGAGAATGTCAGGCAAAAACATTCTTCTTGTTAAAGAAATGAGCATAACTGAAGAGAAAAGAGGAAACCATGAATGAAATGAAAAAAGTTGGAGAAACTGATACCGAGTAGAATGGAACATGTTTGATACAATCAAACGAAGAAGGAGGACAGCAGTTTATAGATTCTTCCACATTTGATGGCAACTGGAATCAGAGATTGCCTTGCAATCATTTTAATAGCAGTTCATGGCACAGGGACCACTACTTTCCGAGGTTGTGGGTGCAATCTTGTCCCTGGTGAAGTAAAAGGTAAAAGTCTAATTACCTCCAGTGGGCCTATGATTTTGCCTCCTGAAACTGGTACTTCTCATAGGAAAACCAGTTGCTTAAGTAAATTAATTTAGGTGCTTAAAAAGTAAAGGTAAGTATTTGAATATGCATAAAAAAATACCCAACTTGGCAACAACATAAGGAGCATAATAAATAAAAATTGAGTACAAACCTCAAAAACAGTCTTGATAGGAAAGTATTATTATTTTAAAATTAAAATAATTTACATAATAGCATATATTTAGGCAGAATTCTATAAAAATAAATAAGACAAGCTCCCTGCCCTGGAGAGATTTCATTCTTAATAAGACATGACAAACAAATGCAAGGCAAATTAAAACAGGTGGAAGAAAAGAAAATAGAAGGAGCAAGATATTTAAAAATTAAAAAATATAGGTGGTAGAAAGAATGGAATAACAAGTTGAATTTAGCAAACATGTTAGTTTGCAAGCAAGATCATTTGCTGGGGCAGAATTGTTCAGAAAACTCCTGCACTTCACACAAATTGCAAATGCACTTGTGGTACTTGAACTACATCTTTATTAAGAAATTTAACTTTTTATCAACCCATCTAAGTAAGGCCAACACTTGTTAAAATCCCCAAGTAATTATTCTCTCCATTGTAATTTCTAAATATTTTTAAATGTGTATTTTATGGAATTGTACAGGAAAGATTTGGAAAGATAAGGCTCATAGTGAGGCCTTCCTTGGCTGTTTCTGGAGGACCCTCAGGTAGGCTGTACTGTGATGGGATATCTCAAGAGAAATTTTTGCCTCACTTGTTCCAAAGTTCTATCTTGCTCGTAATTATCGTCTACAGCATGGTCCTGAGATTTAGAAAATGACCACTACATAGTCACAGTCATCTGTCTGACCACTAGGTTACTTGCATATCCAAGGTTACTTGTGTATCTCTGTTCCTGACATGGGAGACAATTAGGCCTCAGTGGGAGGGGACTGAAAGAGCAAGGTAAACAGCTTAAACATTACATAGATGGTGGAAAAGGAAAGTAGAAGGCTGCCAGGTCCTTGGATCCTACAAGACTTTCTCCAAACTTAAAGCTTTGCAATGTGGATTTAATCCAGGAGAGAGGGTAGGCTGAAAGTTCAGAAGGAAGATAGATTTTAATTTAATGAATGGTTGAACCAATAGAGGGATGAAACTATTATATACTGGTGAGGCATTTTTGATAAAATACCTTAAATTAATTTAACCTACAGACTAACTGGTTGGTGATGTATAATGCATTCTTGTAAAAGTAAACCCACATGCTTCCAATATTGTACCAAATTAAAGTTTTATGCATGTAATGTAAAAAGAGGTACTTTTTGAAAGATTAACTCCAATATCTTCAAGCATTGGCTTAATATTCAGCTTACATATAGCATTCTTAAAAAGTCAGTGCACATTAAAATAATTTTACTGCATAGTCATGCTTCACGCAACTTTGTTTTTTAGTACTATTCTTGATGTCTCAAGATCCTTCCCTTACACTAAATCATCTGAAAATTTAAACCTCACCTTGTCCACTACTGGATTCTTGGTGATTGTATCAGCATTTCAGTGGATGGCACTCTAGAACTGAATCATATTGGGAAATTGGTTTACAACTGCAGTTTAAATGTGACCATTATACTGACATAAATTATGCCTTTGTAGTAGATGAGGTATAATAAAGGCCAGTAACAACAGTGAAGAGATTTTAAAGATGTGAGGCGTACACAGTGTGATGAAACATTTTGAAAAAAAGAAAGTTCCAACAAATCCCATTTCAGAGCGTAGTGGGGACAATATCCATTTGAAGCATGTTTTGAAAAGGGTCTCCAATTCCTTCAGCTTTCCCACTGAGTCAAATGACAAATATCCCAAAATAGAAGAGTGATTACATAGGTCCTCTGTCTCAGACAACCTTTTTATCTTCACATTTATCTCTCAAAAGTCTTAAAACTGCTAGATGCATACGGTCAGAACTAATGTTCCACTTATCCCCCAGTCAGTGTATCCTTACCTGTACTGTTTCAAATCCAGTGTCCTTTATCCTCTCATGTCTGTCTCTGACAATCTGATCCCTACGCTTTCCATACCCTTCTTATTCCTTTGTGCATTAAAGTTATCAATATCAAAGCAATAGTGTCATGAAAATGAAGAATTGCAAAGTTAGCATTGCAGTCCTATAATTAAACAAACAGATTTTGCTGCATCTCCTGCAGGTAAGGTGGCCCTGGGCAGAAAGTTCATGGCTTGTGGTCCTAAGTACATTTTGCCGTTATTTTCTTAACAGTGCAGTACTTGCCTGATAGGTTTGTTCAAGGAAGGTGATGAACACTGTAGGCTTGCAATGTATCTATTTAATGTTTTAAATAGTGGGGTAAAAGCATAACAGGTAAATTGCAAAACAAAAGCTGTTCATATATATTTCATAATATTATGCCTGTATGTACTGCAACCCTTATTTAAGCATAATTGATGCCATAACTCTGCAGCAGCAACATTTCTCTTTCGCTTGGTTATTCAGCCTTTCAAAAACCTACTCTGTCACAGTAGAGGAATCTGATTCTGGGAGGAAGCTTTCCTTTTCATTTTAATACTGCTGTAAGAACTTTTTTAGTTTGTTTTCTAATTAGACGCTCCCAAAGATCAAGAATCAGAGACCTTGCTTCATCTTTAAGCAGCTGGGTTCCCAGCTGGGTTTGTGTAATGACTTCACTAATTTCCTTTCTTTTAATGTGTTTGTTTTCTATTGGTGAGATGCATTGTTTGGAGTTAGAGTTCCTTTGCAAACAGTACTGCTTCCGCTGTTTTAGTTATCCTGCAGTTGATTCTATAGCTCTGATTTACGAGCTAACCTATTTTATGCTTTATGATGATCTGTAATGGTTTTTAGGTTTTCTAGTTTTTCAACTGCTGTTTAGTTTTCAGAGATTTAAAAAACATTCTTCCAAGATATCATTAGAAGTTAGCAGAATGTTTTCATATATAATAAAATATCTTTAGGCTAATTTGCTGGGAACTTTAACACCCTCATCAGTAGCTTTCTGCATGTGGCTTAACAATCTTACACGTTTGTAGTTCACAAGTCCTAACTTCTGATTAAAGGGATTTTGTTGGAGTTTAGGGTTGAGAAAATATGGTGGTTTAAACTTTTTGGGAAAGTAGCACTGTAAAATTGTAAGATTTTCAGATTGCCATTAAAATTTTACTTTTTATGAAACTATTTTCTATTGTGAGAGACAGGCTGCACTCTATGACAGAACTAGACACATTATATGTTTTGGTATTTATTAATCATAAGCAATGCCTTAAATTCGCAATGATAACCTTTTATGAGTGTGTGTGTGAATTTTTTGCTTTGCAGAAGTCTGTCAAGGCAGAAAAATAGCCTTCAGAAAAGAAGTTTCCCTTTTCCTTTTTGCAGTACAGGGGTCTACAGCTTGAATATTACCTTGCAAAATTCTTAGCTGCTTTCAGTTCTTTAACCATGTTAATTAAACTTACTATTCTTATTTCACAGAAAGGGAAACTGAAAGAGAGTGAAACTAATGCTTTGCTAAATAAATGACAAAAGCCTGCTTTTCTTTATTTGTAGTTTTCTTCTTTGATACTATCTTTAATTTGACCCTTCTTTTCCCTCTCACACCATACGACAGGATTCACTTAATTGCATGTATTTTCCTTTTAAGGAAGCTGTGGTTTTGGGTCTCCAGAAGAGCTCTATCTTTGTCTCTGAAGCCAGAGAAGACAATCAGTTGCTGATAGTTTTTAAAGCCATAGCTAAAAGATCAGATCTGAGGTGCCTTTCACTAAGAAGTACCACACAACAAAAGTATGCTGAGGCAGGATTACAGCCCTTCTACTGAGGGGTGTCCCTCCTCTCTGCACAGAGCACACTGACACCTTAATGTTATAGCCAGAGCCAGCCTGTGGAAGGTTTACTTGAACACTGTCAAGGTGGAAAATATTTACACTGAGCTTTGGAGGCAAGCTCAGGCACTTTTCTTTTTTGTCCCTATCAGCTTGTTGTTGCCAGTTCCAGACTTAAACTGCCCTTCAGCTGCCCTTGCTCCTTTTTTTTTGCTTGTTCCCCCGTATGCTTTCAATTTAGATCTGATGAAGGTAGATTTTACCTGAAGAAGTTATTTTTGACTGGACATAAGGCAAAGCTGGGGAAAGTCCCAAGACAAATAAAAATCCCTGTCATCCTTTTGTGGTGCAAGCACAAAGGCCAGATTTTGAATTGCCTTAATTTAAATTCTGTGGACCATGAGCCTGCTGAATCTCATGTGTCACTCTGGAAACTTGACTGATTTCTCATAGCTACTATTTATATAATAACTGTATTGTAAAGTTTTTAGAGATCCCTCATGGCAATACACTCTGCCACTGTATAAAATAAGTTTATCTGGAGATTATCAAAAACTCAAGAGTGAAATCATAGAACTCCTTAATGTACTGTGCAGCCAACTCTATTAAGTGTAGAAACATTTTTTTTCTTCCACACCACATGAATTGTGTTTCTAAATACTTGGAGTGGTAGATAATCATAGTCACTACTGTAAAAGACAGAATTCTCCTGTGAGATACTAATGTTCTATTTATAATTTATTGTTCTCTAAAATACACAGCAGTAATTATGTTTATTCTCAGAAACCAAGTGTTCTCATTTCAGGGTGGGGATCCTTCGTTTTGTTTCTTTGTAAGCAAAGAATGCAGCCTGTAAGGTAATAATGCTATGTAAGGTCAGAAGGTGCAAAAATATCTTCACACAGTAAGATTCTGTTTTCAGGCACCTGTTTTATGGACTAGCCATGCTGTGAACCACCACAACTCTGACTCTGATGAAAGACAGTGTGGATCTGGCTGGATTTATTAGCTCAGACACAAAAGCAAATATGGCTATACTGCCACCAAAGCCAGCTTAGTTCCAAAAAGAATAAAGTAGGTTTTATTTGGCAGAGAGACAAAACAAGCTCTGGTAATTGAAGCTGGTCCTACACTGGCCAGAATGGATGTTTCAGCACTGTGTTCCCAAAATTAGAGGTAGAAAGAAGAGCGATGCACTGCTTAGAGTTCACTGGTGTTGATGACAGGCTATTTGGTATGTCTGCACTGCTAAATTAAAAGAAGGTTGGAGAGAGTACTGAAGCACTGTTCCCTGTTCATCCACACTGTTTAATTGCTAGTTTATTCCCTGGATTTGTTTCAGATGATTTCAGCTTAGCTTTTTCCCAAAAAGTGCGGTCTAGGAAGGGTCAGCCTTCAGTAACATGAGCACAGCTGGTCACTTCAACCTGGTCCTTGGGTCATTCCCAGGCTGACTTTTATTTAGCAGTAGACACTGCTTTATTACTCCCCTTAACTCAAATTCAGCACAGCTGTGACAACCTGAGCTGGCTCCTGTAAAAGGGATTCAAGCCTCATCTTCCAGAATAGTGTCCCTTTATCACTCCCATTAAAGTGTCTTGGTATCTAAAATAGTGCACTGAGATAGTATGAGTCAGTAAGACCAGATAGCCTAGCTGTTGGGACTCTGTCCTCGGGGAAACAAGACGTGGATCTGAGACTACATTTTTAAAAAGAGAAGATATTATATTGTATATTATGTCTTCAGTTTGTAAATTAAAGGACCTCTGAAACAGGAAGGAATGCCTTAGGAGACTTAACAAGACAATACCTCATTTCAAAGTGTTCTTTGGCTTTAAAAACAATCTGTGTGATAATGGGATCAGACCAGTTTCACGCTTATGTACAGTTGATGTTTTGGAAGACATTTGTATGATTTTTTCTCTCCCCTATTCCATTTGTATTCTTGCTGTCCAACAATCAAATGTATTTGTACAATTGCTAGACATTACAGTGTATTGTTTCAGATGCATGTCTCCATAGTTACTGTTTACAGTATCTTCCTCTGCCTGGACTGTTGTGTCAATAAGCTCCTTCATTTGGAAGTAACATGTCTATTTTTCAGTAAAAGAGATTCCTCTCCTCAACAGCTTGCTGATTAGGTAAGCATTTAGGCAGCTATTCATCTCCTGTATCTTTGGTCATCTAAAAATTAGGCATCTATCATGGCATATCTCTTCAACTGTCTAAATGTAGTCATGTAGTCTAAGCCAGTTACCTAGGCTACCTCTATAAACAATGGAGAGAGATAGTTGCAAAAAATGATTCATTCCAATTATTTTAGATGGTTACCTTGAGAAGCCTGAAATAAGATCCAAGAAGAGATGAACGCCTACACCTCCTCTCAGAAGTAGCATCTAATTTTTTTGGATCAAGAAACCAAAGTTGTGAAAAGTTTAATTGCATAGGCCCCAAGATACTGTTGTTTGAATACAATCATAATGAACAGCTTAAGAACAACAGACGTCACAACTGGAGCAGTATTCAGAATGTCCCAATCCTCCATATGATGTTCTGAACTGAAGATGACTATTTCTCTTTCAGTCTTATTACCTAGGTGAAAACAAAATCAAGATTAGAAGAAGACAAAGGAGATCAATCTTTCTTTTGATTTTTATTTCTCTTTTTCTCCTGTCTTGTAGGCTAAGAGTTCCCTCAAATACCATTCTCAGCAGATATTAATTTACGTAATACATCTAGAATACTATAATATTTCTGGGAAGTAGAACTAACATCAGAACAGCATCTATGTCCTTCATATTCTTTCTTTGCATTTGCCCCATGACATGTCCTTTATTTGGCATATTGTATAGGTTTGTTCTGGTTTCGGCTGGGATAGAGTTAATTTTTCTTAATAGCTAGAATAGTGCTGTGTTTTGGATTCAGTATGGGATTTGGTATGAGAAGAATGCTGATAATACAATGATGTTTTCAGTTGTTGCAAAGAGATCAAGGACTCTCGAACTCCCCATGTCCTGCCTGTGCACAAGTGTACAAGAAGCTGGGAGGGAGCAGAGCCAGAGCACCAGACTCAAATTAGCCAGTGAAATATTCCATATCATGTAACGTCATGCTCAGTCTATAAAGGAGGGGTGGCTGGGAAGGAGGGGGATCTCTTGCTTCTGGGATTGTGACTGTGGGATCTTGGTATTTCAGGAACAGGCTGGGTATCAGTCAGTGGGTGGTGAGCAATCACATTGTGCATTACCCATTTGTACTTTCTATTATTGTTATTGTTCTATTTTATTACAATTATTAAACTCTTTTTACCTTAACCTACAAGCCTCCCTTTACCCCTCTAAACCTCTTCCGCATTCCCTGAACAGAGGAGGGCCAGCAAGCAGCTGCGTGGTGTTTGGCTGCCAGCCAGGTTTGAACCATGACAAGGTTGCATAAGTTACAGTTGTCATCATGGCTCTGTGACTTCTGGAGAACAAACTGATCCAATATTTTTTATTGCTATTTCTTGATGCTCTATTCATTTTGTTGCTGCTCCTTTTAGACTCTCCATTAGCTTAAATCACACTGTCTTGCAGACCTATGAGCCTACTAAACTAAAAAAAAAATTGAAGACAGAAGATTGCCTATCATGTTGGGTCTTCTCCATTTCCCCCAGGCCCAATGACATAATCTCTTAAATATTTTGAAATTCAGGACATAAAATACTCATTTTTTTTTCACAAAGTGTGTGACTGTTCTGAGGTAACCACACCTCAGAGGCCACCTTATGAGACCACTGGAAAAGGTATTGCAATGAAAGAGCATCATATATAAAGTAGGAGAGCAGGGAATAGCATCTAAACTCAGCTCTGTGAATCATACAGAATAATCTTCCCTTTTAATATATTCAGTACTTAATAAGAGCCCTCAAGGGCCTGTTTGCACTGTAATGAAAACATTTTATAATGTGGTTCTACCATCACAACCTACTTGCAGGTCTGCAACACCCAACACCACCATCTACCTGATCTCCAGCTATGATGCATAGTTGAAGTCCTCAGTGACTACATAACACATTTTGTACAGGGAAAACTTGAGAAACATTTGAGATAAGGCATTTGTGATTACTCTGGTACAACTTAAAACAGGTTGTCAGGAGGTATCAGCCTAAAACACAAAACATTGTAACGGGGGCACAGTGCAAAACCCTTACTTGAAATACAGATATTCAAGCACCGCTGTTCTCATGAAATTAAAAAAATAAAAATAAAAATTAAAAAAAACGAGAAAAAAAAACCACTTCAGAACCTAAAATGGCCCAAGCCTGAAATGGGGAAGAATACCTATTAAGGACACTAGTTATTTGGTAATAACTAGTAGAAATAAAGATGTAGCTACAGCTTTGCGGAGGCCAAACACTTCTTCTGAATGAGTGCTTTAGTGAGCTGTCTATAGAGTCAGACTTTATTCCTCTGTCTCTGGCCCAGTAAATCTTAAATTCGTCATTGATTGGTGACATACCTCCAGCAGGAAGGTTGTAGGTCACAATGCTCATGCATTTCCCAATGTAGGAAATTTGTCTTTAACTCTTCCACCCTTTCCTCATTAGCATGAGAAAGTAACTGGATTAAGTCTCCCTTTTCCTGGTCAGGTGCTGTCAACTCTTCTCCCTCTCTTTTGTTCTTTTCAACTGAAAACCGTGCTAAAACTAAGTCCATGCAATATGTATTCTACCTATAATTTTTAATGGCATATATATTTTAGCTTTATGAAAATGTTTAAAAGAATATATATGCCTAGTTCTCTTAAACATGTTGTATTATTAGGAAATTTGTCCATTTGGAGGATTTTTGCTTGAAGCTAGAGTTCTATTAGCACAGCCCAGTCTAGAAAATGTGGCTTCCCAACTCCAAATCCTATGTAATTTTTGCCTTGTCAGGACATCTGGTCCATCAAAAAATTAGCCCAAAGCTTCAAAGTGTTTTTTTAAGTGAGACAGGATCAGACTTTCACCAAGTTCTCAGACCTAATCTCTCTCCACAGGACTTTGTTGTTAACAATGCAAAAATGCAAGTTCATTTTAAATGTAGTCTGTCTTAAAGCAAAGACATTTTTTTTTTCTAGTTCCCTAACTGAAAGTTGACTGGAAATATTGCAGAATACAGCCACGTAGTATCTTTGAACACATGCCTTATGTTAGAGCATATAGGCTGCAACATTTTTCACTGTTCTATGTTAAATCATGCATTCAGTTGTTTCCATTTATACTGCATCAAAGCAGTTGAAATCCAATTGAAAAGTTTCTTTAGACAGCCATTGTGCAGGAACATGATGTCAATATTAATAAAGGCTGAATTTCCCCTTGGCTCACTTCTTACAGATAAGCTTTTCAATAATACACTGCTTGCACCAAAGGTCTGATGGGACTGGGAATAGTAAAAAACACTAATAAAAGAATGTTGAATGTTTTTATATTAAATTTCCCCACAGGCAAACTGAAAAGCCTACTTAGAGTACGCCAATCAACATGGCACTTATTAAATGTAACAAGAGTCCTGTTACAACAGATCTTTAAAGCCCCTAAATATGAATTAGAAAATAAAGACAAAAGACAATTACAGATGTATTTCTAGATTGAAGCCCTGGACACCTCACCTTATACTTACTAACATGACACTATGTTTGATCTTCAAAAAGACTCCATTTTTATCAGCCTACAGCTATATTTTTATTACCGCTATTTATTGTACTTAAGAATTTTATCCTTTCTATTTCCAGTCTTTTAAAGTGCATTTTTATGTTTGAGAAAAATACTGTAATTATTTTAAAATAAGTGAAGTCACTAAGTAGGATACAATACACACATAACTTTGGGTTGAGTAATATAAGGAAAATAGAAGCATCTGAGTAAAAGTAGTGACAACAGTTAGGACAATTAGAACAAACGCTTATGTCTTCTAATCAGAACATGGACAACTGAGTGTCTGAAAAACTTTTCATTTTGAGGATTACATCTGTTTCACAAAAGCTAATCTCTTACACCTGAATTTAAGCAATATTTTCACCCTGTCAAGGTAGTGACAAATATATTAAATCTGTCTGTCTTCTGAGATTGTGAACCCCAATCGGAGATTTTGCCTTGGGCACAGCAATAAAAAATAAACTCAATTGTTAAGCATAGGGTTCATTTTCTGCAGATGGAAAGAGAAAGAAAAAAGGTTGCAGGACCTTTTGCATGATTGTAGTTTGTCTGTAAATAACTAGCTCAAATTAATCTAAATAGCTGTAAAACATTTAAACTTCTATGCAACTGGGACAATTCCTGTAACAGTATTGGCTTTTATGTTAATTGGTATCTATTAATTTGGAAAAAGAGGTGCATTTTATTAAATCAAAAAGAATAAAATAATGAATCTTTTGTGTAATCCATGTTAACATTAAGTATTTTGTTTGAAGCTGTAAGCAAAGCACAAGGAAATAGTTATCAAAGTCTGTTCTGTGGACTCAGCAGTTTTCTAAGTTTGTTATATGAAAACTTAGATGTTATTTAAAAATGCTGACAACACACTAAATATGTTCCCATCATATTTGATGAGTCTGCCCTGAACTCCATTGGGATCTTTCAGGTGATTTCCTATTTATATTGAATCATGTGTTAAATAAACAACTGCTGTATTTGTCACAAAGAAGTTACACATTTATTACGAGGACAAGAGGCAGTGTCTGTCTTAAAATGTTATCCAGCTGTGGAATACTTTGAAACCTTAGCTTAGGACAGTTTTCTGTTTTCTATGTCCCACAACTCTAAAATATATAAAATAACATTTTGCATTTATGGATAAATACTGAAATGGACAGAATTAGATGTTATAACTTCCAAGATGACTTAAGACTTGATAAATATTTGAGTTACTGTTTCAATATCAGTATTTTATTGTATGAGTAAGATACATATTTTATGCAAAGTTTACTTAAGTCGAAGTCGCAAAGACATTCTACCAGGTATTTTTGGGTCTTTGCTGTAAACCTGCAGAAGCAAATTTGATTGTATGATCTTTGTAATGCTTCTAGAGATATAAATATTTCCAATAGCCATATTACAGGAAAAATGTATTTCCCGTGCACAGACTGGAGAATTAACGCTATTGATATCAGCAGACATCAGCTATTGCTCAATATGACAGCTAGCAAATTTATTCACCAAGTAACAACAGAAACAGCAAGAGGTCATTCTACTTTAGATGCAATTTGAAACTAATTAGTATTTGATAGAATAGCTGGTCTAGAACTTGTATGGAGTAATCATAAATTCATTCTGTCTATTAAGTTGAAAGATAAAAAAATACAGACTGGTAAAACAAGTTACGGAATTCAGTAGAGCATATTTCCTAAATAAAGTTCAGTAAAATGTTGATAAAACTAACAGGTCTGAAGAGTTAAGGGATGAAAACAGAGAGGAGACTTGGTATTACTTTGGGAAGGGTGACAAATCTGGAGAAAGATGAGTTTGATCTACTGATATGAATATTTTAAGAGGGATATCAAGAAAATGCAAAGAGCAAAAAGCAGAGGAAAGTACAGAAAAATTATAAAAACTTCCTAAGAGGTCAAGAATTAAAAATTAAGAAATAAAAGATCAGACTAAGACACTGCAAAAGTTACTAAAACAAACAACAAAATAAGTCTTCAAAGCCAGAGATGAGAATATGAAAAGAAAGATGTATCCTATACAGTTACTGCCTATGTGTCATTAACTAAATGAATACCTTGGTTTTTAATAAGGATGTTGCAGCTAACTATAGTGGCAAAAGCCAGATGAATAACAAGAATGACGTTATAAACTTGGAATTATTATAACAAAGATGGGAACAGAACACCTAAGTCTTAATGCTCTCAAACTGAATGCCTCTTTTCTCTCTGTCCCAGAATGCTAAAACAGTCAACGTGCAGAATTACATGTCCAGCAGTGGCTTTCTATCAATTCAACAGTGAATAATAGTACAGCCAGAGAAAAACAAATACAATGCATCAAGAGAGGAAGAGAAGGAGAAATCTATCAAGGCAACTTTAAGTCTGTTCATAGTTACTTTCCTTCATTTTTATGGAATAACTTCAGTTCAGATATAAAGTTGAACAACCTACAGGATTTTTAATTTAAGTCATTTTAATTGTACTTGAGATGCTCTAGGAATAAGTACATCTCATCTGAGTGAGTGTAATTTCTCAAGTTTTCTGAATCACCTATGACTGCATAGATACTTGGATCAATAGATTTTAAGGTCATAAGAAACCACTATGTTAATCTAGTCTGACCAATATCCCCACAATCTCATCAGTAATTTCTTCACTGAACTAATGGCTTCTCTTTGACCAATGACATAGATCTTTAAACATGTTCCCTTGATTGGAAAACTCTTGATGATAGAATCTGTATGTCATCAAATATGTCATCATGTAGCAAAGATATGTCTTATATTACAAGTGTGTAACCTTTTGACTGATACTAGCTTCCTATCCATCAAATTGTTCCATTCATTTATGGAGATCCATTTACCTGATTGTAAACATTTCAGTTAAGAATTAGCCAAAATGAATACTTGAAACTGTCTACAGAATTAGCAATATACTTAACATGGAAATGATTTGACAACAGAACTCAAATCAGTTTTCACCCATGTTCAAATGCAGCATGCGACAGTTATTATCTTGTCCTTCCCCAAATGTTGTCAGACCCTTTTCTCTTTTAAATCTGGATTCTGTGAAGTTGAAAGCTGTGAAACTTTTCAGAAAGGCAAGCTAATGTTTAGACTGAATAAACACTTTAAAGATGTTTTCTTTTTTGCTTTGTCCTAGCAGGGAAGGGGGGGAACCCAAAAAAAACAACAAAAAAAAAGAGGTTAAAAGTTAAGATCAGTTTCCTGTGGGGAAGCTGATGAAATGTTTCATTATCTGTGCAGGGAGGCAGACAACTTCAAGGAAATGTCACTAACTTAGCATGATATTCTTAAACTAAGTATCATTTCACCCAACAAAACCACAGGAACGCATTATAAGAAAGATCTGTGAAGTAAAATTAAAAAATCTGAGGTAAATTTCTAAGGAGACCATTTTCTTCTCCCTCCCTGACATATAATTAGAGCCCTGCATGGAACAGATAGGTCAGGCTGGTAAATGAGGGCACCTTATTACTTTGTGGCACCCAATAGAGATAGAAAGATTGAATATTTTAATTTGAAAAAAAAAAAAAAAGTGTATATAAATATTAGACATTTTCAACAAGTAGATAACTTAGTCTTTTCTGCCACTATTTATGCTCTCCCTTCACATTTTGGTAGTGGCATCTGAGCAGACAGAAGGCTGTTAAACAATCAGTTGAACATTTGTTTCTCACTTCACATTGATATCCCAGGAGGAGGGATGCTGTCCAACAAACACCAGTCTTACATGTAAATAAGACATAGGATATCTATTCCCTTTCCCTCTCCTCTTTCCCCTAGTGGGAGCCTGGAAGGGGAAAGAAAGAGTAATTTCTCAGTCAAGACTCCCTTTCTTTTTCCTTGTCTACCCCTCAGTCAAGCATATGGGCTTCCAATTAAAGAACTAGAACAACAGTCCCTTCTTTCTGTCATATAATTTTGAAATTCTTCATGAACACTATTACATTTTAAGCTAAATTCTAATTTAGTCTAAGTAGGTGTAATTCTTAACTTTATTCATCACATTTTGTGATATCTGATATTTAAAGCAAGCAAATTAAAACTGACCACCAAGCAGTTGATCGAGAAGAAATCTAATCATATGTACAAAGTTTAACTGCTAATAAAAATGAAATAAAAAAAGCAATCTTGTCCCAAAAGGCCTCTAAAGAGAGGTCCACAATGAATCAGTGATAAAATGGCTTGCACTTCCATG
This sequence comes from Strix uralensis, assembly GCF_047716275.1. Classification (NCBI taxonomy): domain Eukaryota; kingdom Metazoa; phylum Chordata; class Aves; order Strigiformes; family Strigidae; genus Strix; species Strix uralensis. Next base: position 93,128,223 of record NC_133973.1, read on the forward strand.
ACATTAAGCAGGCCTGAGCAAGCCAATCTCTCTGCAATAGCTTTATCAAGGCTGCTTGTTGATTGTTAGCAGGAAACTCAATAGTTTTCTGTTTCCTTCTGTATACACAGGATGCCAAACATATCTCACTAAGAACATCTGCACTCTTTTCTAAAGAGAGTTTTGAAGGGCAGGGCCAAAAGCTGTGCCATGAAGATTCTGCTACCATAACAGGTAGCTTGCTACACTACACCAGGCAGAACTGCTCTTGCAGATAAACAAAAAGACAGCTAATCGCCAGGGAAGAGTGAATTTACTAATTTACTATCACCTTCTCTTTCCTCCACTAAATCCACACCAGGGAGTAAGGTGTATTTTTTAAAAAAAAAAAAAAAAAAAAAAAAGTGAGAAAATAAATGAACAAACCCTCAAGCTTAAAATTGCTGCTTTATGCCATAAAAGAAAGTTGGAAAATAGTAATGTTTTTTCTGATTAAATTAACACTTAAAATCCTGGTGATTTTGAAAATGAGATGCAAAATGAAGTTCTGTGCAAAATCGGGAGGTACATCACTGTCATTACCAATTCAGGCAATGTCTTAAAAAGCATTCTGGGTGTGTGCTCCAAAAAAACCTAATTTGACTATTTTATCTGCAAACCCATTGATTTGTTTTATGATGAAGATTTAAGTGAAATTTTAGTTTGCAAAAATAGTTCAGAACGAGAAGTTGGCACCACCAAACCATTATGCCACCTCTCCATGGGTCTTGGAAGGTGAATAGATCCTATATGCAAAAAAAAAGAAAGTTTCTAAGCACACAAGGGCAGGGGAGGAGGAGATGGAATAATTAGCCAGTTGCTATAGTAACACAGATAGAACTAGGACATCCCACTCACATGAAAAGTTTGTCTTAGATTTTGGTTAAGTATTCCTAATATAGCCCTTTTTCTTGGCTTTGAAAATCCTAAATTCTCGGTTTTGTTGTGATTACAGTGAAAACTCATTTAGGTTTTCCACAGAATTCAGGTATCAGCAGACAGAAAAATTCAAAATTGCTAGGGTAAACCTGATTGGACATCTGAACACCATAAAATAGGATCATTGACAGAGAAGAACAGCAAATTCAAGACAGAGCTGTCTCACTGCTCTCCATTCAATCAGTGCTTTAGAAGTTTGACTGAAATAATAATAGTCTGTAAGACTGTCTATCCTGAATACCTTTTTCTCCCAAATACCAATGAGTTTGTCAGCTCATATTTTATCACCTCCAAGATCTAACTGTCAATTTCCCAGGGAAATTTGAAAAAGCTATTTGAAGGAGGACACATAGTGCTGGACACTGCACAGAGGCACTAGAGACTTGCCTTAAATTACTGCCTTAGTGTTTGCAACCAGGTAAATCATACTATATGCCTGCATAGATGAAAAGCCAGTTCTGATTTCAGCTGTGCTGCTACTGGATCAGTGCTGTCTTAGATATGACCAGGTATGATCAATGTGTGGAAGAGCTCAGGACCACCCATGTAGACCATTCTTATCAGTGTTCTTATCAGTGAAAGTACTTGACACTGTCACAGAGACACTTAAAGATAACTAGTGTTAATAGTTGACCCTACCATTTGCTCATTGTTCTCCAATCGTCTGGCTATCCTTAGCACATTCCAGTCTCCCAGTGGTGAAGAAGCAGCTAGCTTTGCTCCTGAAATGTATATTGTGCTTGATAACTAAATGTCCCACAGCAACTTCAGCTGGAAACCCAAGTCCTGAAGTTTCAGGCAGAACCTGGTACACAGCCAGGCTTATTCTGCAATCTTTTCTGGACTGATTTCCAGATAAGGTATATATTCTGGTTTGTGCTGTTGGAGTCATAAAAATGATCACCAGGTAAAGAGGAAATTATTTTGATAATTTGGCTTCTAAGTAAAGCTTAGTTTGTCATTTTGTAAATTGGCAATAACGATGCTCATGTGAGACCTTTGGATGAATATTTCTCTAGGCATATATAAGGTATTATTAAGAGTGATTGCACTTTTATTGATAGCATGATACTTCATCTGTCAAAAATGGATTAATGCCACTGAAGCATATCCAATACTATTCTAATATACATACCAGATACATACATGCCCCTTTTCCTTCTTGGGTTTTTTTTATGTCATTGCTTGGTTGCTATTCTTCGGGCTTTTGCTGAGATGAAACTGAGCGTATTAAACACTTCAGAAAATGAACTACCACACCCAGTTCTTCTACCATGGCACTATTCCTTAGCCATTTCTGAGAACCATGATCCATCTTTGGAAAGTAAATACATAATGAAATTAATTTTTTTTTTTCTGATACGGTAGAGTGACATACATAATCAGTCATCTAAATATGGACTAGATGGGACATACCCTAGAACAACAATAAATAAGAAACAATTGATATGTTTGTTGATTTTTTAAAACTTTTTATGGACTGTATGGTGGCATTTTGTGCACTGAGGTCAATTTCAATATATTCCTCTGTTCACTGGGGACTTGTGTTACTGTTAGAAAATTTAACTATAGCACTTGACTAATTTAAATAAGACCAAAATATATTAATATATTAAAATAATTAAATAAAATTAAAATATTAATAATCCATTCATAAATAATCTGAAGATTGTCTTCTGTAAAACCTGAAGGAAACAAATGTGGTCATAAAATGTACATTATAGTCCCCTACACAAGAGTACTATCTTTGTTATATTAGTATCAGAAAACATACAAAGCTGAAACATCTATAAAAGCTGGTCTTGAAATGTTTGTGATTGTCAGGATATATTTTTTCTTATTGAACTTGAACTTTCTCTGTTTGAAGCTAGTTCCCAGGAGATTTTTTTTCGTGAATTATCAATTAAAAGTAAAGAAAAAAATTCTGATTTTCATAATTATTTTATCTATATACACATGAAATGGAGAAAAAAATTTAAAAGAGCCTTTTAAATTTAAAGAGCTCTGTTCTCAGTGAGACACAGTTGACACTGGAAGAGGTGAAGAGAAGAGCACTGGAGTCATTTCTGCTCAAACTATACTGACAAGTAGGCTAGGTACTCCCAGAGCAGAAAAGCACTGAAGGGGGTGATGTAGAAATGCTTCCTCTCTACTGAAGTGTTCCCACAACTAAGGTAATTCACAGAGGTCAATTATAATAGCATTCAACTCCTTCTAATAAATAGACTAGCATTAATGGACTGATGTGCAGCTCAGGATGTATCCTTCATGTAAAACTGAAAATTTTCCACAATCAACTGCCCTGGGCTCTCTGTGGAGACTCTAGGCTAAGTAGTGGATGAACGTGGATTTCAATATCACAATTTGGGATGTGAAAGTCTACATTCTAACTAAATCCCACTTTAGTCACCTATGTCCTTTTATGGCCCTGCATATATTGGACAGCTAGAAATTAGATACCTTGCATTTTCTAACTACTGTAAAATGATTCAGGTACTGGGTATGCACTGCTTACTATGAGATATTTGTCAGATTACCAGAGTCCAACCATTTCATAACTATTCTTGGGGGGGGGGAAGGCAGATGGAATTTTTCAGTTTAATGTATAAAAGTATGTTTTTCACCCTCTATTGATTCCATCTTATTTTATATGAATAGCCATGCTTTCTAACTAAAACAAGTGACAACTCTTACAGTGTTCTCATATCTGCCAATACACCTTAGACCTAGATGATTTGAAATTAAAAAAGTATTCATAACATTAACCTTTGCCTATGATCTTTTTTGTTACTGTAGGCAAAAAAATCTTTTGACAAAAAGTGTTTAGTACAGAAAGGACATCATTGCACATCTTCTTTTGCTAATAAATGACTAATCATTCATTCATTCATTCACTTCATATTAATTGTTAAAAGATTAATCATGATGAACTAACGTATTATTAATATCCACATTATATGTGTATCCATGGAAATTCCATTGCAATATGGCGATTAACTAATGTACCATTATTTTAAAGTTAATTATTGTAACATTAGAAGTAAGTATGGAGAAAGAATTCAGGGAATTTTTCCTATTATTTTCCTTTTAAAATAATTTTATATTTTTTCATATTAGACATGTGAATCCAGGGAGACAATAAGTGAGGAACTGGAGTTATTTCATTTTATTTCCCTAGTTTCTTTCATTTTCTGCTTCTATTAATGGCATTTTTAAATGGCAAATATCACAGTCCAATCATTCCACTGAGAAGTAACATCTGTCTACTATGAAAATTAATAGTTCTCAACTTCTCCAAGGTTGTAATGAAGAACATAAGAAAATTCAAAATTCTATTATTATATTGCAAAATTATATTATTATATTAAACAATAAAAAGACCAACAGTTTCTGAGATTCATATATATAGTAAATAGATCTATCTAGTAAACAGTCATCTTTATTATTCTTTTTTGTCTTAGCCTTAGTTAAGAAATCAGATCTTCAGTATTCATGATGTGTGCATTTTCTGTTTTTACTTTAAGTTTCCAAGATATATGCTTATTCAATAGACAGTTCATGTCTGTGTGTATACATACATGCACATACATACACACCTACAGGTTCTTCAGGTATGGGGAACAGCACCATTTAATTTGAAACTTTGACAATAATTCCAGTTAGAATTTCAGTTATGGGCAACTGTGTTAGGTTTTAAATGATTGGATTTTTTGAGTAAATTTTCACTTACAACAATGCAACTATAAAAAAATGTTAGAAATAAAATTGTGTTGTTGGTGATAAGAAAAATCTAAGAAATCATTATGCTTATTTAAATCACAGTATATTTAAATAATAATTTTATTTTTTAATATATTAAGTTTCTGATATTTGAGCTTTGTGTCTGCAGATCATGAGCACATTACTGTGTGAGCACCACCTTAGTCTCTGGCAGTTTTTGGCTTTGTACAGAGCTGTATAACACTTCTTGGTGTTTGTTTACAACTACTAGTATCCTTCCACAGCACAGGAATCCTTGAATTTTAGGCTTTAGAACCTTAATTTTGAAACACTTCTTTAAATAAATCCAGTTGATCTCGATTTATTTAAGTATTTAAATAAATATTTAAATAAATCCAGCTGATCCAGTCTGACTCAGTCCTCCCTTTTAAAATTTCATTTAATTTTTTTCAAAAGAGTTTGAAGAGCAAGATTTTGTAAAAAGATGCCTCTTAAAAAAAATAAGATAAGCAGTAGTTCAAACTGCTTGTTAATAAGACTGTTTCTATCCTATTCCAGAAGATTGGTAGACCACAATTTGAGATCAATGGGATTTAAACTTTGTTTAGATACTTTCCTAAATCATTTTCATTCATCTGCACAGAAAAATGAAAAAAGAATCTTAACTTTGAAATCAAAATAAATTGTCATACCAATACTTCAGTGAAATTTCCATAGTTTTTTTACATGTTTTTGAAATCATTTGTGTTTAAGACTGTAGGACCTCTTGAACCCCTTCTCTTGATTTCAGGAAGCTCATGTTTTTTGGACTGTGACTCTTAGAAAGAAGAAAAGAAACATCCTTGGAACACCCAATACTGATGCTTAAAGTGTTCACAAAGGTGTTAAAAATGTAAATGGATTATGAAAGATCACGCTGGAAATATTTCCATACTCAAATATCAAACATGGTATAGAAAACTTCTTAAGGAAATCTATATCAAAGATTACATTGACCAACTTTTGGAGAGAAAAAATTTGCTCCCCATCTGACAGTTGTGATGATACTGATCAGTAACCAAGACAGCAGACTGTTGGCTGATGCTGAAGTTAAATGCGTATGACAGAAATAGCAGCAGTGATGGATGGCTTTGGATGTGCTGAACTGACAAAATGCTACAATGCTTAGTATGCTTGGTTGTCAGTAAAAACAAGCAACATAGGGACATGATATTTGAAGTCTTTACATGACATAATATGAAATGATGGTCAGCACTGAACCTTGACTACTTGACATTAACAATGTTAATTTATATGTAAGAATCTGCCTACCACAGTTGTGATACAGGTCATTTGTTGAAATATCAACATGGAGTACAAACTAACATATGGAAGTTGAAGCTGATGCCGCTACAAAGACATATGAAACTCAAACTTTTGCACTGGTGACTATGTACAGTGGGGCTTATTTGTGTCATCCTTCTCTAGATCTCCTTTTAAAACTAGATATTTGTGAGGAAACCATCTCACACATATTCTGGGGGTGCTCAAATCCATGTTGTAATTCCTCTTTTCTGTCTTCACTTAGAGGAAATAAAAAGAGGAAATATATTAAAACAAACAGATAAGCCAATGGCTCATAAAATATCATGATGTGTAGTTTCTTTTCTACACCAAGTCATTATTTCTGTCCATCCATCCTTAGCGTTTCCATTGCATCAGCATCCCATAGTTGCCCATCAAACTTTTTTTTCCCATTCTTGTCTTATTGTATGTTTGTACTCCTTCAGTTAAAACAATCTCCTTCAAACAAAATCCATCAAGTCAGTTTAGGAATTAACAAGATTATTGCCTCCATTTGTGGATCATAAGCCTTTTCCTTATTTTGTCCGTCTATTACTAAGGTTGAAAGCCCTTTGTAGAAGATCCATTTGCTATCTTGTACAATGTCTAACACATATGTTTCCCATTTTTACCTAATCCTCTGGTAACATCATAGAAAATAATAGCAAAATGGATATGTTAAGCTATCAGGGAAAATGGTTTCATCTGTGCTGTATGGTTGGGTGAATTCAAGGCCAAGCCTACATTACTTCCTTCTTTCTAGGCATGACCTCAGTTCCAGCTCTGAGCTGACCCAGCTGTATTTCCTGGAGAAAAATTCAGGTTTGCACTGGCTTTAGGATGCTTGCAATTACCTGGCACAAAGGGAGGCACCCTGTCCAATTTCCAGCAATTCCCTCTTCTGAGGCAGTGGTTGAGAGGGTGATCTGGCATTCTTCCTATTATTTGTCATTCTAATATCCTACCTCTGTTCTGTAGAATGTGATTCACCCACATGGCTTTAGCTGTATAAGAGTTAAAAGTCAAGAACTGCACCCTCTGTAGTAAACAGAGACAGATACGTCCATGATTCAATCCTTCTCACTTAGTCATCTACTTTAGGATGCAACACATTGCTTCTGGAGATACCTGGCTCATTCTTTAAAACCAGAAACCTCTTTGATTGAAAATCACTGTAAATAATTTTACTCTACTTTTATTTTCTACCCAGCAGCCAATTTTTTCTTTCTCTTTCCTACATAGGTACCAATGTGCATTAAATTAGACAGATTTTTATTTTTTCATCATTTCTCTGAATATTTTTATTATGCTTAAATTTCAGTGGTTAATCTGATACATAATCATATGTGTGGGAGAGAAAAGTATTTGTACTTTTCAGTAAATGTTGACTTTGCTGAAATCTTTATTGCCTGGAGGAATAATCATGTTTTTGGTAAATATCTGTGACATTTGATCTTATACTTACCTAGCAGTGTTTTAAAAATTGGGTGGAGACAGAGTATACTTTTAAAATAAACTTATCTGACTTTTATGACTGACCAACTTTCTCCTTCCCAAACTTCATGGTGGGAAGTGTCATCCTTCTCAGCCACCCTAATACTGATTAAAACTAACAAGAAGAAGTTCTGACCTATGGATTGCAAAAAGAAAATAAATGAAGAGAAATACTATTTGTTAGGTGTTAGAACTGGTAGTATTGATACTAGAAGTGAGGAAGTTAATTTTTAAGTTTAAAACCCAGCTTTTGAAAGAAAAATAAAGACAAAAGTTCAGACACCAAAACGATAGGAACTACAGATCATTCCATCAGGCACTGGATAGATAAAGGAGGTGAAAGAAGAGAAAGGGAGAACAGTAATAGGAAAACTAATAGAAAAGCAGATCCAATGTGCCTGCATTGATTTTTGTGATTACTGTTTATTAAAATGCAGTGGATACAGATTATCTTTCTTTCAAATGCTCTGTATTTATTATTGCTTCATTTGCCTTGAAATGATAACTGCAGGCACTTAAATAAATGGATTTCAGCATTGTCTAGTTTCATTCTACCATCCTTGTCTCTGATAAGTACCCCTGTAGAAATGTTATTTTGAAACTTCTTTAAGCAATGTTTCTCTGTTAATCACAAGATCTTGCTTTGTATGTCTTCAGCCTATATTTTCTCTTATTCTAATGGTAGGAGAATATTTTCTGGTATAAAAAAATGCTGCACATTTGGAAACAAGTTTTACTGTGATTTTATTGTTTAATTTACATTTTTGAGTTAGACACTCTAAGATATGTCAGAATCACAGGCTCTGCCACAGACTTCCTATATGACCTTTTGCACAAGTACATCTAGGTTATGGTTATCTAAGTAAATTAAAGGTGGCCAGGCATGTTCCTGGGCAGTGAGGCCCTCTGGCATGGAACACCCATATCTATGCTAATAAGATTTTTTTTTCTCCCAGGCAGGGTAGATGTTTGCAAACTGTCCATTGGTAATGGTCCCTGGACTTACCTAACCCCCAAACTGAAATCACAAATTGTTTGTAGGGTGCTAGTGGGTTTAGCCAAAATCTTGTCAGAAACTGCTCTAACAGACATAAGAACATTTCTAGGCACTGCTTAATTTACCATGAAGCACCTTTAAACTCCATACACAAAATTTCTAAAACTATCATGATACAAATGGGTATACATTACACTTCAAAGAAATTTTACAAAATGAAAGTTAGGTATGTAGATGCCTATGAAAATCTCACTAACTGCCTCGTTGCGTTATGTAATTGCATTTTTAGATGGTTACGTGCATTTTAAAATGTCTGCCTGTGAAATAGAATTTATAGTTCCTCACTTGTTTGTCTTGCAGCCTCAGAGAATGACTACACTGCAGTCTGTGGCTATGGGCTAGAAATCCACGTATTTGTGGAGGTTCCTGGTCAGGTTTTACAGTCAGTGTTGAAATCTGTACGATATCAATATACTAATTATATAACAGCTAGTCAATTAAAAGCTTGCTTAAGTATGTCTATGAGTGGCCTTAATGATACAGATGCCATATGTATAGAATCTAGACTGTATCTCTACAGTAAGGAAAGTAGGTGCTACTTCTTTACTCACACAAACTACAAATCTACAGTCCAGCACCTGTGGTGTCAGAATTATTCTCTCCCATATGGAGAACTGTTTTTTGTTTCAAGTGGTTATAGAATACTGAATGCTGCTGTTGACAAGCTAGTTTCAATTGTCCAATTGCAGGTGTAAATCTGCCTAGAAAACCCTACAGTGACAGTCTGGAAATTCCCCACTTTCTAATCACAATTTCAATATTATTATCTTTTGCCAACAAGAGCTAAAAGAGCTATTTTGTTTTAGCAGTAATCACCTGATTCCTGAGTTGTAACGATCTGTATTTTTGCTGTGTATGAAGATTTGTTATTTCTAATAAATTGTGTTTATTTATAATTTACTTAAAACACTCCTTCACTCTCATTTTAGTTTCAAATGTGTTTTCTCCTTACATGTTCCCACACCTAATGACTTCAAAATCTTAATTCAGGAATGTAGTTAGACTACGTCTCTGAAGGTTTGAAAAGCAATGAGGAATGCCTAAATGGATGTATCAACTACCAAATTTTGATATATGATTTAAGATACAGAGACAGATCTCCATAGTGAACACAAAAGCCGTTTGCATTAATTTCAGAGTGAAGTATCATGCTTACAAACTTTTCATGGCAGCAGTGTTGCATTTTGTTGAAGTGGTAATTTCATAATTCTCAGAGATGGTACACTCATTACTCTATAACAGCATAAAGATGCTGTGCAGTGCCTTTGTTAGACAAGAATAGTTATATGATATAGTTTGCCCTCTTTTCTTTCAAATTAGAAGGAAAGAAAACATAAATACAGAGAATCTAGAATGAAAGCAGGAATGCAGTAATGGTGTAGATCTTCTTCTGAGTGCTCTTTCTGCTTACTAGTACATGCCATCTCCTATTCTGTGCATGTTGCCTAAAGCAATGCCAGCCTTACTGTTTTCCAGCTCTTGCTCTGCTTCCTGCATAAAATAAGTCATATGGGCTTGGGCCTTTTTCCTACTTTTTTTTTTCAGAAGTTCAGTGCATTTTTTATCAACAATGTTCAAAACTCAAGCTCTTAGTTAACAGGATAGTCTGGTTAGATCAATATTGCTAAATAAAAGACAAGGGACCAACACCTATTCCTGCAGGCAGAGTGAAGAATCCTGCAACTATAGTATTTAGCATGAGCAAACATGTTACATCCACACCATGGAGCACTCCATTCTGGAGTTCCTCTGGGCCTGGTGTGGTGTTTCTATCGGTCTGTCACTAATCCATGCATTTTGTATGTCTTGACAACGTAAACTGTTTTAAACAGTGCAAGGGCTTTGCTTCAGCTCAGCAAAGAGGCTGGCATTCCCATAGCAGGAAACTGAAGAAACTGTGTTGCATGCCATGGTATGCGGAATGAGGGGATTTGAAGGTTGCTGAGGGTGCAAAGTTTCCCAGGATAAACAGCTGTGGCTGGAGAGAGCCACATATGAAATAGACTTATCCTGGACTTTCTTTTGAGAAACATCCGTGAGGTCATCCACTGATCTCAGCTTGGGTATTATTTTGAGGAGAGTTAGTTGGAGCAGTCAAGAATAGAGCCAGAGAGTGGGCCAACAGCAAAATAATGAAGACACAGAGCAGAGACTTCCATTATTCAAGTTTTTGTCCTAGAGCTATTTTATTTAGGAAGGTGGCCATACGTCTTAGACTGCAAGTTTAGGGTCAGGCATGAGATCAAGGCAGTATTTTTTGACCAAATCGCTTCAGTGAATGTTCACATTTGAACTCTGAAACCTGACTGAAGAAAAAGATGAGGCTTATTCAATTGTGAGCATGCAACCAGATCTGCTTCTGTTCTGTGAATAAGGTTGGTGATATTGATCACTCAGAGTCCTCCACTCTCTTCTATCAGCTCTTGAAGCAATGTTACATCATTAACATTGGATAGGTCCTTCCCAGAAGTTCTGACATCATGTAAAACATTAGCTGTTGGGATGTGTAGGATGCCTGTTGTTAGACTCAGAGCAATAGTAATCTTGCAACATCTGAATTACAGGATGCTTGGATGAGCAATGCAGACATGGGAAGTCTAGGTCTCAGGGTATGTCATGCCTTTAATATGTCGAGAAGGACAACTCCCTCTCAAATGTGGCTGAGAAAAGTAGAGAGGGGTAATGCATAGAGTTCATGAAGTCTGATATGTACTTGTCATGTGTACTGGCTGTATTGGGCCTACATTCCCCTATATAACTACCAGGAAACTAAGACTAGTGAAATATGCCACAGGAAAGTATTTCTTTGAATTAACAAAGTTTTATGGAAGTTCTGTTTTCCTTTGTTTTTGGGGGGGATTTTTTTTTTTGTTTGTTCCAAGAGTACTATTAAGCCCAAGTACTTCTGTAAAGGGGAAATAAAAGGATCAAGGAAACAAAGGAAACAGTCATTGACTGAAAAAGCTCATTGTATTTAATATAGCTTTTTCATTAGTTCTTTTTTATTATTCTAGGAAATTTTGCCCTTTAAAATTACTTCTTTGTTTGCACTTCCTTTCAGAAATGTTTTAGTTACATTGCATGTCCTTTTTAAACAACAAAAATCTTTTCTACCACTCCCAATTGCTTGGGTCTTCTCTTTTTAACACTGAGTTATTTGTCTTTTGTTAGGCACAAAATCTACTTTTGTGAGAAGCACTTTAAAATAAACAAAGCCTAAGACATACACCTGACAAGCTTTTCATGGTGTACTTTGTAAGCAGATCCAATAGTATGCAAAAACCCAAACGTCGTTTTGAAGATCTCAAAGGTCACTTAAATGAATACAGAATTAAGGTATTTTTATGAGTTTGATTACATCTCTCTTCTGCATGTTTTTGAGGACTGAAGAAGGGGGTTATAAAATATTGCTTCAAAGATAATTCCCTGGCAATTCTGGGAATGTCATCATAGCATTTACAACAAATGAGTAATGGAGAAGAAGAAAAATTACAGTGTAAGCAAATAGGAACATAAATTTAATTTAAAACTCATAGTTTATGAATTCTTCAACCACATAGTTTAATGTCCAAAAAGAAAGAAGTAATCCTTATCTATTCCTTATCAGTATTTTTCCTGTGTTTTTGTTCCTGTGGTGTAAGTTTCTTGGGGCAGGGAATGTTTGTGTATTGTCTAGCATTGTAATAATTTAGTCTGGATTTAGAGTATTTGGGTAATTCCTTAAAATGTAAATAATAAACATAGTCCTACTTTGATGTAGGTACAGACAGCACTTCTGCTTTGCAGTTTTTCCAAATTGGGTTGGCTACGTAGTTGCAATAATGTCACAAGATGAGAACAAGTGTGGGAATGGCAATGAGAAAGCTTTGAAAATTTGTATGGATAATAATAAGCACCTATAGTCTCCACTGAAGGACTCAAATATTTGATGCATGTCATGGCAATACAATCTGCATTACCTAATCCAGAGGCACCAAGGAGTTAACCAGAGTTTCATTTCCCACTCTGCTTCCCTCATGTGAATGACAGAAGAGTCTGATGATAGAAGAGAAAGCATGTTTTGGAATTAGTGTTCTGCTACCAACTATTATACAATGGGGTTTGCCCTAAAATAAAAATGTATTTTCTATGTATTTTCTGACTAATAATGACTTCTGAACTATAGCCTTGAAGGAGTGAGAAGACCTCAAGAGGATTTCTTTGTTTTTCCTTTAAGTCATTCTACTACTTACACATACAGGCATCAAAATCTGTCATTTTTCATTTTGAAAACAATGTTATGAATGGAAAATGTAGCTAAGTAGCTCAGTTTTCTCAGCATCAATTGCTCCTTCCCTCCTGTTTGTAATAAGGATTGCTTTTGATGATTATTATGATGGTGTTTTGTTATTGCCAAGACACATGCATGAACACTTTCATGCTTTCATGAACTCTTTTTTTTTGGGTCGTTGACAGCAGGATTACACTGATTAAATATATCTGTTCAAAGTAGGTCAGATGAATACTGCCCTAAATGTGGAGAAATTTTCACTGTAAGTACAAGGAATCCTAGGGTGACCGTTCACACTGAAAAAAAAATCACACAAATCTCAACTTTCCTGTCTTTTTGAAGAGGGGAAGAAACGCTGATGAATTTTTCCACCTTACTACAGCATAGTAATTTCTTATGAAAATGTTCTTCTCCATTAAAAACATAACCACAGGTCAACAGTGTGTTGCAATGTATGCTTTTAAAGTACTACTACACAGAAGTGTTCTGCAAACATTGTGTAGCCACACAGGAAGACAGCACATCATCATTAGTTGACTCTCACATCTCCCCTTATATTACTGACTGACAGGTTCTTCATATGAACAGAAGTCTTAGAGAATACATGAATTATCATGCACTTCTGCTTCATTCCTAAGACACCCAGAGCTCTTTCTTATATGTTATGAAGAAATTCAAAGGCATCTTGTCCCTAAAACTCAGAACAAAACCCAAAGTGAAACAAGACACAGTTTCTTTGTGATAAAACACAGTCTGAGTTGCAGTCTTGTGCTCCAAAAGAGACATTTTATCTTCTTACCTGCCCAGCACAAACTGATTACCTAGTACAGTGATTGGGACCTCATGTCAGAGGCAAAAGGAGTTCTGGGATCTGTCTCAAAGAATGCCTAAGTATTTTATATTAAAACTCTACTTTATTTATCTGGAAATGTCTTCACTCAACAAAGAATAAGACTGAAACTCCTAAGAAATTTCTCTAGGAGAAAAACTCCTAGAGAGGAGTTTTCAGTCTTATTCTTTGGAAATCAATGGAAAGTTTGAAGCCCAAACTTGAGTTAGGAGCTGAGGCAATGTGTTTTAAGCTTTTGCCTACATGCCAGAGGAACTTTGGAATAAACAAGAGTTCTCATTAGGTGGAGAGTTGTGGTCTTTGGCAGAATTTATCTACTGCAACACTTAGGTTGAACAAATATTCAAAAAAGCATGTAAGCTCTTATCTAACTTGCTGTAGAAATACGCAGTTGTAGCTAAGTCCTGAGAACTATGTGTTCTAAGCTTTGCTTTAGTGCTTAGGACAGGCAAACAGGTTTGAGTGGACTATAAAACTAAAATATTCTAGCTATTATAGAGGAGGATTACACTGACTGAAATTACAGCAGGATATTATAATTTAGTGGACCTAATCTTACAGAAATCTTTCATACACTAGTTGCTCCCTACATGTTGTGTTAACTCCTTTACTGGATGCAGGGAATTCATAGTTCTGTGAATTCCTAGAACTTTGTACAGACCAAAAATAATGAAAAGGACCGTTTTGTTTCTCCTGGCATAGTACTTAGGAGTTTGAGTTTTTTTGGTTGGGTTGGTTGGTTGGTTGGTTGGTGGGCGGGTTTTTTGCCTTTTGCCATCATTTTCAGAAATTTAATACTATTAATTGTAATATTAAATTGGGATATGTCTTCTAAAATGCATAATAATTTTATCTATTTATGCATTACATTAGACCTATACTAACACAAGTCTGTCTGGTTTTGGTTTGGTTTTATTTCTTAATTCCCCCTCTCTTGAAAGAATTTTCCATATTTTATTCTTTAATATTGCCCTTTTCACAGAATCACAGAATCATCTAGGTTGGAAAGGACCTGGAAGATCATCTAGTCCAACCATTAACATAGCACTGACAGATCCCAACTACACCATATCCCTCAGCGCTATGTCAACCCACCTCTTGAACACCTCCAGGGATGGGGACTCCACCACCTCCCTGGGCAGCCCATTCCAATGCCTAATAACCCGTTCTGTAAAGAAATACTTCCCAATATCTAGTCTAAACCTTCCCTCGTGCAACTTGAGGCCATTACCTCTTGTCCTATCGCTTGTTACTTGGTTAAAGAGGTGCATCCCCAGCTCTCTGCAACCTCCTTTCAGGTAGTTGTAGCGGGCGATGAGGTCTCCCCTCAGCCTCCTCTTCTCCAGACAAAACAACCCCCGTTCCCTCAGCCGCTCCTCGTACGACATGTGCTCCAGACCCTTCACCAGCTTCGTTGCCCTTCTCTGGACACTCTCGAGTAATTCAATGTCCTTTTTGTAGTGAGGGGCCCAAAACTGAACACAGGAATCGAGGTGCGGCCTCACCAGTGCCAAGTACAGGGGCAAGATCACTTCCCTGTCCCTGCTGGCCACACTATTTCTGATGCAAGCCTGGATGCCATTGGCCTTCTTGGCCACCTGGGCACACTGCTGGCTCATCTTCAGCCAGCTGTCAATCAACACCCCCAGGTCCCTCTCTGAC
Organism: Strix uralensis; assembly: GCF_047716275.1. NCBI lineage: Eukaryota > Metazoa > Chordata > Aves > Strigiformes > Strigidae > Strix > Strix uralensis. The sequence goes on from NC_133973.1 coordinate 93,143,556, forward strand.
TGGCAGCTCTCCAGCCACTCCTCCCCAAGCCTGTAGCGCTGCTGGGGGTTGTTGTGGCCCAAGTGCAGCACCCGGCATTTGGCCTTATTAAAACTCCTACAGTTGGCCTTAGCCCATCTCTCCAGCCTGTCCAGATCTCTCTGCAGAGCCTCCCTACCCTCAAGCAGATCAACACTCCCACCCAACTTGGTGTCATCTGCAAACTTACTGAGGGTGCACTCGATCCCCTTGTCTAGATCATCAATAAAGATATTAAACAGGAGTGGCCCCAAAACCGAGCCCTGGGGGACACCACTTGTGACCGGCCGCCAACCGGATTTAACTCCATTCACCACAACTCTTTGGGCCCAGCCATCCAGACAGTTTTTTACCCAGCAAAGCGTGTGATCATCCAAGCCTCGAGCAGCCAGTTTCACCAGGAGAATGCTGTGGGAAACGGTGTCAAAGGCCTTACTGAAGTCAAGGTAAACTACATCCACAGCCTTTCCCTCATCCAATAAGCAGGTCGCCCTGTCATAGAAGGAGATCAGGTTTGTCAAGCAGGACCTGCCTTTCATAAACCCATGCTGACTGGGCCTGATCATCTTGTTGTCCTGCATGTGCTGTATGATGGTATTCAGGATGAGCTGCTCCATCAGCTTCCCAGGCACTGACGTCAAGCTGACAGGCCTGTAATTTCCTGGATCATCCTTCCGACCCTTCTTATAGATGGGTGTCACATTGGCCAGTTTCCAATCTGTCAGGACCTCCCCTGTCAGCCAGGACTGCTGGTAAATGATGGAAAGCGGCTTGGTGAGCACCCCAGCCAGCTTCTTCAGCACCCTTGGGTGTATCCCGTCTTGTCCCATAGACTTGTGTATGTCTATGTGACGCAGTAGGTCACTGACTATCTCCTCCTGGATTGCGGGGGGGTTGTTCTCCCAGTCTCTGTCCTCTGGCTGAGGAGGCTGGATTCCCTCAATACAACTAGTCTTGTTATTAAAGACTGAGGCAAAGAAGGCATTAAGGACCTCAGCCTTCTCCTCATCACTTGTTACCATGTTTTCTCCTGCATCTAGCCGGGGATGAATACTCTCCCTGGTCTTTCTTTTGCTGCTCACATACTTATAGAAACATTTCTTGTTATCCTTGATTGCTGAAGCCAGGGTAATTTCCAGCTGGGCTTTAGACCTCCTGACTTCTGCCCTGCATAGCCTCACAGCCTCTTTGTAATCACTGTGAGTGGCTAGCCACTTCTTCCAAAGGCTGTAAACTTTCCTTTTCTCCTTGAGTTGCAGCCAAAGCTCCCTGTTTAGCCAGGGTGGTCTTCTCTGTCACCGGCTTCTCTTACAGCACCTGGGGACCGCCTGCTCCTGAGCCATTAACACTTCCTTCTTAAAGAGTGCCCAGCCTTCCTGGACCCCTATACCCTTCAGGATCATCTCCCAAGGGATCCTTTCAAGCAGGTGCCTAAACAAGACAAAGTCAGCCCTTTTGAAGTCCAGGATGTCAGTTCTGATTCCCCTCTCCTGGCCTCTCTAAGAATAGAGAACTCTATTATTTCATGATCGCTCTGCCCTAGTCGTCCTCCGACCGCCACATCATGCACCAGTCCTTCTCTGTTCACAAAGAGGAGACCCAGCAGGGCACCTTCTCTGGTTGGTTCTCTCACCAGTTGTGTCAGGAAGTTGTCTCCCACACATTCCAGGAATCTCCGAGACTGGTCCCGCTCTGCTGTGTTGTATTTCCAGCAGATGTCTGGGAAGTTGAAGTCTCCCACAAGAACAAGGGCAAGCGATAGTGAGATTTCTCCTAAATGCCTATAGAATATTTCATCCACCTCTCTGTCCTGGGTGGGTGGCCTATAGTAGACTCCTACTACAACATCTGTCCTGTTGGCCTTCCCCCTAATTCTAACGCAAAGACACTCTACCCTGTCTTCACTACACTTGTACTCAAAGCAACCATAACAGTCCCTAACACACAGCGCCACCCCACCACCTCTCCTTCCTTGCCTGTCCCTCCTAAAGAGCTTGTAGCCATCAATTGGCGCACTCCAGTCATGGGAGACATCCCACCATGTTTCTGTAATAGCCACGACATCATAATTTTCCTGTTTCACCATGGCTTCAAGCTCCTCCTGTTTGTTATCCATGCTGTGTGCATTGGTATACATGCACTTCAGATGGGCTGATGTTTTGCCCCCTTCCCCCTTCAGATCTAGTTCAAAAACTGACCAATCATGTGCTGGCTTCTGGCAGTAATTATGTTGCAAATGGATCTTTTCCCAACTTCATCTGAGGTATGACTGACTAGGATTTTTCATTCACTTAACTTTTTAAACATCAAGAACACTGGTAAATAAAATACTGATAACATTTCATTTAGCACTTTGAGCAGATTTTAACAACCTTGTGGCCAGTGAATCAATGGAGTTCTGTCTAGTGGTAAGATAGTAGGAAACTCTGAGAGAAAATAGACTAGGTTAACAAATACTCCATAAAACATAGAAACAAATTGAACAGGAAATTTTAAAACCCAAAGAGAAAAACTGCAACTGTGTCAATGTAAAAAGATCCCATTTGTCATTTTTGTATTTTCACATGGCAGACTTTAGGTTAAAAAAATTTTGCTGTATTCTAACCCTGGAAATTAATCAAGTAAGTTTTTCCATTAGATTTTGTATAATTGAGTTTTTGTTTATTGTATATTATAATTTATAAAACAGGTGCTCTAAACCATGCTTTTGATATCTTTGAATTGGAAAATTCTATGGAAGACGAAATATTTTATCTACCTGTCACTGGTTTTATGTAAATATCTGCACTCTTTATATATGTACACAGTGTGGTCACAAGATCCGTTGTAACTGCAAGATTGGGCTGGATTATGAGGTTGTCTGGCAAGTCCCTACTGATCATGATATACAGTGGAGTCAATTATCCCATAGATAGAATATGCAAACTACACTGAGGTCCAAGAAGAGAGATAAAGAAGGATAAACTGAAGTGGTCTTGGCGGTCAATCTTCTGGTATCATGGGAAGGGAAAAACAGAGATACAGGAAGATGGGTAACTAGTGAGGAATTGAAGGAGTTTTTTTAAAATCTCAGACTCCATCAAAGCTACAGAAAAGACAATGTATTTCAGATGTCACACAGCTCCTCAAGGTGAGGAGAGTGAACTTGTCTTCTATTTGGGTGACAGAAAAAGCATCAAATTAATAACAGAATGGAGAGGCATCAATGAGGCAAATGTAGTTCAAAACAACATGTCATGAACAAAAGCATGAAGAAAAGATATTTTTTCAGTTGCTTACATGTTGACTAGAGGTAAGAAGAACTGGTAATTCTCATTGAAAAGAAGAAATTTTACACAGCTGAAACAAGTGAAATTTGGCAGAATAATTCCTATCACTGGAACACTAAAATCAACTGTTAAAACCTGCTTGGGGGGGGACAGCATAGATAAAAGAGGAAGATGTTATGAAGGAGTTTTTTGGCATCCCAGAATCAAAAAATATTGAACACAAGAGGAGTGGTTCTGTATTCTGAAATCTGTGACTGAGAAGCATGGAAGTATCTGTATTCTGGGCTTCTCTGTAATGTATGTGGTGGTGAGGGGAGAAGAAGGTTCGTTGTGGAGAATTTCAATCTGGGAGACTTGTATAAAAGAAATTCTAACACTGAAACATTTGCCCAGAAAGATTGTGGAGTCTCCATCCCCACAGATATTTAAAACCCAAGTGGGCATGGTCCTGGGAAACCTGCCCTTGGTGATGCTGCTTTGAGCAGGTTGATTGGACAAGATGATCTCCACAGATGCCTTCTGACCTCAATTACCATGTGATTACATGAAAAATCAATGAAATCCAGCAGTTCAAAGTTACTACTACTAATAACTCTGAGTATGGTAGAAGTGGATATGACAGAAGGATATGGATACACTATGCTGTTACAGGATAACTGTGAGACACCAATATGATACAACTTCAAAATTGGGAAACAATACATTAAAGTGTACCAATGGCTGCATTTTCGGTAGATATGGGAAAGTATTAATATAATTTATATGTATACCTCAGTTTCAGCTCTATTTAAAAAGGATGAATTAATGCTACAGAGAAAAGCTCTTAAAACAAGATTATCTTTCCTCAGAATGGCTGTTTTCTATTAAAACCCTAAAGAGAATAAACTCCACCATGGGCAAAACCTAAGCTAAGGAAAACAGGCATAATTTCAGGTTGGAAATACAAAGCAGACTTGTAACTAGCAGAAAGAACTCCTGAACAACTTTCAAGAGAGTGACAGGAAAAAAATCCAGCTGTTTTAAAATGATGCTGTATGAGTTGATGGATTATGGATGATATTTGTTGGCAATAGCACGGGGATGGACTCCAAGACCTCTCAGGAGGTAAATATATAGAGAATTTCTAAATGACTGTAACACAAAATACATTACATCCAGGAAAAGATAATTTTACTTTGGATATGAGAATGATGGATATGAGAATGATGGGTAAAAACTGACTGGAATGGTTTAGGAACTTCTTATTTTGACTTAAACTTGTTTATTACTTCTTATTGTGGGTGAGCTTTTTGACGTACATGCAGGTAAGTAAGAAAAAGACCAATCAGTAATATGTATGCTAAGTTTTTGAAAGAACTATTTTCACAAAGTTGAGAATGAGCATAGCTGATTCGGAAGACACATGTAGGCAGAAAAAAATATAATTAAAACTAAGAATTATTTAATAAATTTTTAATAATTTAAGAATATAATTTATTAGAAGATTAAAATATTTTGCTTCTGTAGCAAAGGCAGAATAACTGGTTAATTTTGGACAGAAGGAGGAAAAAAGAAGGTAATAGACTATAAATAATACAAAATGGCAGTTGTGAAATGCAAAAATTTATCTAGGGAAACTAAGAAGAGAACATTATTATAACAAAAATATTGGTTTATTACTACATGTAGGCCATAAAATTGCTGAAAATCATGACAAAAATCCTACAAAACCTGTACTTCCAGTTTCACACCTTTGCGGATGACATGCTAGAAGAGAAAAAACACAGGTTTAGGTAAAAAGAATTTCTTAATCACAGTGACTTTATTGTCAAAAGAGTTCAGGAGTTACAAGTCTTTGAGAAAGATATTCTTTGAAGAGCTGCTGTTCATCACTCTGACTTTATGCTGTCTGAGAATTTTGTTGACATTCCAGACCGGGATGAGTCCCTCTGACTCTTGCTTATCCTGCTTCCATGTAACAACAGGCTGAGGTGATCTCAGCCCTCATCTAAGAAACCCTGGCCTCCCTGATGCCATCGAGTTAAATATTTTTCTTACTGAAATCATTCTGATTTACAAAGAATGTACACAGAGGTTCCATTACTCCAAACAGAGTACAATTAAACAACAGGAGAATATTTCCTTTCTCACAGTTCTATGCCAGCTTTCCAGACAGCACATCACTCAAAAAGCTCTCCTTATTTCATTTCTGTCACTGTTTTCCCCTGTTTTCATTCCTCTTGGTACTATTTTTTGGCTTGTTTTCTGACTCCTTCTCTCTTATAGATGCAGAGCTATATGCAAATGAGTTACATTCCACTGAATTTGTATTCAGTGTAATCATGGGGTGAAAACTTCTACTGTTTTGTTAATTATAAGGAGGATGATGTTTAATTGCTTCCCTATGTTTTCCCGTATGGAAATATTTAGCATCTTCTTTGACCTCAAGGAGCTCTGTGGTTGCCCATGTGTCAAAAATGCTTGGTTGAAGTATCCTAAATTCACATACATCGCAAGGTTAATAAGCAGACACTCAATACATTAAGAACTGGTTAACACTCCACTCTCAAATGTGGGTTTTCATCATTAAGAGACCTTTATCAAATAATGGTTTCAAATATAGGTGGTAAGAACTAGGAATTAGAACATGTTATTCAACATTTCCATATGCCTTAATAAATAGCAAAACACTGTTGATACATTACGTTGCTGACATACAGATTGGCAGAGTGGTACATAATTATGAAGACCAGGAAGTTATAAAGAAAAATTTGGATTGCTTGGCAAGCTGAACCCATTCAAGTTAAATGCAAAATTATGCATCTAGGTCACATCTAAACAGTAGAAAACTATATTCTGGAAATCAGTAGCTCAGGAAACAATGAGAGGTGTCATAACATCATCGTTCCCTGCATGATAACATGGCAAAGATAACTGTTTCAAATCTTTGAGGTACAAACAGCTAAGGTGATGTTTAGGTCCAGAAAGACTAGTCTTCTGCTAGAACACTGTGTTCAGATTTGGTGTCACTTTGAGAACACGTTTACCAGTAGGAATGATTAACCAAAAGAACAAAATGGCAAGAGAACTGGTGGATTTTCCATTTCTTAGCAGCTACAAAATGAAGACAGAATGACTTTCTTGAAATATGATTTTTTAAAAACATCAGGTTTCTATAAGCAACTAAGTAGTAGAATTAGTGAAATGGTTAATGCTAATGTTATCAATTTAAGGTCTTAAACTTTATTGTTTGATGACTCATTTTTTATTGACTGAGCCACTCAGGATTACATTTTTAACCCCTGTAAAGAAATCCCATTGATTTTGGAAGAATTTGGGTTCAGTCTGCTGCACGGAAACAGATGAATGAAAGACTCAGAAATAGGTTGGTGGCTGTGTCGTGGACATAGAGTCCTGCTCTCATTTTTGTAACTGCTGTGATCTACTTAGGTAGTAATATCCCAGTCACTGAGGATGGGCACTTTATCCAGTTTAGTTACAGCTCCTGAAGGGCTCAGGTGGGAGTTTGGCTGAGTATTCTGTATAGAAGTGGAAAAGGATTATAAAAAATGAAATATGGACCTGAGTAGAGAAAAAATTGAATTTTTCCTTGATTAGGAGCTGAAGATGTCCTTGACAGCATTGTAAATCACTACTGCCTCACTAGCCAATCCTGCACCCGTGCAAGGGAATAGTAATGATGATATTTTCTTACTCCTCCAGTAAGTGACTGACTACCCAACAGGAATGTCAATAGCCTGAAATACATAATTTCTGGACTGTGATAATTTCTCTCTCTTCTGAATGCATCAATTTGCTTTAAATTCTCCATGTTTTTCTTATTTAAAGAAAAAACTCAAACAAATAAATGACCTGCCTCTCCATTAAGGGGTCTCTTATTGATATCCTACCCTACTCTTCCTGGATCTGCCCTCTTGCTCTACAAGCCATCAGCTATGATGATACGTCTCTCCTTTTTGTAAGAATGGGAATCATATTGTTTCCCTTAGCAGTTCTGCTCTCAGTCTGCTCTATCACCTGTCGTGGAGCAGAAGCCTTCAAAAAATGATATCTGTAAAACAAAAGTAAAAAGTGCAGACATAATCAGGAAGCAAAAGGAAGTTTGATCACCAGCCTAGAAAGCAGGCCCCCAGATCTACAGATGGAAATCTTGGTGACAAGCCCCACTTCCTAAAGCTTTTACTGATTTTATCCCCCCTGCAAGGGACCAGTTATGCTTCTCTTTCCAGATGACTGTACCCACCACTGGCTTATGGATCATCCTGCTCCTTGCTTGCTCTTTTGTGACATCAAAGCTCTTGTACTTTTGCCTTCAGTGAGCCTCTATGGGGAGGCTGAAGGAGTCTTCTCCAAGATAAATTAAAGCCTGGTGAGCAAGACATTGTTCTTGGGAGTGAGGGGAAAGTGTTTAACCTTCTTTCATGGTGAGGGCACAGGATCCCAGATATCTCCCTGTCTTATAAGTACTTCAGGTTATTAGGCAAACAGTGGCCAGCAAGGTCAGTTTCATCTGTATTGATTTATAAGAATATAATTGTCCTGTTGTTTACTAGGCCTCCTTTGATCACACTTATGGATTGGGTATTTGGGGCCAGTTTTTGGTTTTAAGTAACAGAGTTTGAGCTAGGGCTTACAAATCAAATAGAATGAACTCCATTTAACTTTATATATGTATAAAGCGTATATCTATACCTGAGCGAGATGTCTAGGCTCCCTTTATAGTCAATGAGGGAAACAAATATTTTTTAGGAAGAAATTAATCTTACCTATTTGAGATGTTTATATTAGGATGAGATAAATGAATCCCTGAACAGGCTCTTGTATTCAGGTACTTATATTCCTTGTCCACAAAGACAGTGAAGGATGACTAGCTCAGGTGTAAACGTCCATACTGACAGTGGTGCTACCTTCACTCCGAGGATTCTTAGCACTAGTGTCCTCCCTGGAACATACAGACAAGACACCTGCAGCTTAGATGTGGCTAAATCCCATGCCAGTCTTTGTACCAACACCTCCCACTGGATAACCTAGGTGCCCTGCTCTGTAACTTACCCATTCATCAGTCAAAGGGCATGGGTCTGCGTGGAACTAAAGTTGCCTAAAAAGTCCCTTGTGAATGCTGGGTTCTGACATATGGGTTTTCTAGAAAGTTTTCTTCGATGTAAGTGTATATATCCTACTTCAGTGAGATGTTTAATCCTGAAGAACTGCTCTGTGTCTTGCCCAAAAATATTGTAGTGTTTTTCCTACTCTGAATGCTACAATAGTTTTAGAAGGCTGTATGATAATTTACTGATGCATCAGAACTGTGTCGGCATTAAATATTATTGGGTAAAAGAAAAAATGTGGCACAACTATTTAATTTTGACATAATATCAAATAAAACGTTATGCTTTCATACTTTTATAGCTACAAAGTATTGCCTACTTTTTTAAAGAAATTAAACACATGAAGCAGATGTCCTGTGGGAACAATCTGTTATGGTCTGGCAGCAGATTCTCTTTCACTAGCTTGAGATATTGTAACTGAAACATGTACATAAAGTTTAACTATATATGTAATTATGGTAAATAGTGCTTTGTCATATTTTTAGTTATTAAATATTCCCTCAAGATTTAACTGTTCATTCTCTTTGTGCTTCTCATTGTCCTACCATTATTGTACCACTGTCTTTTATATTACATACTATGGATTACCTAATTTTAGCAGTATTTTCTGGTCTTATTGCCATAGAATCTTCATTTAAAATGTTATCATCTTTATAGGTATGAATAGGTATTTCTGAATCACAATTTTTAAGCAGAAAAACTTGACTGTTAAACTTCCTCAGAAACTGTAAAAGTAATGCTTAGCTTCTAGATATCTTTGCTGGTTGTTAGAATCATCAATCTCGAAATTTGACACAACAGACATGGGGAAAATTAAATGCTTAACATCCTCAGAAGCCAAAAATCAGAGCAGACATTGTCAGCGTGAAGAGAGAATAAAGTTTAAATGCCACCTTTCAAAGAGTTGCTCTGTGCTTTACTCAGGGCATAGAAGAGACTTCTCATTTGGGACTGTTCATGTGAGGTCCACTTTTCCCAGCACACAGCTTTGTAGGGAGGGAGGGAGTGACACTCCCTTTTAGCTAAGGCAGTGACCATGGACAAAAGAGATCTGTTTAGCTAAAATGGAGCAGAGAGATTAAAATTCTCAGGCACTAGGCATGTATGAGGTTAGATGGTTGCTATAAGGGAGGTCTGAGGACTTTGTTGGGATGTAGAATTTGCCATTAGCAGACCTAGATTGTAAATACTGTTATAGTTTGGAGTATGATTGGCACTACATGGTCTCTTCATTGTCTACACCACAGTACGTGGTACCGCTGTTGGTGGGTCCTTCCTCAAAATCAACACCAGTAGTACTGATGCCAAACTGCCTCTAGAAATTTGGCAGGAAACATGTCAGAATCTGGAGTCCTTCAGCACAGCACAGATACAGTGTTCCTTGTGTTTTCTTCCTCCACAGACTCTGTATTCTCACTCTCATGCATCTTGCCTCACAGAACAGTAAAGATGAAACTGAAGAAGGAAATATTTAGTGAGATTTACATCAGGCTTTTGGTTACACTAAATGGTTACAATCAAAACATATAAAAAGCAACCCTACTTGATACGAGAGCTTTCTAATTACTTAGCTCATCTTATCTAGAATTCCTAAAACATCCCTCAGCCTTTACAGCTGTGGATCCTTAGAAAGAAGCCCTTAGAGTTTAGGCATTCGAATGTTAGCTTCAGACACAACTTCCATTGTTTTTTCTCTTTTAGTTTTGGGTGCCAGTGACCTCTTTTTTCACAGGGTAACATCAATACCTTATCAGCTCCAGCTAAACACTTCTTTGTGTCATCACAAACTTCTTTTGTTTCATCACACACTTGTCTTCTAGGGTATATAATTCAGTATCATTTTTTCCTTGAGTACATGCATCTCCACTGTAAACTTTGGTAACAAATACAAGTGGTCTCAACCATGCTAAATGAACCCAGTGCTCTTTACTCACTTCAGTGGCCTAAACAACTGTGAGCTATATAAATCCCTGGCTCTGGGTCCTCTGTGTGTTTACAGACTATTACTCCTTTGTTAACTACTACTCCTTTGTTCCTGTTTAGCCCACTGGCTAACTCCTCCACCAGTCCTGGCTGTTTAATTCAGTGGTTTGCAATCTGTGGTGCACAGAACCCTGGGGTTTCTCCACAAACTATTTCTAAAAGGCCTGTGAAAAGTAATTACAGAAAACAAGCCTATCATTTCATGTGCTGGCTTTAATTTGCTAGCTAAGGGTCCCATACTTTCAATGGACCTTTTTAGAGGACTATGGTTTTAAAAAGCCTTATTGAAGTTACTTATACATCACATTAGACATTATACAAAACATCTGTTATATATTTTTCTGTTAATCTCATTATCTCTTGGACTTTACTAACTTTGTATAAAGACCATACATAGCATACTATTAATGAAGGTGGCATTCTCAAGAATAAGTTGCTTTCCACAGTCATGCCTAAGAGAAAAGGCTCCCCCAAAAACAATCCCACATTCCTCTGTTGGGACTGCTTTACGCTTAATTACAATTCTGTCTGAACTGCTAATAGATGCTGGTTTATAAATAGCTCTTAGAAATCTATTTGTTTATATCTCTTATAATTTGTGTTCACAGGCATGTGCCTACTTTATTTACTGTCTAGTCTTTTCTTAATAAATAATTTGTAATAAAATCATTATATTTTCATATACATCTTTAGTTCCAGTAAATTATGCTGCTGAGTCTCTAAATGTGTCATGATACAGTTTTTCTCTGAAATCTCAAACAAATAAATTACACAATGTTTAAGAAAAATGGATGTAACTTATGTATGATTGTTTAAAGCTGCATAGGCCTTCAGCTTTCATTTGACCGTTATGAGGTTATTTAGAGATTGAAATAACTCCAGAATTTGAGGTCAAACAACATTCTTGAACATAAGGGTCGAGCAAAAAAAATGAAAAAGTGTCAGTTTGGTGAATCAGAAAAAACAGTAGCTGTGAAATGATTGACCAAGGTTCTGTCAAATTCCCCTGATCCTCTGTTGGGATACATTTAATTCTCATCAGCAATGAAGTGTGAAACATCATCATAATAAAAATCATATGAGTACAGTAGCAGCTTCATATATGGAGACAAAAGCAAGGTCCCAACCAGGCTGTGAGTATCTCAAAGAACAATCTCCCTGACAAACAGCTTATCACACACCCCAATAGGCTGTCTTCTTTTTTCTCTGCTCTGGCAGCAAACTTTGCCCTGTTCTTTGAAACAGGAGCTATTTTAACATGTGAGATTTAATGCAGGACTCAGATGGTCCTTAGAAATTGTCAGCCATAACCACGAACCTCTCCTCTGTAGTCTCCTCAACATATTTCCCAGCATAGCAGCAGCAAAACATGGGCCATATTTGTTGGTGACAACAGAGACCAGGACAGATGTTCAATCAAGTCTGTGTATAGTCATCCCTGACAGGAAGAACTTTTCACCCTCTGCATTTTGCCTTCTACTAGGCTATCTAATTTTTAAAACTGCCAGCTTTGACACTTGGGCTCTGCTGCTTCAAACTATGGGGTTGTGCTAACTTTGCAATTAAGTCTCTTACACTGTAGGAGAAGTTGTCAATTAATGCTAAGTAGTTTAGTAAGACACTGACATCCCAAAAGTCATAGTATTTTGGCTTGACAGGTTTTGATAGGGAGGTGGCAGCCCTGTTTAGCTTGTCTGTTCCTAATTCCTGTTGCTCCAGGGAGGATAATGGTAAAGATTGTCTTCATGGTGGGACTGGATATACTGTATTCCACTTTCTTTTACTAGTAGTAAATGATTAAGGTCTTAGATTTTGAAAAGTATATTTTATCTTTCAGCTATAAATTATTTCACAAATTAAAGTAACTCAATTTTTTTTTTCTAATTTCTGGATAACTTTTTCTGATGAACATTCCTGAGAAGTTACTGTAGCATTAATAAATGACTGCAACACTAACTTATGGTCTGAATATGCAAACAGAAAGAAAAGCAAAAATGTCACTGGTTTTCCCAGAGTTTTTGCTAGTATTTTCCCTACTAGTAGGAAAAGGGAAACAAGGTTTTAGAAAACATTTATTTTCTTTGGCTTCTTTCAATTTAGAGAGGAATTTGTAAGAGTTCCCACTTCCGACCTACTTGTGATTCAGTTCTCCATGCTGATATGAATTTGCAAAATTTGATAATTTAAGCTATAGAATATATCTGTATGCGTTCTGAAAGTTGTGCTTGCTAAAACTTAAGGAAAAACTAACAAGTGCTAATGATTTTGGATGCAAGTACATTGAGATTTCTGAATCTTAAAACAAACATCATCTTGATAAAGAAGGCTTTCATCTTGTCATATTAGCTATAGCAATACATTTCAAGACAAGTAGATGCTTACTTCCTTTAATAAACACTTCTGTAGTGAAAGGTACTGCAGAGCAGTCATCTACCGTGTTTGATTCTCTTAACTTTGCTTTAGTGACAGAAAGGGCAGATATAATTTCTTTTTAGACAAAGGAATATAGGGGTTTAAAATTGTTGTAGCCAGTGCTCTGCTCAGATTGTATAAATGGGGAGAGCACAGGTTTTACTTTAAAAAGTGCAATAGAATATAATAACAAATTATAAATATTCTTTAAAATTTTTATCTGGTTTGTGACATTTTATAACAGGGATATAACCTTCTGCACCATTCTTCTAATCAGTTTTAAAGTTTTAGCCAAAGTGTTGACTGCTAGCAAAAGATAAACCAATAACATGTTATTTAATTAAGTTCATCTTTCCAACTACTCATATGGAATGTATTAAAGCTGTTACAGAAAATATTGTGTGCCTACATGGTAAAAGCAACAAGATATTACTTTATTGTTTTTATTACTAACTTCATATGAGACTAACAAGAAAACCTCAACAGTTTTTTGTCAGACTCATAATCCATTTGGCTGAGTTATTCAAGTTGAATTACAGAAAACAGAGACTTTTTTCCTCTGGAAAACAATTTCTTTTCTAACTTAGCTCTTCAATATGCTATTTCTAATTCTTGCACTATCTATTTTGTATGATTTTGTAAACAGTTTTTTTGTAAACAAGACATGTAAACAATGTTTGTGCATTAAACAATACCTAACATACCTTGTTATATGGCTGTTGTTCTTATTTATTCTTGTTACAACATCATCAGGCACATTTTAACTTCTCAAGTATATTAAAAACCCAGCCTGGCTTCACTGAAGCCTTAGAAAACTAGATGTTTCAACATACTTATTATCTAGTTTATTAACATCTTATATTTTACATATGTATTAGCGTACTACATACTAAAGGTTAATTATTCTTATTAATGTTTTAACAAAACTACATGTTTTTCCTTGTATTGAAAATAAGTCATGACACACTTATGTCCATGAATATATCACAGAAACCAACAAAACTTTAATCTTCTTAAAAGACTAACTACTTTTTGTTTGTATATTTCCAGAGACGTTGTTGCTAAAAGCATTAAACAAACAACAAATGCCATCAGGTATGTAACAAAAGGATGTAATTAGTATATTTCCCCTGGAACCCGAGCAGTGGCTTTCTCAGTATTTTTATAGAGCTTTTCCTGCGTTTTGCAGAAATCACAGACTTTCAGAAAGCACACTTAAGTTAAAATATGCAATCTTGAGATATGAAGTCTGTATTTCCTGTTTCTCTGACACAATAAACATTGTTTACAGTGAATAAACATTTTTACTGGAAGAGGCTTGGAAAAACGAATGACCACTTTTGTCATCCTGTTAAATTCTGACAGGGAAATGCCCAGACCAAATACCGCTGGCAAAAAAAGTTCCTTCTCCGAAAATGTTTAGGGGTGGTTCTATCATTTTTCTGGCAGATTGGCTTAGACCAGTTTTGCTAGTAGGAAGCAGTAACTTTCAGAATTGGGTGGGAATGATTTCAAACTAAGAGTGCCATTAGGAAATGATTACAGATCTGTAATATGGCTAGTTGCATCTCATTTCTCTGTACAACAGCACTCCTGAGGTTTCAGATTCAGTACTTTTTCAATGTTTTTGTTGTTGTTCCGAAGTGGCCTTTCTGGCTTAAGGTTTTGGGAAAGAATGAGAAAAGCGTATCTTAGTGTGCAGTTTTACAATATAACTAAGCTGATTTGATTGCTAGATTCTGCTGAGGTGAGGGTGGCAAGGATACACACACTTTTCCTGCTTTCTGCTTTTTTTTCCCCCCCTGCTTTTTTTTTTCAGTTTTTATGTGACACTTTGGTGATCTGGTTCAGGTTGTTGAACTAGAAGAAAATTAACCTTATTGAAAAGGAAAGAGAGCAGAGAGCAGTCAGCTAGAAGAGGGGAAGGGAAGGGAAGGGAAGGGAAGGGAAGGGAAGGGAAGGGAAGGGAAGGGAAGGGAAGGGAAGGGAAGGGAAGGGAAGGGAAGGGAAGGGAAGGGAAGGGAAGGGAAGGGAAGGGAAGGGAAGGGAAGGGAAGGGAAGGGAAGGGAAGGGAAGGGAAGGGAAGGGAAGGGAAGGGAAGGGAAGGGAAGGGAAGGGAAGGGAAGGGAAGGGAAGGGAAGGGAAGGGAAGGGAAGGGAAGGGAAGGGAAGGGAAGGGAAGGGAAGGGAAGGGAAGGGAAGGGAAGGGAAGGGAAGGGAAGGGAAGGGAAGGGAAGGGAAGGGAAGGGAAGGGAAAGATGGAAGAGGCATGAGTCATCTTGTGGGCTAACAGACCCATTTTGAAGCCATAGCTGTTGAAGTGGCTTAGCTATGATGTTCAACCATGGCTTTGTGGATCAGGTAGTTCAGGGGACTACTGTACATGTCCAAAAGCCTGAGAAGGCCACAATTTCACTGCCAACTCATTCAGATCCACACTGAGTCCAGCTCTGTGTGGCCCTGAGGATGAAGGTAGACATGGCCTCTTTGTGAGCCTGCATATTGACCAGGCTTTCCACCAACCTCTTCCACTCCACCTCATATATTTTCCACTTTGGAAAGTCTTCTTCCATCCCCACAAAACTTAAGTTTTCTACTGACAGTGATGAGGAACAACAAAGTAAGTGATTTAGTTCCTTGGCCTTGAAACAGTATACATCTTACTTTCCCTTCACTGCTGAGAAGCCTGGACCTGGTTTTGAACAAAAGCAATTATACTGATTTGGAATGAAAAGGCATTTAAAGCTCTTTTGACACAGCAGAACAAAGAGAGAGGGTCAGTCATTCCGAGATTTGAAAATGTTCCCTTCTTTCCTTCCCATTGCCATTTGTGAGAGAGAGTTGAGAGAACCTCTAATGCTAATGATCACTGAGGAACTCTCTTTGTTAAGAAGATTTCCATAATGCATACTTCTTCTGAGGTGTCTATGTCATGATGTGATTCCGTCTGCCAGCTCAAGCGTGTCCTCTATCCATGTTCAGAGGCAGAAATCAATGGTAAAGCATGCTGAGTGAGTATAATGGAGGCATTCTTAGCCTCTGCAGCCACTGAGCACTCACTCATTGTTGAGCCATTGAAGAAGAGTCCAGTCAAAAAAACCCCAACACAGTATCTGGCAAAGGAGACTTTTCTTCCATTAGCTTTGAAAAGCAGCAAGGGATAGAACAGAAGAAGGTATACCTGGGTGAAGAAGTAACTCTTTCATGTGTTTTCTTGTATAAGAATAAGGCAGGAATATATGAACTACTGCAAGGTATTGTGCTCTAACCTTCTTTCTGCTTCCTTGCCTGATGTCACAAAAACCAAGTGAACTTTAAAACATGGAGAAATAATGTGCCTTTATTTTCTAATATGTAAACTGCAATGGAATCTGTAGCACATTATTTTAACCACCACAGAAACTAATATTAATTGCAAATAACACTGAAAGTATGTGAATCAAAGTTTATTCTAGTCTGACTCAGGAAGCAAAGGAATTCTGTTCACAATACTAGTCTTTGTTTCCCTTAAAGCAAAACGTACTTGCATTAGTCATTTATGGTATTAAGAAACATTGATAATTGCCTTTTATAGTTTTTCAAGCATCACAATTTAGTACACCTATAATTGAAAAGCTGGGTTTTGCAATCAAAAAGTAGAATACAGAGTGTTGCTATGCAAAAGTGAAGAATTTCCTCTTTCTTTAGCTTATTAATTTTCAAATAATGCTTTAGGGCTTGTTGTGATAGTTCTTTACAAGGTAGTAAATATATAACTAAACAGACTGTCTAGGCTGAAAACTAATTACCATTAGAAACTGAAGCATTTGGGCTTGTTATTTCTGCAAATCAAACAACTCTGAATACAATCTCCATATTAAATAAAATGTTCAGTGAACCATGAAGCTCTTCACAAATCTGGACCATGTTTTAAGAAGCCTTTTTTTTAGTTATTGTTGTATGCATGTCGTTGCATGCAGAATAGTTGGAATATTAAAATATTTTTTATATTGGAAGGTGGGGAGGGAAATGAAAAGATTGTGTTAAAACTCAGTTTTGGAAGTTTTTAAAAGTTACCAGCTAGGAAATAAATGTGGAAAAGGCAGTGTATACCTTGAAGTTAAAGTTTCTACATGTATACAGAAATGATGATGAGGAGACATATCCTGAACTTGCTATCTCATTCCTCTGTCCTGGGGACAGGCACCGTAAGGATAGCAAAGTTGTAATAAGGAGTATTTGTAACACGAGCCTCAGAACTATAATGAAGTTTAATATATTATCATTTCTAAAGCCCTTCCATTATATGGGTAATAATTAATACAGTTCTTAAGACAAAAAATAGGCAGTTTCTCTCAAAAAACGCCCAGCTTTTCATTTCCAGAGCTCAGTTTATTTCAAGGCAAAAGTCAAGGAGCAAACAACAGGTATATAAGTGGATGACCCTTTTGTTAAAAAATTAGAAGGAAAAATAAGAAAAAAAAAAAGAATCCTCAGAGAAAGAGACTAAAAACCACAAATATCCCATATCAGCAAAGCATATAAGGGGTGAGGGTAGAAGTAAGACTGGTTTTAGAATCATTCTTCAGACTAATTGCCTGCTATGCTGCCTGTGTTTCTGTCAAAAAACATGAAAGGAAAGTGCTGACTGATTATATATATTGGAATATCAAATTAGGATATACATTCTGATATATATGGAGAGAATAAACTACACATATAATAAGGCTGCATTTTTATCAAGGATTTCTGGTGATGATACAAACATTGTAAGGGAACTCAAGTACTTTTACACAGTAGCTGTCATCTGAAATAAAATATAACTCTATGTACAAAAAAAGAGGGGAAAAAAAGGCAAAATGAGAAAACAGCTTTAGATACCCACAAAGATAGGCAATGCTACAGAATTGCATGATATCTTGTGATTATAATTCAATTCAGAGTGTTTGACCATCAAAGGCTCTAATAAATGATATCTGTTGCTTTGTAGCACCTATAGCAGTTAAGAAAGTAAAACAATTTAAATGTATAACCTCTTCTTTTCACACAGTCCATCCCACATGCCTTTATCCAAGAACAGTGATTTGTTTGTTTGGCTTTGTTAGAGTCTAATTAAGATTGGAATTTGATGAGTGCTCATTGAATAGAATTAATTCTGGATAAAATAAGGTAGCAATACTTACTGGGGAAGAAAAATAATTGGAGGACTACACGGAGGGATTATCTCCTTTGACTAAAGTCATACACTCACCCTCTGCTACAGGGTTTCTAGACTGAATATTTCTTGAATCTTCAGCTGTTTCAAAATGTTTGGACAGGAAAAAGTAAGTGCTATAATTATGGGGAATGTGTGCTGTATTCATTATACAAAACAAGAAGCCAAATCATTGTTTAAAGCAAAAACTTGACTTCATATTAGCTATCGAGTGTTCATAAAACCTCTCCTTTCCTTCTTTTTCTGCTTCTCTTTTCCCCAAAACAGCTGCAGTCTCTGGGAACTGAAGGCCAGATTTTCCAAAGAGCTAACTTAAAACAACTGTTAAACACAGCTTTTCAGCACCCATTAGCCCTAATTAGGGGTGGAGATCTCCTCTAAAAATATATCATATAGGAAGTGCTAGCTCTCTAAGGTCAGAGACATCTCATTACTGCATAAATTAGAGGAGCATAGCATTTTGAAACGTCTCACAGAAAAAGATTCAAATAAACCCCAGCTTGTATGTTAGGAAGAGGATAGAAACAAACAAAAAACAAAGCTCAGTCAGGCAGACTTGAAGAAGGCATCAGCAACCAAAAAATGCAAGTAATTCCTTGATATGCTTGTCTTAAAAATATAATGTCTAGATACAGTGATTGACATATTATAATACCCAGTTCTCTTCTGTGCTGATTTTCTAATCTCTACTGTGTTTTGTAATAGATATCATCATTAGAAAAGTCTCTGATTAACTGATAAACATTTTTTAAAGATCTATTGTATTGGCTGTCCCTTTGGAAAACACAGTTTCTTTTTTTTCTGTAAATTTTCCTAAACTGCCACAAAAACATCATTTAAAAAGTCAAAGTGTAGTGGCAGTTTAAACTTGTGAAAATAAAACTATAAAGGTGAATCAAATGTATTCATTTCCAAATTAAAATAAAGAGGAATGGAAGAATAATAAGGATTTCAGGTCTTTAATTACTTTTCAATATTCATCTTTCATTCTGCTGGTTTTAGATAATTGTTTAAGAAACATTTAATGTTAGAAGTGGTCACTATAACATACAATAGGTGATGGGTCTGGACATAAGGAGAATGAATCTTGACTGAGTTTACTTTACTGAGTTAATCTTTCTGTCAGCATAGTAATATTTAGTTTCTAGTCCTTTAGGGTATGATTTGCAAAGACATTTTTAACTGTTGGAACTTGTTTAAATATTTATTTTAATAAAACCACAATGAAAATACATTTCCTGCTTGAAACAAACCCTTTTCAGAATGCCAGGACTCACAAGGATTCATGACTGGATTTTGTGACAGCTGATGTCTGTACAGTAGATGTTTAATAAATGGAGACATTTTATACTAAGTTTTGCAGATTAATATTTTTCCAGTAGTGACATATGTATTGGAAAAAAAATCTTTTCAAAATGAGGTCACTGCTTTAAAAATGTAAGAAACATTGTCAAATTTAAAATGCTCTTTTAGAAAAGAATTCAGTAACTGCACATTAAGAGTGCCTTAATGTCTGTGACAAGTAAAACATCTGCTCCAGCAGCTGAAATGGAAAGTTAATACTCCAGATAAGCAAAAAAGGTTTTGAAAAAAACAAAACAAAACCTGCTATAAACCTTACCCAAAACTCACATGAATTCTTCTTTGATCAAGTTAGTTCAAATGGAACAGATAACTCCCTCTTCTAATTAGCTTCATATCCTCTATCCCTATTAGCTTTCTTTTCCCACTCTGTTTTCCACCAGATTTCTTAGTTTTATCTTTATTCTACCCCGGGAGGGAGAAGACTGAACCCAGTGTGCACTGTGACCTGGCCCTGCACATCCCCATGGCAGGTTTAGTGTATCCCTAAGGTGGTGTGTGCTCTGGGTTAAAGCTACAGTTGTCTCCAGATTCCACCTGCCCTTGAGCTATGTGAACCTTGTCATACCACCTGCCTAACACCAGTCACAAGCCCCCACAAGTGAAGACACTGAATTAGTTAGGTATGTCATATTCCCTTTACACTGCTACTAAGTACATACTGGGAGGCTTTCCCCACCCATGACTAGTGTGGGTCCAACCTTTCTCCCCACAATATGCCCCAAAGTTTGTTTAAACCAGAGAGTATACTTGTATCCCAACAGCATATCTCAAACCCACATAAGAAATACACTATAAATCTAGCCATTGTCCTCTGTCAGTATGCTTGACAACTTTTACTGGGTGAATGTCTTTATCTTGTTGCCTTCTGCTTTTGCATTACTAAGACTTGACTGGGATTTAAAGATTTGCAGTTGATCCCAGGCTAGCTGAATCCAAGTCCAAGAACATAGAAACTGCAAACACTATCCTAAGTGTGTTCACTTAGGCTATGTGAGACTTGCTGAACCTGCATGAATTACTTGGCCAGCTGACAACATAGAAAAAGTCCCATTGATCTAGTGGAAGGGAAAGAAATATAAGACTAGGATGGAACAGTTGCATATGAAGAAATAATATAGATGTTTCCATCTCCAGCAAAGTAGCTATATTAGAGGAAAGGCAATATGATTTTGACAAGAGAAAAACAGTAAGGTAAAACAGAGACAGAGGGAAAGTGGAGAACTGGTGGGTAAAAAAGAGTTTCTAAGAAAGTCTCAGAGAACTGTAAGTTTAGTGAACCAATGTGTATATATATACTGATGACTGAAAATTTCTTTCTAGATCATTTTCATACTTGACATTTGTCTAAATAAGACTAAAAAACCACACATATTTCTTCATAGTATAAAAGCAAAATAGAACTACTTGAAACAATTTTCCCATGTGTTAGTCCAGCACAAAGTTGCTAAATATTAACTTGTGTCAAAGGCAGAAGACTATCTAATTTATAGCTGTAAAGGTTATGTGATTCTAGTCACTAAAATGCAAGATCAAGCCAATGATAAGAACTTTGCATTTACAATTATACAAATATATAACACTATAGTTAAAATTCAAGTACACATCTCACACTATGGATTGTAAACTACAATTTCTCTGTATTGGAAATTCATAACATACTTTCTCTAGCTATTGGGTTTCAAAATAAGGTCATATAATGTGAAATGGATTTTTTTATATAATCAAGTGCTTAAAAGCTGTATTATATATACCTCCAGATTGTTTGTTTCTTTAGAATCAATTATACTCTAAAAGTTGCTGTATGAGAAAACACTTAAGCTCTTCATGCACTGTACAGTGTGCTTGTTGCTATGTAAAAATTATAATAATAAAGATAAAAAGTCATTGCAGGTTTTAGCTAAGCATCCTAAATTTTTCATGTTAGCTTCCATATTAATGTGAAGCAGCTATAGAGTTTCTACAGCAAAAGCCTATTCATAGTTCTGAGTAGCAATTACTGTTGATACTGCCATTAATGAATCATTAGAGACACCTGGGAATTGTGGCTGACCTGCTGTCTTGAAAATTTGGAAGTGGCATGGAAATAACACTTGAAAGCAATTTTGAAAGGTTTTCTAACAGATCACTTCCTGTCTGCAATGGTAGGATGCAATCTGAGATGAAGACACTTAAATATAGGCATTTATCTGTAGGCAACTATATGCGCAAGAAGGGAGCGCAGCAGTGGCTTGAACGCAATTGGATAGTGTAATTTTAAATGCTGTGGTTTATCTCTCCTGGCCTTCAGGTTCTGCACTGGGAGGTCATGTGTTTCCCATAGATCTTGTGTCATATCTACAAACAAATATCTTAAACATCCTAGGGCACACAATAGGGTAGTGGATGTGTAAATTGAACAATAAAATTATTTCCTAGGTATCTAAACTTCCATTATCGTCAACAGAGATAGAGGGGAGGATTCAGCTGTGAAAACACAGGTATATAGGGTTATTTTAGCTCCAACAAGGTATCCTACCTGCCATCCTCCTGCTTCTCTAGAGGGACACAGTCACATGTCCTATGTGCCATGCAGATATCTTAGATGACATATAACATCTCACTTATTGATGTTTAGTTATCCTAATCTGGAGACTAGATTATTCTTTCTGTTGTGATTTTAGAAAACATAGACACTGTGCTTGCTGAAGCTAAAAGTTCAAAACTGGTGCATATAGCAGATGCAGAAAAACCCTCTTCCTGAAGTTTCCTGAAGAGGATATTCTCTCCTGCTCCCATACTTCTGTCAGGAACAAGATAATGGAAGCTGAAGACTGAGAGCTGCAGTTTGTCTTAGAGGCCAGATATCACTGATCATCTGATATACTGTAAAAAGAAATCAGAAAAGGTAATAGTATATGGACAGTTTCTGGAACATCTAACAATAGTTTTGGCAAGTATATGCTCAAATAATGTTCTAAAGTGACTACATATTGCTTTCTGTATGATTAAAGCTGCTATATATCAGAAATGTGGTTGTCTGTACTTCCAGAGAAGAGGTAAATCATGCAAAGATTTTACTTTCTAAGCAGTCATATGCTACTCAATTAATTATGTTTATCAATTTAAATTTAGGTAAGCAGAGTGGGGAAGTTTTATTTCTGGAGGTCTTCAAAGACCTCCTTCTATTTGCATGGAATTTGGGCTCAATTCCGTTGCCTAAGTACGGGTGTGTAATGCCACTTTAGGTGTCCTGGAGTATCCTTCTTGGATTTAATCTGTGTTCTAGAAGAGCGGGAATCTCCTATGAGCTCTCTGTCAAATTTGCCAAAGCTGAGCCCATCAGCCAGTTTGGTGACATATCCACAAAAACATATTTAAGAAAGGGCAGAAAATGGTGGACAGACAGAGGAGGAGAGGAAAAAAAAGTGTGAGAAACAGCAGGGGGAACACCAAGGTCAGAGGAGAAAGAGGTGCTCCATGGTGCCAGAGAAGGTATTCACACTGCAGGCTGTGGAAGAGACCACAGTGGAGCAGGGGATGTCCCTGAAGAAATCACAGTCTGTGGGGAGCCCCTGCCAGAGCAAGGGGAAGTGTGAGGAGGAAGGAGCAACAGAGAGGAAGTGATCATCCTGTCTTGTCTCTTGGGGAGTGAAAGAGTGAAGCTGAGCTTGGAAAAGGGGGGAGAAAAGGTGTTGTTTTAATGTTTATCTTGTAGTTCCCCACTACTCAAATTAATGGTTACATTTTAATTGTCAATAAAATAAGTTAATTGTCCCAAGTCAGGTCTGGTTTTCCCCTGAATGTAATTGGTAAGTGATGTCCCTGCCTTTATCTTGACCCACGAGCTTTCTCATTCTTGTTCTTACTATTTGCTCCCTCCCTCCATCCCAGTGAACGGCAGGAATAATCAGGCAGCTGGGTGGATGTTTGACTGTTAGCCAAGGCTAATTGACCACATTCCTTCAAAACAAAAATCTTGGTGTAGTTCTGGGGATTGCTGCAGTAGTGGTTTCAATAAATATCAGGCATGAGACTGTGTCTGATTTGATGTCCTCTGTCATTCTCCTAAAAAGCTTTGCACTTTCAGAGACTGCCACATACTTCCATGCTGTGCTTTAGGGCACCCAACATACCTTTAGTTTCAGAAAACACATGACTTATAGCACAATTCTCACATTACTTAATGCCTTTTTGAACTGAAATACATCCCCAGAAATAAAAATTACATCTTAGGCCTACAGGGGAAACTACACAAGGCTCAGAGGGAGACCCATGATCAAATATTGTTTAGTGAGGGTATGGCCAGTCTCTTATAGGTGGGACTGGAGTTAAGCAGAGCAGATATAAGACACTCTATTCTGTTAGTCTGGACACCAAGTGTGACTGCATTTTACAGTAGACACATAAAGTGTATTGAACAAAAGGATAAACAGTTCACCACTGAACAGAGCAGGCATAATGCGAAAGCAAGAAGGAGTAGTACTTATCATAACAGACAGCAAAAAAAGCCACTAAGCATTTGGAAACCTATAGAGCAGTGTGCCACATACATCAGATTCCAAACCATAATCCTAAACAAAGTTATGTCGAATAGTGTTATGTTCTAGCAAAAGAAGAGAGCATTGAAGGCAAAGATGATTCTGCAGCTGCCTCCAACCTGTTACTGACAGAATACCAGAATACAGCTCATTTCTTTGTGATGGATGACTTCAGTATTGAATTACAATGCGAGAAATGTGGAAAAGACAGTGCAAAGGGAAAACTGGGATGAGGAATCATCAACCAAAATGATGACTTGTCAAATAACATTTGGTGTCTGATATAGTCTTCTCCGAATTCTCACGGAAAGAGTCAGATTTTTCAGATAGATAGAGAAAAATTTGACCACAACTGCATCATATGAAGACAGGTCCTGTGGCTATGATACAACAGCGTGCCAGGCAGCAGGTGTCAGTGATGACTACAACCATTGCTCTGACAAACTAAAAATAAAACAAATAAAGATACCCTCTGATTAGGAAGTGACAAAGATCAACAGTACAAAACTGAAAACAAAAAGGTAGTGTGAGGAATTCCAACCTGGCCCTAAGAATAGATATACACTGATGTATCAGGCTAAGGAAGCTGAATTGAAAGAAAAAAGGCAAGTACGCAGAGGCAATGTGATTCAGTTCAGCTGTCACAACTGAGGATCAGTGTACTCACAACAAGAATGGAAATACAGTGCCTCAATGAGAAAAGAGCATTTAAAGAGCTAAGAAATGCATGGCATGCTATGAAACTGCATGGCATACTGTGAAACCATATACTATTTTTGAGCAAGCAATATTAGAAATGGGACAATCAAAAGAGAAGGAGGAAAATTCTCATTGCTGAAACAGAAGAGATGGGGAGATTCTTCGAAAGGAATCATTAACAACATCTCCTTATCTCAACTGCAGTTTTATATATAATGTTTGAAACCACATAACTAATCCTACCTCTAACAGGATTTCAGGACAAGTTACAAGCAAGAGATGAAAAACAACAAAGCAGCAGGATATAAAATCACAGCAGAAATACTAGAAGTATTTGACTTACCTCCCTGACGAAACTGATAAATGTACTTAATGAAATCTAGGAAGGCAGAAAGGAAAAGCCTTTCTGAATAACAGAAATAAGGAAGCATGAGTAGAATACTGTGAAAGGGTGACCTCATTGACTTCAACAACTGGAGACAACTTGTGCTGCTCTTCACCATAGCAAAAATAATTTCCTGTGTGATACAACACATCAGTAAGTATACACAACTTATAAAAGCAGACAAATTCCATTTGATAAATAAAAGAATAGGTCAAATATTTTTCCCTTAAACTGTACTCTTGATCCTCAGGGTGAGTCAACAGTACTTCCAAAAAAAGTCAATAATATCCACAAAAAAAAAACCTAGTAAGAAAGATCTTGATCCAAAAAAATTAGCTAAACAAAAACAAACTTTCCTGAAACTCTTATGACAAAAGGTAACAACACATTGGTAGGCAAAAACATCAGAGAAAGAGAAAAACCCAACTAACTAGGTATTTCTGATTAAACGAGTTATTTTAATCTTCTAACCTGATACCTTAATTCTGAAAGTTCACACTTAAGCTTCTAGGTCCTTAAACTACTCCTGTATTACATTCTGATATGTAAAGGAAAATAATAGTGAAGAAATGAATGAATATGCAAAGGATTACAGGGATATTTTATGAAGCATCCATGAATCATCTTTCTTAAAACTCTTAATTCCTTTTTGTGCTCACCAAGACCACAGTCCTACATATAATTTTTGTAATATATATTTTCTATTAACTCTTCACTTGCCCTTGCTCTCACTTGAATAGGAGCTGTATCTATAAGAGCAATGTTTGTTCACAGAAGGCTAATAGTCTTTTTCTTACAATAGTGGACTACACTGACCCTAGAAATCTGAGTGGGAGGACCAGTAGGACAGTGTAGAACCAGTCAGCAAACTCTACCATTTTCTCAAAGGAGAAGACTTTTCTTAATCTCCATAAAGTTACACAAATATATAGTTCTATTTAATTTTTATAGCTTCAACCTCAAACCGTGCCTACAGTATTTAAAGGATATAACACAAATATTTAATTGCATTACAAAATAAAAGTTCAATAACTATATAATTTCTGTTGCTTTCTGATAAAAACATCAAAAAGGTAGATAAGGACCTGTTCAGATTCATGTTTTGTAGCTAATAAATCAACATGCCAAGACACTATCCATATAACCTGAAATAGGATTTCTGTATTGTATTACCTAATATTCATCATTTTTACTTCAATAATTTTTGTGTGTGCTCAATACCACTACAAAAGATTGGTGACTACAACTGAAAATAGAGTGCTAAGAATACTCTGAAACAATATATTTGAGGATCTGAAATGGTTCTGGCATTAAAATATGTTGCCTGAAGGCTCTTATTCAGCATGGAAATTATTAAAGCCAGTCACATACTTAAAAACAAGCTTATGGACAAATGTGTTAAGCATCAATGTTTAGTCACACTGTGACACTGCAATTGAAGCTGAATGTAAATTTGAAAAAAAAAATCTTCCTTTTTTTTATGTTCCACAAGGGGCAATATATATATCTGTGAAACCAGCAGATTTTTGTAATATGCACATGTCTTAAATATCTAAGCAAAATAAAGTGGATAGAAATCTCAGAGGTAGGATAAACTGCAGAAGAAAGCTAACATTGAGTAGGCTTTATCACCTAAAGCTTTGTTCTATTTTGTCTGGATACGTAGACTGCTTATTCTCGAACTTTGAGCCTTCAAGCAGGAAACGGACAATACTGGGGAAAAATACTAAAGGGAATACTATATATTACTGAGATCTGCATAAGGATGAGATTGACAGGATTTCCTTCAAAGAGTAAAAACAATGGCCCAAAAGAAGTATTTAGGTTTTAAAGAAGATTACGATTTAAGCAGGAGCACTCTATTAAGGATGTGAAGTGAATGCATGGTATTTAAGGAATGCAAAAAGGAAAGAAGTTGAAATCAATATTGAACATCAGACAGAGAGTAGTAATCTGGCTTTCATACCTAGCTGACCAGTTTCTCAGTCAGTAAAAAGTGCCATTACTTTGTTGACTCAGGAGCAGCCTGGAGACTGATAGCAGCTAGGGATTCAGGCCCTTGTACATTTTGATATGTTTTGTTTAAATTGGATAAAGGCTGAGGAGACTCAGCTACTAGCTACTAGTAAAAGGGGCCAAGTAAAGGGATGGCAGTAATAAAAAGATGGACATAGACGCAAAGAACTAATTTTACAGTGATTGCTCTGTAATATTTGTTGGGCTACACACTCTCGATCTTCTGTAGTGAGAGTTGAACAAGAAAACTGTTCCAGTAATGATGCAATCAGAAGGCATTAGAAGCATGTAGTAAATTAACAAAAAGATGGAATTCCCTTAAATGAATAAATATATAACAGGCACATATATACTTATGTGGTTAGTTACAGACTTTGTGATAAAAGTCTCCAAAGTTTGACCTGATAGCTAATTCTTTATCATGGAGATGGGATGGGAATGGGCTATGGGAATCAACTAGAACTGGGACATTAGGAAAATCTGGACATTAGGAAAAAATTTTTCACAGAAAGAGTGGTTAGACAGTGGAATAGGCTGCCCAGGGAGGTGGTGGAGTCCCCATCCCTGGATGTGTTTAAGGCTCGTTTAGATGAGATGTTGGGGGATATGGTGTAGGGGAGAACTTTGTAGAGTAGGGCTGATGGTTGGACTCGATGATCCAAAGGGTCTTTTCCAACCTGAATGATTCTATGATTCTATGATTCTATGAACTACTGTTGATTCACTAATCTGCCATGTAAAATTAAAAAAATCCCTATGTATACTTAAGAAGCTGTAATACATTCAACTCAGCCAGACACTAGTATGTTTGTGGGCATCATCACCACAAATACAAAATGAAGAGTAGATTTAATCATTAAAACCACCTAGCATGGGTCCAAACCCACATGACTGGACAAAACTTGTGATAGTTTACAGACACTGAGAAGGAAAAAAACCTAGAATTAGGTAAAAAAATCCCATTACAAATACTTTGCAATGATTGACCAGTAAAATCAAAACAATTATTCAAGCCCTGAAAATATGTGCACTCCCAAATAACATTATGCATCAATAGTCGATGGGCCTGCTCTCATGCGTAAAATTACTCAAGTGTATAAATTTTTCAGGACTGGGGCCAAGTAACATAATGCTACACAACAGAGCCCAAAGACAGTTGGCAGCCATTCAGAAAAAGTGCTGGGGGCAGCAGTATCAAAGCTGCAGATAGCTGAGTAAAATTAATAAAACTCTATGAATGAAAGATTAAAAAAACCCAGATATTTTAGACTTTGCACAATGCCACTTTGCTTTTACAGACTGTATGATCTTAAACTGGAAAGAAAGAGTCAAGCCAGTTACAGTAACAGGAAATAAGTCAAATTTGATTTGTATACTACAGAATGCTCTAATAATCTTAAAGAAAAAAAAAGGGAAGGGGGAAAAAAAAAAAGATGACAAAGACACCAGAAAATAAGCAAACATGTTTACCATAGGTTTTACCATAGGATTTACCATAGTTTTTTTCAAGTCAGGGTTGATCATGACTGTTTAAAAATAGCTAGAATAAATTCAGTCAACGAAGAAGAATTTAAAATATTAACATGATCACAGCAATTAAAAGATAACACAGTAAAGAGCAAAATGGATATAAAGAAAATTAAGATTGACGAAATTAAGAAAATAAGGTTTAATTGTAAACAAAGAAATTGGGTACCTAAACTGAAAGGAAAATGTGACATATTTTACAGTCCACTTGTGATAGAGGCCTGTCTCAGGTCACCTAGGACTTTTTTCACAGCATCATCTTAGGGTTTATAGTTTAGCTTTTCTGAACCTCTGCATTGAACATGCATACTTCTCTTCATTGACTGTATAAGGAGACCAGACTCCTATCTCTGACACATAAACAAAGCATCTAAAGATAGATTCTGTGAGTACTGTCTGGAAGCAGCTGCCATAGAGTAAATCTAAGGAACTGGCAGCCTGTAGTTGGAAATAAAAATCTAAAAGAATAAAACCTAAGGAAAAAAACCCCAAAAGAACATAATGTTTGAAAAGCGTTGGTTTTCCAGAATTAAATCTATTAAATATATTTTTAAAAGTACAATAATACCTTTGCAACTGCAAATACAGTCTTACAAAAGGACTAAGGATCAATACAATTAACCAGAAGGATTCAACTTGCATGTTTAGACATAGTCAAGATGTCTAGCAAAATGAAAAAAATCACCTTAGATGTTTGTCCTGTGTCTAGCTGAAAGGTTGGATAGTGCCAATAAAGATTTTAAAGAGACCTACCCTGAGGTTACTTTCACATTTCATCATAGGCATTCAAATGTGACCACGGACTTTTGTTAAAGATGCAACAATTAAGCAGGGTACGACAGTGTCTACTCCAAAGATCTTACAGTGTAAACATGTTTTATGTCAAGGAAAAAAATTGTCATGAGGATTTGACCTGTGAAGGACATTCACATAGTTCAGCAGCACCTACAAGCATTTCCGCATGAGTTAGGATCCTCACTTTTGTCCTGAGTTGCATTAATTTTGGCTGTAAGAGAAGGTAAAGTGAATACCCTGCTATGTGTCAGATTTGATTCACAGAGTAAGCAATGGTATGTGAAGAGGGCATATCAAAAGTCTACAAAGCTCCATAATCTCAGTCATTCCCTAAACATTTATTTATGTAAATAGACTTGGAAGCGTGCCTTGAAGATCAAAAAGTAGTGTAGTGAAATTACTTCTCTTAAAATGAGACTGGGAGGTTCAATGTTGTTTGATGGATTGAAGGAAAAGAGCTTACTGTTTCAGATATTAATTAAACAAAAGATAGCATTAATCTGACACTTACATGGTTCAAAACATGGGATATGTCCCTCATACCAGTATTTCAACAGTGGGTAAAGAAAGGAACAAGCTGCCTTTGTCCAGAACCTGTGATTAGGAAAGGCAACATCATAGGTCTACATTCTCCCTTTCCTTTAACCCTGGTTTTGGAAGACAGTCAGTCTTGGTATTATGACC
The DNA here is from genome assembly GCF_047716275.1 of Strix uralensis. Classification (NCBI taxonomy): domain Eukaryota; kingdom Metazoa; phylum Chordata; class Aves; order Strigiformes; family Strigidae; genus Strix; species Strix uralensis. The sequence goes on from NC_133973.1 coordinate 93,173,527, forward strand.
TGGGAAAATGGACCCTGGATAATGAACTAGACCAGAAAAAAATCTCAAACACCTTTAGCAATTCATAGGTATTAAAACTTATTATCCTTAACTTTTCCACAGGTCACCAAAACCCACCCTTCTCTTTACAGTCATATTTAGAAGCAGATTAGACTGCGTATTTACAACACTGATCTTCACTTTCTAAACTATGGTTCAGTTTAGGTATTTGTAGTAACCCCAACAAATATAGCAAATCAACTACTAGAATTACTTTCTGCTTCTTCTCTGTCTTTCTGGCAAAGACAGAAGGAGGCTAAATCATAATTCTGAAGGAATTTGCCCACTCCATGTTACATTTCATTACATAGTAATGCCGGTTACTATATGCAGTGTCACTATTACTCCAAAAGTATACGTATATATATGAATAAAGAAAAAAACCCATAAATGTAATGTAAAAAGCAAAGGAGACAGGGAGAGAGACAGAAAATCAAGACGACAAGAACTGCAGGTCATCCTAACGGATTATAAAAGTGAGGCCTAGAAAATAATTAATAACAGGCGATGAACTACGACTAGTGTCGGATTCCCTGCCTCTCTCTGGGCTGGCATTAGATGCCATTATAAACTGAGGGAAGAATTCCCCAAATAATTGTAAATAGCCACTAGAGATTCTGCACACCAGCTAAGATGTGTCTATGGGCATGATAACAAAAGCAGTTTCTTAGCAAGCAATATGCTGACCCTCTGGGACTGTTAATGAATCTGCTTTGTGGTAAACTTTTTAGGAGTACATGCTACAGACACTTTTTAAGTGTGTTGCTTTCTGAATTCTCTTATTTCCATAAAGTTTTTTGGACTGAAATTCATATTTCATTTTATTCAGGAGATTCCTGCAGCTCTGTTTTCCTGCACTACACATTTAGAATTAGGGCAGCTTTTTAGGAAACTGTTAGTTGTCATCTGCAGTTGAGAGAATTGTTTTCAGCTTTATTTTAAAGCAAGTTTTTTAGTTATCTTTGCACTGCTTCATTTATACATAATATCTAATCTGTAGTGTCTCTCTGGAAGCCAGACTGCTAAGAAATCATTCTTTTCTGTTGCTTTCTGTGAATGTTAAACTCCAGCTACCCATCATCATTTACAGCCTCTTCCCTACAGAGGGCACCTTTGCCTTATTGGAATTGCTTCTGCAAAAGAGAGAATCGGTGGTTATCAGAGAAAAAACTGAGCCTTAAAGCGAGATCAGACTCCTCACAGATACAAGGACCTTGTTTGCCTAGACTTTTTAATTAACCAAGTTTTGTACTATAATTCAGCAGCAAGTAATAACAATGTGACATTCTGTATTATTACAGTATCTACCAAGAAGTGAGGAGATGAACTGGAGATTGCTAGAACTTATATGAGAGGCCAATGAGTACTGAGATGAATTAAAGAGCATAAGTCTGGGGGGGTTTCTTTCCATCAATAATTAAGGGTCTTGTCATTAAAAAATGTTTCTGAGATGCGTACTAAAAACATTGTCTGTGGGAAAACAAGCTGTAGAAAGTCAACCATTTCCCAAGTAAATCTTTCTAACAAACCTCCAATTAGTAATTGCTATCTGAAAGCTGTTCAAGTGGAAGAAAGGAAGATTTTATTCTCCTTTGTAGAGTTAGACTAACAAAACTGACCCTAAAATTCTTATTTGGGAAAAATACCAATTGACTGCAAGACTGAGCCAAAAAGTAATTTTCTTCCTGATTTTTTTGTGTGCTATTATTTATGAAGTGTCAAGTATATCATTCACAGTATCTGCTGGTTCTGAATAAAACTAGCAATACTTCTGTATTCACTATTGTTTTTCAGCTCAATCTGTAACACAGTCTTCTTTTACAGGCCTTTCACTAATGTGTTAGGACAGATGCAAACGTCATTGATTTGTAAATGGCATCGTGAAAATTCTAAAGAATAATCTTTCCTCTGTCATTTTATATCTGTCTGACTATTCAAAACAAGCTACAGCTGTAAAAAGAAGTGCAAGACATCACATTTATGTGACTCCCAAACAGGTCAGTACTATGTTAGTTCATATTAACTGGAGGAAAACACAGGAATAAATGCATCAGTCCTTTTGCATAATGCTTTTTTATGGTCTACCTATCAATAAAAGTTACAACTAGCCTTATAAATTCAACAGCAGGCAACCTGTTGCAAGGAGACTCTAGCTTCCCCGGGCTGGTTTCTGGGACTGATGTTAACTGTAAAGAATCTAACACAAAACCCAGCAAGGAATGTGCCCTGCCTTCCCTAACATTTTTCTAGAAGTCTCTTATAGAAAATGCATTCATGTTTACATTTTCAGCTTCAAATACCCAGCACAAAAGCACGAGAGCACAAAAACCTGAATCTCTAGTCCAGGCTGCTAAATTAATTAAGCAGGCCCCATATTAGTGAGTAATACTTTAATGCCATTGGAAAATTGTTTTAGGGAGTATTTTAGCAAGCTCCTCCTGTGTTATAATCTAACTTCCTTTTTATTTTCTAATTATAGGCCAAGGCTGGATTCCTCACTAATTAAGGAAACTTTTTTTTGAGGATTTCATTTCTAGGAGTCAATAAGATTGCAAGATTAAGAGCTTGTACCTATAAAAGTGTCCAATGTGAATATATGTTTCAAGACAGTTACTGTAATATGAAACAGTTGAAACTACATTTGCACTAGTAAATTAAACAGTGCCAGGAATGTTCCCAGGTACTGCAACATGATGGTCTATACCGTAAAACTGTTTGAATGGCCCCTGGCATACTTTAAGCATCCTAAAACCCAATTCTTCGGTTCAGTTTGAGGGAGAGAAAAGCTGCGTATCCCAGAGACCTTTCCCATCTGGCAGGCTGGTGCCATTATCGTCTTTTGGACAGGACAAGACTTTACACATACACGTATGTGCTAGTTGGCTTTACTGCATAGGACCGTTCCCAGGCAAGTTTAATTTGCTAGCACAAGCATAGCCTCCAAATCTGTATTTACCGCAGCCATTATGTCACTGTATTTAAAAGTATTCAGCTATTGGCCTTTACTTGTAAATTGTGTGCTGAGTTCTAAGTTTATATCAGTAGGAAACAAAACACTCAAGAAAACATTTTCTCAGTTATATATACTGCTATATGCATTATTTTCCTTGTAATTGTTTCAGCTTGATAGTAAAAAATAAAACAAGAGTTGTTAAGAAAATGTTTGGTTTGAATATAGCTTTATGGTTGTAGATAGAACAGTTTAAAACAGAAAGTAAAAGCCACGGAATAACATTATAGAAGTATCTAAGCTACTTAGGAGCCCCACTTTCAAACCAGGACAAATTTACCAGTGGAGAACTGGTCTTTTATCAGCATGGGGTACCCCATAATACTGATAGCGAAGAGGCTGTACAGCCCAACAGCAAGTGTGCCTCAGTTCAGCTCTTAAAATCTTTTCTCAGAAAGGTGAAACAAACATTTACCTGAGAAGTAAGAGAGTCTACTTGGAGGTCTTCCTCCTGGTAGTAGTGTATCAGCCAACTGGCCTAAATTTTCAAAGAAAGAAACAGAGAAACCTTCACCATTGGAGACCTCATATTTAATCGCTCATGTTCACTGCTGCCATGTGGGAAACCTGACTTAGTTCTCTTGTTTTGTGGGAACGATAGAAGATGGATGTGTGAAAACAGGTTTCCCACCCTGGAAGTGACCTGCTTAACTGGTTATTAGCTGTACCACGGAATGCAAATATGGACACAAAAGTAAATAGCTTCATTTCAGCTTTACCTTGCTTGAAGACCCCTGCTTGGGTGAACGTAGTGGACCCAAGCAAAGACTGTTTGTGATTAGGCATGGACTCTCTCTTAAAAAAAAAAAACCAGCAACACTGAGATTTGTGGTTCCATCTCCATGTCCAGCAAAGGAAACCTACACAGTTGGTGAATTGTGTCAACATGAGCTTATGCACTAGGGGATTTAGGCACCTATTAAGTCATGCAACAACTGGTACTGTGAGTATGGCACCTGAATTTCTTTATGGATCTTAGTTGCCCTATCCCTCCTCATGGGTGAAAACAGAATAATCCTCGACTGCCTGAGAGTGATCATCAGATTGAAGAGTGTAATTAAGCAAAAGCACAACAATTAAAACTCTTTCTAACCAGCTAGATTAAAACAACTCAGATGGTGATAGTTCATTTTTCTTGCTTTGAAGTTTATATTTTAAGTTTATACTCACATTTTTAGGAGAACAAGCTTTAATAAAACCCACTTGCTAGTATATACTTTTGACTCAAAAATATTTTGTATGGATAAAATTTTATTACTGTAATTCACCTTCTATATTTTTACAATTTTCTTAAATTAATTTCTTACTCAAATGTATTCACTGCTTTTCCCCTAAAATTTCCTTTGCTTTTCAAAAATATAAGAATCAAATGTGATTTTCTTTTTTTATTCTTTTTGGTACTTTTATGACTCAGCTTCTTTCTTTCCAGTGTTAAGTACCTACTTATAGATCTACAGCTGTGCCTAAAGCTAAGAATGTATCGAGGAATTGCTGTCTTCATAAGTCTATTTTTATTGGATAAATATTCCAAGAATTTACTTTGTATAAGCACTCAAATACATAAGCTTAAAGTCCAGTATTCATACTAATAAAATTCAATTGCATGTAAATCACTGAGCACTGAAGAGGAACAGACAACAGTGAAGTTATATTATTTATAAATTCAAGCAAATAGTCATAATAAAAGTCTTCTGCCATTATCCATAAAAATCAACAGTGTATATTTTAAGAGAACTTATTCTGGCCATATTACCCCTATTAAGTCTACCGTAAAGATACAGGAACTTCTTTTTATGTTTTATATCTATGCCAAGTATTATATTGTTTTAAAATAAGTGTCTTTTTTGAAAATGTGAAAATAAAGAAAATCAGGACTTTGTGCACATTATTTTCAACTACTTTGGTATTCAGTGCCTTCTGTATTTATGGGTTTGTGTGACAAATTTTTGGCATAAATGACTATTTGAGTGTATATCTTGATGCTTATGATTGATGAAGAAATACATAGCAACAATAAAGGAAGAGGAAGAGGAAGAGGAAGAGGAAGAGGAAGAGGAAGAGGAAGAGGAAGAGGAAGAGGAAGAGGAAGAGGAAGAGGAAGAGGAAGAGGAAGAGGGGAAAAAAAAAAGGACTGTCAAATAGAGGTAGAGACACATGTCAATCCTGGCCTGCCTTTCATCATCCACCAGATGACTTTAGACATTGAGCCCAACGTATTTGAGAGCATATTTGGAGTATCCCTCTTGGCTAAACAAGGTCTTAGCATCTCAAGAAGTTTATACAATGTGAACCAATGGTTTACTGAAAGCTTTAAAAGCTAAGACTGAGTTAGAAGATGATAGATAGGATTAGTCCATTGCCACCTGCTTGTGACCCAGTGTGTGTGATATAATTCAAAGCTGCCTCTTACAGCTTTGGGAAACCTGCATGGGAAATCATATTAGGCTGGACACCATTGTAAATGCTTGAATCTGACTGGGAATGTTATCCAGTATCCCAATGCACAACAAACAATAAGTAAATACTCAAGACATTCAGTGCTACTGTGAAAGTGCATCTTGACCTTATTTACTTAGTATCTTCTACCCAGACAAGAGGGCTGTGTTTCACCTTCCTTGCAAAGTCCATCTTCATCTCCAAAGTGAGGAGAACAGAACATTTCCAAGAAAATCTAAATACTGCCCATTAACAATCTCTGAATGTGATATAAGCAAAAAAACCCCCCAAAACTAAAAAAGCCCAAACACGCCAAAAAACCAAAACCCAAACACCTGAGAAAAGAAAGGGGCCTAGTGGAAATATCTCACAGATCTTCTGTAGTTTTGCACGTCAGGTGGGTATCCAAAACTCAGAAAGGTATCTAGCATTTTTCGTGTTTCCCATCAAGTCTTTACAGCCAGACAGCCCCTCCAATTCCTTGCACAATGACGGCGTGAAGATGCTGCCTATGCAACACTTGCTCCATTCACACACCTCCTCAGAAGGGTCTTAGTGAGATGGGAAGAAGCATGAAAAGACAACTTCTGCATTTCTGCTTTCTCTAAGCTTCAACTTAGACAATGAAGAAACAAACCCACACTTAATTAAAGATGAGCTTAAACCTTATTTTACCCGTATCACATTCCCCAGTTCTGCCCCCTTTTCCTTCCCCTCGCAGGACGTTTCTCCCCTGGGTCGGCCCGCGGGGGGCGGAGGGGCGCGGAGGCGAGAGGAGGGGAGCGGAGGGGCGCGGAGGGGGGCGGAGGGGAGCGGCGGGGCGCGGAGGGGGGCAGAGGGGAGCGCTGGCCGCGCAGCCCGGCTCCCCCCCACGCACGGGCACTAGTGGGCGCTGCAATTTCTATTAAGTTTCTCTAAGCAATGATATTCCACACGGCATCCAACCGGGCATTGGCGGAGGGCGGGGAGGGTGGGCAAAAACTATTGCTTCATTATAGAAGACTCCGTCTGTGTGTGCGGTCTACAGGCAGTTGTCATTCATGTTTCTTTGATTTGCTGGAGCTGAGCGGGGAGAGGTCACTGGACAAGCAAGCACCAGGCAAGCAGGCAAATTACTGCCTTTTTTTTTTTTTTTTTTTTTTTTTTAGCGGGACCTCGCAAAGCAGCACCCCGCGTTACAGCTCAGGGCTCAGAAATAAGGTGTCGCTCCCGTTGTACTACACAAAACATCCGTGAAGTCCCCAAGAAGCACAGCTGAAAACCGTCGAAAGAGCTGTACATGCCACGTTAAATTTGAGCTTCTTTTGGCGTGGTTGGCAACATAACTTTGTTTTGTCTAGGCTGGCAGGGAGGGAGAAGCACTTTTTAAAAAATCTCCTCCATTGATATGTTTCTCTCTTGTTATTTAACAAAGAAGGAATCTCTTTAGTACTAATGCAATAGACATGAAAAAAAAACCTCGGCACATTACCCGAGCCTACTTAGCAACTTTCAGACTTTGTTCCTCTGCTTTGCTGTCTAAATACAGTAGACGGAAATGGGAGATAACGCTCCCATGCAAATGAAGATAACAGTTGCTGGCCCACTCTCCGCTTAGGATAGTGGAAGCCGCACTGGTTTCCCCTAAAGCAGATTTTTTTTTTTTTTTTTTTTTTTACCCGGTAGCCTCCTGCATGTAAAGCGCCAGCGCATTGTCCTCTGACAGCTGATGCTTATCGTACCGGTGGGGGTATTGTGTTGCAGCTCGTGGCACTGGAAAACCTTGTAACTTTCTTTTGAAGTTAAATGGCTTCATTTTGTTTCCATGTATGAATAACTCTCCGAAGAGCTATGGTGACCCAAAAGTCGACCCATTTACAACGCCCGTCCAACCGACCTGTTCCTCTCTCGGTCGGAGCTTTGCACAAGAAGGTCCTCCCGGCGCAGCAGGCGGGAGGGTGGGAGGAAAGGGGGAGGGAGGCTCCTCAACCAGTCCAAGTTGCATCGTAATTAAATTTTATTTTATCCTACCGACGCACGCGAAATATCGAGCAAAATACAAGTTTAAGTAATTTGTTTGTATTCTTACCTGTAGGAGTTGGAAATTAACAGCCCCGCTAGTTTACTGTTAAGCCTGGAGAGCGAGAGATTGCTTTGCAAACATTACAGTTATTATGTCTGCAGTTGGTACTCTTTGTATAAATTATTGATCAGCCATCTTATTTTTCTTTCTGCTTAATGGATATTATAGCATAGCCGTTTACACGCTATAGTTAAGGTTGTGTCAGCACTTCCATTTATAACATCCCCCTCTTACCGAGAGTTTATAACTCGCTATAAAATTCTGCTCTGGGCTGAAACTTTTCAAGCAAGGGCTCGGACTTTTAAAGGGGTGTGTGTCCCCATCAAAGAACAATTAAAAATGTTTGTCTGCTTTTTTGGAATATGGGAATAATAAAGCTAACCTCCCCACCCCAATGTTTTTCATTCATTTAAGTGACTTGAGGAGGAAAAGGCTGCGTCTCGCGGGCTGTCAGCTCATAGATATATATATAAAATAAATATATATATAAAAAAGAAGCTGGTGTGCCTTTTTTTAATTAGTAGTATTATTATTAAGGGAAACAATTAGTGCTCGATCGGCTGCCGAGACGCCGCCCTCCGCCCCGCCGGGCGCGGGGCCCGATCCGCCGGCTGCCGCCCCTCTCACCGCCCCGCGGGCGGCGGCACCGACCCCCGCGGCCGGGGGCTTGGCCAGCCCGGCGGGGGAGGGGGAAGGGGGGCAACGGGGGGGGGGGGGGCGGGAACGGACACGGAGAGACGGGGAGGGGGGGATGCCGCGGTTCCCCGCGGCTGCCGGGCGCGGGGCAGGACGAGCGGTCCCCTGGCACCGGCAGAGCTCGGGGCGTGTGTTGGAAAACCGGGAATATTTAAATATCGGGGCGGCTCTCCAGCGCCTGCATCTCGATCAGGCTGGGTTGGGAGCCAGGGATGGAGTGGCTGAGTGAACTAATTCCGTGAGGCGGGGGAAGCACGGGAAAGGGCATCTCAGATTAGATCACCACCGCTTTAACATCATTTAATGGCAGGGGCTTTACACTTCATAATTATCGCTCTGAGCGACTTTTCCTACCTGTTGGTAGGTGAATGAACACGTTGGACTGAGGACCTCTGATGAGAGCCCAACTCAAACACCACAGAGGGCTCCCCGTCTATTCCAGTCCTCATTTAATTCATGCAAGGAAGTTGGTTATCATTCCTTCTCGCACTGCAGCTTTCTCCCTTGGCTGTCAGTCGTCAGGTGAATGGCAGCAGGCAGTGCCCAGTCACCCGCTCCAGCCACCCCGAGCCAACCCGAGAAGGCAACCCCACCCGCTTCACCGTTTGGCTCTGGTGGCTGCGACGTGACCGAGAGGCTCAAATCAACATAAGGATTATTTTTGTTACTGACTTCGAAACATATTTTCTGAAGTCAGAACAGCGACTTGAGGGGGGAAAAAAAATCGTAAATAAGCAAGTAGCTTAATTGGCGTTTGGTATTTGCAATTTGCATATATGCGCTTGTGCGTGGGTGCGGGTGGGGGTGTGTACGTGTGTTTGTGTGTGTGTCGGATGGAGGGGAGGAGGGAGGGAAGGCATGAGAAGGTTCCCAAGCCGTCGGTTATTGCATCTCTCGGTACAGCGCGTCCTTGGTCAGCGCATCAGTTACCATCACCGCAGATAACACCCATTTCTCGTGGGGATGAAGGAGGAGAATTGAAGGATGCTCTCCGGGGCTAAATCCTGCCCTAGTACTTAGGCGGTGAGCACCCCTGGAGCCAGGGAGATGAGTCGCGGGAGTAAAGCCGGCAAAAGATGCTCTGGCGCTGAAGCGCCTGGGTTAGGCAGGGCGTGTGCGAGCTGCCAAGCCCGGCACAATTCCTCTTCCAGTCCTTGCTGGGGATGCGCAGCCCCTGCTTTCAACTCTCCAGCTGAGATGCACATTAAACACTCAGCCCAGGTGATAATTTGCTCCCAGATTCTCTTTTTTAAAGACTTTAAAAGTTATATTTAATGGCTCCTGAAGTTTCTTCGCTTCCATGCTTCCAACACTTTTTTGTTAAGCAGGCACCATACGTAAATACAAACTGCAGTAAACAGAACGTGAAAGCAATCTCGCCATGTATTCTGGACTTTTTATGATATATGGTGGACTGTTCAAAAGTGTATGCTATTGTTAAAGCTGTTTGTGCCGGGTGTGCTAATGCACTGTTTGATTGAGTGAATTAGCAGTCATAACAATCTGGCAGTCTGGCCATAGAAGTGTGCTCAAATTGATTTGTGTTATGGCTGGACTGGAAAATCTAGTGTTAGTTGTTTTTTGCCCTGGGGCATTGTTTGTACCAAACTCCACTTTTCATTTAATTTTCCAATAGATTTTTGAAAGACCAAAAGGTTTGTGATCAACGTTTGCTGCACTTTATTATTATTCAGTTATTAAAAATATCCTATGAGTAATTTCAGGTTCCCCAAAACCTTGCTTTCAATTATAGTAAACATAATTAGCGTGATGTCGTGCTTGGAATGGTAAATCTCCCTTTGTATCTATTAAGCATGTTATCTACTTGTCCTGTCACTGAAAGGAATCCAGTTTGTATTTGTATTGGACAAGGTCTGTGCTAGTTTGACTATAATGCAACAATTAGAAAACCAGCACTGCAGTATCCAGTTTCTTATTACTGATACAACACTTCACATCAATCTCAACTGCATTCATCGTGTTTTCAATGTTTAGTAAATATCTTGGTGGAAGGGAAAATAAAAAGGATCCCAATTCACAGACTTAAATTTCTATGAGTCTATTTTCCTGAGCGATGCAGGGGGGATTCGATATGAGGTCCCTCCCTCCTTCTCAGTCTTCCCTCTAAATAACAGATAGCTCCTGAAAGGAGGATTGCTGCTCCAGACCCTGGAGATTAAAAGCAAAACAGAACTTACCTTCTCTTCGCCAGTACTTGTTCTGTTCTTAGAATCTTCTGCTCAGCAGTCGTTTGCAAGAATTATAATGCAGCATGATTAAACCTAAAACATTACTCTATTGATCACATAGAAAGCTTTGTGAAATCATTTAGTTTCTTCTCTTCAGAAACCGGTGAATAAAATAGGTCACTAGACAAGGATAAGACAAAATACAAGACAGAAAGGTATTTCTCAGGAAAATAAATTCAAAAGAAATGCAGAAAAAAATACTGTGAATGAACTTAACACGGTAATACACTATTCATCCTTACCAGGTGCCTATCTTCTGTATGCTTCCCCTCCCCCCCGGTCCATTCCTTCACACATGTTCAGAAGATAAATACTTTTCTGGTTTTTCTGAATGAATTTAAATATTTAATTATCAATAATAACTGAAGAAGGTGGAGGGAGCTGATGTACTATCCTATCTCCTGTCAGTCAGGTATTCAGATTCCTTAAAATGCAACAGCTACAATGCATTTTCTAATTGCATTTTACCCTTTACAGCTGCCCTCAAAATTGTAATTTAATAGTGAACTCTGTATCAGTCTTTTTTTAGAGCAATAAATTACAATCACTGTCAATACATCTTACTGCTTTAACATACATTTTAATATACCAAAATGGTCAAAAGAAAAAAAGAGAGAGGCAGAGAAACAGAGAGAATACCTGCCCTGAACAGTTACATGAGCAGAACAGAAACCCTGCTTCAAACAATATTCCAGGAAAGAAATTAAAGACTTCTTAATTAGCGCAGCAATTAAGCTTTCTTGGTTGCATTTTAATCAGCCCAGGCCCTATCAAAGGACAAACAGAACGATTTGCAGGTCTTTGAATTTTAAACAGTCTTATTGATTTCAGCACCATAAGTCTTCACTTGACACAGGGAGAATTTTGAAATATCAGTTACAGTAATTTGAGTTTTGCTGATATCAACTCAGGGAGAAAAAAAGAAAATGCCCAACAGTATCATTACATGAAAGGGTCAGCGAGTAAGAGAAATGCAATCTGAAAAAGTTTACAAAGAGCAACCTCCGGATTTGTTGGGGTGTTTTATGTGACTGTGTGAGTGTATGTGTGAGTTAAAATAAATCCAGTTGCTCCCCATAACCATTAGAAACACTTACCAAGCCAGAAGCTTTGAGGAGTCTGGAACCCTTCCATAAATCTCTTTCTTTCTAGGTTTCTAATCCCATTGTTGCTTTGAAATGATCAAGGTTAACCCAAACATGTGGCAGTAAACCCTTTCAAACTACATTTTCTTTATATGGTTTTGAACCGTGAGGGTACACAGCAATAAGAAAAGCAGAAGGGCTGGTGTGCATCCTGTTGTAGGGAAGGTAGAGAACAAATGTGATGGTAGGTTTCCTAATTCAGAGTTCACTCAGATCTCCAACTGGCAATATCACACGTGTCTGGCTCTGTCCTGATCTTCTCAAGGACCTGTTCTGTCTTCACAGGGTGTAAGAGAAGGTGAGATGCAAAAGGATAGTTGAGGCAAAGAAAAATATGGCCAGAGTTGGTTTTCTACAACTGAAAAAAGAAAGATTCAGTGTATTTACAGTTTTAAATTATCAATTTTATGCAACACTAGATCCTGCCAGTGGAACTCAAGCTGTACAAGCTCCTCCAGATAAACGTTCTGAAAAACACCTAAAAACGTCTTGGAAGAAGTGTTCTGCACTGTTATGTGTGCACAATACTTCAAAACAAAATGCCACTTGGTATTTTCTTGGTTTTATTTGCCAATTTTAAAGACTTTAGTGCAGGATAGCTAAAATTTCACTAGCAAAGGACATCTTTACTGGTATTAGAACACAAATTCATATAAATTGAAATTACAGGTGCAATAAGCAAGTAGATAGTATGTGAATAGTTTATATCTGATAATGTGGAAATTCCCCTGCACTGAGTTACTACAGTTGAGATTATCCACTTTGTAGATGTGTCATCCCATGAGTCATATCTCACATTATACATTTAAAAAAAAAAGTTGAGCCATGGGCACATACATGCACCACAATTAATGAAGTACACAGTGTATATTTTTAAAACTGGAAGACCTACGTACACACCAAATCCTACTTTTGCAGGACCACACCCCCACACCCCCCCCATCTGTACGAATGGCCATTTCTTTACCCCTCTAAAAAAAGCGAAGAGCCGTCAAGACAAGCAGAACAAAGCCCCCGGCTGACCCGAACACCCCACGTACGCGTGCTGCCAAACGCGCTTTAAAAACTCCATCTCCAACTTCGGCGGCGGGCAGGTCCCACGCCGCGCCGGGCGAGGCGCGTCCCGCCGGCTGCGCCACTGCGCATGCGTGGGCAAGCGCAGCAGCTGACTTTCCGCGCTACCTGGCGGGGGGGGGCGGGGGTCGGGGCGTCGCTGCGCGGTTCCTGCGCGGCGCCGCCAGCTGTTGCGTGGCGGTACCTGCGCGGGGCGGGCTGGGCCGCCCGCTTTCCCCTCTCCTAAGTTAGTTCGGTGCCGCCGCAGCCCCCTCGACGCGGTTTCCCCACGGCGTGACCCGCAGCGCCCGGTGCCCTTTGATCCGCGGCCGCTCGCAGGATGGTCCCCGGCAGATGCTGCTGCGCGGGTCTGCCCTTATGCGCCCCGCGCAGCCACCGCCGCCCGCGTAACAAAAGGGGCCTTGGCGCTGCCGCCGGACCCTCAGCAGCAGCTCCCACCCCGCCGGGAGGAGCGTTTGTGGTCCCGAGAGAACAACAAACAACAACAACAACAGCCAAGAGCAACAGACCCGTCCGGAGGTTTCCGCTTTTGTCCGCGGGTGCCCCCGCCCCAGCCCCGGCAAGGTGCGCGGCCAGAGCCCGCCCCGCGCCCCGGCTTCCCCGCTCCCGCCCGGCTTCTGGGGGACGCTGGAGACGCTTGTGTTTCTCCACAAACTGTGTTGACAAGCGACTGCTGAAAAGGGCTGGGAAAATTACATCTCGTCTCTGGTGGGGTGAAATATGAAACATGTAATCTAACGGTTCCTGAAGGGGCGGGGGGGGGGGTGGAGGGGGGGGGAGAGGGACTTCTCTCCCTCTCTCTCTGTTTCCCTGCTCCGGGTTCCTGGTTGGATAATTTGGGTTAATACTAGTGAGTGAGCCTTTTGCTGCTTCAAAGGGTATTTCAAGTTGCCGGAGCTCCTCCCCTCCGCACCGTGTGACAACAACAACTCGTCCAGCGAGCGAGCGAGCGGCGGCGGCGGCAGCCAGCACTTCCCAGCTCATTTTCTCTCTGTCATTCCCCTCTCAATCTTTGATCAATGTACTTGCCAGAGAGAACCGAAGTCCTTCAAACCTCCTCCTTTTCACCTTCGTCTTTAACGTGGTGCTAGAGCAAGGACCACAAAAAGAAACTGCCCTCCCCCTCCCCTCGGCCCCAGCCCCGCCGCCCGGAGCGGACTTCTCCTCCTCCTCCTCCTCCTCCGTCCCCACTTGCGGGACACTTTGTGCGTTCTCTCTCTCACTCTGCCCCCTGCTCTCTCGCTCGCCGCAGCACCTGATCCGGGGTTATCCCCCCCTTCTTCTTCCCCCTCCTCCCTTCTCTCCTTTCCTTTTTTTTTTTTTTTAATTTTTTTTTTTTAATTTTTCCCCTTTCCCTTGCGTGTGTGTGTGGGAACTTTCCCCCCTCCCCCAGCCCCCTCCGCCGTATATGTGACCATGGCCGTACCGGCTGCTTTGATCCCTCCGACCCAGCTGGTCCCCCCTCAGCCTCCGGTCTCAACTTCTGCCGCCTGCACCACCACCACCACCACCTCCTCGTCGGCCACCTCCTCTCCGTCTCCGTCCATCGCTCCCCCGCCGGCCGCCTCGGGGACAAACCTATTCCGGCCGGAGCCCATCGCAGCGGCGGCAGCGGCGGCAGCGGCGGCGGCGGCCACAGTCACCTCCACCACCAGCGGCGGCGGCGGTAACGGCAGCGGCGGCGGCGGCAGCAGCCCCAGCCTGGGCACCGGCGGCGGCGGCAGCGGCGGCGGCGGCAGCGGCGGCACCTCCACTCCCAATGCCAGCGCGGCCAGCGCGGCCAGCAGCCTGCCCGGCAAGCCCGTGTACTCGACCCCGTCCCCGGTGGAGAACACCCCCCAGAATAACGAGTGCAAGATGGTGGATCTGAGGGGGGCCAAAGTGGCCTCCTTCACCGTGGAGGGCTGCGAGCTCATCTGCCTGCCCCAGGCTTTCGACCTCTTCCTGAAGCACTTGGTGGGGGGCTTGCACACGGTCTACACCAAGCTGAAGCGGCTGGAGATCACGCCCGTGGTCTGCAACGTGGAGCAGGTCCGCATTCTGAGGGGGCTGGGGGCCATCCAGCCCGGGGTCAACCGCTGCAAACTCATCTCCAGGAAGGATTTCGAGACCCTCTACAACGACTGCACCAACGCCAGGTAACCGCCGCAAGGCACACGCACACCCCGCGCCCCCCCCCCGCCGCCGCCGCCCCCGTCCCACCCCCGCGCGGTGCGGCCCGGGCGAGCGCTGCGCCGCTTCCCGTTGCCACCGCGCGGGCCCGGGGGGGCGGCCCGCGCCCTGCGGCCACATGGGCTCGCCCCCTCCCTTTCCCTCGCTGCCCCGGCGCCCGGCCGGCCTCCTCCGCAGCCGGCTGCGCCGCTTCTTGGTGGGACGGAGGGAGAGAGGGAGGAGAAGGGGGGGTTCTGCCCCCCGCCCCCCGCGTGCCGTGCAAGTGTCGCTCTGTCATTGTCCCCTTCTCTGCCCACGGCCGCGGCGTGCCGGGGGCTCGGGGCGGCCACGGGCAGCGCAGCGCTCTGCTTACGCGGGGAGCGGGGGGCCGGCGGGCGTGGGAAGGGGGTACCGGGCCAAAAAGTGCTTTCTGACCGACCCCCCTCCTCAAGTTTATCCCTGGATGTATCTTTAAAACGGGCAGCCCTGGGAAAAAGCTGCCCGGAGGGTGCACACGAGTGGGCGGGGAGCGGTCCTGGAGGGACACACGCACACACACACGCACACACACACACACACACACACGCACGCACGCACGCACACACACACGGCGACACACAGGCACTCGGGTTTCGCGTGAATTGGATGGGGCGCGGAGCTGCCTCCCCGGGCCCTATCCGGGGTGGATGGAGGCCACTTGGCCATCAGCTGCTGTCATATATCCGAAAGGGCACGTGCACTTTTTGTATAGGTCTACGAGGCAGTTGCCACATGGCGAACGGGGGGGTGGGGGTGGAGGGAGGGCGGGAAGACGGCGAGGAGGAGGAGGAGGAGGTGGCGGCGGCGGCTGCTTTGCTTTGGGGTAGCGGGGAGAGGTGCCAGGCGGCCGGGCTGGCCGGCTCTCCCGGGGGGGCGGGGGGGGGAATGTCGGTCCCCGAGGAGCAGGTGCGAGCAGCTCCCGGCCCCCGCCGGTCGGGGAGGAGGCGACGGGAGCAGCGGGAGCGCGGAAGGGATTTGGCGAGACTGAATCATGTTACCGCGCAGAATAACGCGGGCGCGGTGGCCGGGATGGCGCCGGGGGCGGAGGGCAGCGCTCCGGCTGCGGGCGGTGCGCGGGTACCGCCGCGCTCCCTTGCGCGCAAGCCCCGCGGGTCGGGGGGGGTCGGGGGACGGACCCGCGGAGGAGAGGTGAAGCCTCAAAGTTGATACAACCGGGGAGGGCGGGGAGGGGGGCGAGGGGGAGAGAGGGATCTGGCAAAAGAGGAAATTCCTGCTGCAATAGCAGCCTGCTTTGCGACCGAGGGCGAAAGCGTGGGGCTGTTATCTCTCAATCTGTAGGTTACAGGGCTGAATCTGCTCAGTAAGGAGAAGGGATCGCATAACCGCCGTGACCCCGAGATCAGAGCGGTCGCAAGCGCCTCCAGTTGCCAGGGGCTCCCCCTGCCTCGGGCGGGGCGGTGGGAACTGCCCAGGGAGCGAAGGCTCGCCACGGAGGAGGTCGCAGGCAAAGTCCCGACGCTACTTTCAGTACCCGCAGATAAACAGAGCGGGCTCGTTTCACTTTCCTATTGTCAGATTTCAAGGTGCAGCAACAGACAACACGTGGGGAATTAACCCCGTGCGATGCCGTGCTCCTTCCCCGATGGCGGGGGGGGGGGGTGGGTGACATCCCTCCTTCCCCCCGCCTGAGGTAGCCGAGGGTGGTTGGGGCTCATTAGCGTGGAGCGAGGCGAGGCAGAGCACTTACTCTGCACTAGCTGTTGCTAGATGGATTGTTGAAGTTCCTGAATATTCAGGGCAGCAGGACAAACCAGCCTGGAATAACTTCCAAGCGCTGACATAACTGTAGCTGCTCGGGTAGCTCTGCTGTTGTTTCATGTGGAATCAACATGAATATTAATAGCTGCTCTCAGGCGATTGTTTTTTGGGGTTTTTTTTTGTGTGTGTGGCATGCAACTTGTAACAACTCTGCGCGAGTTCCAAGATTTGGATCTTAAAATAAACTGGTGGAAGCTTTATTTTGCTAAGGTCATGCTGTGTGAATTGTAATTTGAACATGTGAAATTAAAAAATAGAGAAACTTTTTTTGGGGGGGAGAGTACGGGGACACCAATTCCTGGACTCAGCAGGGCTATAAAAGGGTTTGGCAGCCTGCTTGTAACATGGGTTGATTATGTCAACCGCACAGAATCAGCCGTGTTTCAGCTGTTTCTGAGGTCTGCTGTGTTACCATCCAGTGTAGTAGAAATTACAGTAGTGGGTTCAGAAGTGGATAGGATTTGACCCTTAAAAAGCGTAATTGTAGTAGACTTATTTATACATCCATTAAGCAAATAACTTAATGGAAAGGATATACAATAGGTATGCAAAATGTATTATTACAGTACAGGCGAATAAAGCAAAGTGGGTCATTGAGTTTTGGTCAAAGTGGATGATATCATCAGAAGATAAAACTGAATTTACTTTCTGGGTTTCCCCTCCAATACATTTAATTCTTATTCTTCCTTCCTTAAAATTAATTATTTTTAATTATTTCTGACGTTACAGTAATTATGCGGGATATTTTGATCTACTCAGTTTAGCGATTCAAGCGACCTTTCCAGGCTCTCAGTTACTGCATACTTTATCAGGGTGATGTCTTTTTGTATCCTGGGTGGACACTTACTGTTGAGATGGAAGCTGTAAGCGCCAACTCCATCCTAGCGGCTAAATTGTTATACTCATCAGATTCAAAAATTTTGAACCAGCATCTTAACACTGTTATATTTGTCTCATAATCAGCTGATGCACTTGAATACGATAATCCCTTTTTGGAAAGCTTCATCAAGGTTAATACGTTATTTAATCAAAAAAGGCATCCAAATAAAGCCATTACTTTGTTGTTCTGTAAATGGATTGAATCGTTAGTTGCCAGTTGCTGTGGAAATAATTTGTAACAACTTATTTTGAGATGGAAAAGTTTTAGACTTGTTTCACCAAAATGATACATTTTAACTGTGATATTGCTATTTAAAAAAATCAATAAAACAAAAATCAATAAAACACCAAGGGATTTTCTATTGAATGCTTAATGTGGAGGTCTGTAAAGTGAATTGGTTTCTGTGTTTATTTGTGATACTACTAATAATAACATGATACTAAAGGACCTTTTTCTAAATTAGGCTTCTGTATCAGTTCACTGGAAAAATAAGCTTCCGTTATGGAAGATGACTTTTCTTTTCTGGTCATACTGACCTTTGCTTTTATTTTCCTCTTAAAAAGCACTGGTTGTCAAACAGAAATCCAGGAAGTAGCAAACTGTGCATTTAGCTTACATTCCGATTAAACGGTTTGACATTAATGGGATGCTAGAAAGCCATACGCCAAAAAAATAGGGGAAGGATAAAGGCAAAACATGGGAAATATTTAAAGCTACTAGATGCCAATCGAGTCAGGTTTCTTGAATGTGTGCATGAAAGAGAGTAGGAAGCTGTGCACTGGATGTCACCTGCCTAGGATTAATGACCTGGAAGATATTGATCCCAGATTGTTTCTGGTCTCTTGTGTTTTGAGCACTTGTCGTGGAATTTTACCATGCTGGGTCCCTTCGTGGAGTTTTCCCATAGACTTAGGCTGGCTTTGAATTGTGCCCACCCGAGTAAAGACTAAAAGCGTGTGCCTTCTTCTGACCTCCCTCCTGTGGCCAGGATATGTTAATCTTTTCTGACATTTGATGATTTTGAATGAGTTCATTGACATTCATACTTAAACCGGGGAATTATTTGCACACTTTGGAAGCTATTTACAAATTTTGGAAAACACCCTAATTGATTTTTGAGTATAAAGAGGAAGGATGCCGAACATGAAACAATGCTCTTCAAAGCCTGTCTTACATGGCAGTTATTCAGTCTCTCTTTACTATCTTCTGCTCCTCTCAAATTATGTGGACCTAGCATGTGCTTGTTTCCTGCATACTTCACGCTTACATTTTTTTTTCCTGTTTGTATTAATTAAAGGAGTATCTCACCCAGATAGGCTAGTACAGATCATAGGTGTTTTAAATGAACAGGTCAGCAAGTGCAGCTGGAAGGAATGTCAAATATATAGTATCTCTGGTTTATATTGATGACCTTCCTTCTTGCCACAGATTACTAAAGTATAATCAGGAGAAATATGGTAGGTTTTACAAGCAAAGACGACTTCTGGAAGGCCAGAGGATAAATTGTAACTATAAAGAAAGAGTAAAAGGTTTGGAGGTGGCTTCCTCGGACTTAAAAAAACCTTAAAGACTCCAGCTGCTTGCGATAACAGAACTTTAATATCCATCTTATGGTATTTATTTATTGGTAAATATTATAAATTAGAAGCTGAGATCTTTAAACCATACTTATTACAACTGAACAGACTATTTATCCCTTTAATCTGATACTTAGTCCCTGGCAGTAGCCCAATATCTGATACTTGAGGAAGGGAACGCTTCTCCCCAGTGCATGTTCGTCGCCCGTTGTGCAACGCTGCCGGTGCTGTTCCTGTGCAGGGATGTGAGGGGCTGCTAGTGATGGGCAGAGTGATGTTTTTTTCCTGGCTGCTTCACACGATTTTCCTCAAGTATTCAATTTGATTAACTCTTTCTTTATCTTATATCTGTGAATATTGGTAGAGTTCTGTGTTTTGGGATTTTTTTGTTAGAAATCTTTTACTGTTAGCTGTAGTTTCTATAAAAATGCACAGTTCTGTTGTCAGTTTTCTATCAACTTTACTTATGAGAACGGACGGTGTGAAAGCGCAGCGAGCAGCTTTGTTATTTCCCCAAACCATTGCTATCTCTGTTCAGATGCTCACTTCGATTTGAGGCCTCTGCTCTTTCTTTCCGGAGCTGCCAGCAGGATGCCTGGGGCTGCTGGTCCTGCCTGGGATGCCGGGAGGGAGCACCCCGCAGTGTCCCCCCACCGGCCGGCGCTCGGGGGCCGGTGCTCCCACACTGCTGTTCTGCTCCACCACTCCTCAGCACTGTAAACCCAAATGCACTTACAGTAATTGTATTTACTACTTGTCTGCCTCATATTTTGTAATCTGGACTGTGTTCCAAATGTTTGTTGGAAATTATAATTTTGTTTGACTGCCATTTAGTATTTCTTCTGTTTTCTCCTGTTACTAGATCGTTCCAGACGGCTGTTTTTGCCTATCACTGCGATTCATCATCTAAAGTGAATTGCATACGAAGCAGAGAATTGTCATACACTGGATTGAATTTTAATATTTTCCTTTTGAACTGTATCATAGATATATTAAATTATTGCTGCAATCTCTGCTGGTCTGGTACAGGTAAATCTCTTTCAGTGTTGCCAGTATTGGCTCTTCGTGGAGGACCTTTACAAGTTTAGCTGTAAAAATTCATTTCTGGCTGCAGGATAGCAAGAGGGAGTAGTCAGAAACTACCGAGTTTGATCCAGTGAGCCAGTGAACCGAGAGTCCGAAACAACCATGATGCCTGTCTGTTTTTAAGCAACAGGACTGGATTTAGATCCTCTTTGTTCTTTTGTAAGTTAAATATGTTCTCTTTTAAAAATAACGTTTGGGGCATCTGCTTTGCATTATGAGTTAATTCCATTCATTGTTTTAAAATAGTTATTAACCTTTTGCAAATTATATACTGCACATGAACAGTAATTTTTTCAATAATCTTTAAATGTGCGTACTGTAACAGCGCCATAATGTGGACTGACATAATATGAATTGACAGTAAATTTTTAGTTGCCTAAATACGTATTTAAATGACAGAGCTGAAGAGTCATCTGCAAAAAGCTATTATGATCCAGAGAGTTAATTCATACATAGATAATTTCTCCAGCGCGCATTAAGGAGGAATTTTTCTTTTTCCATTATCATTTAAATTATTTTCAAAAATCCTGAAACATGAAACAAAAATCCTTATATTTAGAGTCAAAGTATGTCTGTGACTTGAAATGATGAAATCCAGGTTGCTTCGAGGAGTAACTTTATCCTTAGCCCACTGTGTTCTGCTTATTTTTCTGATATGGTGCTCAGCCGGGGCATCTCCTAACAAGTGCTGATATTTCATTTCATAAGCAGTGCAGAATATTGACATGTAATCTATTAAATCCAGAATTTTAGCATTAACTGTGAACTGTTTCAAACTTTTTTTCAATGGAAGAAAAAGAAAAAGGGTAGTAGTATATTTTCCACAGCATAAAGTAGAAAAATGCTGTCACTGAATTTTGTGAGAGGAAGGA
Organism: Strix uralensis; assembly: GCF_047716275.1. Classification (NCBI taxonomy): domain Eukaryota; kingdom Metazoa; phylum Chordata; class Aves; order Strigiformes; family Strigidae; genus Strix; species Strix uralensis. The sequence continues at coordinate 93,194,622 of NC_133973.1, forward strand.
TCAGCTTTTGACCGTACAGTTATGTCCCAGTTTGGAATTCCTTAGTCTAAATCACTGATAGTGATGAGCTGGGAAACTACACCCGGGAAAGATAACTCCATAAATACTGAATACTTGCATTCTCTCTTGTGAATTTCTATAGGTCTCTTTTAGAGATGGGATATTGGACTGAAAGGACCCTGAGCGGCAGTTCAGGATACATTCACCAAAACTAATGAAACTGCTTGCATGAGTTGTGACTGAGGAAATGGATCACAAAATGTATTCCAGTTCACATTGCTTTAAACGGTGTTTTGTGATAATTAGGTTTAGAGTCAGCATCCTCCTGTGACAGGTGTATGAATATATACAATACAGTTTGCAGAATTGTATGGAAAGATCTTGTAAATTGTGTGTATCCAAACAGTTTATTGGGAATAAACAGAAACTTTCTAAAACAGTATAAACCTGGTTTTTAATATTCTTAATATTCTGCTTTTGATGTATTAAAACAGTCTAAAGTTTTTATTGTGCACCCCTGAGAATACTGGTGTGGGTAACACCTACATAACTTTCTGTTCATTATTCTGTTTAAAGGTACCCTGTTCACTCCCAAACTAATTTACTGTAGGTATTTTCTTTGCATCCTGTATACTTTGCATCTTCCTTGTGAAGAAGAAAGTTATTTCAGTATGAAAAAAATGTATTGTTTGCTACAAATATCAAACAGTGGGATTTTATGTCCATTGGAAGGCTGAAATTAGCCATAGTCCAGGAACAGTGGAGCAGGTGCAATTAAAATTTCACGGAGCACCTTGCCACGCTAACTTGATATTATTTTTTTCATTAAGAGAAGAGGATGTTTTGGTCATGAAATTTTATTCATCCTTAGAATTTATAGAATTTTTCTCTAAATTAGCCAAATGGCTAAATTCTGCCTAAATGCCCTTTGCTCCAATGTGAGCTTGGGTTCAAGCAAAGCTTGCAGACTAGTTTTTTTATTCACATTATACTTCAATGTGATATAAAAATACTGAAAAAAAGGCACCCTAACTGTTAAGACATTTTTTTGTATGTTTAATTTGTTCCTTAGATTGTATGGCTAAATGAGGGGGCCATACATAGTTGTGTGTACAGACTACCTGGCTGACAAAATAACAAGAATTACATACTGGAATTGGATGGGCCTGGGGAGAAGGGGGAAGAAGGGGAGTACGTGGGACTGCTGCAAACATTTTAGCATAATTGACAGCTGAAATATATTTGTAACATTATGCTGTCATGATTGAAGTTCATAACTCTGAATAACGTTCATTTTAGAGCACTTGTTAATGATACTGTACTGAGAACAGGTAATAGGTATTTTACATTTGGACCAAAAGCTGTTGTTCAGGCCATGTCTCTCAGAATGTGCTTGTATTTACAAATTGTTGTATGATAGAAATTATTTTTAAATCTTACTTTTGGGAAATGCTTTGCTTTTTCATCTTACATAAAGCAACTGTAAGGAATCGAAAAGAAAGTACTTATATAAAGTAAACTATAAAGGGAACAGGTAATATATAAATACGTATTTTATTACTATTTAATTACATCTTTTGTAACCTTGATTTCATGTTGTTCTCATACTTACTAATGAATTATATATTTTTTAATAAAGAGTTAGATGTATGGGACAGAAGAAAGCTGCTTTCAGGTTATAGGTACTGTATTTTTAAGAGAAGTACAAACAATGCATTATGTTTTTATTGGTGATAAATCTAGTCAGAGGTTATTAATAGTTTGAACATTCTTTAAAAAACATTACTAAAGCTATTATGTTTGAATGATGCTTTTCCAAATGTAGTAAAAAATATGAACTTAATACTTTAATTGGTTTATATCATGTTTTAATGGATGCCAGAGTTATCTGTCTTTACGAAGCATATAATTTGTTTGCAGTCTCCTGGCCTGCTGTAAAAATCTTTCTTTGTTGGAGAAGGTCACCTGTAGGACTTAGCTATTTACATTAAAATAAAAATGCTGTGGTTTTGAACCATATGCTTAACTTGAAGAATGTGGATAGTCTTGTTGCTTTCAATAGCCTACATACATCTTTTAAACCAAGCATATGCAAAATATATTTGGAAGTGCTATAAAAGCATCAGTTGACATCTTTGGTAGGAAGCTGTCTTACTGTATACTTTCTTGCATTTGTAGGGACAGTTTGAAAGCACTAAAAAAATACTTTAGATTTAGTGTCCTGTAAATTAACACTTGTTACATAAAATAGCTTCATGATGCATTTTTTAATGTTCATGTGAGTATTGTCTTCTTTCATATTAATTAATATTTTGGAAATCAGGGCGACGTTTTGGCATGGATGAGTGTCAGAATTTGGTATAACCCATGGCTTCATACCCCCTGCTGGGATTTTTTGTATTCATTTCTGTAGCACAGAAGCAGCCTATCTTTTTTCGAAGGGAATGGGCACTTCCAAGATGTGTGCCATGGCTGTCACTTTTCACATTTTAGTTCTGATACTCTGATACTGATAGTTTGGTGGGAAGGAAGTGAAACCATTTTCCAATTTTTTTCTGTTTCCTTAAATTTCTGCTTAAAAGCTAAAAAAAAGGGGGGGGGGTGGGAAGGAAAATACTTTGGGTGCTATTAAGTGTATAATAAGGACTGATAAAAGTGAAAGGTCATATGTTTTTCTTTTTAAAAATATATTTCTCTCTTAGCTTGTTAGAACAGTTCTTACAATGCAGATAATATGTAGGACTTCATTATTTCTCTGTGTCTGTATCTACCACTAAAGACTAATGCCATGATTCTGTTGCAGATTTTGTTGTATGTTGTTCTAATTCAAAGCAGGATCAGTTGTGGGGTTTTGTTTGTTTGTTTTTTGTTTTGTTTATCTGATGCTCATAGCTTTTAACAGGCCAGGTTAAAAAATAAACATGAAATGATAATAAATTATTTTGTCTTACATTACTGGGTATTGTAGATGGCTTATAATTCTACTGATTCCTTCAAAATTAATTTGCTGCTGAAATATCATGTTAAAAATACAGTAGTAGAAAATGAAGCTCCTGCTACAGTAATTTATAGTTTAAAATATAGCTATGTATAAAATACATTTTTGAGAAGCTATGAAGAAAATGTATTAGAAATGCTATTTTAACAGCACATAGCTGTTTCAGGAACACATTTGCAAATTGTGTAAGGAAGGAGTCATAACATTTCCTGGGGAGGGCATCAATGATGTTTTTAGTCGAGATGTTTGAGTATAGCCACAGCTGTTGGATTGGCTTGAGGCCATCTCAAGGTGTACAACAGGTGGGATGTGGCTAAGAATTAATAAACTTCCAACAGATTTTACCATTCAGAGCTTCTCTGGCATCATTCCCGTAGAGTGGAGGAAAGGGTGGAATTTATCTTCAGAAGCAGCAGCCCACCTCCATAGTATGTAGAGCTCAGGCTTACAGAAGGTAGTTTGCCTGAAGACCCTGAATTCTTTTGTCTGTTATGCTTCTTCCACTCTTTGAATCTTTTGTTAAAAGCTCCCCTATGGGAGTCTGTCCCTATGGAGAGGTCCCTTCAGAGATCAATCTGCCTGTGCTGTGGTCTGAGACGGAGCAGTCCTTGATGCCTCCTGGCCTTTGGCCTGCACATGGACTTACAGGCATGCATTAGAAGATGTTTGTGTGGAGCTGACCAAGACACCCTTTACATAGGCTGGGAAAGCTTTAATAGACCCAGAAGCAGTACGGTCCCAGACAGGGTGATTTGTATTGCTCAGTTGAATGGTCACACTCAACCCAGTATCACTCTGGCCTCATTGCAATGAAGTTCGGGACCCTAGTAGACAGTGCATGGGACATGATGTTAAACACAGTAATTTCAGGTTGTTCTGAAGGAGTGGAGCCTCTATGGCATTTAGCTTTCTGCTGCTGAGTCTTTGCTGATGTGGGTCTGCCAAGTACAGGTTTCATCTCTTCTGGTGACCCTTTCTATGATTTTGTCTTGTTGCATCTTATTTTACATGTTTTATTACTTAAATTAGGATAATACAATGATATCATGAGGAGTAATAAAATAATAGTTATGAAATGCATTGTGAAGCATGCATGTATTCACAAATATTCCAAAGTATGACTACATGAGTAAAACATTTTGACATTAAAGGAGAAGGATGTCGTCAGTTAAAACTGCTGGCATTGTTGTGTGATAAGGTCGTCTGCTCTTTCATTTGGTGTGCCAGCTGATGAAAGAAAAATATTTATTTTTTTAGAGATGAAAAACACAGGCATTTTCATCAGCTTAAATGAAAAGAGCCAACTAGTTCTGAATACTGTTTTGTGAAATCATGTTTCACCCCTGTAAGTGGTTTTCTGTGTGGAAGGTGTGCTGTAATCGGGGATGGGTCTGTCTTTTCAGCTCAGCTAATCGTTTCTTTTCACAAATCCAGAACGCATGCAGATTTGAACTTGTAGCCAGGAAAAAGTGCTGCCATGCTTCAAATTGCCAAAGGACCTCAAGGGACAGAAACTTGACCTGGTTTTATGAAACCATAGAATTACATTTATACAAGTTACCCCATGGGAAAGGAATGAACTGATCCCAATTCATTTCTAAATACTGGGGCCTTATGGGTCACATTTGAACTCTCTCCTACACCTGTTTTTCTACTAAATTTTTCTGAGGACATTTTTAGAAACTTACTTTACATTAGGTATGGGTCATGTGCTTAATATTTAACAGTTCAATGTTCTAATTCTTGAAAATGTCTAATGGTTTCTCAATATAATTAAGCTGCAAAAAGTTTAAATTATAGAATTTGTTCAGTATGGGCTAAATCCTCAAACCATGAACTCTCCTTTGGGTTTAGTAACTTAGGCTTTGTTTTCCTGCATGTGAAATGTGAACATAGAGCAGGCAGTGACTATAGTTGGTACATGTTGTGTGGGCTATAGAGAAGAGAATGATTGCAGATGGGTCATTAGGCGGCTCACCTGGGGCGTGGGACACGGTGGCTCAAGGTTCAAAAAGAGTTACCCAGTGAGTCAAGAAGACACCAAGACTCCTTTCTCCCTTCCTCCAAAACGACCTTTCTCCTTCCCTCAATTAGGCTAAAAATTTGGAATTTGGAAAATCTGGGTTCAGACCTCCTCTTGGAATCAATGAAAAAATGAGTAGGTTCTATCGTGGCTTTCCTCTTTCAGTACTTTGGTTTGAGCTAGAAGCCTAAATACCCTACGGTGAGCGCTTACCCCTCTCTGGTGAGGTGGTATGGTACTTAAGGTGTCCAAGTGTTTCTGCCAGTGTAGTGCCAGGGTGGAGTATGCCAGTTAAGCTGAAACAATGGGCCCTAAGGACAGGGAAGGGTTCCTTAGTTCATTTGAGTCTCTGTAACTCTGTGCTTATAGGGTTGCATTAAAATTAGAATTAACTTGCATTTTGATTTATTTAACAAACTGAGTGCTCTGTTCAGTTTAAGTTTGCCTCAGCAATTACTATCCCACAGAGGCTCTGCAAACCTTCCAGGCTTCACTTCTGCCTTCTTGTGGAAACCATTTCCTATTCTCAGGCAATCTTTCCCATCCTTGAAAGACAGTTTCAGTGCTGGAATTGGCATTAAGTGCCTGCATAAGTCTATCTGTTTCTAGTGAATGAGTGACAGATTTGGATACTACTCATCTAGTATAGATTTCTTTAGCCTTTATACACCACCTTAACACTTTAAATCGACTAAACAGCTCAGCTGATGATCCCTGGCTGTAGACTTTCTACTCTTCAATGTGGATGTGGCAGAGGAGGCTTTTGTGTGGAATTAATGTTCCCACTGTCACCAGCCCTGAGTTTGTAGTCACTTTTTTGGCTTGGACAAAAGGGATTGGAAGGTGAGAAACGTGGATAATGGTGCTATCACAACAAGTAAGAAGATACATATTTACTCTGTTTGCTTTTCACAGCAGTGAATTTTTCCATACCGTTTGTATTAAGGCATTCATGACTTTGTCAGTCTGGGTAACCAAACTGTTTTGTGAGGCATCATCATAGGGCTGTTATTCACGGCCTGCCGCTTCCTTTGACTGACAGAGTGAAGGGCAAGTCTTTTAAATGGTGATTACTTATCACCATTACGTATTTATTATAAATGTGTACATAATGTCCCTTTCTAATTCATCTCAAAGAAGTGATCGTATCGATCCCTAAGCTTTTTTTTGGTCTTTCTCTAAGTCAGCCTTATGCTTTTAGCAATTCAGTTTTTGTTGATGTCATCAACAGGTTTGGCTACTGTGTGCTGCTGATATCTTGAGTGGGTAGAGTGGGACATTTTTTCCAAGACACAGAGAATGCTTTTGTGGCCAAATGATTTGTAAAGGAAGGTATGAAAGTCCAGTTGCATTTGGAGGATAAACATTTTTCTGAAGCACTTATTTACTGGGCTTTTCCTTTGTAGTTCTGTTGTTCATAAGTTGGGAAGAAGATGCATTAATTTTACTGAATCCAGAATAAGTTTAGATCAGACTAGTCTAAGGCTTTTGAGTTATCAATAAAACATTTTGGCTCCTTTCTGATTTTGGTGATAAATAAGGGAAATCTTTAAGATCAGCTGCAGTGGCAATGAATGCTTCATTGTGATTGAAATGTTTGTCTTAAATTTTCTTTGAATCTAAACTAGAGAGGAAAAAATTCCTTTGTTACCTGTTTAATTATAAAACAACAACTCAGAGTGAAGGAACAAATTCAGATCTTTGAAAATCCAAACTCTCTTTTTTCTCCTGTTTATTTTCTTCCCCTCACACAGCTCTATGGGTTTTGAAGAAAATGAAAATTTACAATTCTTCATGGAAGCCCAGTTTTATTAGGTGCTGTGAAAACTTCAAATACAGAGGATCCTTGGTTGGAAGCAGTTGCTAACCCTAACAGTAGCAGTAGGGACAAGATCCCTGAGGCTATGGGGCTGGGAACATGCTGAAGAGTAGCATAGTGAAGAGACAAAAGTGAAAGGCTGGTTGACAGCATGTTAAAGCAAATTTACCCGGTGTTACTGTTACATGCAGCCTTATAAGTTTACATATGTATGATCATATTTTCAGTCCTTGGATCACAAATGTTTCCTTTCTCTTCGCTAAGTAAGACTGTGTTTAGAGTAGTGCCTGGGAAAGCAAGCAAGAAGAAATAAGCTTTGCTTTGGAGTTTGATGTGGGCGAGATTCTTGTGGCAGAGATGCTAGATGGGAAGAAGGTATTTGTGTTTTTATTACATACCTGAAAGAATAGATTACCTCCATCTCCTTTAATCACCTCTTTTCTGAGGCTGGTATCTATATGTAGATAAAAGAAGTTAGTGTTAGAAAATAAGACTGAGTTTTGCTGATTACTCAGCTGATTACTCCACTAAACACTAACATGCAAATAGCAGGCATGATTATGCCTCAGCAAGGAGAGAGAGACTAGAATGAAATAGTTTGTTAGACACATTTATTTTTTTTTAGAAATTCACTCATTATGGAAATTCTCACCTATGCTTTGTATGGTTCTAAGTTTACTTCAGAAGCACACAGCTGTAATTCCCAGGTTTCTTCATATTTTTCCATATCACAAGTGCAGCAATGAATATAGGCACTGTGATATTGGGTTCCACATAAAAGCCTTAATCCTGTAAGCAGGAAGGAAACTTTGGTTTGTTTAAGGAGTCCTATTGCCTATAGCCTCTCATTTGGACAATTTATGCAGTCCTTAAATATTGTCAGTATTGGTACCCACATGGTGTAGCTAGCAGAGTTTTCATAAGCTGGAGTTTCACAGATCCCGGCAACCAAGTGTGGGAATGATCAAAGAACATTATTTGTAATCAAAATGCAAGTTAGGTGTTTATAAAACAACTGGTGGGTGCTTGTATGCATGTGAGATTTGCTTACATGAGTAATCCCATTGATTTAAATGAGAGCATTCATGTGACGAAAACAAGTTCAATGCGGGAATGTTTAGAAGATGGTGACCTTAGAAACGAAGAATTGTCTTTGGAAGTATTCAAAGGGTGGTTACTAAAACTTAAAGCCAAGAGTCGCTGTTTGAAGGCAGAACTGGCTAGAAAGACGTTTGGGGAGCTCACCTGCCAAATAATAATGTGTTTTAATGATGCTGGATAACTCTGCCTCAACTTCCTCATACTCTTTGGGGGGGAGGGGGGGGGGGGAGGGGGGAAGGGATGGGAAGGAGGGTGAGAGAGGGACGGTGACAGCGAGGCTGTTTGTTTTTCCCGAAAGTTGTTTGTGATTTCAGGTACTCATGGGAAATCTCTTGATCAGATTCACATCTGTTCCTGTCAAAGTGGGTGCTAAGATACCGGTCACCCAGCAACCATGTCCAAGAGGGAATTGGGCCGATAATAACTTCAAAAAGGAATGACAGATGCTAGATTAGGATGAAAGACAAAACGCATGAAAAATGAGCTTGTTAGAATAAAAAAATTGTTCAAGCACCTTCATGCAAATTAAATGAATATTGAACATTTGCATGCAGTAATTTCTACTTTTTCTGTTGATTGAGAAGAAATAAAGACAGTACATATAAAAACATAAATGTATTTTTTTTTTTTTTGCACCAATTAACATACAAAGCAGTATCTTTCTTCTAAAAATGAGATTAGCCACCTGGGTGCTTGGCTGTATCCCACATATGTCACAACATTTTTGTAATGAGTATGCTTCTGTTGAAGGAACACCTTATCTAATTCTTCATAGCAAAACAAACAAGGAAGCAACCTTATATTAATTTTAAAATACTTTAGGTTAGCGTGGTTCTATCTTTTTTCAGCTGTGGTTTTCAGAGCTGAATTATTTCCTGCTGTCCTTGAATTCAATCTGTATAATGTACATTAATAAAAGATCACATAAGATGAGTTCAGACCAAATGCTAAGGTTTCCTATTGACTGGTCAAACAATACATTTTTTAAAACACAATGTCTGTCAGGGTAACATGAAAAAGAAATCGTCACTTTTCCATGCCTATATATTAAGATAATTTAAATAATCTAACAATTTTATTATTGAAACATTCACATAACAATCAGAATTTGGAAAAGAGTGATAAAATGTTCTGATTGAGAAAGGACTCTGTGTCTTGGTTTAGCAATGTCTAATGTGGTCACGTACAGAAATTGATTTTCTTCAGAAATTAATTAATTTTTCATATCGCCCTAAGCTGCAGTTAAAAAGAGTGCATACTTGTCTGTTTTTTCCAGAAATATTGCCTAATCATATTAATACCATTGCCCCAAGGATGAAAAGATAATTGTACAAATGCATTTGGAAATATGTATCACTGAGTATTTATGATTAAATTATGCAAATGACCCAGCTCTCATCCTTTCCAGACCCAGATTGTCTAATTAGGATTGATATGCTGAATAGATGTTCCAGAATTTGAATACAAGCATGTCCAAAGAGCAGAAAATTGGAAATGACAAGGCTGAAATGCTAAGAAAAGTGTCTTTCCCTTTTATACTTTACTAATGTGGTGTTAGCAGTTGCAGTTTTTCCTTTGGCTATATTGTATGACTCATGTGTCCTACAAGAAATAAGTCAGGAAAGAAAAATCAACTTTCATAAATAGTATTACTTTGCTCTGGACTTATTTTTCGTTAAAAATCCGCTAGTCGTTCCTCTCCTCTTTAAAGCTTTGTATGCTTCATGTTAAAATAATGATGTATTCCACATAAATTACTTCTTAATTTGGAGCACTGTTGTTTGTAGCTTGTCTCCAGCTGCCAGCTGCCGCTGCTAGATATTTAGCTCGTCAGCTTCTCGTATATTCGGATGAGATTTACACACCTAACGTTTTTAAGTTTGGTGGGGTTTTTGGGGGGTTCTTATTTATTTGAATTCACAATTCATTAATGTAACAACCTTCTTTTTTTTAAGAACTGATGTCTCATTAAGCTTGTTTATAGGCATTCGGAGTTGGAATAATAGCTATCAGCAAGTCTACAGAATTTAAATCCTTGTTTAGTGGGCTGTTTGTTCATTTATCGCTCTTGGGAAGCTGGGAGAAGAGCCCGGTGAGGAGCAAGGAGTAGTAGTGAACTGTCAGTACTTCAGCCATTGTTAGCAGCGGGAGTCGCTCCCTCTGAACTCTGTTGGCTCCTGCTTCCCATCTGCGGGATGATGGATTGCTCTGTTTAATACATTTCAGCTTTTGTCTGTCATAGTGCGGATAGACAGCACTACCAATGATTTCAACAGTGATTAGAGCGCTGGTTTTACCCACTGCTATTGGGCAGGCACCTCCCAGGAATGTTTGATGTAGGAACTCCTTGGCACTCTAGCCATGCAAATGAGTTGCTTGGCTAACTCGAGGTGGTTTTAAACACCTACAAGAGACCGCCAGGAATTACTAAATCCACACAGGCCCCCCTGGAACAAAATTGAGACACCCCAGTGAATGCGTTGTAACCAAAAGTAAACACTCATCCGGAGCTCAGAGAGAAATGCCTTGTGCTTTTCGTAGACCAGGGATGGGAGCAGGGATGCAGGGATGCATTCCGGGCGGTGTGATGTCAGCAGTGCTCGGCCCATCTGTGCTTAAGTGTTTTGCTACTAGTGATACAGTAGGAGTGCAAGGGTTGGGTTGAAGCAATAAGATACGATGTGACATGTGTTGGATGAGGATTTGCTAAGCTGTGGGTGCTTTGTGATACACAAGTCCACAGACTGAATGATTTCAGCCACCAGAGAAGTCGCTGTACACCAGCACAACATATGCCCTGGAGTATCTTCAAATAATTATAAAATGGTGCAGTGGATGTATAAATTGGAAAAAAAAAGATAATCATGTTATAGGCATCATTTTAGAGAAGCGAATACATATTATTTTTGTTATTAGCATATTAATTTTCCACTCTTAGAAGAAATTATTATTCAAGATCTTAAGTGTGAAACAGTATTGTATTAGAAACAAATAGATAATTATGCTTGCTAATGCATATAATACTGGCTTTAAAAGATGCTTGACCCAGTTTGCTTGATTTGGACCATTGCCCACCATGACAGGCCAGGCTGAGGATAACTTTGACTTCATTTTGAACTGCGGGAGGAAGTAAGTTAAATCAGAAGATATTAATCATCCTTGATTTAGCTTTCTTAGTAGAGATTTTAATTTACAGAACTAGAAGAATGAGTAACTAATAAAACTGCCAATAACAAAAGTGGTGAAATTGCCAGGCTCAAATGTGTTTTCTTTGCCCAAACTTCACTTTATATTAATTTGACTGTGGCATTGTTTGCTTTTTAAAAATTTCTTAGCCTTTGATTATACCAACAGTCAACTTCCATGGATATGCTTATAGGCAATGGTTTGTAATTTCTCTGTTATGCTTGCTGGAAATCTAAGATCCACAGCACATTGGGGGATGCCATTTTTATTCCTTTTTAAGGCGATCCAGGCAGTGGCAGTGCTCACAGGGAGGAGTATTCATGCTAATTAAAAGCTCGAGTTTACCTTTCAAAAAAATATTGGCAATTTGCCTGGGAGAAAATTCAGTCTTCAGTCACCATTTTTAATCTACTTGGCTGTTGGGAGTTATCTTCACTTTAAGAATTGCCTGGTTTTAAAAGTTGCCTGGATGTTGAAGTAGTTTCTTTGACATCATTCTAAAGTGCTCACTTGCCATATATGATGATCAGAGGATCTGAGGGCTTTGTGGAAAGGAGTATCAGTAATAAGGAGGGCATAATCTTGACATTTACAGCTGCCAGCTTTTCTCAATTTAGGCTCCCTTCGTTAGCAATGGCTGCACGGCAGTGAAAAAGGAAACTTGAGGTGTACTTTATGAATTTAAGAGAAAAGTAAAAAATAAATATATTCATATGTTTATACATAAACAGGTTTAAACATAAGCAAGTTTAACATATTAAACCTTTCTTGATACTTTTTTCTCCTTTAAAATGAATGGTATTTGGCTAGAGATGCTGAAAGGGGTTGTTCTTCTGCAGAGATCAATAGCTGGAGCATTCATACATGCACAGAGAGGAAATAACAGCAACTGGAAAGTTAATGAAAAGCAAGTATGAAATCCATGTATTAGTAGGTGATGTGTTAATGAATGTATCACATAAACATGATAGGTAAAGGAATCAGATAAATGGTTCCTTAATCAGATAAAAGATCTCTGTTGTTTATATTCTTTCTGTAGAAGTAAGGCTGTGATTTATAGCCTTTTTTGATAGCAGGGCTGGTTCAGATAATTTTGCCTCTCTTCTGTTTCCTCCAGGCACCGTGATCACACTCCTGTGCAGCTATACCTGTAGAACCATGTGTGACACAGGATCAGGTTTAGGTTAAAAATGCTGTCTGTTTACCCCTCCCCCCCCCCCCCCCCCCTTTTTCAGTGTTATTTTTATTAACCCTCATCTGTTTTGGGAAAGCAGTTCACCATGTGTTTTCATCAGCAGTTGTGCTGTTACAAGTGAACGAACGGGCAAGAGGGACAGAAATGAATGATGATGGTGGGAGGGGGGTGAACAGTGCCTTCAATTTTATGTATCATCATCCTGTGTGTCATGAAATTGTCCTGCATCCTAACTGCAGTGTCCTGAGCCTAGCCTGGGGAATCAACTGCGAATTACACAGTGATTTTAACACTATATTTAAAAAGAGGAAGCAGGAGGAGGGTCATCGCTAATGAATGGAGAAGTAAAATCTTTGAAAGAAAAATGTATGAATGCAGTGAAAGCCACGTTCCTCTCTCCTGGAAATCTGCTTGACTAAATCTTGGCAAGCTGGCCTGCTGCGTATTGCAAAACAAATGCGGTTGGTCTCTGAGGTACAGCGTGATTTCGGCCTTTGGATGCTCCCCCTAGCCATGTTCTGGTGGCAGGGAAAGGTGAGATGTGGGTGTGCAGCATCTTCCATGCCCCGTATATCTTGGCTTCTTCAGGCACACTTGTTACAGAGCATCCTCTGCTCTATGGGAGATACTGCACAGTCTAAGAACCGTGGAATTTAGGTCGAGCCTATGTCTCTGCTGGTGGACTGAGGTGGAGCAAAAGCCCTAAATTATTCTGCTTTTTTGAGTGGACTCTCATCACTCATATTTCTTGCCTTCTTTGGGACTTTCTTTCCCTGGTAATGGCATATACATTAGTATAGAAAGCATGTTCTGTAGCTGTGCAGGATCTGACAGTGTCACTTAGACCTCTGGATTCTGATACAGTATAAAATTACTGACTACTGTTTTATTGTGAGCACTTAATTCACAATAGTTCTGCCAAATGTTAATGATGATGGAAACATTCTGCTGTCTGTAAGAAAAGCTAGGCTACGATAACCTGTGCACTTTTCACAAACTATGTTGATAGAATTATCCTAGTTTGTATTTCTTTAGTAATACTCTATTATTATTATTATTTAGAACAGAAGACCCGTTTATACACCAGTTGATTTCTTCAGCAGCTTTTTGCAGACGTGATGGAAAAACGTCTGAAGCTACAAGATCCTCGTCTACACAGAGCCATTGGGAAGCTCAAAATTTCCCTGGGTAGGCATGGTTTTAGCAAAACTTCACTCTGTTCAGAATGGTCTGACTTCACTGTAAAGTGGGTTCCACTGTGCTAATCCTCTCGGAATGTAGCAATTATCACCTACCGTATAGGTGTTAAGTGCTGAATTTCAAAGGGATTATCACTTTCCTCCTTTAGTGGCTAAGCAAGAGGAGAAAAGTTGTTAGTACTTCTAAAGGGGAGGGAAGAGGGGAAAAAAAAAAAAGAAGAAATCTCTCTTGTTTTCTTTCTGTGGTTGCTTTCAGGCTGGCAAAAGATGAGCAAGCTGGGTTTTGCTACAGCTAGTTACTTTGGGTTTGATCTTTAAGAATTCTAAAGGCATTTATTTCCCAGCCCCCCCTGAAGTACCTTTCTTTTGTGGAAAGAAATAAATATAACAGCTATTCAACATAAAAACCGAAAGTTATGTATGTGGACAAAATTATATAGGAAAGCCAAAGTTCTCTATATCCTTATATTTTCATCATCTGGAGACTTTTGTGAAGCTAAGTATGTAGCAGTACTTCAGGTCTTGAACAGTTTGTGGAAGTTGGTATCTTTTCAGTCTAAAAACATGATTGATGGTTTTATTGATGTTGCAGACAGCACTGGAAATTATCCTAAGACTGTTTGTGTGCATATTCTCTTTCAACATACCTTTTTTTAAACTGACATACCAACATTTTGTTCTTCCATTAGCACTATCTACAGTACAGATAATATTAGTTTCACATGGTTGTTGGATAAGGTGGGATTAGTGTCCTTGAACATCCCCCCCCCCCCCCCCCCCCAACCCCTTTTAATATCCATTCCTAAGAATCTCTCATACATGGCTACTTCTGTAGATGCTTGCTCCTGCAATCTTCAGTGAACTGTTGTCTGGGTACATAATGGACAATGAAAGCAGAGCAGAACCCTACTACCCTAACAATGCACCCTGGGTACCATGCAGCAACCATAGGCAGTGCTTCTTCCATATTTGATTTTCAGATTATGAGTTAAGTTTCTGCCTGGAAATGAGCTCAACATTCCTCCGTGTCATCTGGTAATTAGCAGGCAGTGTATTCAGCTTTTCCGTCTGCTGTGTTTGTTTTTCAGTTATGAGTACGAAAAAAAGGGGACTCAGTTGCACAGGGAGAAATGTGTGCACTTGAGTGTACTACTGAGATACGTTCTTAAGTAAACAGAGAAGCCAGAGGCTTGGGTGCCCAGCACATACATGTTATATACCTGCCCTTTAGTTTGTTCATCCTGCCTTTCTTTAGAAATGTATAAGGGTCAAATGTATAAGGGCATTCACAGCAGGAGAAGGATTTAAGATGTTATAACAGATAGAGGAGGATAATAATGGGCAGCAGAGGGCTGCCTTATGGAGAAGTCTTATTCCTGAGGCTGCAAAATAAACAAAAGGGACTTTTAGAGAAGGAGGCAGCATTTGGAATTGTATTGATGATGCTGAATATAAAGTTTCATGGAAGGGGTATGTAGAATATCAGGTTGTAAGATTGGCTTATAGCCTGTTATTTTTATTTTCACTATCACTTTATTGGGATGAAGTATGATAACTTCTGTCAGAAGTGTTTGGTCTAGAGACGACTTTCTCAGAGCTAAGAATTTAAAGTTTTAGTGCTGGAAAATGGGTTAAAAATGTTGCAGTTTCTTCACAGTCAAATCACAGAAGTTCATGAATTGCAGAATTAAGCTGTATCATGGTGTTTAGATAGCATTTCTCAGGGATTGGCCCAGAACATTTCAATAAGTGATGAAAATTTTGTTCTATTAAATAAAATATTTTAGGTTTTATACATAGTGCTCAAAATATGAGATAGTATATCTTGCTACTGGTAGGATTAGTTCCTACTATAAGAATTCACAAAATACATGCAATCCATTTTATTGAAAGAAGACATAAAAAAATTGCGTTTCAGTTCTAAAGCTAACAATATTTTCCTGGGAATAACAATCTCCTCCTTAAATGTAAAACAATTTGGCAGAAGAACATATTCTGCTAAACTTAGGAAGCTGTAAAAATGAGTATTCTTAATTTTTAATGAATTTTTGAAATATTAATTCATTTAGTCCATTTTGGATGGCAGTAATGGTTTGTAGACTTTATGGGGTATTTTGAACTGTAAGGGGCTTAACTGCTTAACTTGCTGTATCAAGATGATAATATTATATACCAGCAAATGTCCACAGTGGAGAGAAGGTACTTTGTATTGTTGGAAAAGATGTTCATTCAGGTCTGTTGTGCATGCAAAGAAGGCAGTATTTATATCAATAGGGATTCAACATGGGCTCGATGCCAAGAGTCATCATAAGACACAGATACTTGCTTCAAGAAGTTCAGAGCACCCTGCCATTGTAGGGTGTCCAAGTATTTGGCTTGTGAATTCTGTCATTTTCCCTAATCTGGTTTCATCATAATTTGCATACATTTTCCATGGAAACTCATCCATGGAAATTCTGGATGAAAAAAACCGGGGCATTTTAAAGTAACACATTTCTGCCATTTGTTGTGCTGCCTCTTTAGTGTAATGATCCCAATACCAAAGAACTACATCTCCTCCTTTGTCAGCAGGATTTATGAGAATGTCTTGCCGTTTTGTAAATTATGTAACACACACTGTTCCTCCTTTGTTATATAGTGAAATTTAGTAGGTTGTTTTAATTGTTTGATTGATTTTTTTTTTTTTCCTCTGGCATTTGTCTACCCTGAAATCTAGTGTCTGAGATTTACTAGGAGGAGCAATTGAGAATAATGTCTTTTGTCTGAATTTCTGAAGACATCAGGAGGTTTAGGAATGTTTGTGATAAGTCTTTTGTTTTGCTAAGTCTAGAATTGGGTATGCAATGCTGTATGAAAGGTGTTGATCATTGCTCTATCTTTTAAAATCATCAGCACATTTCTTAATGAACAAATGACAGTCTTTCACGTACTATTGAATAGCCAGCAGTTTGTAGTGGTTCATATTTATTGTGTTGAAACAGTAATAATGTTTTAAACACTCTGCTACATGGGCCACCTAGAATATAGATTGCTTTGATCATTATGATGAAGTGAACTTGGAGGCAATAGCAAGATGCCCATAGACTTAACTGAGACCCCACTGCCTGAAATGAATACTTCCTTACAAAGATCCCAATAGCTGTTTACTAAAGCACTCACATTACTTGTTGCGCAATGATAGTCTGGAATGTAAAAGAGCTAACAGGTAGAATCTCTACCTTCCTGCATTTTCAATGAAAATATTAAAGTTTATTTTTCATAACTCTTTGGGGTAGACAGGAGGTACTCAACCAAAAATGGCTCAACCGTTCTGGTTCCATTTTGTAAGGGATTTGAAGAATAGGCAAATGCAATTTGAGATATATTTAAAATATTTTATAGTTTTTTTTCTGACTTCATTTTGATTACTTAGGTATACCGAATATGACTCGTGTTCAAAGGCTGATTCTGGGATAGTATTTTTGAAAAATATACCTGTAATTCTCTAGCTGCTGTGTATGGACTTAACTGGGATTTCATGGATGTTGCTGAGTAGCCTAGGTCTGTACTTTCTAGCTTTCCTTTTCTGACAGGTCAATATTAAAACACTACCAGAGCAACTGCTCCTCAGACACTTTCAAAGAGAAGCTGGTTTTATGTTATTTTCAACATATCCTGTACTTAAAACGATCAAGGTACTTGTCGGGATAATTGGTCACTGAAATAATTTATTATATTAATAAAAAGTTCAAATCTATATAGTTACCATATTTTAAATTTGTAGACATAATCTATGTTTTTTAATGCCTTGCCCCTCTCAAAGTTGTTTCTCTTTGAATACTTTGAGTCTCTTTACTGATTTAGCATTTGCTGTGACTGCAAGCAAAACCTCAGATGAAGACATGGAGATCTGGCCTTTGACTTTCAAGCTGAACTACATAAGAATACTTGTCGAGCTGCTATGATGTATATTTCATTATAAAAGTTATTTAGTCATTTGGGGGTTTTTTTGTTTAATTATGCAGCTAGGAAACCCTCTAAACTCTCTTTCTATATGTGTAGATAGAGAGGGGGAGAGAGATTTAAGTCAGTAAAGTTATTGTCAATATCTTTCACCATTGCTGCTATTACTGTGATTATTATTTTATTACAACTATTCTGAGATGATGATTCACGTTTTGCAAGAGTGACTTCTGTAAGGTATTGACTGACTAAATAGTGAAGAGTACATTTTCTTTCCCTCTGTTTCTCCCCAAGGTGTTCTCTTGTCTATCCATTTTTTTATTTGAATGTGTTGGGCTTTGAAGTAATTCAGAGGATCATGAGGACAGGCATATTCATGAGATTTATCAGATCTCTACATAAATGGAGCTAGAACATGATAAAAGTAATTCTGCACTTGTTTCTGGCATGACTAGTGAGCTCAGACGTATGTAGAAACCTGAAATGGATGAACTGAGGGGGCGTGGATGATAGAGGTAAAAAAGGTATAGGTGGGATATTTGGATTAAGCATTTTGGACATCATGTTCCTGTCATAGTAGACACATGGACTATCAATATGGGCAGTTTCTAAGGTTCAAGTATGTTTTAGTGCATGTGAATGTTGAAGATTCCTTATTTACCATTCTATAGTGAACTAATAGTCTCTAAGTCCTAGAAAGTTAAAATCGTTTTTGTTTTTCCTATTTGAGATGGCAGTCTGGGTGTCAGAACTGAAAGCTGTAAGAATCTTACTTATTTCCAATTCCAATTTAAATAATGTTTTGGTCTGTATTTGTAGCCATTGTTGAAAATACATGTTGTAAAAAAGATAAATATTAAATCTGCACTACTGTTTAGTGAATAATTCTGCAGCTTCATGATTGTTCTTGGAAATCTAGATAATATTTTGATTGTTGTTTTTCATAAAATTTTTTTTCACCACTGCAGATAGTGCCTATGGACCTGCTCATGAAACAACTCACAATCAAATGCCTCTTTTTATTTTGAGCATAATTATGTTGTATTTTAGTTACTGCTCTGGAAATGTCTCATATTTGCAAATCAGTTTGCAGAAGAATAGATTCATGTCTAAATGAGCTTGTATTCGAGGCTTCCACTAGTTTCAAAGAGTTTTATTACAGTTGTATCTCTGGTAGCTATTTTTTGGTAAGACTTTGAAATGCTTTTGTCCTATAAAGCGCCATTCCCTGCTATCCTTTAAGCCATTTGAAATGGAGCATGCGGTTTAGATCAGCTATGATGAATTTCCTTAGATCAGTGAGTGTTCCTGAGAATCTTAAAATATTCTGCACTCTGGCTTTTGTGGTTCTGCTGCCATTTTTTCTCAAGACTATCAGAACAGAAATAATTGCTTCCACCCATTCTTAAAGATGTTGGAGTTCAGGTATGAAAGCAGTTCAAAAGAGAATTTGCGTATGCACACACGTAATCATTCATATCAAAATATTCCCCTTAAAAGTTTGGCAAGTTTTCCTGAATCTTAATTCAGATAAATGCAAATGCAAATAAAATAGGATCATTATTTTTGCAAGCTAAAAAATAATTTCCACTAATAAGTTTCTGAACTATGAAAGACTTTTAACTGATAATTTGAAGGGTGTCTAATGTACTTTTTCCTACAATTTTGGGCTTAAATTTATCTCCCTTCTACTTTATGCCTTTTTCCACATTATGGCAGCACACTAAAATCACTGTAACTCTTCTTTTATCCAGGCTGCCTTAGGGCTAGTTCCTAGGGCATGTAGGCAAGTCACCTTAGCGTAATAAAGGAGGTACACAAAGGCGCATACTGTTTTGTGCTATACTTTATGCTGTATCACTTTCCAAATACTTCCACAAGCAGTTTCCATGTTTCAAAGTCCATTAATTAAGTTTTCTTATTTTGTTTCATTGTGTATGCATTTCATCATAGATAACAACGTATCATCGTGACTCTTTTTCACTAACTTTCTGAAGCTAACTCAGGTCTCTTGCTCAGGGAATTTGCTAATTAGAGATGTTTTCTTTGGTGGTAAGGTTCCTCCTAAGAAAATGGTGAAATGACTTTGAAGATGAAATTACAAACAGGGCACTGGATGTTCTGCATTCATGAAAAGCACCGAGTCCACTATTACTTGTGAGTGAACAAGCAAAATCAGGAAAGACAGGTTGAGGCACCTTATACCTTTAAGGCCAGGAAAAAAAATAAATAAATATGGTAAATAAGTGTCCTGTCTGTGTAATACAAGTTTGGGATTTCTGCTTTATGTTCAAAAATAATTTGAATTTAAATATTCAGAAGAATAATCAAACTTTTCCCAAGTTTAAAGTAGTAAGGATTCTTCATATCTCACTCTTAAGTGTGTTTAGTCTCTACCTTCTGTTATGTTTTTTTTTTTTTTTTTTTTTTCTTCTACGATTGCTTATCAACTGCTTACATTATTGAAATTTTGTTTCCCGGGTAGATACTTTCAGATCTTCACTCCTTCTCTTTGATAAGTTAAATAGCCTGAGCTCATTAAATCTTTCACTGCTTTTTTTTTTTCCCCCCTTTGCAGTCATTTTTCTTTCAGGTGCTCATCATGAATAACACTCATTTTGCCCTTGCTTGTACTTGCACAGCCTAACTGTTTTTAGTAAAGGATGGTTTTGTTTAGTGGGACTGTATAGATGTAACAGAATAAAAACTTTGGTGGGGCACAGAGAACTTCTTTAATAATACTGTTTCTGCAGGAACAGGAGTGGGACTCCTGCATAATGAGCAAAGTCGTGTTAGTTTTGCTAGGCTAACAGCAGTAAAGAGTGGTGAAAACAAAACTCTGAAGTGAGCAAACATTTGTCTTAATGCTTCCCAAAAGCAGGTCTGTTCAGTAAGAAGATGGTATTTTTCAAGTTATTTCTTGGAGTGAAACTGTTGTTTAAGAGTTGGCATTTGTTCAGGCAGGGTGCTCTTAAGATGTTGTGTACCATGTGAAGGGACTTTGTGGATTTCTGTTCTTCAGAAAAGTCAGAGTCCAATGGCATGAGTAATTATAAGAATGGCATTTTTAATGAAAATCTATTTTAAGAGTATTTTGAGTAGTTCCTGTTTCCAGAGTCAAAAAGGAAGTGATTTGAGATAGGGACATTAAGTGCAGACAATACCAGACTTTCCAGGTCTGATCCTTTAACTATAGTACACTCATGCTCTAAGGTACAATATCTTGTGACTTTTCAGGATCAAACAGCATTGAAGGACTAGTGTTCAAAAGGAAAAAAAAAAAAAAAAAGCACTTTTAATCTTTAGTCTGTTAGCAAATAGGTCTATTAAGTGTTAAACAGTGTGAGATAAAATACATGATTAAGGACTATGGACTACAGCTAGAGTAATCCAACAATTAATTGAGATTGTTGAATCAAGCTCAAGGAATTGTCCAATAATAGAACATTTTCTAAAATTAATGGGAAAAAGGTAAGAAAACATCTGACCGATGCATGGCATTCTCAAATGACAAACCAGATACAGTCTGTAAACAAATTCCAGGAAAGAGACTTAGACTAAGCAAAATATTTATGCAGTACAGATATGTTTATGATGACACAGTTATCTTACAAGATATTAAGATTATATTTATTGTATTTTTAACTTTTATAATGCATTATAGAATTGGAATTTCTCATTAAATCTCTGTTCTGTTTAGATAGCTTCTTACTGGTATTTGCTATTTTTTGAGATGTTGGGTTGTATTAAGGACAGTAAAGGATCTTATGACATTTCTGAGATGTAGGAGCAGGGAAAGGATTATAGCTGTAAAACATTAAGATCTGTATCTCTGAATTTTGTTCCATTAATGCTGTCATTGGAGAGGGGCTGTTTATTCATTGGTATGTAGAGTCTGACCCGACTAACCGCAACCATAAAGGTAACAGTTTTCAAATGGGAGTTTAGGGTTTGTGTAGGTACTGCCTATTTTTGTGTGAGCAGGAAATCACTTCTTTCATTCCATGCTGTTTGTGGAATGTAAAGCTGGACTGTTCACTTATTCTGGAATAACTAAACTCAATTTGCATAATAATTGCTCATCAGTACCTTGAGTTGCAGTACATGTTGCTTTCCGATAGTTCATCTGGTGATGAACATCAGCAAACCTTGTAGGAAACTAGTGTTCTCAGCCCAGGTAGCTGTTTCAGCTCTTGCAGTACAGGTCTTATCCCCAAGAAAACATGATTGTTACTGATTCACTTACTGAGTGTCCTAGCAGAGTTAATTGTTATTCGAGGCAGTTGTGCATTTGGGAGGAATGCTGTGTTAGGGTTCTCAGTGGGGTTCATACTAGAGTTGCAGTTCAGGTTCAGGCTTGAAATGGGCATATTTATTTGAATAAAAGCAACATGAATAGGGTCATAGAAAAAGGGTTACAGATTGTGCTGTATTCTTTTTTTCTACAAGTGAAAGCTTTGTGTTAAAGGCAAGATTCTTGAAATCCATTTTTTGGGTAAAAACCAAGCCAAACTTCTTTGCTTCTTTGGGCTAGCTTTACAGTCTATCTGACGTGCAGTTAAAAAAAAAAAAAAATTAGGAAAGAATTTTTAGGTTTTGAGGGATGTTTTCTTTAACTCTGAAGTCAGGGTGTTAATTACTTGAAGAGGCAGTCCCCCAAAGATAATGGGAGAAGTGAGTCAGATGCAGGACAAGTCTGCTTTCCCAGAACAGAAAGACGAAAGTTTGTGGTCCTTTTGAAAATTAAGCTTTTGTATTTCATGCTTAGAGCATCACAAGAAGAATGTGCATTGGAGGAGCAAAAATTAGTGATAGCACCTAGAAAAAACTCAAACACTATTAGGGTTTATTTTCATAGCAGAACGTAAGTGTGACTGTAGCAGGAGCCAGTAACTTTGCCAGCATGTGTAATAGGAGCAGTGAAGATCTGGCAGTGTGGTCTAACAGCTAGAGTATTGTCCCTTTAAAAGCTTGTACCAAGCATTACAATTGCCAGTTCCTGATGAAGGCAGTGCAGCAGTGTCTTCACTAATATTCTCACCTATGTGAGCTAAATTAAAAGTGAGATGAATGCTCTGATATAACCACATTTTCATTTTATGTAGATCAAGACAGGCTGCAACACATTTCTGCTAGACAAGGTTAAGAACTCTCTGCTGTCCCTGAACAACAGTGTTCTAATTAAACAGGAGTATGGTAAGCAGGTTGTTTCCCTGCTCAGACCAGCTGAAAATTAATACTTTTTTTTTTTCTTTTCCCTTTTTGGAAGGGCTAGTTTCCAGTTAGACCAGCTATCTGAAGTGTCTCACTACATGGCACAAATTTGTGTGCCTGTAAGGAGGAAGGGGTGGCAGTGTGTGGCTTGGGACAGGAGGAAGTCAACACTATAAACTGGTGGCCTCAATGTACAAGAACTTAAGCTGCCATAGAAGTAGATACTTGGATTTGAACAGTTTTAAGTAGGTATACTTCAGTTATGGTTCAGGTCTTTTTTTTTAAAGAAAAAAAAGAAAGAAAAATGTTAGTAGAACTCCAATCCTGAACATAGTCCTAAGAGGTCTAGTGAATGCATAACAACTTTTGCTGTTTACATTTAGAAATGAAAAGGTAACTGGTAATGAGTCTTCAAACAACATGGGAAAATATTAGTTGTTGAAAATCAATTAAACTAGGCTTATGAGGTTTCACTTCCAGCAAGACTGTGTCTTAAGGATGGAAAGGTAAGGCTAAATAATTGGTGTTTATTCTCCAGAGCTCAGATTTTGTAGTATTAAGGATAAAAAAAGGTTGGTTGTGGTTTTAAAAAAAAATCATTGGCAATGCTGTGCAGTTATTTCCCGTTTGAATAATGGCAAAGTTTCAACTTAACTCTAACCAACATATTGAGGTGTGATATGAACTACTTCAAGACATGTGAAATGTATTAAAGATCCTTCTACAATGTAGGAGGAGGAGTCAGATTGTGAGAATGCCAATTCTGAAAGCATGTCAGAAGTTTTTATCTCCAGGAGCACTCTAATTTTGTATTACCCATTTAATACAGTCTTTGATTTTTACACCAATCTTTGCTTTTCCCATACAGGGAATCAAGTCAAGAGAAGACACCGATCATGACCAATATTTCTTAAAATATTTTTTTGCTCCTTAAGTTGTTATTAGCTGTAGAATGAAGGTGTTGTTAGTATTGGTAGAGATGGCTGTTCATACAATGCGTTCCTTTATTTGCTCACTATTAACTGGCTGGAGCCACCAGCAGCTGGGAGGCAAGCCCAAACTGTACTCAGAAGTGGAAGATGATACTGATGTTTCTGTGGCTTCCAGGCTTAGAAAATATTCAAGTCACGTGTTTCATCACGTATATGAATCTCGTAGTCTTTGTCTGTGCATAGCAGCCACCAGCCCCCTGGATGTAAGCTGAATTGGAAGAGCCTGTGGATGCCAGTGTGTGCTAGTGGCCTGGGCAGAAATGGGAGACTCTTGCTGTCCCGAGTGTGTCAGCTCTTTTGGATTCAGCAGGACCACTAGTCTCTGGAGCTTGGGAAACTTCTGCACTGTACTCTGTCAGCATGCAATTTCCCTCTCTTTGGCCTGTTATTTTCTGGTAATTATTTCTCCAACCAAAACTATAGATTTTTTTTTTTTTTTTTAAGAAAAAAATGGGCCATTGTCTATTTTCATATTTTGATTTAGTTGTCAAGTCAAGTATGTTCTCCATGTCAGGAATTCAGTTTTTTCAACTGTAATTTTTAAATATGAACTAGGACAGTAGCTCCGTGTTACTGTTCACCTGGCAGCAGTTTAAGAGGTTCTCTTCCCTGTTCCTGCCAATGGCTCTCTCCTGTGAGTTGCATTGATTCGATTCTTTAGCTGTCTTAACTGGTTCAGTGAAATAATTGTATTTAAAAGGAAAACAACAACAACAACAACAAAACCAAACCCCAAACCAAACCAACAGTTTTTAGAATTTGAGAGGTTTTATTTTTTTTCCCTTTCATTTCATGCATTTGATTTTGGAACACAGCCAGCCAAATGGTTGAGCTAACGTGATTTATAGCAAGGGACAAGAACCTTTAGATGAGTGAGAACTGGAGGTGAAGGGAAGGAATGATGGGGAAATGTATAGAAAACCTCTTATACTTGATCTGCTACTGACAGAATAATGACATGTAACAACAGCTTAAATGTCTAAAATATCACAGAAGGTGTGCAGAACAAATTTTTATGACATGCTTTCTTATTCTTCATCTTCAGAGTAATAACAAATTTGTGGTTACTATCACATTGATGTTTATCATTATGGGGAGGCTGTCATCAGGTGGAGACAGTGTGAAAATCTTAACAGCTCCTAATATTTTAAATCCTTGTGATAATCATGGAGAAAGCATTAAATGTGCCTTAGCCAAAGAATATCATATTTTATGGAAAAACTTATGGAGTCTCTTTTTCTTCACTTCTTTTAGCTATTGAATGACACATTCACCATCATTCATTTTGAAAATGTGGGTATATTTGTCCAAATAAAAATGTTACTTTAAGAGCACAGGTAAATAAAAATTTATGACTAAGGTTATTATATGATACCAGTAGAAATCCAGGGTTAAGCATCTGAAGGAATAATGTTCTTTAGGTTGACAAGGGATGATCTTCCAATCACTCGTTTCAAACCAACATGGTAAAAGACTTGTGTGTGGAGAAGTTACTTTCAAGTAAGCTAACATATCATTTTAATGCACTAGCTACTCCAAATTAACTTGCTGTTTGGAATTGTAGGACATGATTCAATTGCATAAACACAGGCATCTAGATGTATTTGAAAGGCCCTAGGGTATCTTCTCTGTTTTACAGCTGTCATTCACTGGAGTGCAAGTCCTTCCCAGGTCCTTTGTCAAGTCTGCCAGCTTCTCTGCATGTCTTGGATGCTTCAGGGCATCTCAGATGGCACTAGGCTCCTGTATTCAGACAGCTGATCAAACATGTAGGGAAGGCTTCCACTCTGGATACAGACACCTAGATTTAGTCAATGGCAGTTTAGTCGATACAGTCAAAGGAAGACTCACTGTTCTGAAGTAGACACCTACATTTGCTCCACTGAATAGCTTTCCAGACTTCTTTGACTGCATTGACTAGATCTCCTTTGACAATAATAGGAGCTTAGACGACCGCTTTCTAGATACCTAATTTTAGACACTCTTCCTTAACATACAGTAGATATGAAGCAGCATAATGTATTTTTAAAGCAGCATGACGGAGAGTGAATTTCAGTCCTTTAGCCTCAGATATGTAAATTTAGAAAATTTGAGCTACACCCCCTTCATAGTGAAATAGAGGGGGATGGGCACCTCCAGAAAAGCCATTCATCTGTCCTTAAAGTATAGATAAGATAGACAAGATGAATTGCTTTCTAGAAGTGTCAGTCTTTATTCCTTTGACTACAGAAATAGTCTTGATCACTAGTTTAGATTTAGACGGCTACTAGATGCCTCAAGTTAGGGGCAAATAATCTTACCTTACATTAGTCTCAATGTAATTGCCTAAACATAGGCATCTAGTGCCACTTGAGGTGTGTAAGAGAATCCAGTGTTAAACACCTGTAAAGGGCTGGCAGATATGATGAGTGACTTTCAGGAGATCTGTTTCTTCTTAGAAGCCATCATGGTACCCCACAGGGACTAAAATAACTTCACATGCCTATTCAGGTAGCTGAATCCTACATTACATGTCTGTACACAGGTTTTATCCAAAATATGAAATGCACTGTAAATGCATACTCTTTTTTGCAATAACTTCTGTGGATAGGCATAGGCACTTTTATTTTCTTCTGACTTGAAATACCATTTTGTCTATATTGCCCCTTTAGTTGAATACTTTGAAAGCATTGTACTATATGAAGATATTTCTCTGTCATTGAAATTACTAATCATAATTAGAGTGAAACACAGCACCTACATAACAGCGTACAGCCACGTTCTGAGGTGTAAGGCTAATATATACAGAATTTATTATCTATTTTTTAATCCAGAACACGGGTGGGAAATTTTGGATGAATACAATATAATTTGCCAATTAGTGTTGGGCCAGACTGTTGGGACTGACATTCAGGCTGTAGTGACAAGTGCTTTCATACAAAAGTATACACCCGCAGTGTAATCTGAGACAATGATTAATCCAATAGATTTTTTTTTTTTTTAAAGTAGGTATATTTTTGTTACTGTTTTGCATATGAAAGAACAAGGAAAGGTTAGTGAGGGTTTTTTTGTTTTGTTTAAAATAAATTTAAGTGAACAGCAAATAAGATGAAGAGTGCTTAAGAGAAATTATTCCTTCCTTTCCTGTTTTGTTCTTTGGTTGTCCTTCTAAGGTGAGATTCATTGGTGGCTATTCATGACTGCAGACTGGGAAAGCTTTTTGTGGTTTGTAGAGTGAATGGATAATCTCTTTGCCCTACCTCCTGATACACTGCCTGGTTAGAAAGACTAATAAGTGAATCGTTCAGTATATGTTTCTTTATATTAGCAGCTCCTGACTTTTCATGTTACAATCCTAGGAATATGAACTTGTTTCCAATCACATTTTCTGCATCTATCAGATATTTTACTTCCTTTACTTTTTATCCAGCAGCCCTTGATGATTCAGCATCGGTTTTCAGTGTTCACTTCTGAAACTGCCTTGTTACCAAAAAGAATACTACTTAGAAACATGCAGTAAGTATGTATTACTTAGAACAAACTGGAGGAATGATTGAGAAATGCATGGACTGCCAAACTAACTTTATCCTAAGGGACTTTTCTCCATTTTAATTGATTTTTTTTTTTCCCAGAGATTTTGTTCATCTTATTAAGCAAGTCCTTAGAGGAGTGAAACAGTAGGTTACCTCCTTGAGAGCAAAGGACAACCTGACTTATTTGCTACAATTATCAATTTGTCCTTATCTCCATGAGTGAAATACTTTTTTTATCCTTCTGAAACAGCTTA
The DNA here is from genome assembly GCF_047716275.1 of Strix uralensis. NCBI lineage: Eukaryota > Metazoa > Chordata > Aves > Strigiformes > Strigidae > Strix > Strix uralensis. The sequence goes on from NC_133973.1 coordinate 93,222,057, forward strand.
CAGTGATGAATAAAACAATAAAGAATAGCTGGTGTTAACTCCAGCCTGAGCCTATTTAATTTTTAAATATCAAGTGCAATATTGTGGAGACTGCATATAATTTTATTTTCCTAAATCAGGTATTTGGCAGGTGAAGAAATTGTCAGGCACAACTGATTGAAGTGTTATATTTTGTTGTCTTTACTAGAATATTGAACAGTTAAATTCTCAGTAAAAAAATTGTTATGTTTACCTGCAGTCTATCATATGAAGAAAGTTGTTGAAGTTTTGTGCATAATTCAATTACGTATTGTATTTACTCATAGCTTTCTAATATTGTTTCAAGTGATAGTTACCTTCCATTGAAAGCTGTTTTGAAATGCTGCTAGCTTAGACAGGGAAAGATAGGACCCGATAGGTACTATGTGGATCAGCTGAGCATTTGCTTTAAAAGAGAAATCTTAGAACAGTCAGTTCATTGCAAATTTTGCCATTAATGGATCAAGTTCTAATTATGACCAAATTGAAACTTTTGTTATACGGACAGATAGACTGGGGGGAGGCAGCTTCTGTAACCTATCTGTATACTAGCTGAGGTAGGGATACCAGGGAATCCATGCTGTACGGGGTGGGTCCCAGGACAGTTTACTGAATTCCTGGCATAGCATGGGCAATTGAGGAGGAGATGGTGGCTATTATTGTCATAAACTTTCACCTGAGGTTATACAAGGATGTCTTGTCCAGGGTTCATAACAAAGTCACTGTTCGGCTCTAATTAACTTATCGTTAATGATTAATTTTTGAATGCATAAATCAAATTCATATTAACTCATTTTAGGAGAAGCATAAAATTATACATACTTTTAGTGCCGTTTGGTTTTAAAATGCTGTGCTTTAAAATGTGCAAGGAGTAAGCACTATAGCAAGTTAAGGATTTTTTAAAATTATCTTGCTAAAAATATTTGTAAATAATAACATTAGCAATGCTTTCCATTACAGTGAGTGAAATAAGCATACCTCAGACAGCCATTTCCTTCATAGAGCAAGTATGCTGAGGGAGGGGAAACTTCAAAAATATTTTCTCAAAGTACATTTATTTAATAAACAAGAAAATTGCATATTTAATATTTGTGTAACTTCCCTTCTTTAGGTTTCTGGTGCACTGTTTGTGCTTCTTTCTCTCCTTTTTTTCTACTTAAAGATGTTTTATGGACATTTCCCAAAACTCACATTTAATTCATATATGGAATGTGTTCTGTTTTATTGAGGAATACTCCAGATATTTTATTCCTGAAGTGGAAAAGCATACTTGATAAAAAAATTGTGGCACGATATGTAGTCAGTAGTAGTTTGATAAGTCTAGAAGAAACAGTGTTATTTCTGTCATTAAGAGATCCACTTCATTATTTTCCTATTTAGTTGTCTTCTCTGGGTGAGGCATCAGACTAATGAGAAATTCTTAGAACAGTCCTTTTTCTGTCTAAACACCAAGCACAGAAATACTTTCAACAGGAAAAAAAAAACAAACAACAACCCACAAGAAGTGCGTGCAGAGATAATACGTAGCCTGAAAAATACTTATGTGCTGACAGCTATCCAACAGTGTTGTCACAGCAGGAAGACATCAGTTGAAGAAACAGATAGTGACCTCAAAAAAAAAAAAAGAAGTCTGGTCAGCAGTGTGGACAGGGTTTCACAAGATTATAAATCACCCCAGGGTCGCTGTGTTCCCACCATAAAGAGAGCATGGTCGTTTTATTGTAATCTAATAAGTGATGGGAGCAAAGGACAGCTCCAGTGTGTGTGTTTGAAAAAAAAATCTTGATTACAGTTTCAAAACTATACAGTTTCCCTTGCCATTGAAGTGCAGATTATGGGGGTTAAGGCCATTTTAGGATTGGATTACTTTTTTATAGCTGTATGTTATTCCCTTGTTCATGAATCAGAAAGTACTTAAATTAAACTGAACATTTGGGAGTAATACTAATAGGGAGTGTGATAGTAGAAAATTAATCACTATTTAGTGTTAGATGGCTAGCCAAGTAAGTCTTTGTTTTCAAGGCTTTTTTCACTGAATGAAATACCCACCTTAATGAACTGAGAAGAATTTATATCCGGTGGTTCCTTTTATTTTTAAAAAAGTTAGTTTTTGTGGTGACTTATGTGAGAAAGCAAGTCAGTATGAATGTATTTTTAATGTCAGATTTAATCAACTTGTTCACACTTTCATTGTGGAGTTTATTCTATATTGGGTAAAATTAGCCAGAGGAAATTTTTGTTCTTTGTTTACTTCTTGGGGTTACACATTTCATACATCTTAATATGTTGGGTAATAGCCTTGATGTGCACAAAGAAGAGTCAGAAATGGGATTTCTTTTCTTACCTTTCTGAATTTTACATTTTAGCCCTCCAATTCTTTTCCTGTTATTTGGATAGCGCTTCTGGCACCATTTTTTTTTTCTCCAGAATCTTCTCAGATGCTTGAAGCCACCTTGTGATGCAAGTGGCTCCAGAAGTGAAGAGGTAGGGAGCTAAGCAGCAGGGCTCAGGATGGCTGAAGAGGAAAATGGGTACAGAAGCCAGTAAAGTGCTCCAGCACTTCCCTATATTAGTGTTCACATGCTTGTTTGCTTTCTCAGTACACTGAAGCTATCAGACAGTGGCCCGTTTTGGTGTCTACTGCTCAGATGCTACCCAACCCTTGCTGGTTCTGAGTAGGCATCTTCTGTCCTTCTGCCACTAAGGACAAGCGGTTGAGCGAATGCGAATGGGAAAGAGAAGCCAAACAGGCCATCATATGCTTTCCAGACCTGCCCCCTAAAACGAAGAACTACCATTCTTAGTTCCTGTTGATGGCCATATTTTCTAAACCAAAACCCAGGCAGCCTTTCCTTCTTGGCCATTTCTTTCTTTGGTATACTTTTTTTTTAAAGTAAAGATGTCACCAAATTTATTTCTGCTTACCTCCTGCATCCACAGGTAGACTTCAGAAAAGAATAGATCTAGCACTTTTAAGAGTGTAAAGCAAGAGGGTTCAGGAACTGTTTTCTTTGCAGTCTCCTCAGGCTCTGCATTTCCTTCATGGCATTTAATTCCACTTGCTTACACAGACACCCAGATCTGTGTTAAAACCAAAAGTCCTAATACTTAGAGTCAGGCCTGGGTTTTAAGAAAAAAACCCTGTAGGCCAACTTGTGGGGCAAAACCCAGGAAAATATGTTTCAAATACACTTTATTTTTTGCTGACATTTTGAAAAAAAAAAATTAGTATGACATAACATCACTGGGTTTTTTTGTGATTTTTTTTTCCCCTTGTGCTTTTCTATTTCAGAGTTAATGTTGATTTGTAGGAAGTTTCATAAGACAAAATTATCCAAATTTGAATTTATTAGTGGTATTTTAATTTCAGATTTTTATTTCCCTTGTTCTGTGTGTGTACAGTAGCATTAAAGTAACTCCTGAGATGCACTCTGTCAGATCTGGGCAATTTACCAAATTTTGTCTTCTAGGAAGCAGACTGGTATCATGAGAAGACCTGGAATGCAGGTGGCTTCTTGCTTCACAATTAATCTTGCATTTCAGATTTTCAAACTTAAATGGATGAAAAGGGTTTTGTTTGTTTGTTTGTTTTGCTATAGCTCACAGTTTTAATGATGTTTTTCAAACGTGTTCCAAGTGTGATAGCATTACCAAAGGCCCAACAGTATATTAAGTGCCTTCTTCATTCAGAAACCTCACCCAATCATGCAACTGTTCCTGCCTGCTTTCTTGAACAAAATGTGAGTATTAGTTTTCTTTGGATATTGGATGATGATGAAGACGATGATTTGCACTTAGACTTATAAAGTGAACCTTTGGTCCACTCCAGCTCGCTTGTCTGTCATTGTTCCCATGTTATTCCATGATTCTCACCCCCTTCAGCTGTTAATATAGGCAACTCTCACCTTGTATCTAATAGGATTGACAGAATCTCCTACCGCTGCTATTGGTGTCATTCCTTTAATTGAAAATGGGGCATGATTGATGGCTATGCAGGTTCTGCTTCCTGTTGGACAGAAAGCTTTGCCTGCTTGACTTTCCCAGCACATTTTTGGTAAAGAGAATAACATCACCAGAGTAATTACCACACCAAATCCAACATGGTGCACAGGGTATTTGAAGTTCCCATTTTATCATATTAGATACACAAACCTCTTACCAATGTTGCAACAGAGCATTGCAAAAACTAAAGAAAGGAAAATGTGGTTGTGGATCTAACTTCACTTCTGCTCTGTATATCCACTGAATTGTCTAAGATCCTCCAGAGTATCAGTCAGGTGAGTTCAGTTTTTGTTTTGTCCACTGAAGGGATTTGCAAGTTTTTTTTCCACTCTTGATGGCTAAGTTTAAAAAATTTTTAAAAATAGGGAATTTCTGTCACAGTGGTAGGGAGAATTGAATTGATCAGACACACTGTATTAAACCAAAAGCAGGATGTTGCATAAAAATAATCTCAGAATTCATGAGATGTTGTAGTAGGGAGAAACATCTTCCTATCCTGCTTCAGATAACAACAGTGCTAGTTCCCACATAAGTCAAGCTATACTTGTTATTATTAGAAGAAAGGAATGACTGAGTTGTTTTACATACGATGTTTTACTACTTGCAAAATTACTCATGCTCTCAGAATAAACTACAGAGTGCAAATGCCAGGGTGATTTTTTTTTTTTTTTTTCTGTTGTTGAAGACATAGGGTAGATTGGTTAAGGTAGAGAAACAAATGTAGTTGCTTTGATTTATCACTTGTGACATTAGCATGTACTATACCATTCTCCTGGAAACAAAATGGTTGCACCTGAGGACAGTGATATAAACACTACTTTGATTATTTGAAACAAACCATTAGGCTTTGATGAAAGAACCATTACTTTAGTAGACCTTGTACAGAGAGCGTGCTTGGAGATAATGGATGAGCAGCCTACAAATTGCTTGCTTAGAATTTAAAGAAGTCACATGTTTGTTTGAACTTCATGGCATAAACAGATATCTAACATGAACAAGACAAGCTAATGTTATACTTAAAATGTAGTTCAAAAACACTCTTGAAACTTTGCTTGTAATACTTTAAATACTACATTTTAGAGTGAGCACTGAAAAAATCAATTAGCTTTGTAGCCATACTGTATACAATAGTTTAATATAAATTGATGTGTATACAATGTGTACATTTGTATATACAGGTACTTGTATACTACATATTTGTATTAAAACAGTAAGTTTGATTTTATATATTTGCTGCATGTTTTCAATATGAAAATACATATTTTGGAGTATTACACAACTGAAACGGTTGTAAAAGGTGCCAAATTTGAGTCTATTTAACAAGGAAAGCCCAAAACATATTTAAAATATTTGTGTTCCGTGGTAGATTTTCTTTTACCATCTCTTAAATGTTTCTTTAATTCTCTGTGTGATGCCTTAGATAGAGCTGGCCTCTGTGGGCATTCCTATGCTGTAAAATAGTTCCCCTTTTACTTCTGGATCCTGATCCCCCCACACTCCACCACTTTTTGTGTATTCTTTTGGGATAAATCACCTACCTCCCTCTGAAACAAAATGCAAGTGTTCTTCTGGTGATAACCCACTCTAGGAGCTATTTCCCAAAAGCACTATGGACAAGACAGCGCTAGGTTTGTTTCTTTCAGCTTCACACAATTTTCCAACACTATCCCAGAAAACTCTGCACTTTCTTGTACTCCCCTGTACTTTCATGCTATTTCCTAGATAACACGACACATCAGCCATAATTTGGAGATGGAGAAAATTTCCTAAACATCCCACCAATAGGACCTGTACTTGCAGTGTTCAAATTACTTTGATCTTTAGTGGTAGAATCAGTTAATCCCAGTTTACATCTACAGTGTACAACGCTCCATCTGAACCAATGACCAGTAGTCTTTGGCTTGATAGACAAGGAACTGTATTTTTAAGATGTTATTCACTTTGTTGTAAAGAAGTTCAAAGCTGGTCAGATGAAGCAATCTTTAGAAGTTCCTGTGTTGCACCACTCGTTATGAAAGAAGTATATAGCATGGCTGTGCCGCACTGTAGATATCTAAATCTAAGTGAAAGGAGGGCATCCCATTTGTAAATACAGTGTAAGAAAGCTTAAAATTGCACAATAAATTCATAGGCCCTTAATGAGTACTGTTTGTAATAGTTATATGATGGGGGAGGCAGCACTGCAAATTTTTGCAAATAGTCTTTATCTGCCCATAATTTTAAAGTGAAGATTATGAATTAATTTATTAATTACTTACACTATCACTAGAAGTGCCAGACTGAAGTCTTCCCCTTCGTATTCCTCCAAATAATAGTCTAGCCTTAACTGCTGTTGGAGATGGAAAGATAAACAAAAATCGAGAAGATAACTCTAAACCTGTGTGACAGCCAAGGACATATAGAGCCTGAATGATTTACCTTTGCATTATGGTAGTCATGTCCCAGGCTCCTGTTTCATGTGGCAAGTCAACAAGCAGTAAAAAATACAACACTTGAATATCTGACTGTTTTTCATGTTTAATTTCAGGAACAAAGTAAATACTGTCACTATATATAGAACATCATGTACTGGTTATGGAATACTGAGGACTGTACAGAATAATGGACTGTATTTCCATAGTCTATATACTGCCTGATAGGAGAATATGAGCTCTCTTTTTTCAGTTCTGTAGCTTCTTGATTTATTAAAATGTTTCTCCAGGACGTAAGCACAAATGTGGTACCATAGTCCAAGCCCCTCTGTGTTGTGTATTTTGAAATGGTTACATTATCCTGCAAACCTGTAAAATGTTCAGTATTTAGACACAAACATCCTAAGCAGGTTACATTTTGTTAAACAAATACTTATCCTACTTAACTATTTTGCACTTTTTATAGGGCTGTTAAGTGACATAAAACCTTAAATGATTGTCCTTTAACAACTTTCTTTTCTGTTGAACTTCATGTATTTAGCTACCATTGCCTTGCTCAAGCTTTTTGTGCTTGATCTAATAGATTTTATTAGAGGTAATGAACTGAGAGCAAACTTTCATCTGCTATGGATGCATCCTCTTAACTGTATTACAACTGTAATACACCCCACAAACTACTTCTGTCCTGATTAAGGACACATTACCAAGCTGCTGTAAGGCTTTTTAATTGTAGTGAGTACATTTTTTTGTAGGCTGTGTTCATTTAAATATTTATTTTAAAAATGCCGTTAAATACACAGCTGGTAAATCAAGAGGTTTTCTAAATAGTTATATGGAAATGCATATAAAGTTGTAAATTGCTCAGTAGTTTACTAATCAATAAATTCAAGACATTTTTGAAAAAAAGAATTTTCACATTTCTAAGCCTGAATTCACATTAGCAGTTCGTGGTTCATTGAATTAGTTGTTTCCTTTTTTATGAGCAGCAGAGTTGTATTCTATGAACCAACTAAATCAACTAAATTTTGTTTCATTCTCTGATAAATGATGAATCCAGTATCAATAGGGAGATCTGTTTATTCCAAAGCAAAACGCTGTGTACATGAGAAGAAATAACAGAGAGGTGGTTTTGACTCCTATTCCTGCTCAGTTTAAATAAGTTAATCACTTGTCTTTTTATGAGATCTTTCATGGCTTGATAGCCCTCTGAAGTTCCATTGCGAGCTTTTAGTATCATTATGTGCATGCTGCTTGGATATCAAGGGGTTTTGTTAACTGATCAAAAGCTTTCTTTCAAATTAAGTAAGTTTTCATACAGTGACCCGTAATATTTTTTTCTCATAAAGTTTGCAAACTGTCATCAGAGTTCTACAATGGTGACAAATTTAAGTAGTTTTTAAAGATAGGTTTTGTTTTTACAGCTTGAAAAAGTCAGTGCCTGTTTTAATCAGAAATTCTAGTTACGTGCTATTCAGGAAATGGGGAAAAATAAGCTAAACATGGCAGTAATGAGGCTAGCTCTTTCTAATGTTTGTAATTTCAGTTAATGAGAAGATATTTAGCTTCTTCTGAACTGAATATGCCCGAAGAAATAATTAATTATTTTCATACGAGAGACTCTCTATATATATGTATGTTTGTGTGTATATATGAATTAAAGCAATCCTATAATTGCATGTCTTCTTACTTGAATCCGAAACTTTGTTGTATTTTTTTAGGGGTTGCAAGATGAGATAACAAGATGGGGTTCGGTTAACTAAGTTCTCTATTTTCTTCCTCATGATTATGAGACTGATTTTTTAAGATATTTGCTGAGTTGCTCTCACAAGTTCATTTAGATGGTTGCCCTACAAAAATTCAAAATTAATTCGTGGCTTTGTTGCTTGTTGTCAAATACTGTCTGAGGTAGGATTCACCAGGCCAGATTTAGGCATCTGCTATTCAGACACCAATGTTTGAGCTTGCTACCTTTATACTGAGTAGAAAGAAATGGGCACTTCTCGGACTATGATTCACCTGACCTATTTGAAATGACCACCGAAGGGTGAGATAATTCATGCCTGGAATTTCCCGTTTCTCTCCACCAATGGGAAAACACAGCAAGGGGGGCTAGTGTAGATACAGATGTGTACAACAGGTCAGATATTTCCCATTTCTTGGGTATGATGTTAGCATATGGTGCGGCTCCAGTCAGAGTAGGGCATTTATTTAGGGTAGCTTGTTCATTCTGCAAAGAGAACAAGTACTGTTTGGGGTCCTTTGTGAAGAAGTACTATCTCCTGCTTTCTTCTGCCTGGAAAATAAGTTTGAAAATAATAAACCAATGTAATCTTCTTGCAAAATGTTGTTGTACCAGTGGACTGTTATCCATTTAATCTCCAGGAAAAGTTTTTCTGGAGGAGCTTCCCCTCTCCCACCCCCAAAGTACGGTGTCTAAAATGACAGGCTAATTTCAGATTCAGCTGTGATTGAGCACATGCCAATTTTTACATGCTTTACATAACTAAAATAGAGCTGTCTTTAGAAATCTGTATATTAGGGAAATGAGCTCTAATCAGTGAAAGCTTTTTTCATAAGTGGATATATTCATATAATTTTTACTTTTTTTCAAACATGTAGCACTTAAAATTATATTAGGAAACTTACAGAATTATTACTACATGGCTCATAGCAGCATATAGGAAATAATGGAAATGATAATTCTGTTATTTTCCCTAATAGATAACCACTGATATTATATCAGTTGCATAATCATTCTCAGTCTAAAACATCTGCCTTTCATCTGAGTAATATTTTTTAAAGATGAAAGAAAATAAGCTTCCCTAAGGTTTATGGGTAGATGATGCTGTTAAGTTTGATGGGTTTCCTTTTTTATTTGTTTAGAGTAGAAGGACTAAAAATGGTTAGCCCAGATTAATTGAAGTGAAACTTTGGGATTCTTATTAAGGAATGTTTTTCTGTTACTTACATATTCTGCAAGCCAAAATGTAGTATTTTTCATACTAAGAGTCTGAAAACCAAAACTGATGAAACATGCAGAACTTGGAAAATCAAATTTGTCCCAAATCTTACTTTTTATGTGACTACAGAATAGAATCACACTACTGCCACTACACAAAATATAGTTTTTAGCTGAAAACTAAGTAAAGATATGGACCTACCGCTGTTGGGCTTTTTCAAAACCTAGTTTTGAAAGAAATGTCTTTTAAAGATTAACTGGCAACAAACAGAACTGTCTTTGGACCATGGTGCTTGTAAATATAGTAAGAATGAGAATGGAATCTTACTTTTTTTGACCATGTATTTTTGCTGCCATGTAAGAAAAAGCTAAACTGAATTAACAGATCTTTTGGATTTGATAGCTGGGTTAAAATGGTATTCAGAAGTGTATCACTGCAGACACATTAAGTCTTGAGCATTGCATGGGGAATTCACACAAGAGACTTTCACTTTGTGTTTCTCTGTGATTGTTTCTGCAGCTTTTTGGGTTTTTTTGCACTGCTCTTTGTAGATGATGGGTGATGTTTTAAAAGCATCATAAAGGCATCATAAAAGGCATGTGTATCCATGGTCATTTGACCACATGCAGTGTTGTGCCGTGTTATGAAAAGCAGATAAATACACAATTTTTTTAAACCATTAATTAGAATATGACACAAACAAGCTCTATCATGCATGAAATAATTAAGGGTAAGAATACATAGAAGGGGATAAATAACATCACTTACATGGCTTTGATACCATACGAGTTATGAGGGCATTGTTCTCACTCTTGGAACCTAAAGATCTAAGTCAATCCTGGAAAACAAAAAAATAATATTCTGCATACTAATATCCTTCTTCACACAGTATATCCAACTGGGTGGTCAAGCTCTCATTTACAGCCCTCCCTAGCCTTTTTTTTATATCCCACAGTCAGTTAGGAAGCATCCGGGCTTAATATTTTTCCTGTTGCCTTTGACTGCAATAGGAACTGTTAGCTAGATGGTTTTGAATAATTGTGATACACTGAACCTTAAAATGATTGAATTTGACATCTAGATCAAGAGGTAGATGTATCAGTGAGTAGCTTTGCTAAGCCACTCATGTAGACAAGCTACAGGGGTTTCTTTCATGACCCTGTAGATGCCTGCATAGAATAGTTCTTTGGTAGATGCTACTCGACGCCCTGAGGAGGGGATTCATCTGCAGCTGAAGTATGTGAAAAAGGAATAAATACTTCCAGAGCACTGCTCATCTGCTCCTGATGTGAACATCTAAAATAGATCAGATGAATTATGCCTTAAAAGTTCCTGTTCCTCTCAGTTAAAGGTAAGTAATGATTTGCTCAGATGGAGATGCTTACGCTTTAGACCTCTGTGTTAGGTCAGATGAATCTGGTCAATACAGTTTATAATGCAAGTGTGCTTCAAAGAATGGTGTAAAGGATTTGGCTTATTAGAATTACATAGTTGGGACAGAAAGTGCACAAAGCTATGAGTTTATAGAAAAACAAGTTATCAGCTCACATACAACAAGGAGAATAAAATAACTGAGCAGCTGAGACATGTAAGACCAACTTCAGTGCTTTGTGCAATTTGAAAGCTGTTTCCAAAGTTCTCTGGGAACCCTCCACAGAGTTGATTTCCACTGATGCACTATGGTAATCATAGCAGGTAACATTCAACAGAGTTAACATCCATTGTAATAACTGCTGTATGGTAAAAACTGAATTGGTGAGTGGTGTTAAAGGACGTTAATGCAATCCAAATAAGAATGTATTTAAGAATCTGAATTAGGTGTCTAGGATGGAAAAAAGCCATGTGAATTTATGTCTTTTTAGTATTTCTTCCAAGAATCACTTTTGTCCGAAGTAGAAAGGCAAATACTACTTTTGGCGTTGTTTTGCTTTAAAGGCTATTTTCCCTTGCTAAGAGAATTCTTCAGTTTTTAGGATTATGTTATTTTTTCTACAAACCCCTGTGAAATAGATAATCAACTTGCATATAATTCCCGTGTAAGGTGGGGACCTCCATTTTAAGGAATAAACAGGAGAGTTAAAATTTTTGAAAATGCACCTTTGTAACAACACAGTAAGGCAATGGATTTGCTCATGTTAATAAGGATTTGTAGTCCTGGGGTTGCTTTTAGTTTATACCTTTTCCATGAGCATAAGTGGTGGCTAAATAAAAATGTTGTTAATGCTGTCCTATGTTTGGTTGTGTGATGATTAAATTAATTTGGTTTAGGAAAGACATATCAATGTGTAGTATTGATTCTAGACATCAGTTTGAACACAGAGATCCTTTTAAATGCAGTGTGTCTACTGCTTCTTTCTTTTATAGATACTGTTAACGCTATTTGAAAATGCATTATTTCACGCAGGGGGTGTCTATAAGTGAGTGAATATGGTATAGTACATCAAGTTAAAGAGTTATTTTAGATAAGGTGATAATACCGAATAATGATGTGAAGCCTTTCAGCAGTTTTGTTTCAGTTGAAATCCAGATTTACTGGAATGTTTCAAAGTCCAGAAAACCCAGTCTCTGCCACTTGAACAGTCTTGCTCTAAGGAATACGTGGACATTAGCATAAAGGTTGCACATGTTATACAAAGTGTAATTAAAGAAGCTTTGATCCCCCAAATGTCAACTAGCTTGCTAAGTGTCATAACAAAGTGTCAAGCATCTGGTATACAGTTAATTTGTAGTCATTAACTGCATATTGTTGATGTGACAGTTTGTTAGCAAAGCAAGCTTGACAGTTTGCATTTTGTTATTGATTGACACCTATAGACCTCCCCACCCATCTAGTTTACATTCTTTATGAGGGTTCCTCAAGTTGCACTTTTACTTTTAACTAATTAGTTTAGTTAGTTGGTCCAATATGTTAAAACGGAGTGAATGGATATAGGGAGCCCAAGACCCCTAATGCTATCGCAAGAGTGTTTCTCGATTGCATGTATCTTCGTCTGTCTTCATTGGGTTAGCAAACAGTTTTACAAATGTGCTTCTTTCTTGATATTATTGGTAATGTGTAGCTTGCATTAACGTATACCATCAAAAACACCTACTTACGTTTACACAAAGTGCACTTATGATCTAGATTGCGATATCTTCCAATGTGATTTATCAAAGAGCCTAAGAGAGTACCTTTGTACTGTGTTCCATTTTGTACTACGCAGCATAAATGTATTTTGGTTTGTATAGCTTGTTAAATATTCAATAGCATTCTGCATTATTTTGAAAGCTGGAATTAATTAAAATAATTAAACTGCTTTTTGGTTTTGGTTCCAATTTCCTTTTCCCCCCCCATATGATATGAAGGCAATCTGTCAACAAACTGAGCATGCTAATGAGCAGCAATAAATATTATGCAACTATTCTTATATCTGGAAAGGAATTTGTGTGTATTTTTTATAGTAGGTGATGAAAGTGGGTTATAAAAGAAGTAATATAAGGAAAACTGATTCAGAGTAGTTAGATGTTTTGACGTTTTTCAGTCACTTCCACAAACTTCTGAATGTTGTTTTCTAAATTAATTCAAATTGTACTGGTTACACTTTCAAAGTTCATGCTTGTGACTGAAGAGAGGAACTCCTTATTTATTGATTTGCTTTATTTCTCAGTCTTCACATATTGAATCTATCACCCACTCCACAGAAGTGGACTGGATTAAATTCCTTTCAGAGCGTGCCACCTTTGCTTACACTAATGCTGATGTAGTATCAGAAGCTAGATACAAAAGGCTTTGCTCAGCTTCATAAGTTGTGTACACTGCAGTGTACTATCCTGGTAGTCCTCATAGTCATGTCTTGATGTGTGTTCCTGGCTCTTGCTTCTGGTTGTATGCTAGCTAATGGTACTTTTCATGTTGTATGTCATATGCATGTTTGAGTAATAGCACTTGTTTTTCCATCAATACACCATTTTCATGCCATAAAAAAAATACAGATTTGTCATCTAAAATTTCAGACTTTGCTTAAAAATCATAAGAATAATTTTGGATTTCGTCTTTATCTTTCTTCTGTTTTGTTCTTTTTTGGGGTGGGGGGGTTGGGGGGTGGGGCACACTTAGTCTTCATAGATAATGTGGACTATAGCTTCTCAGACTTTTTGTTTTATTTAGACTTATTTTAACAAAAATTGACATAGCTGATTTCATGATCTGTTGTGAAATTTCAGATATGGTGCTTGAAAGAAAGATGGCAAGCACTTGAGGAAGCAGCAAATATTTCAGTGATAGCAGAGTTGACTTTAATTTTTATTATTATGGAAAGGCAGTGTAATGAATATATGAATATTCCAGCTGTGGAATGCCTGAATAAATTGAGAAAGGAGAAACAAAAAGGATACATTTATTGGTTCTTACACCTCTATTTGTGATACTCTGAAAAGATTCTTCATCCACTGCCGTTGGTGGTCTTGCATGATGCTGAGGGACACATTGAGTGGGGAACACTGAACTTTTCTGCATGGGAGAATTAAGAGCAGTTTTATCACGTTTTTGGCATGAACAAAATGTGAGTTCCTGGTGATGTCAAAGGCAACAGCAAAATTCTCATTGTCCTCTTTTGGGCCAGTATTTTGTGTTGGTGCTGCTTCCAAGTAGAGGACAGTACCTATGTAAAGCCACTCAGTGGTACTGAAGTTAGGAGCTGATTTTCTCCTTTTTTATTCTTGCAAAATAAAGTTATTAAAACTGCATAAGGAACATATTAGTATTCTGACAATTTAAGGATATGTAAAAGCACAAGTAATGGAGAATGGTAGAGCTTTTTTCCTTACTGAGTGAACAATGAATTCAGGGAAGGGTGGAACATTAGGAACAAAACATTCTTTACATTGTCTTTCTGAAAGAATTTTACTAAAAAAGAATTAAAGTGTTTAGTTGGACTTGCTTTCTTTTTATTGATTGATTGATTCTTCACATACTTAGAGGTTTCCCAGAATTTAAAGTGGGGAAGATAGCTTATTGCCACATTTTCATTCAAATAACAACTGTTGTATTATTTGTCTGTTCTTTAAAGGTGTTACGTTTTCTTTTCTATAAAACTTTGAAATTTTAGAAAAAAATTGACTGTAAATTAGAACTTCTTAAGATGGCTTTAAATTATGCCCCTGGTATGTACTCAGCAAAAACAGCTGGTCTTGGCAGAGACTATATTTTCATACAGGTTTATTAGTAAGGAACAATTTCTTTATTGTGTTAAACAAAAAGATGTTTTGGGCTCAAGCAGCATGAATACTATTAGTACTAAAATCCAGTGTTTAAACATAAATGAATTTTTGTTGCAACTTAAATTAATTCAGTAGAAAATCTAGCATTTTGCCTGTACAGAAACAAAAAAAGTGTTATTTTCCTCATATTCAGATTACTAGAGTGTGGTCCAGGTTTTGTTTAGAATGGTCGAAGAAAGCAGTTTGAGTATCCGCTCTCATTTGCTGTGCTGCTACATGGAAGCTGTTCCACTTGCTTCTGGTTCAACCTCTATGAAATGCTATCATGACGTTAGCAAAACTGTTTCCTTACTGACTGCCTTTCATCAGAAACAGCGTGCTGGTTGTATCTTATAAGGTGATCCTCCTTGAGGATGCTGATCTAAATGAGAAGCTGCATTTCAGGATGTATTTTAGCTCGATATTTAATGGAGCATGAGTATAATGGTTGGGGACAGTTTTGTAGCTGGTATAATTTAACATAACTTCATTGCAGTCTGTGGACTTACTATAGTTTGCACCAACTGAGAATCTGCATAAATTTTTTATATCGGGATGCTGAGCACCTCTTTCTGTGGGTGATTGCCTTTACTCTGTCAGAAATGTTGTTTTTCATTCCTTTATATCTGTAGTCATTTAGTTCACAAACTTACCATTTCCGGTGGTTAATTTCAAATACATTAAATAAATTACTAGCTTTTCAGACTACATTTGAAAGTAGGTATTTGAAACTTCCTGTCCTAGTGAAAGGAAAAATGTGAGGTTTTAAAAAAATGGTTGCATGAAAACAGCTTTTTTAAAAGGAACCAATAATGCATTTATGTATCCTTTAGTAACGCTAAAATAGAGGAGATGTGAACTTTTCCTTGATTTTTTTCATTGTGGTGAAGATTGATACTGTTCAGAAAGCTTATTCCTAGGTGTTTTTACGTTGGTACTTCGTAACCTCTTTTTAATCACTTTAGGCTGTGTATGTTGTGTGTATTTTTAGC
Organism: Strix uralensis; assembly: GCF_047716275.1. Taxonomy (NCBI): domain Eukaryota; kingdom Metazoa; phylum Chordata; class Aves; order Strigiformes; family Strigidae; genus Strix; species Strix uralensis. The sequence continues at coordinate 93,237,678 of NC_133973.1, forward strand.
CTGGTTTCTTAAAAAAGTGAGACCTGTGTATTTGCTTGTTTCTTCCTCAGACCTCATCTCTCATAAGGTGTCTGTTCAAGTGTTGGTCTAGGTGAGGCATGGGAATAGGGTATTCTTTCAGTGGAAATACTCAGCATCGGCTAAATAAAAGGGCATAAAAAGATGTAAAAAAGGGAATGATTTTGGCTCCCCAACAGCTGCTTTTCCTTTGATTTCCACTTTTACAAATGGAATCCAGAAATTATCCAAACTCCAGAACTTCAAATACCATTGTTTTCAAACTGTTCAGTGAAAAAAAGATTTAAGAAATCTTCACTTTTCTTTTGAATTATTTACCACTTAAAAAAAAAAAAAGAAAAATAAGAAGGAGGCGGGGAGACTCTTTGTGACCTGCCTCTATGTTAATCCTTAAAATTGTGGCAGATTATACAAAAAATTCTTCCTGGACTTGCCCAAGACATATCCCATTGGCCAATACACATAAGTGATCCTTCTTACTGGAGTAAATCAGGTCCCTGCTTGATAAATACATAGTATGAAAATCCTACTAGCAGACCTGAAAGATGAGATGTGCACTTTCCTAGATTGCTGTACTTTCTGTAAGAGCTGGTTCATGTTACCTCTGATGCAGAGGAGACCTACTGAGAAGAAAAATGTCCTCTTTGGGGAATGCTTTCTTTAGCGGGTACGTTTACATCAGTTTCAGATCCCTTGACACGAGCATCAACCAAGCGTCAGTAACCTTGCTGACAGTAAACAGGATTGGGCATATATACTGATGGCACTAAAACTAATGACTTCATTACTGGTTTGCTGCTTTTTGGTCCAAGGTAAGGTTAGGCCAAGAGCCTCCATCAAGCAGAACTCAGAGCACCAGACATTGGAAAATGTCTGTTAAGGAGAAGCAAGTAGGAATTCAGATTTATTGCTATTGATTAGGAAGAAGTTGCTTTTTAAATTTACTGACTTGATTTAAAATAGCAGTGAGGACAAAGAACTGGCTTGAGTTTTGGCAGTTTTAGCTAGGACTAGAAGCTAGGTTTCAAACTCAGACTGATTTTCAGATCTTGAGTACTACTTAAGTTGTCTAATTCAAGTTAACTAACAGAGATTTTTTTTTCACAACAGATATATCCTAAAGCTTCTGCCAAGACAAACATGATTTTCAAGTCAGACCTGGTACTAAGCTGGTGCTTATTCCTGGACATTTACCTGCAATAAGATAGTCTTTGAAACCTTTTCTTCCCAGGGATGCTTTTGAACCCTTTGAAACTTCTTTTTGCCAGGGACACTCTTGGTGCAGTGTTAACTTGACACCAGAAAATTAATATATGATTTTGCAAATAGCATTCTGTTTCACCCCCTCCAAATCCTCTCTTCTGCTCCATCGTCTCAGGCAGAGATGCCTCTCCTCCCTGTGCCAAGAGAAAAAATATTAAATGATATCTCTTACCCAGTGCTGAGCCAGGGGAGGCATAATAGATAAATTGTGTACAACAACTCCGGTACCTTTTTCTATTTGCTACCATTATCTCAGATACAGTTCTTTTTCCTGTAAATCAGGGCAAAGGATTTTCTCATTCTGTTGTTAGTTGGGCCACCATTAATAGAACCCAAGTTTGTGAATTTTAGTACTGAATTTCAAAGAATTATCCTTAGAATGGATGAAAAATTTGCCCAGTCCGTTCACCCAGCTGTGGACAATGTAAAATCCAAAATTTTTTGGTCCTGTGATAATATCAGTGCACGCTTCTATTAGTTCAAAATTGTGAGGCATGATTCCAGTCAGGAATTGCTTGTTTTTCTTGCTGCTTAGCAAGAAAATGGTAGTTTAGTTATTTTGATACTAAATTGATGAAATCTTCTGTTGACTTTATAAGGAATCTGAAGATGGTTTAGAATCCACTGGGAAGGTCTGCCTTAAGCCCTAAGCCTCTTCCTGAAGAAGATTAGTGCAAGGTCATGGTAGGGTGTTTATTCACTGTGCACCATTTCTACCTTCTCTCCTTCACACTTCCTGAGAAAATGAAGTCACTCCTAATTGACCAGTTAGCATAGATGAAATCCTCTTACTATAACCACCTCTGGACGGTGATAAGGATAATTGAGTGAAATACAACTGCTGATGTGGCTGTGTAAAGTGTCTGCTGGATTCTGTAGGAGGCATTATAAGATGGATATTGCAGACAAAAGGCTAGAATTTCATCTGGCATACATTGACATGGATCCATTGACTAAAAGGAGCCCTTTTAAGGTAAACCAGCTGAGAATCTGGCATGAAATCCTGAATATAGTGTTGAGAAGTATGTAATTTTTCTTTCAATTACACTCTTATTTTTTCCTTTCGTACATAGTTGCTATTTGTGAATATTTTCTTCCATCTTCATGTTGGTTTTACTGTGTGAAATACCATGCCATCAGTGTTTTTTTCTTTAAATTAGAAAATAATCAATTCTGAGCTTGCTTACCAGAAGGTTTTCAACATAATACCTTGCTCTAGGAAGAAAAAAAACAACAACAAAAAAAACCCCTCTCCAGTTTCTGGTTGCATTTATTTTTGATCACATTTTTTATATGCATACTTACCTTTGAATTATCAACATCATTTTAGCTTTCTCACTAATCAAATGTGGATTATCACAAAGTCATTCACAAATCAAAGTGCCTAGGAAAGAATTCGTATTTTGTTAAAACATGGCTAATATTCCACTTCTTTTTCCTTCTAACTAAATTTAGAAGGTACAGACTGTATTCATCAGGCTATTCTGCAGAACCCTTCTGGATGTGGTAGAAAAGCTGATTTGTATGCATGAACTCTCGTTCTTGTGTTTGTGCTAGCTTTAAGTAGCAACACAGCTTTTAATTGTGAGGTTTTAAGTTCTGCAATTAAAATTTACCCTTTCTACTGAGAGGATTGAGTGATAGTTTTTTGATTTACTTTAGACAGTTTAGACAAATTATATTTAAAAGCACATAAAGATGCAAGATGCATTTCCTGACTATAAGAAGGTCAATATGTCTTAGGCACATTTGCTGAAAGTTTTACTTTGAATAGCTAATGATTTTTTTCTACTGTATTGCAGAGAACATGCTAAGATGCTACAAAGAGTTTTCCTGTAAGTCTCCTCCAAGGAATCTGTTTTCTTGAAAACCATGACTAAAAAGATGTTGAAGAGTTTAATTAATAAATTTTCCATTGTGTAAAGTTATGACAATAGCATTCATTTTATTAGAAGTCTAAAAGCCAAATGTGTACAAAATACCCAAAGTACCTTAAGGGTATTTTCATATTTATAAAGTAGATAAATGACATTTAAGAGGTATGGTTATATGCTCAAGGAATCTTGAGATAGATTGAGATAGTAGAGTTCATATTGCAGAGTTTTGTAAATTATGTGTACATGATTTCTTCTCATTAAAAGACAAAGGAATAAGTACATTGTTAATAGTTCGGTTTTAAATTTTATTAACTGTATATTAACTGCAGGTATGAAAAAAAATAAAGTACCTCCTCAAATACTAAATTTGTAAAATTACATTAAAATAATATAGGTAAGTTCAGATACTGTTACCTGCTTACAATAACACAGACTCTTGGATGTCCCTTAGTTTATATCTGCATGAATAGATCTTTCAGAAATTTGTCCAATCTTGACTGCAGAAGTTTTTCTAAGAGTGTTAGTCCAACCTGTGACAATTTTATCAGTAATCAATTGTTTTGTTTATAATATGAATTTTAGATTCTAGTTTTTTTGGGTTTTTTCTTAAGTATTAAACTGTTTACTAGCTGGAAAAAGCTCCTATTTTGATTTTCCTATATTTCTGTCCCATTCACATCACTGTTGTTTCTAGAAGTCCTGACTGTGGACTGTTGTATGACTCAGTTCAGACATTCAGTCCCTGCCCCAAGGAGTCCTTGGTCTAAGTATAAGCAAAACACAACAGATGAATGCTGCCATATGGAGTATATGCAAATGAGATAATATTGATCAACATGATAAGCATGCTGTGACTCTTAAACTATATGTAAACCTTTTTTACAGTTTGCAGACAACTTCTTCACATTCCCATTTCAGGTCTTCTACTGAGTATATATACTTCATGGTCACAGCTGCAATGAAAAGGTTTATAAAGGACCTCCAAGCTGTCCAGAATAATTTACATTTAAAAAAAAAAATCAGATGTTACAGATCTCCTCAAAAGTATGTACTTTTAACAGTGCAATGTACTGTTGTGTATGCTTAAAATAAAAATATTATTTTTGACTGAACAGTATATGATTTTAAGGCATCAGTTCTTTTATTCTTAAAAAAATGCTAGTACTCTAGCAATCAAAGGACTGAACACAGATGTGTTGATGCATGTTTGCAATATGCATTACCATGTTTCATGTTATGAAAAACCATATTCAAATTTTTAGATGATTACAAATCAAGAAGAACATAATGTATAAATCAAACAGTAGAGGATTTGAAGAATTCAAAGTTTGACCTGGAAAAAACAGGATTTAGATTTTATAGTAAAAAAATTCCTTTGGTTTCATAAATAAGTGAAACCTTGTTTTATATTAGCCATATTTGCTAACATCGTATGTTTGATTCTAAATATATACAAATTTTATTCTGGTTGGATCCGAGAAGGTGACATGACTGTGGAAAACAAGGTGAACGCGTATAGAGTTCACTTCTCATTCATCTAGGTTACTCTTATCTTAATGTTTAAATGTATCCTACTGCAGCAACAGACAATGTTGCTTTCCATGTTGTGTTCCAGATAGGAGCTTGCTGTTTTTAGGAAGTTGATAATCATCCCAAACTTAGCTTACATGCACGGAATGATGATTTGGCACATCATTTCTCTCATTAATACTGTTTTTAAGCAATAAGCATTGCAAGAAAGCTTGAAAATCCTACCAGGATGAGACAGCTCTGGTCTTGCAGAGTTGGGTGTCTCTTCTCTGTTACAGGTATTCAGTGGCCCATGGGAAATGAGTTGGTAATTTTGGCGTAATATTTAGTAGTTGTCCTGACACTGAGACTGCTGTTCAGTTCCAGAAGTAAACTGAGGAGTGAATGGGCATGGGATTAAATTCCATTTTATTTCTTGGTGAAAGTGGAAGCAGGATTTGAACCGTTTTTTCATGAAGGCTGACATTGTCCTTGACTTCAGTCTTTGTTTCACAAAATGTCATTCGAAATGATGAGGCAACCTTTGGTGTAGTCTTAAACTAAAGCCAACCTTCCAGTTTACTTTTAGTGCTGAAAAATAGCTTTTAATAGAATATGCTTTGGTTTGCTTCCTTCTCTAAGAGAGCAGGGTTGGAAGGAGAATACAAATAGATCAAGTCTCTCATTGGGATTAGTTCAGTGATGAACTGGTGCCTTCTTTCTTTCACTGAAAGAAAAGCTGCTTTACAAGTGTTACGCTAATGTAAGTGTTAATGTTTGCTTAGGAGACCAGAAGGAGACTCCACTTGAGTCTATTGGAAGAAATAAAGGATCTTTAATATGAAAAGTAGAGAAAAACATGAAAAATGCAAGTGTATTAAATCAGGAGTCAGTATACAGTAGGTATGTTTGTATGTAGGATTTCTGTATTGAAAAAAATCTCAGTACTAACACCCCTAAATTTTTAGAAGCACGTTCAGGAGATTTAAAAACGTTTCTTGGATAAAGCATTTCAGATACTTAGCAAGGAATTATTCTTCATTATTGTTGTGACTTTAACCTCTGATAAATGGAAGTAATCATCTGTTCTTATTTATTGCATTTCTGAAAATATTAGGTGTGGGTTTTTTAATATGGCAGTTAGGCAATAAAGTTGCTTTACAGGATACCAAAATATCATTCAGTGAAAATACTACACATGGTTTATATTCAGGTTCTTCATTGTTCAAAATTCAATTTTCCTCCACCCTCACGCATTATGTTGATGGTGTTGACTTTAAGGGGTACATTTTCAAAGTCTTTTCTTCAGGATTTATAGCTAAATAACTCCCATTAATTTTAATGGTAAATGTGTGGCTAAATCCTGTGTACTGTTTTTGAAAAATGTGTCCCTAAGGTTATTGTTTTACACACTTCTGTGTAGATCCAGCTATCAAAGTTTATATTTTTCAGCTGTTTTATATAATACACACATGAAAGTGTAACATATATAATAATGTTAAACAGATTTTGGTCTAAAGATACAGGCTTTCCAAAAAATCTGTTTACGTATTTTTCCAAAAGATAAAGCAATATAAATTGCAGTCAAAGTTTTACCATGTATATTTTATGCAAATCAAATTTACTGCTGTTTTGTTTGGTATTTTAATCTTGGTTCTGTAAATATGTGCTCAGTTAGGCAGTTCCCTCGTATACTTACCATTATCTGCAAATTCAACAATAACTAACCTTTGAAATAACAAATTCTGTTATTTTTCATTAAAATGTGAAGAGTTAATTATGTATTGTATTCTATTCACAATAATATTTGTAATGTTTCTGTGTTAATCTTAGCTCTCATTATTCACAAATGCCTGTGGCATCTATGAGTTATTAGGGCCTTCTTCTTTTGTGGTATAAACACGCTTTCCTCCTGCAATGGACATCTGTGAGGCTTGTACTAATATAAAAATCATCATCTTTTCCTCCACAGAGGTAGAAAATGTGCATAAAACATATTATTATCATTTTGTGCAGTTACTATGGGTTTTTTACTTCTTAATCATAATGAATTCAGTGTTTGGAGGAGTTTTCCAGTGGATAATCAGAAACTAGCAAGACAAACAGTCTATGTTGCTTTAGCTGACCGTATATTAACTATTTTGTTGCAATTTAAAAAAAAAAAAAAAGAAAAAGTTAGTTCAGTGAACTGGATAAATGGGATAATCTAATTGGCCACATTGCCTGGCCCAAAGTATACTAGTATGGTTAAAAAGTACATTATTGTAAAAAAGTGAATTATAAATAGAATTTCAATTTCTTTTGGAATAAAAATGATAGCAAATGGGGAGGGGAAAAAATGATAGTAGATATTTACTTAAAAACACAGACAATATGAAAGGATTAAAATGCTTTAATCAGACAGAAAAAAAAGCTTTGGCTACTTGATTAGGGCTGATTTCCACCATCTGCTTATACTTACTGAGGATCTAGCCCTGACTGAACACTAATTTGTGCACTTCCTAGAAATTGAAATCTCTCAGCAAGCAAATTAACAAGAGCAGGGATTCAGCAATAATGGAGCTCCTCGGCTTTTGTTTCCCTCTGACAGATGGACAGGGTGCGCTCAAATTGAATTCAGCTTTAATTGCATTGTGCCATTTAAAATTTTATCTGCTCCACAGATTTTGTTTACAGGTTTCAGGATTCCAAACCTTTGGAAATTTTTTCAGCCCTGGGTGAAATAAAGAGCACTATAATTCTGTGTGACTAGTAGGTGTTCATTACCACTCTTTGCCCTAAAGGGTGGCGTGCTGAAAAAAGGCAAAGAATTCTATTTTCAAGCCTTAAATTGATGGGTGGAGAAGCACAATTTTTCTCACTGTAAATGCTCTCTTATTGAGTATCTATTCATAAATAGAAATATTGTTAAAAGCTAGGCCAGAAAATAAGATGTGTTGGAGCTGCTTTGATTTTCTGTCTTTATTAAGGCATCACAAACTTTTCTCGGCTGTAAAGTCTGTTGCCTAGAGTTATAAATTTTTTGTGCTTCAGAGATAAATTTTTACCAAATAAATAATGACATTGTAAAACCTTCTGCCTTCTTCCTGACTGAAGGTTGGTCAGATTGAAGAGGCTAATGAGAACCTGTTCCTTTTGGGCGAGGTGTGAAATATGATTAAATATTGTACTTGGGTTCTAAACATTCCTGTGACGACAACATTGGAGATGCTTTTGTAACAAAATTGCTTGTCAGTCTGTGAGTTGTTCTTCATAAATCTGTGGCTTGGTGGATACTGAACTGTGACTCTTCTGGTGGTGAACCAGAGATTTCAGAATTTGAGTCAACCATGATAACGGATTTGTATTTCAGCCTCAGCAAAGGCTGGAGACTCTGTATTGCTGCCAGCGATCTCTGAGTTTCATACTCAGACACACTTTATGTAAATGTTCTTCTAATTTTATTTTTTGCCGAACATCTGCAGTGAGGATTGCTGTATGATGATGGGAAGTACTGGAAACTCATCTTGCTTTTTTGTACAGAAGTACAAGAATGTTTCATGCACCTACAAGCTGGTTGTTTCAGAACTAAGTTTTTGGCAGTGAGAAGTACCACAGTTCCCATATGAACCAGTGGGAACTGTGATATTTATGAGGTAAATTTTATAGTCATGGATGAAATTTCAAAGTCTGAAAGTCAAAAGGGAAGGGAAGAGCTAACTTACCTTTCTTTGCATTGCAGAATAGACTTATGGCTAACCTCAATTTCTTTTTTTTCTTTTTTTTTTAAACAGAAGACCACAAAAATACTTTTCTTTTAAAATCAGTTATTTGCATTTATGGATGCTAACCAAGCTATACATGTGTTTAAACAGGTTCCAACAGGGAAAGAATTAAAAAAAAAAAAAAAGTTAGAATCATGGCAAAAGGGAAGATTTTGTAAAAATTTACTATATGCAACTTCATATACCAGGAGCACAAGTCTATGATGTTAAACTTTCTTCCATTAGCTTGGAAGGTCAAATGTGAGCAAAGCCCATATTGAAGAGATTACCACCTGATGCTGCTTGGTTTGGATACAGTTACTTTGTGTTGCCAGTTCCTTTGAGCAGATCTTTGTGAGAAATTTTGAAGAATAGTATCACACCTGGAACCCTTGTTGCAGTGGTGGCCCTCCAAAAGTCTTCTTTCAGGGACTTGACATATTATTGAGAGTCTCAGGGAGATCTGGCAGGGCATTGCCCTGGCAAATTCAAAAGCAAAATCATACTGATTTCAGTGAGGCCAGGATTTGGTCCATGAGGTACAGATATCTGTTCTGGTTTTGGCAGCAATAGCAATCTCAAATGCATTTTGTGATCCTTCAAAAGCACTGAATTTTCTTATTTAAAAAATAAGAGAAAGCATGACAAAGAGATGGCGTGGGTAACAAGCACCTGACACTGCTTCCCTTGAGGGTTAAATTGAGAATTATAAAATTCCATTTTAATACCTTTTATATTTTTCCAATCTGTTATGATTTGAGTTAGTAAAATCTTGAGAAATACTCTAAGGAATCCATGTTCTTATCTGGTTTTGACCTGTACTGAAGTCTTCAAAACAGTTTACTGTGCCTTTCCTAGTGCAGAATGTGTAGCAAGTGTAGTGATGGAATTTTTTTTTTTTCCATTACTATTTTGTACTGCAGTAGCAATTGAAAGTGCTAGTCAGGTACTTATTGTTGGGTGATATAAAGATAGGCTGTTGCTCTTTTGAAGAAACAGTGAAGGTGATACAAAATAATAGAAATGGACTTTGAGACTCAGTGCATAAGAGGTATTAAGAAATCTTAACAGTTTCTTTACACACTAAGTTTCCTAGGATTTCCTCACTCTCTGCATAACTTCAGTCCATTGTATTCTGCTTAGCAATAAAAATCCAAGTAGGTAAAAGTGAGAAAGTATCTTCTGGCTGAGGTAAGAAAAACCTTAGGATACATCCAAGTCCTTTGTGCTGTACAGTAATTGGGAGCTGTTGAATTCTTTTTTTGCCAAATTCAGAAATGAAGGAGTCAGTTGGAGTTTTGCCATTGTCATCAGTGGGAACAGGATCATGCCTATTCTGCCTTAATCAGTTATGATAAGAGAGATTTATAGGTAGGAAGTATATACATGACAGTTTCCAGCTCAGTGAGTTTACACTTACATCTATAAGCTTTTTTGGTTAATTCCCTGGAGTTCTCCCATCACATTTCTTCTCTTAGGTCAGCCACATTAGATTCTCCGGGATTTCAAGTAGGAGGACTAAATACCCCCCTATGGTGGCTTAATTGTTCTTAACACAAGATGGATTTAATTTATCAGCTTGAGTTTTTGAAAGGAACCATGGAACTGTTAGTATTGGTGTTAGAGTCTACTATATGGTAAGGATTACCAGGTTTTTGGGACACACTGTTAGACCTCTCCCATTCCACACAATTAGAATCCTCTTGGTCTCCTGTCTCTGTGCATCAGGTATCTGAGATTTGGTGTTAGCAGTTTAGTAGTTGGGTTTTAGAATGAATATCTACAGTAAGTTTTCTTATAACAACTTAGTTTACTGAGAAATAGTACAAAATCCTTTTTCTCCCTCAAAGTGAAAGAAAATCCAGCTAAAGAAATGTACCTGTGTTGATGTGCATGTATCACATCCACAAATACTTATATACACCTAGATTTAACTTTAGTAAGAGACTGATCAACAAAAATGTGCTTAACTTCTGGAGCAACACCCAGAACATAGTTTTCATATGTAACAGGTGAAGGTGTTTATTTTACCCTAAAAAACAATTTAGGAGTATGGCTGTAGGCTACTAGTGAGTGCCCTAATTCCTGTGTCACAGATTATTTGTGATCATAAAATGTTAAATAATTTTGTGTGACATGGGTGCCTCAGTTTAAGAGCCTTTTGTAATACTGATCACCTGGCCAGTTGTCCGATGTGTATTCCTGAGGGGTGGGTTGATGTGGGTTTGAACTTTCTCAGGTGAAGGACCTGAACCTTTCCATCTCGTTGTCTAGACAGATTCCCAGATCTCTGAAATGTTACACAAAAGATGGCTTTGGGTAATAATAATAGTAATAAAGCAAATCATGGTGACTCTTGCAAGGAATTTAAGCCATTTAGCGTGTGTTAGGTGTACTCCTAGCATGGCAGTTTGGTTCAGGTCTTTAGACAGTGAGACATCCAGTTCATAATCTCAGTTGACTTTATAACTGGTATGAATCTTTAACATATTCAGGAAACTGGGAAAAGTAAAATAATAAAGCATGGGAACTTACAGGAGTAGTGTGTGTTTTAGAGAAGTCCTCAGTTTAACAGCTTTTGAATTTACATTTGAATTCTGTCTAAATTGCCTCACAAGTTTCAAGTCAAATGACTTGATAGGTTCTTAAATGCATTTCTTTTCAAGGTGAATATTGTAGTGATTGTTAGAAGCTTGGTTCTATTAAAAATATTCCTGATATAAGGGTAGTTTTGAAAGTCTTTTATTTTCTCATGGTACTTCTTTCCTAAACAGGAACGCAAAGGAAGTATTGTCTAAATCAGTTTAGGTGATTAGGAAATTATAATTAAGAGTAACTGTGTCTTGTATGCTGGCATTTTTTTCTTATCCCTTTGTTGAAAAAGATTGATTATACTGAATTAAAGTTACTCGAAGGCTGTTTAGTTGTGTTATTTTTCAGTTAAAAAAACCAACCTTGAAAGTATTTTTAGTTCCCTTTTTTTAGTAGTGGCATATTGTGTTATTTTCTCTGCCCAAGGATTTTTACATCTTGAAATCAAAGTACATATTTCTAATGCCACTCATTTTAACCACAAACATTTGCTTTTATCATGTTAGTCTTGGTCACTTCTAGTTAATTAAGATTTCAGACATGGAGTTGCCAATCAACATACTAAATGTACCTCTCCTGTTTTCACAAGCAGGCACCAGGAGATTGAACACAGTAGTTGATAGCTGGTATGTGATATCTGTCTCCTGGTTTATAGCCTGGTACAATAATGTCATTGCCCCATGTGGCAAATGGTGTAAGCTATTGTAAAACTGTTTGTCTATGTGATTAAGACATTGCAGCAGTGTGCAGCACCAGCCAATTACTTTTTTAATTTAATTATAGCAGAAAAAAGAGAATAGCATAATAGAAATTCTTGTCATAGGGAATATGTAAAATGTAAATTGAAGAGCCATGAAAATTTCATGCATTGGCAGGCTGATTTGTTCTTATTTTCAACTTGTTATGAAGACTGAGTTTCTTAAATGCAATAAAACAAGACATAGCAGTGTTTAGTAATTACTTAGTTCTACATCAAAATAATTATATACAGTATGTGTTTGCAATCCACTCTGCTGTGTATGAATGTAAAAATGAACACTTCAGGGCCCATATCAATTTTGTCTTTTAGACAGTGTAAATAAAGCTGAATCTTCAACTTTCAAATTAAAACTGATAACCTTGGGCAATCAGGGCTTTTATAAAGAAGGGGAAAAAAACTTTAGCTTGCCTCAGAACAGGTTGTGTCTCTGGAATGCTTCTGGGACTAAAGAGATCAATTAAGTGTGTATAAACAAACAGTTGGAAAAAAGCTACTAAAACAACAGAGGAGAAAGCTCTCTATTGGGCTCCAGGGGCCTGGGGGAGCGAAGTTTCATTAACTGGATCTGAAGTCCTATGGCCTTCTATAAACAGGCATTAATTAAAGAATGTAAAAAATAAAGTTTCAGACCTTGCAATATGTTAATGATCATATGATTCAGGGCCTGGGAAGGAGAGGAGCAGCAGAGGTCATAAAATAAGCATGAAGCATTTAATATGAGTGCTTGGCAGGGATTTCTGCAAATTAGTTGGTTATTTGCTGGTCCAAAGCAAATTAAGGTGATTTTGCTTCACTTGCTAATTTTTTATGTGCATGCTTGGCAAAATGTTTTTCACAAATGGATGAAGGTTATTGTTAATGGCATAATGAGAAATATTAACATATTTAAATAAACCAGTGTATTCTGACATAGGCCACAAGCGCTCAGTTTTACATGTGTATTTAAATAGATCTTATTCTGTAGCACAGCAAAAGCATTTTGGATAAAGTTCATAAAAGAGCTTATGTTATTTGTAATATCCTGTTTATATATTGTATTATTTAAATCCAGCTAACACCTGAAACTTTTTGTAAAAGGACATTATCCTTCTGAAACCTGAAAGGAACACTTAGAAGTTAAAACTCATGTCTTAAATACCAATTTTTTTGATACATTTAAGAAAATATTAATTTTTATAAATCTTAATTATTATAATTGATTGACAAACTATTTTATTTTCACTGCCCATGATGTTTGCTTTTTATATCAATTCCAGCTTTTGAAATGCCTTAAGTTCTTAATTATTTCTAGGAAAGTTAAAGTTTTTTGAACACATGGGAGCATAAGTGTATTCCTCTCCACGCAGCTGTAAAATCAAATCAGAACCAAATGTAATCTGTTTCTTTACTATTATGAGTAGAGTAAGAGTGATGGTTGCTCACTTCTTGCAGCAGCTATTGTCAAAAAACAAAGCACAAAACAAAAAGTCCAAGGCAAATGATAGGAGTTGACTATTCTTAATTCCAGGTAATGGCATTCTAGCTCTAACTTGTTCAAGTAGGACATTTTTCTTTTTGCTTGTTGGTGTTCTTTCACTTAATCTGTTCAGTTTTATGCACTACTGGTTTCTTACTTTTGGCATCTGATTACTCCCTTTATTTGTATTTTTAAAATTTCCTTTACCTAGTGGATTAAGAAAAGGAAGTGCTTGAGGAACTGTTTAACATGTAGATGGAAGAAGCTCTGTGTCTTTAAATTCTCTGAAGTTAGAAGGTGGATGTGGCAAGAGTGTGTAGTAGAGGGAGGTAGTATGAGTAAGAAGCTACTATTGACATTGTTCTGTTGCAGCAATTTTAGATGGACAAATTGCAGTTGAGAAAATTTCATGACTCGGTAAAATGAGCAATGATGACATCTGTGGATGCAGGTCTGTTCATATCTTTGCAGAGCCTTTAGGGAAATAAATATCTCGGAACATTCGGTGAAGTGAAGCTCACTCAATAAATCAACCTGACACAATAACACTTCTGGCACATGAGCTCTACTTCTCCTCAGCACCACCTACCCCTCTGTGTTCCTGTGCTACCAAATGGTGTCTCCCCACAGGCCTCTAAATCAAATCAGAGCACACAAATACAGTGAGAATTTATTGGGAATTGGTTTTGTTCGGCAAAAACATTACTTATTAGATGAACTGAAATGATAAATTTTGACCCTTTAAGTGCTGAGGAAGTTCAGACACCTTTCTGAAGTAGAAAAGGAAAGATAAACTTTATGCTGACTTACAGAAGGTAAATAAATGGGAAGATGAGTTTACAGTCTTGTTTGTCAAAGTGAGTATGTAAGTTCCCTGAATGAGGTAAGTTAGCTTTTGAACTTTTTAATTAGTTGCTCTATTTGGGAAATACAGTTAGAATCTATGAAGTTCTAGCAATGGGAATAATAAACGTACCACCCTGTTGCACTGGAGCAGTACAAAAAAGAGTGTCCCAACCAGTTCACAGGTTGATGCTATTCTTATATAATAACATTTAAACACATTATTTATGTGGACTGAAGCTTGAATGTATAGAATAGTGTATTCTGTCTATTGATTACGGTCAGTGTTAGGTTAATGGTTGGACTAGATGATCTTCACGGTCTTTTCCAACCTAGGTGATTCTGTGATTCTGTGATTACAGTTACTGGAAGCAGATGGCAAAAAGGAAGGATTCAAGTAAAACTGGGCTCAGTAAGTAGTTTTGATAAAAATGTATCACTTGGCTGGAAAAAAAAGTCTGTGGTATGTTGAATCTTTGTTTTATTCTGAAAAGATCGAGCACTTTTAAAAAATTACAGACATTTCCTGGAGAAGTTGCAAAATGATATTTTCATGAACTTAAGCATGCAGATATACATGCATGCATAAAAATATATGTCTATAAATATTATATAGATATGTACAAACACATAAAATAATTAGGGATGATTGCTTTGCCATTCAACAGATAACTTCCTTATTTCACTGTGATTAACTTGTTAAACTCTCAATGATTTAAGAAGTAAACTGATGTTCGAAAGAACAGTTACTTAAAATGACAGGAAAAGATGGGGTCTTACTGTGCAGCTGTTTTTGCCCTCCATCTGAAAAATCTAATATCCTTTTAGATTATTATCTAATTAATAAAATTTCTTTCTAATTAGGTTGAAATTGTAACATTTCATGAATGTCCCCTTACTGAGCAAGACACTTCTTAGAATACCTGTGCTCTGGGGAACATGAAATATCTTTTCTTGAGGGAACTGTAGCAACTTCAAGATTGTTAAACTGGAACATCTGATGGATTTCTGATTGAAATGCCAAATGCTACTTTACAGAAGTGGATTTTAATCTGAACGGTATTTTACATCCTATCAAGTTAAGAAAATACAGAGATGGTGTAAGTCTATTTTTTTTTTCCTTTTATATTTCATTTTGAACCCAGGAGAGTGAGCTAATGGACTTATTCTCTGTATTTTGCTGGAGATCTTAAGTTCTGATATTTCATTTGTTTATACTGAGCCAGAAGCTTTTTATAGGATTTTTTTACAAATTATGATGTCTGTTCCACTCCATTTTTTATAGGAAAGAAAGTTTTAAGGAAAAGAAACACTAAAAAATTGGGTCTTATATTTCACCGCAGTTCTGGCAGTACACCAAACTTTTCCATACATCAGTTGTCCTGCTTGAAATGTATAAAAGCAAGAAGAGCTGTGCAACCTACTGTGTGGAATGCAGTTGTATTGTTTGTACTGTTAGAGTTTGTTTCTGTATCTGGAGGAGAAGAAGTATAGCAATAACCAAGGCTTGTCTAGCCCAGACAATTTTGTTACTTCAGGATAATTTTACAAAGCTCTGTTCTGTTGTGTGGTGCGAATACGACTGCATCGGTATGAAGGTGAGAAAATGATTTGAGTTTTGTATTGGGAACCACTGTTCCTTTATCATTGTGAATTCTTGCATCGCACTGAGATTGGTGTCTAATCTTGAACATGCTTGTATTTTGGTGCAAAGTTGAGGTAAAAATAGTTATCTTGCACTATCGTGTAGCTTATATTATTGAGAAATGCTAACCTAATCAGTGGTGATTTTGTGCACATATGCCACATCAAGCAGGCTTTTAATCAAACTTTGGTAAGGAACAGTAGAAATTTTAACTGTAACAAATGCAGTTGCACTTGTTTGTGTGAAGCAGACTTAAAACTTGCTTTAAGGTTGGTTTGATCGTCAACTTTTCCTCTTTGTCCTGAAAGAAAAAAGAGAGGTTGTATTACTTGAGAAATATAGAAGTACATAAATAAAATATAGTTATGTAGAATCAGACTGTGAAGATTTGGGGGGGGGGGGGGGGGGGCAGGCAGGGGGTATGTAGCATCGCTGAGATGGCAACTCTTTACAGGGGTAAGGGCTGTGATTTGGTCCATCGCCTTCCCTCAAGCCACACATTCCCTGATGCAGGTGGTCGCTAAGTCAAATACTATGGAGAATTTTTAAAAGGTCTGAGTAATTGTGTGACTACAGTAACATTTGTAATAATGTGTGTTAAAATACAGACAATCCGATCCCATGCTTCAGGGTATAATATTATGATGATTAGGGTTCTGGAAGGAATTTTTCCCCTGCATGGTGGTAGACAACTGACTGCACTCTGAATTACTGATGTTTCTTGGAGACTCTAGGATTTTACTGGGCTCATTGTGGTTACGTTTCATTGACTTCATACATTTGATAGACCGATAGCCCAAAAGCTGTGGTGAATTTTCTACTGTTATGCATCTGCCTGTCTGTGTCAGCTACTTTTTGTTCTAAGTTGGCCCAATGTAAGCTAGCACTGCTGTCAGTAGGGATTGGACCAGAGGACACCTAGAAGTCTTTTCCAATATAAATAATTTACAATTTTGTGTTTCTGGGGCGCTTTGTTGTTGGTTTCTTTTGCCAGTATATAGTATAATGGGCACAACAATATTATGCCATGAAAAATGGGAATTCCAAATAATCAGATCACAACATAGTTTCTGAAAATGTATTCTTCCTTGCTTCCTTCTTTTCGGTCTTTGAAGTACATGATTGTGCTTCATCTTCATGCTTCATCAGTTGTTTTGCTGTATCAGCCATTCAACTAAACTTCCTACTGAGACAACACTGGCTTTTAAAGTTAAGGTAAATTTTCATTGCTTATAAATGTTTACTACATTTACTTGGTTGAATGTCTCATACGCATAGGGAGCGAGTCAATTTTTTTTTCCTTTGGAAGAAACATCTTAAGCATTTTCTATAGAATGATGAGGTTGTCCTTCCTTCCTATCCCATCTTCAGGATTCCAGACAGTGTCGTGTTACGATTTTCATATCTGGGACACTAAACTTGGTCAGCACCTATCATTCTAAGAGAGGTCTTAAGTATGAAATAAAACTACCTTCAGAAATGACTAAAAGGTATAGCCTCACTAGGAGCTCCGTTTGTTTTTCTTTTACACTGGTTAAAAAAAAAAGAAGGTCTGTTTCAAATCCTATTTGTCCCTTATCTCTGTTTGTTCAGTTGTTTTTAATATCACGTACTGAAAGAATTTCAATAGCTGTTTCACCATGAAGTCATTTGTTATCCTTCAGCAGGCCTTTGCCTGCTGAATTGTAAAGCAGCCTCGACTATTTGCATCCTCCAGATGGAGCAGCATATAAACACTCCCAGATATTTCTGGTAAGTATGAAAAAATATCTTATTTGTCCTTTCTGTGAATAAATAAGAGAATGTCAAATTTTATAGACTAATAAATTTGTATGCCAGCACTGACATTGAATCTCTCATGGCCTGCAATGTCACAGACCCTGAGAAACACAATTTTTTTGTTTTCAAATGTATACTAAGTCAAATAGAAGCTCAATAAAAAGCTAGGGAATTTGATTGCATTGTTTATGTCTGCCCAGTAGTCTAATTCAGTTGCAATTTGCTATGAGGAAATACAATTTAAATTTTTCCCAGGTTTATTGCATAAGCAATCACTCACATATACATGCATGAGTGTATGTCAAGGAGAACTCAAATAATGGGTTAAAGTGTCATTTAATAATATATTCTAATGCCTGTTTTTATAACGAATAAAAAACTTTGCTGTATTACAATGCATTCTCCTAGCTACTGAAAATTAATTCAAATCTTATCATTATTAATATTTTTTATTCCTCTCATTTACAACATATCCTAAATCTCAATTGCTTTGTGATACAAATGTATGTATCAAGTATCACCACATGCAGCAGTTCCAGACATCACTGTAAGTCTACATTTTAAATTCTATTTTAGTTCCTGAAATTAATCTGAATGAGAATTTTAATTTATGTATTTTTAATTTTAAACAGAACACACAAAAGAATAACTTATAATGCTCATGCTCATCTAAATAATGAAGCCTGACAGTACCCTCTGTGGCTGAGTAATAGGTTTTTCATATTTGCTAGTTTTTGTAGTTTGTTTTTCAGTTTCTTTCTAAATTAGATCCAGACTTCTTGAAACAGAATAAAAATATACATAGGACATAAAAGTCAATGAATGTTAGGGATTGGATTTAATTCACTGTATTTACACATGATAAAATACTCCTTCATTGAATGCCTACTGATTATTTTCTGAACTGTTTGATTTTCAAAACAAAGTTATAATAAGTCGTATGCAATATTTATCATTTCATTAGTGCTGTTAAATGGAAATTAGTGTGATTTACTTGTGTTTTCCAGCACCAGTCTAATTCCTTGAAAATTAACTTTACGTAGTAGCTTTTTACCTAACGGAAGTGAAATGTTTAAAATCAATATTTGAGTGTTTTTTGAAATAGCGCTCAGTAGCAGCAACAGCTCATGAGAGGAGATGGAGGGGACACTATTGTATGCTAAGAATAAGCATACTTTTTCTCTGTGATGGTTACTGAACAACTTTTTCATTCAGGGAATGTTGCTGCCATTTATCTGGGAGAAAGTTGCAGAAGATACACAGTTTGTATGTATGAATATAAGACAGGCTTTAATTTCATTTTTATGCAATACAGTTTTCTTTCATAAGGATAGCTGATTTGCCATGATTTAGGTCATAACTGTTTTTTCAGTTGCGTGTATGCTCATGTAAATAGAAAGCAAATAAGCTGTATTTTAAAAAGTCAATCTTGAAGTATTGTCTGTCTTAAAAGGCTTTCATATGAGGCCAAATGAAGTCCTACAGATCTTGCAAGTCTTTTTGCAGATAAAACATCTATTTACTTAAATATTTTTTCGAAAGTGACAACTGCAGTATTTGCTTTATTGTCATTATAAGATAGCACTATTATTGTTTGATAACGAGAGGTATGGTATAGAACACAATATTGTCTGGCACTTTTTTTTTTCCCTCCTCTTTTGCTATTACCAGGGTTTTTTTTAAATGCAATGTACTCTTTACTTGATAAAAAGTCAAATTATTACTAATAGTAGAAAAGAGGGAGGCTGGTAGGAAACAAAAAAAGATTGGCATTTGGCATATTCTGCTGTATCAGGGCTCTAGCTGAAAAAAATGGGGAATTTTGAGGTGACACTGGGGAGAGGAAAGAATTGTTTCAATGGATTACTTTCCAGTGACACTGGAAAACATCTAGATGGAATCTGATTTTAATGTCCAAAACAATGTTATCTTCTAGTTTCTGCAGAATAAGCAGAAGATATGGATAGAGCTCCTGACCATACAGGTCTTGTGAGAGTTACTCCACTCATTATCATCCAGAATAGTCTGATAGTGGGATTCATCTCACTAACTTTGGTCATCTAGAAATTAGTCATCTAGTCTCAGCTAGTCATCTGGATTCTCTGAGGTCATGGACTCTGTCTTTAATGAAGAGAGACAGTCTCAGAGAGTGTTGTAAGACAGTTGTGATGAATTGCTCTCTGGAGGTTCTTGTCTCTGGCTCCTCCCTCTCCTTCTTTCTATTTGTTGACCGCAGAGGGAGTTTAGATGACTAATTTGGACCAAATCCTTTAGATTCTCATGGATTCTGCCCTAAGCATCTAGTGAAAACTGGCTGGCTGGGTAGAGATAAATCATCGTCCTGGGGTGCCTATACATTGAGTCAAAAGGGAGTATAGGCAGATAACTTCATGGGGTAAAATAAAAGTTTCTGAAAACAAAAATAATGAGTATTATGTCAGGCACACAACTCTCACTGAGTGTGCTTATCCACAGCTTCAAGTTTCTAACAGACTCAAAACTAAGCATTGTGTGTTGTGTGTGTTACGGCCAACAAACATCTTCAAGATTTCTCACCAGAACAAAACCTTTTATTTTTCCAAAGCCCTTTTTTATGTTACTTGAAGTGCATTTGATTCACTCCAGTACTTTCACTGAAGCCTTATCTTCCTTTTTTTTCTCAGCATGCAAGTTTTCTTTTTCTGGTCATATTCAATCATTGTTCAATACATATGAGTCCCAGCAAAATAAGTAAGACTTTAACGATGTTTGTCACAAAATGATGCTTAAAAACTTTCCCAAGTTTTGTATTAAGACTAGGAAAGCCTCAAAGTTTTGAGGATGGGTAGTATGTGCTAATTTTGAGATACAGAATTGTTAACATAGATGACTTGATGTAGAGAAGGGCTAACTACTTTTCTGAGTGATCAGTGTCCTCAAAGGAAATGGAAGATGGAATTAACAGAGGATCGTGCCAGCCTGCATGGGGAATGGATGCACTGAAAAGTGAATGTTTTCTTCAGAGACATCTTGAAACCATCCTAATTATCCATGCCGTCAACGTGTTTATTTAAATGAGGACAGGGGTAAAGAAAAATTAAAGGTGTGGATTGAAAGTGGGCCGGAATGCTGCTTTTTCTTGAGACCAGTAGTTAAGCTTCCCCTGACTTCAGCGAGATCAGGAATAGTTGCATTCACATTAAATATGTGAGATAGCAATTATCATATTTTTTGCATTGTGTATTTGAACACATAACTTGCTTGCATGTCTCTCCAGCTAAAATGTCAGCGAGCTAGACTCACATCGCCGTGCTAGCTGTACTTAAAGTTCTTAGTTTTATGTTTCTGAAAATGTCATCTATTCCTTCAATCACATGTAAACCCCCTGTAATCTCTTTTTAATGTAAGCGCGCTGGAGTTTTCCCTTTTGTTTGCTGCCCCTGCATTATTTACTTTGATCTGCTGTGAGAAAATCTGAAAGTGTGTTGTCCTAAATGCTAGCATCTCACCAACAAGATTTGAGGCCTTGTACTTCACACTGAAGAAAAAGGCTCTTGTGTGAAGACGCAGGTTTTGTTTAGTTCTCTGTCCCTGGTGGGAGCCTTAATTGCATTTTCTCTCTCACACAGTGGCTGGCTAAGGAGTGCCTGCCTTCCCTGCTGATGCTGGAGTTTTCAAGCTCTATTACTTTATGATGGAGAAAATTCCTTGGTCCAGGAAAAAAAGACTCAGATTTAAAAAAAAAAAAAGAAAAAAAAAAAGAAGTTTATTTTTTAAAAAAGTGTTTAAGTATTGTCAGTTTACCATGTGTGGTAAACAGAACAAACAATAGGCTTGCTTAACCTTCCTCCCCACCCTCTGAGACTCCTCTACAAGTTTTGTATGACCTACTTTATAGAAATCGCATCATATTTAGAATGTTAAATATTATGGAAAGTATAATTTCCTAGGGCAAATAAATTAGACTTCTTGGGAAAAATGGTAAACAGAAAATTATAAATGTTTTGTGTTCTCTCAATCTGTGCCAGCCCATTCTAATGCATATTTTATAACCTTTAACTGGAGTTAAAACAAAGCAAAACTCCCCAATTCATTTTAAAATTCTATTTCATTTGCACTGTGAAAATCTTTGCGATTTCAGATGTTGCAAATAAATATTTAATATTTGAGCACGGTTGTGACAGAACTTTTGATAAAGTAAGGAGAAGCCTTGCAACAGATTTTACATTGCAGTTAGGACTCATTTGCACTGAATATTTCCTAACATGCTGTGGGGTGTGCTGTGCTGCGCTGTGCACTGGACAGGGCTCTCTAGAATAGCTGGAAATAATGTGAAGAATTAAGGGCTATGTCATTTTAACTTGTGTGAACATGCTGCTGGATGGAGGCATGCTAATATTCAAGCAAGCTTGTATATTTTTAGTAGTCTTATGCCTGCATGTATCTATGACAGCTTGGTGATTTTTGCACTTTGATCTGTGAATACATGTCCCACTTAAAAATTCTGTATTTTGGAAGGCAAAAAAACCCTTCCTATGGCAGGGGAAAAAAGCCTCATCTTTTTTTTCCCCTGAAATTTTGGCATGTTCTTCATTGATCCATGGTTGCTAATGGTGAAACAATGATGTCATAGGTAGGGGATTATTTTTTCCCATTAGTGTAAAACCTTTTTATATGGAAGTAGCTTTTGCCTCGTATGTCCATGTCCTTCTTCCCTTGGGATCAGAGTCTGCAGAACTTAAATTCTGCAATGATCAAAATAAGTACTTATATTTTTAATCCTGGTTATTCTGCACTTAACAACAAATCATCAAGACCTTTGAGCAAAAACTTACTCAAATTTTGGATAGCAAATTTGGACTGGGGGTAGCCTGCTAACGAAGTTTCTGATGTTGTACAGATGACACACTTCACTTTGTGATTTTCAGTGATGAGCTTTTGTCTGTTTGTTTTTCCAGGATGTTTTAATTCTTAAATATGATTTGTCTTAAAGAATTATCTCACTTACTGTACATCTTGGCAGTAGAGATCACCCAGGATGCTTTTGATAAACAGCTCTCAGCTGTGAGACTGAGGCTGTTGAAAGGATTCTGAGTTGGGGAGGGGGAAGAAGGGCCAAGCTCTGGAGTCTACTTCTGTGATTAGTCTCACAGAATTTGTTGGGTACCTTACAAGATCTATCTGTTTACTTAAGTTTTTCTGGAAGAAAGTAAATTTATTATGTGATTTGGCAGAAGTCTGTTTTGGTGCAGAGGGGCATTTTAAAGGCATCTTGCTTCAGAGCTGCCTAGAAGAATCCCAGAAGAATCCAGCTTCAGAAGTAGTTCTAGAAGGGGCAGAATAATTGCACTTTTCTTCACTATCCTACTCAGAGGGTGGATGAACATGTTTTTCTTCACACAGGTATCCATTTTTAGAAAGGTCTCAGTGCAAATATTAACACTTGATAAATATCTCAAGGACTCGTGTTTTTTCATGTAGCATTCAGAGGATGCTTAAAACAGTTATCTGCTCTGTTTACTGAAAATATATTGGAATAGATCTGAAATAGTGTATTCTTCGTGGTCTGATATATGTTTTTAGAATGTACAGAAAGACCAGTTGAATAACTTCCCATTACATTAGGAAAAAAATGTCTTCTTTTTTCTGTAATTCCAGCCATTGCTAAATATCACATAGTTGAAGAATTATATACTTAGGTCCTTTTCCTCTCAGTTCTCTGGTCTCAAAGAATATGTAGTTCATCTAGTTCTTCAACCTTCCTTGGCCCCCATCATGTTATGCTTGTATCTCTTCCCAATATACCAGGCATTTATCCTGAACCTCAGTGAACGTGTAAAACTTAGATTCTTGAAGATTCTGAACATTTTTGCTGAGACTTTAAATCAGTTTTGAGATATTAGTACAAATAGCTTATTATGTAGATCCTTTTGTCTTCCCAAAGTATTTTGAATAGTTTTAAGTTCAGTCTGACTGAAGGAAGATATCTTTCTGCTGTATGAAGTATTTCTTAATCATATTGAAATAAAAAGGGGTTTCTTCACATCTACGATTTTGAAAGACAACAACAAGCTTGGTGTTCTTTCTCTCTTCTAGTTAACTCATTCTGACATAGAAAAATAAAAAATAAAATCAGTTTCTTGATAGTATCAATGTCCTTTGTAGGCATTGTTAAGGTTTATGAGGTCCCAGAAATGTGCCTTATGTAGGTATGAAGAAGAGTATTACATAAAAGGAATCCTGTTTCTCAGGTGATTCACATGCATTTGCATTACTCATTTATTTTTTAGGGTTTTTTAAGGAAGATAAAAACAATATGAATGGTATAATTATAATTTTTCTCTTACATTAACAAACAGTGTAACATAGATGCTTCTTTATTCATCAGATGGAAATTACATCTGATCAGAGTCTAGAAGTCTCTTCCACTTCTGTTATGCTGGTGATTTCCATCTTTTCCTTTCTTCAGAGCCCATTGCCTGAGTAAGATGTAAATATCTGAACTGTACCTGTAATTTTTTTTTTCCATGTGGAAAGGTGCTCTCAGCAAACCTATCCTAGAAGGACATGCTAACTTTGTTTGCACTTTCATTCAGTTGTTTTTCTGCTACTTCATTTAGATGTGCTTCAAGTTTTAATTTATTATGGTATTATAGATAAGAAATTACTAACTGGAATAGCAATATTGGGATCAAAAGGATGGTCAGCCACAGGTCTGCAGTGCTGGCATGCAGAATGCTGCATAGGAAGCTGCCTATATACCAATGAGAATTGGTATATATTAGTATATATATATATATCTCATAGTGTGCTGAGATATTTTACAGCTTCTGTGTTTCTTTATTCTTTTGTTAAAAGTAGACGAGTCTTCAGGTTCCTTACTGTGAGCAAAAGCACCTATGCCCCAGATTAACTGAAGCATTCAGATATAAGTATTTTAGGAAGCACCTAAAATTGAAGACAAGGTAGCTTTCATGAGCAGCTCAGCACTTAAACAGAACTTTAAAATTAACATCTGGTGGAACATTGAACTTGTATTTTGAGCAATATAGATCTGGAAACCTTTCTCATCTATGCTTTATATGCCATGCAACACTAGGGGAATTGTGCAAGTTGAATTTTTTCGATGCCAGTTTTACAAAAAAATCCCAGAACAGTTGGGTGAATATGGATACTTGATAATAGTGTGCTTATAATAATAATTAAAGTAGTAGTAATGTCTTAAGTCTATTGCCTGTTTACTTGTAAGCAAGTGACTAACCCAATCTCAGTTTCGCTCTCCCTTTACATAATTACTTGTTGGAAGGGCTATAATTTGGTAAGAAGAGAAAAAAGACGTGACTTGACACCGCTCCTCATAAAGGTGGGTGGAACTGAGACTGAGGGCAAATGTCTGTTGCTCTTTTTTTCTTGTGCTACGTTATTTTGATTCTCATTTTAAGCATTAACCTTTGAAGACTACCTTTGCTGATATCATCTGTTTGTTTCTGCTGAGTCAGTCTACTCGCTTATAAAATTTATGTATACAGAAACTCATGTAACCAAAGGCACTGTTCTGTTCTAATTGAATTCAGTGGCAGATCTCTCAACGATTTGATTAGTTGGTAGAACTGTATAAAACATCTTCCACTTTTTGCAAAAGAAATTCTTGCAACCCTTTTGTTTTTCTGCTTGGTTTGGCACCTTGCATCTGTCTAAGGAAAGATGGCACATTCACATAGCAATATGCAATAGGAGTTGATTGTCTATGTCCAGCAGGATATTTTTTCCCAAGGATTATGAGTAGATATAACATCTAGTGAGTTCTGTATAGGTAGATTATAAGTCTTTGAGGGGAGAATGTTTGTTGTAACTATGTGAAAGGCCTTTCTAGCAGAATTATAGTATCATATTTTAAACAGTGAATCATAAAGTCCATGTTTAAAAGGAGCTAGAGTAATGAGTTTAGTACATCCTTTGCCCAAATACATGATTTGCTTTCCTAGGCCATTCATGAAATGTTTGTGTGACCTGTTTAATACAAGCTGATGCAGCAGAACTATTTTTAAATATGTTAGATTTCTTAAAGTTTGCAGTTGGTCTCCAGGAAATGACCCACACGTATATAAATATATAAAAGAACACTTTAAGTTCAGATTGTAGGAGTGCAAGAAGTATTTTCTCCTTCTGTTTTTCTGACCTATAAGTTGCATTATAAAAAATATTACAGAATGAACTTCATCTACTACCTAAAAATGTGAAGGCCTGCATTAGGTGAAATTCTTAGTCTGTAGCTGATTTTGTAGGACACAAGAAAAAATTGATGGGATGTGCTTTGTGGACTTACAGATCATTGTTACAAAAGAGATGCTCACTTCTGGTAATTTTTTGACCCTGGGTTGATACCAGGCTCCCTGGATAACCATGTGTTTGTGTCCTGCTATTTTAATACATCCATAATAATCCTTACACTAACATAATCTTACAGTTTCTAGTTAAATCTATCATGCAGTTAGAAATTTGGCGTTTGTTAAATTAAATTCCATTTTCAGTCCACCTTACCTGTTCATTCCAGAGTGGGCTGTCAGGTAACCTTAGGAAGCTAAAGAAAAATTGCTACAACTGTTAATTTATTGTAGAGACACCACATTATGTGATTGAGAGGATATTAGCTGTAGCTAGTGAAAGATATATTTTGTACTGTAACATTGCTTTAGGCTCATAGGTACCTCTGATGGTATTGGCTTCAACATGAGAGAAAGCCAGGATCCTGTGGGATACTGATACTGTAATACAGTTGGCTCAGCAGCTCAGAACATAACTTTTATTTTCTTCTCAGTTAAAGTCTTGGATGTTGAATATCAATTTTCAGGAAGGTATTTTCAAAAATGTTTCATAGTGTGGTGATGCTTAAAGCTTAGCAGCATTTGATGTTTCGTTCCTGGCAACATAGCTAAGCTCTTTGTTGAGAACTCGATGTTTAGTGTGCTGATTCTAAACATAAACTTGTTTGAAAACAAGGTGGTTTAGTTTGCAGTCAGATCATTGTGATTTTTATCACTATATTTGATGTATTACAGACTGCTTAATTCTCTTCTTAAGAAAATCTTGTGTGAAATTGTTAAGAACCTTCTGCATTTTGAGCATTGTGGCAGGAACTGAAAATTTAGTGCAAAGACAGATGGGAAATCAAAGAAATGCTTTTTATTGTTGGTGTGGGATAGCCAAATCAAATGCTTTTGAAACATATTGTCTTTCCACTTCTCGCTTGTGTTCCACAATAAAATTGTCAGCCAGCCAAAATAATTTCTTTTGACCATCCTGATGTAGAACTGGTAGATGGTCAGGAAAATGAAGGAAAGTCGAAAAGGATCCTCATAGCAAATCAAAGTAAATATGTGAACTCAGAGGTCCAATTCTGCCAACTTTAAGGGGACTCTCCAGAGGAAGGAAATAAAGGAAGACAGGATGAACAGGACTCTTCATAGCCGGGATCAGCTAGACCTAGTCTTGTGGCCCCGATAGCTCATTTCAGCTCCTACAACCTTCTGCTGCTTATTTGAAGATGATGTTCAGTAACTTAATATTTTAGCAATGATGAGGGCTAAACAATCGATTAACTCTGATGTACTGTAAGGCAAGACTGGAGTATATGTATGTATGATTCAGATTACAAAGCGAAGTCCTGAGAAGTCCTGAACACCCAACTTTGATTGCCCGTGGAGCATTTGCACTAAGTTGTTATTATTAGAATACAGGTTTTAATTTATGTATCATATGCTATTTTTTATTTAGCATCCCTGTCTATTTTGGTGCACAGGATGGTTGTTTATAGGAACTTTGGCTCATTTTCTGCAAGAACTGGAACAAATCAGGGGCTGCAAAAAGAGAGAGGATGCTTTTGTGATTGAGTCAAGAGAAAGACACTCTGGCAAACCCAGTTTTGTCCCTGTTTCTGTCACAGGCTGTCTGTGTGATGCTGAGCAACTCAATTAAAACGTTTGGCAGATGGCCACTAACTGCATATAATTCATTTTCAGGGTGCTCAGCTTGAGATATGTGGGCTCTTACTTGCAGCAGTTGTTCTCCTTATAGCCACTGAAATCAATGGAAGTAGTGGCTGCTCAGCATGTTCGTTAGCATAGCGGAGGAATGTGCACATGGGGAGAGTGAAAGTTCCTGAATCCTAGTGCCATCTTTCTCACTGATCTTCTCTGTGCTGGATTACCGATGGTTATTTTATGATATATGTGAAATATTAGGTATAGGTATGTATTAGGAAAATAATATTATTGTTTCAGTTGGAATCTGTGAAGTTTATAATGAACATCTTACAAAAGAGGGTAAGAAGCCAATTATTTCTATATTTCTTGTGTGATAAACTATGAACAAGGTTTAGTCTACTAGCTAGATACTGAACACAAAACTACTGAATAACTGCCCTATTTCCTGAGTACAGCCAATCCAGAGCATGGGCTAAAACACAGCAATTTTAGAAACAATACCATGTAATCACATAATTAAAAAATTATTACATAATGTAACATATACAAGGAGGCAGAATTCAGATTACATTGGAAGCCATCTTCTGATATTTCTCAATTTCAAAATGCTTTATTTGACAACCTGAATACTGTTCTGAGTAATATATGGTATGGGAGATTAAAGCATGGCTGCACAGCTATAAATACAACTCACAGGCTAAAAACTACTCCTATTAACATTGAAACAGAAAGATATAAATCAGTTCATAAATATGAAATTGCTTGCATGCTTGTGTTTTTGCAGAATCGAGGTCTAATTAGTGAAAGGCATGATCTTGTGAAATACCGAGGTGGGAGTTGTAGTTGCACCTTCTAGGACTAGGCCCTACCTTGAAATGATTATAACTATATGTCTATTTATGGCTAAGTAGAAATTTAAAAGAAATATTTGTTTTATTTGTATAGCATTTTCATTGGTTTACCCTAAAGATATATGCTAGATGATAATAAAGTAATAAAAGATTGTTTTCACAGCTGTTTGTCTTTGATTACATATTTCTTTGAAGTATTGCAATAAGACAGACTTTGAACCTGGAAAGAGATCAAATAATGAATTGTTCTGCTTTGTGAAGCTTAAGAAGGGATTTTATTGTTGAAACATATAGTGCAACATAGTTTTTTTTCTTCTAACAGTTAAATAATGGTTGAAAGTACTATGAGATCATTACAGATGGACTAGATTAAAGAGCTTGGGGCCAAACATTAGGAACTGTGTTAGTACTAACTGAAATAATTTCTTAAGTTCTGTCATTACCAATTTATTTTTGTTAGTTTTCTTTTTGAATCAAAATCGAATTTCAAAGAAAGTGTTTTAAATCTTTTAATTACTCGTTTACTTAAAGCAAAGGATGACAGGATACTTAATAAGTGTATGAATTCTGTGGGATTCTGTTTGTAATATGGATCATTTGGCCACACTTTGTACCCTGGATAAAAAAAGTTGTAGAGCTGCAAATAAACTTTGTAGGGTTTTCTAAAACTGAAAGGATAACAGCATTTAAAATGTGTCTGAGAAGATTCAAGTAAATTATTCAGTACAAAATTCGAAAGCTTTTTATATTCTTTTGCTCAAAACAATATTATATATGACATTAACTTCACCACCTCCCCCCCTGAAATTAATCTTGAAAGGAAGTAAATGACAAATACCTAAGTGACAGAGAAAGATACTTAGTTTATTTTTTTCAAGGCTAGTGAACAATAAAATATCAAATAATGCAGGTCAGCATTTCACATGATGTATTTGAGTTCAGGCTGGTTATGTTGGAAGAATATTTCTCTCTACAAGAAATATCTGGAAGTTTATGATCATATATCCTGGATATACAAAAATGTTAAGGTGTGTATTTTTAAAATCCCTGAAATCTGTCGACTGAAATTAGTTGTTGTGTTATTTAGAACAAACTTTTGCCTCTGTGGAAGACAGAAACCTTTCAAATGATAATTTCAATAGAAACATTAGACAAAGGAATATTGTAACTTTAGAGATTTTTATGATGAAGGTGTGTTTAAGAGATGTCACTTTGATATTTTTACATTATGTCCTACATTTGTCAGCTAAAACCAGGATATTGCCTCAATGAGAAAAAGCATGTTCTGCACTTGTCAAAAGGCAGTAAGTAATGATTAAAATAGCAGTGTGAAACGCTGGGAGATTAAAGTGATGCTAATGATAAGTGAGAGAAGAAAAGGGCAAGCTATATTTTAATCCCTGAGAGAATGGTTAATGACTTCTATTGCCTGAGATTAAACTAAACCTGTCTCATCAGCTTTTTCTGCCTGGTGAAAAAAAGCTCTCTGCACTTTAATTTATTAAAGTCTTTTAAGGAAGCACATTGATCCACAGAGGTTAAACTTTAAAAAATTGTGCAAAATACACACTAAAAATGCTTTAACAAAAGTGTGACTTTGTTGCTTTAGGCAAGCTCACAGTTTTATAAAGAATTCATTGTCTATGGCTTGGTGAATTTAATTAAGGAATATTAATTACTTAAACTGGGAGGTTTGTTCCTTTTTAAACCAGAACATTTTTTTTTTTTTTTGGAATACTGGTGCAGGAAAGGTAGCTAGTATGTTTTAGAAGGTATCAGCAGAAAGGGACAGACTAAGTTACGGTTAAAATTACTGTATGATCTGTTATGATAGTAATATTAAAAAGCCATTTTAAAATGCTTTTCAAAATATATGTACTACTTGGTATAATGTAATGAGTACATTTGTTTATACTGAGTTACTGTTAATCCATTTCTTTTAATAATTCTTATGACTTCAAGACAGTGTTATAAAATCATCTTTATATTGAGAAGCTGCCCAGTTCAGCATTTCCTTTTCAAAAAGCATGTAAAGTCTTTTTTCACATTAGAGAGGGATGGCAGGAGAATTGTTAATTAGACTATTTTTTTAATACATGTGATAAAATTGTCAAGTCTGAGTTCTTAGGATAAACTGCAACATTGCAGCATGCTTGGGAAAATAAGATTTTCCTTTCAGGCAGCTTTGCAAGCTTTTGTCATTTAACCTCCATCCTTTCATTACACTTCACATAGCATGTGTATCCTTAGCCTAAAGGACATACAATAGGTTTAGAAACAGAAAACGGAAAATATTCAAGCAAACATGCATGGCTTGCCTAAACCTTATTCAAGTTCCAAATCCATTTTCTTTTTTATTTTTTTTTCTCTGTAGGTAAGAACACTGGAAGTAAACAGTGTGCGCTTTTGTCCTCTTTTGCAAGTTCAGTACCCACAGTGCCTTTCTGGCTCCGTACTAGCAAACTGCAATGTGCATCCCAGCTTGGGGAATAAATCCCGTGCTGGTGGATACCAACAGTTCTGCTCTATATCCTTTCCCTCCTACCTCGTGGAAAGTATTTTCCCTTTTCAAATCTCCAAACCTCTGTAAATAAGGAGCCCATTTAGTGACTATCTTATGTGATGGTTGTAATCCAGGTTATTTTTTAAAGCTGTTTTTTAAGCATAACTTGTTTGGTAAGTGAGTTTAAACTTGATTCATGCTTTGATGTTAATGAAACACCAATTTATCGGAAGGCCCTGCAGCCCTAATGAGCAGTTTCTTTAAAAAGAACATTTAATCAAGGTTTATTTTTAACTTGTTTAAACAGATCTAATAGTTTGTGCTGATTTCATTTCAGTATAATAATTGCTAGCAATCCTATTAGTAAGTCGTGGTACATGGAAGTTAACACAAATTCCATTCTAATGAGTGTAGTATAACAGCAAAATCCTTGTAGTCAAGGAAAGGTTCATGTTTGAGAGGAGTGACAGAGGCACTCGGACGTTTTGCTGACAGCAGATTATTTCTTTTTTATACAGATGTCAGGCATGACTTGCTAGTATTTAAGTGCATTTTGTTATTTTTGAGAGGTAAAGCATTTTCATACTAACTTTTTAAGGTAAAAGGAGCCACTTATTTCCTGATGTTAGGAAAAGTACTTGATCTGCTAGCGTAACTCATATTTGTCTTTATACTTTACCTGCATGTGAGGATTTAGCTGTAATACGCTATTTTATGAGGATAAAGTTCCACAATCTAAAAATACAACTTGTGGCATTTATTTTAATGAATATAAAATCTTGGAGGCAATTTAGTGTGAAAAGCAAATGAAATTCCAGCACTCAATTTATAGTTAAGAAAAATCTCTAAAAGAGCAGATGAGGCTGAAAAATGTGCGATCATCTGAAATACTATTTTTTATGATCAGCTTACAGCTGCATCTCTATGTACTGGAGATTGCGTAGTCACATTTTCATTGCGACTAAAGTCTTAAGTCTAAATTCTGGTTTATTGGCAAAAAGATAAAGAAGAAAAATAATTATTCCTTAATTTGAAAAAATAAATATCTCATCAGTATTTTCAGTTTTAAATACAGTGTTCTGGTGTTCCTGGTTGGGTCTAGTTATTAGCTTTTAAACTTTTTATTACTTAGTCTGACACCATCACATTTAAAATATGAGGAAGTTTGGAGATAAATAATACGCAGTGATTTAGGATTTTAGAGCCATACTAAAAAGCGTTGTGATGCACTGAAGGGCATCTGTAAGTTACACATTGTTTATAGGTTTCTGGTTTTCTGATTAGAATCCAGGAGCCCCATGTTTTACAAGCTTCGGAACTGGGATGGAAGAAAAAATCTTGAGAGAGCATTGATAATTAGATTTCAGTTGCGCAAGAAGGAGTCTTGGAAGTCTTTACAAATTCAGGGGTCCACCCAAGCACACAGCTTGCAGGGTCAGTACTTGAGCCTGTCATTAAGTGGAATAACTCCTTGTTATTTGCATCAGCATTTTACTGGGAAATTATTCAGTGGGATTCTTCTACCTCTGGGGGCAGAGAGGGAGGAACATCTGCACTCGTATCTCAGCTCTAGCTTGCTCTTGTGACATTAGTTTCCTCGTTTTGAAAGAAGTCAGAGAGTGATAGTAATGATCTACTTACTGTATACTTTATCCTTTTTCTTCCTTTGCTTCTCTGGTTATACAATAAATAACCTGATTTGGTCATAATACTTATGTGTGTGACTTCAATTATATACTGTCCATATTATTTAGAAAATGTTTGTAACAACTGCAAAAAAAAAAAATACAACTGCTTTTTGATGATATGGGCAATACAGGGCAGACTGATGCTGATGTGAAAAGATTTTTTCTCTTTTCTTGACCTGAATATCTCCAGGATATGATGTTCTTCTGCCCAACAGACTCCACTTATGTGACCTGTGTTTGTGCTGGGGAAAGGATGCGGTCCTGGTTTTCCTGCGGACAGAATAGTTGTAGTATTTACACATTTTTCCAATGCTGTGTCCTTGCTAGAAGAAAACCTGTGAATGTACAATATAGTTCAAGAGGCATGTCCGTGAGATTCACAGGGAGCTGATGCTTGGGAAACCATGTGTTTGGGTCTTGCCTGTAGAGTCACTTGTCAGATTTGCCCTGGCTGGGCTCTCTGTCTGGCTCTCCTCAGCCTGGCACCCTCTTGCTCCTAGAGAAAAGGCAGGGCAGACTGTCTTGGTGAGACGTTGCAGGGCAATCTTGATGTGAGAAGTGTTGCTGAGTCCTCCTCCCACAAGTGTTCTCGGGGAGCAGGAGGCCTGGCTATGATCATGGGGAGGTTCTGGTGCTCAAGGGTCTCAGGTGTTCAGTATGATAAGGAACAGTTGTCTGTTGCATTGAACACTTGAATAAAATCAGGGTATCTCCACAGTTAAATTTCACAATGGTGTTTTTAAAAAGGAAGGAAGATTTTGGAATACATATTCTTCTGGGGTTTTGTTTTGGGCACCTGTTATGAAAAAACTAGCATAGGTGATTGTGGGAGTTGAAGCACATCGTTAGCTGAAAGATGGCTGCATTAAGCTTATTATTTGCATTGATTTTTGAATGTGAATAATATTGCATGCGTTGAAATACTTTTAAAGGTATATGCTTTTACAAAAATAAAAAAGCTCAATGCTGTGGTGCAAAACTAAGGTGAAGAAACAACTCCATCTGGTTTAGGTCCTGAGTTTCTGACAAACCTTTTAAAGGGAATGCCAGTTCACATCTAAATACTCTTTTCTAATGGAAGTTTGGAGACTTTAAAGACAAGGGAAATAAATTGGGACTCATCTGTTCATTGACAAATGTATGCTCCGATGAATCACGTCATCTGACTTAAGTCCTTTCTTCTCTCTTACTAAAAACAAACTCATGCTATTTGTACTTAATGCTGATACACACTGCACCCTGAATACTAAGTTGGAATGTATTTACAAATGTGAAAGAACCTGTGGTCTTTTCATGCATCAGGTTGTCATAGAAACTAATTAACTTTCATTTCTGTGTCAGGGCAAAATAGTGTGATGCAGATGTAAACTGTAGTTCAGAAATCACTGCGATGAAACTAGAGAAAAAGAAAACATCAAAACCTTCAGAATTCCTGCAGGACATCGGGAATGCCAAATATGTGATGGGAAGTTACAGTGTTAAATGCCTCATTTCACCAGGTCTTTTTGCATAATCTGCTGCTTCACAAGTGCTTGGAATGTTACTAAACTGACAAAACAGTATGGTTTATGTATATTACATTTACGTATGTATGTGAAAATGGATGTGTCCAGGGAGTACGTGTATGTGCACGTGGAGTAGCAAAATTCTGATCAGAAATGGTGGCTAAAATATAAATAGCAATTACAGACTACTAACTGCTAGAAAAACTTTAAAAACTTATAGTATAATCTTTGGTTTCTCAAATGAATTAAGCTGATTTCTCTCCAGTTAGTTTCTCTCTCTCTGAGTTATTATAATTTTACGTGAAATGTGAATACATTAATATTTTAACTGTGAGAGGTATACTTTGACTGGCTTAAGTGGTAAAGGAATGTGATTACAAGATGATTTATTGGAAGTCATTAAAAATGATTTATTAAGAGAAAAATGTTGTGTTACTAAAGCTTTTTTTTCCTCCACTGAAGATGGGGTTATGCTGTCTCGTTGCCTTCTTTGGAAGAGGAAAGCAGCCTGCAAAAAATCAGGAAAGCATTTTGCTTTGTGGGTTACTGGCATGAATAGATTGTAAAGAGAGCGGCCAGTTTGCTTTTACAACCAAGATGTAGCAAGCCTTGTCCTTTGGCGCACATTCACTCTTAATAGGTCCCAGTCTTATGAGGAAGACTGTGTGCATCTAGCCTGAACCACGGAGCTGGGCAGCAGTTTCATGCACACTTCCAAGAGCGGTGGCCAGCCTGTGCCACTCTCTTTCCTGTGCTGTTCACTCAGCACGTTTTACATGCTGTTTGTGGGGCTGTGCTGTGAATCAGATTAGTAATTGATCCAGATTAAAATATCTTTCCCTCCTCGCTTCCCCCTCTTTTCCCCCCAACCCCGAGCCCAATTCTGAGGAGGGCCATAGAAAGAATGAGTTGGAGGGAAGGGATGGGCCTTTGGTGATTGTAAAAGTGATGGCTTTCTTTAGATGACATTTCTTAAATGGGGAATGGAAGAAAAGAAACACAAATCTGTAGCGGAGTGGGTGCGCAATTTATACTTTAATGAATAGAAGACTTCTTGCTGTTGCATGTTCTCCCAGCTCGGAGTGTGAACTTAAAACAGCGTTGATAATATTGCACTTAGAAGAAAAAAAAGTATAGAGGAAGATGTGCAATTATGCAATTTTCCTATAGTTGATTCCTTTGCGCAGGAAGAAAGGGGAAAATATTTTTATAAATGAGAATCATGGTAAAGCTAAAGACACTCATAGAACTTGATTATTTTTCAGCTAAGGCAAAAAATGTGTGCAAATGGAAGGTACATGAAAACCAGAAAGGAAAGAAAGCAGGAAAGAAAGCAAGAAAAAGTTGGGGGATTGATGATGTATTACCCCTTTCCTCACTTTATTTGTTAAGTGGGATTTTTTTCTTTTTCCTTCTGGCTACTCTGCAGTTTCTTGTTCTTATGAATAGCTTTGTTTCATTGTTTTGAAGTCAATGTACATTTCTTTTGAAATATGATGTAAAATGAGCTAGAGGAGAAACAATTTATCTGTAAAGTATGTATTTCCCCTATCTTCTTTCATTGTGTACATACATGCTTCTATATTCAGGAAAGACATTGGCAACTCTCCAGTTGACTTCAGCAGGACAGGACCTGGCAATATAATTAGGCATATATTATGAAATGGAAGAGTCAATATGTCACAGAAGAGTAATATGTCGTTTGCTGTAGATGTTGTAGAAGAAGGGTAATATGGAAAGAGATTTAAAGGAACAGTAGGGTAGATCTGTTGAAATTTTATCAGCATAATAATCAAGTAATGGCTAATGGCAGACATTATTTCCAATCAAAGTCTTGTTGAACTTGGTCTAATCTTGTCTGTTGTTCCATAAATGAAATGGCACATACTCTTGTACCAGTGGCCCCCAACTTCTTTGTCTATATATATGGATACAAAAATAGCTTAACTCTTGTGCCAAGTACTAAGGAATTCCTGAAGCCAAGCTGCTTATTTGCACCTAATGTATTCCATAGGAAAACTTAACTCTCAAGTCTTTTTTGGGACCTTACATTCAATATCTTCAACTGAAACATCTCAGCCACCCGAGACTACAACTCCAGAATTTAGACTTACTAAAATATTAAAGAGGAGAAGAGGAAAATTAGTTTGTTACCATAGAGAAGCTTTAGGGATGTCCAGTAAAGGATCACTGTAGCTTTGGACCAACAGATGCTCTTCCATGAATCTGTTCTGTGTGGAAGGAGCATCTGGGGTGACACTGATAGTGATGGAGGGCTTACAAAGCCATCAGACTCAGCAAAAACTGAGAGGGAGGGAGGAATAAATTTTATCTGTAAAGAAATCTGCATAACAGGCTAGCATGGCAACTGGGAGGTAAGGGCAGCAGTCTTCAACGTCTCTGTCACAGCAATACTGCTTGCCATAAAATCTAACTAGGCAAGGCATTGGTTACATCTCAGAGAATATAAAAGCCGCATCGTCTCATACTGCATCTTTTTTTTTTTTTTTTTTTTTAAATTATTCTTCAGCAAACTAAGGGGCTCTTTGGTAACCTTTGTTCTCCTTCCTGCTACCCAGAGCAAATTAGATAGTTATGGGCTGACTGGATAACTCCAAGGCATCCGCAGGAAATTCACATTACTAGCAAATGAAAGATTAATAAAAAAGAAGTCCTTTGTAACAATGGTTGTGAGTGAATACAGTTTGATAGTGGGCACAAGCACTCGGTGGTATGTTGAATCTTCCCACAAGGCCATTTTACATAATTTATTAACAAGATCATTTTACTTTCTGATTTAAAAGATTTGTAACTATAAGCTCCTGTGTTTTCCCTGAACAAGTCACACAATGCACACAGTAGGCAAAGTGTTAAAGGGCTAGGAAAATATTATTTCATCACTCCTGTTCCATTAGAATTCACTTGGGTGGCTGAGAAAATGGTTTATGGATTAGAGAGAGAAGAACAAGCTAAAACATTTCATACCTTCATCTCTGATAAATTCCCCAAACTCATTCTTCGCATCTGAGCCATAAATAACAACCATGCTTTTTGCTAAAAAGAGCTTTTTTCCTGTACCAGGTCTTTTGTCTTGGAGATGAATGCTATAATAAATTTGAAGTCTTAGGGGGGGCATTGTTTGAACTATAACATTATGGTTTACAACTGTTGCTTCTATTATGAGGAGGATAAAAAGCGACTATGAAGCTTGATCTCTGTCATAGAAACAGATTAATATTTCAGCCTTCAGCTTGGGTCAAGTGTATGATTTTTCCCAAAAGCACCTTAGCAATTAATTATTATTCTGTTTGCATTTAAAATCTTACCCCTTAAACCACCTTTCAACCTTATTCAAATGTTATGCTTACTTTAATTCTATATTGAATGAATTTTTTAAGTTTAAAAATTATTTTATAGATCAACATAGGTAGGAAAGTTTTAGAGGATACCATTTTTAGAAGGCAACGATTCATGAAAAGGCGTTAATTTTTTTGAGTTACTATTTCCTTATAATTGGACAATATTTGTTTAAAAGTTAAGATTACACTTCATAATTTCAGTTGTGTTTCTCAGAAGATAAATGCAAACAGCTCAAATGTTTGCATTAATAAGCAAACAAAGCATGCTTGTAACTATGAATTAGAATCATGAAAATTACTGTACCCATAAGCTCTAGCTTTCAGAGAATTTGGTCAAAATAAGATCCTTTTAGTTTCTACTATGCCTTCCCTGCAGAAGCTGGACCACTTGTATTTTTAGCTTTGCATAACCTGGGTTTGGTACACCTAGGAAAACTGAGATCAGGGTGAAGATCCTACTTGACTGCCTTGCTCCCCTACTAGTACCAAGTCAGCTGTGTTGTAGTAGTGCAAATCTTCTGATTAAATATACCAAAACATGGTGAAGAAATGGTTCCTCTCAGTACCATCAGGCTTTCTGTGTGTGTTTGGTCTTGGTTATTCCTAACACCTATGAGTTTAATTTTTTGGCTATCATCAGGTCCACATATACTAGTCACCTTGTCTGGATCTAGCCCTAAGGATGTGAGCTTGCAATACACTAGTTATCTCTTGTGTTTTGATGGAACTGGGGGGTTGGGCTGTCCTGAGAAGCTCTGCTCAGAACTTCTGGGGTCAGTGCTGAGGAGGGTCAGGTTTTAATGGGAGGCTGAAGACATACAGACTGGATGTGTGTGTGTGGAGAGGAGGAGAATGCTACTTACATAATGTAATATTTTATGTCAAGTATTTTTCAAAAGTGTAATCAATTTTAATTGCAGCTTCTAAGACATCAAATCTCATCTCTTTTCCACCTACTTAATTGTATTGATTATGCGCAGCTCCAGTACCACGTGCCCAACCCTGAACACCCTTATTCAAGCACTCGTCCTTAAAATACCTGACTGTAGATCTAAGGATTTTCTTAGCATTTGACTGTGTGGAGACCCATATATTTATTTTCAGGTCACTTCTCATGTATTTCAAAATGGCTTCCTTCAAAATTTATTTGTGTGCAAACATAAAATCAAGTTATCAACAAGTAGGGAAAGAATACCTTTGGCATAACCAAACGTGATATTAATGTTTGATTAATCTAAAGACACTTAATTATAGCTAAGAGCAGAATAAAGGGACTAATATGTCAAAAGTTGTATTGATTATATATTTTAAGGAATAATTATTAGCTATAGAATGAAACATTTTGCATTCCTTGGTGAGAAGTTTACACTCATATATTGTTTCAAGCATCAAAATTTTCAAAAGCAATTCATTAATCAGTTAAATTTATGCTTAAGAAAAGACATTAAGAGAAAATGAAACAAAACTGACTTTTTCTGAACAGTTTGAAAGGAATTTAAAAATAGGTGAAATTGTATTAAGAAATTTATGTTTTTTTCATTATTTTTTCTCAATACTTTATATACTATTTTGTTTCTTCATATGTATGTTTGTTGGTAAATAGTTTTGTATCTTAAGTCTGTCAAAATACATATATATTAGTGCTATAAATATATGGAGTGTGGCAATGGAAACTATTATAGTGGAAAAGATAATCCACGTGGCTTGTTCTGTGTGAGTTTGAAAATGTATTTGATTTTTCAAATAATCACAACCATTTGGAGAATAGTAGCAAAATTTAAAATAAGGGGCTAACCTGAAGCTGATATGCTGTCCAACTACATGGACTCTTTGGTTATAGTCAGGGTTTTACCCCTCACTTTTCCCACAGTCGAGGATGGAACAGTGTGGATCCATATCTGTTGCAGCTGTGTTTCTGAACAGCTTTCTTTTCTACATGGGGAGAGACTTACATCCCTCTATTTATTGCTCTATGAAACTAAAATAAATGTACAATGAAATATGATTTATTTTGCAATCTAGCTTACTAAATCTGTTCTCCTTTTTAGACTCTCACTCAGTACATCTTATATGATAATTTATTTATTCTTTTTCAAACGGAAATAGCATTTTAGATTTACCAGGGAAAAACATTTGCTGATTTAAGAAATAAGCTTTCTGTACTCAAGAATTTTAAAAATGTGAAGTCTTTATCTAATTCATTTTACGAAAAAATAAATATCTTTGTAAATGCCTTGCTATATAATTTTAAGTCAAACTTAATTTTGTCAATTCAAACAAATTTTAAAAGTCTTTTATTTATATGAAAGTACATAATATAAACCCAAATTTTGAATCATACCTTAACTTCAAGTTCATTGAAGGACTTACCTGGAAATGAAGGAGTTATATTCCAGTTTTTAGTTTTGTTATAGGTCATAAATTAATTTCTTCCTAGCATAACCTTTTCAATCAGTAATAGGAAAAGGAGAGTAGGAACTCTTGGCTTTCTCATTATCACATATTATTTGAGCAAATATTACCTTCAATTGACAAACTATAATGCTTTTCTCCAGTGAAAATTCTACTTTTATCTGAAAGATCAGCATTTGTTTAAAACAATGTGTCAGGAGTCAAAAAACAAATAAACCATTAAAAATGCCCTTTTACCTAGACTTGACCTAATGGTTACTGTTATGTTTGAATATTCATATATAAGATAAGGAAATTATGTTTAGCACTTTAAAGCATTCAAGATTTATTTCAGCATTGATTAGCAGGAGTTGAGGGAACTCTGCCTGAACTAAAGTCAGACTCTTCATGTAATCTTGTGATTTACTGATGTGAAATAGTGAACTGGCTTTGTTTATTTTTTTCTTTTCCATTGGAAAAGCTGTATGTTTCTGAATCATAGTTAAGTATTGAAGTGGAAATCAAAAAGTTTAAAATAATTTTGAAGGGATAAAAATGTATACAGAATAACTGAAAAAATAAAGATAATACAATCTTTGGGGGAATACTCATGGTAAATGACTTCTTTCCTCTAATTCCTGTAGTGCATCCTTACTGATTGACATCTGAATGGCAGTAATTTGGGGTAATGGGTAGCTACTAATTGAGGGTGAGCTTCACTACTTTGCAGAAGAACATTCTCAAGACCTTCCAGTTTAACACTCAAATCCTGTATTAAGTGCATAAATTGGTATAGGATTTTATGTTAGCCTTCTCTGTATGGGTTAATTTTATCAGGTCCGCTTATGACAGGCGCTAAAGTGTGCTTGAAAGATGTCTGTATACATATGTTAATTTCTTACTTGTGGCTCTGTCTTCTGTATTTATGCAGCGTGGTATCTACCAGCATTATGGCCAAAGATATGTTTTTATTGTGCTATTCTCTAAGTGTTTCTGTGACTATTTCCTTCTAAAAGTTTTAATGGATATTCTGTTTCCTTATCCGTAGAATTGCATGGTTGCAACCAGTTATGTCTATAAATACATAGATAACTGGGTTACATAGGTGTACCAGAACATTATTGGAAGATAATACTGCTTTTTTCAACATAGTTTTCAAGCAGTTGACTTACTAAGACTTACATACTTAAAATTTACCTCCTTGCAATGGAGTCTCTGAAATACTGTGATTGGGTTTGGTTGGAGGGTTTTTTTTTGGTACCAGTTGATTGTAGGCAATGATGTATGAGGCAGAAATCAGCTAGTTTGATTCCTGGGTTTTATTGAGATTGCAGGAAGACTGCACAGAGCCCAAAATTGTGCCTTGTAGGGGTATTTTTAGCATTAAGCCCTGGGTTAGTGTTGGGACATGTGGATGACATGGGAGTGTCACTGAGCAGGACCCAGGGAGACTGCTTAGTGAATATAGGGGGGGTTAAATTTTACATGCTGAATGACAGTTCTCTGCTTTGAGATCTCAGTGATTCTTGTATTTCTCAAAGAGGCACTGGGTATCTCCTCTGTGAACAGCTGATAGAAGAAAGCCCATTTCATTTGTGTCAGAAAGAGAGGGAATGACAAAGAATATCCCCCCCCACACACACACACATGGGAGGGGGGAAGAGAAGGAGGAGGGGAGTTCGAAAGTCCTCCTTGGAGATGAGGGCAGGAGGAAGAGGACATCTTTAAAAATTTTGTGAAAAGAGACACAAGACATAAACGTAGCGTTCTTCATGTTGTAAAAATTCTGGATAAAAAAGCCTGGCTACTTTAAAGGTAACCCAAGTTAATCAAAGTTTATGGAAGAGATTTTATGATGTGCTTTCCTAAAATAGCAGGGAATAACAGTGCTGCTGTGTACCTGCGAAGTGGGTTTGTTACCTTTGCCTGATCTGAACTGGGAAGAGGTTTGGGTCCTGAAAGAACTGCTGCACAAAATATCCTGTTACCTATCATTGCCTATCTTGGTGGATCATAAAGGTGCTGACATCTTCCCATATCAGTATCTGGCAGAAATATTAAGAGTGAGACCAGAAGAAAAAATACTGGAGAGGTTTTGAGACTTCATTAATTTACTTTTTTTTTTTTTTTCCTTGTAATAGTAACAGTTCTATTAAAATAGTGTTAAGTTGATGAAACTACTGAGTCTTGGTCTTGAAAGAAGCCAGAGAGCTCCAGCAGGATGTTAAATTTTAATGTGAGTTGTGAACATTTGCTGTTCCCCAACTAATTCCCAGCGAGTATGAGGATTGAGCCCGGTGCACAAGCAGTAATCGATAAGAAAACGAAGGTGTTTTTGATGACTGAAGAATATTTGGAAAGACAAAAAGGTCAAAGTGAGTAATAATAGAAAACCCTTCTCGTGAATCTGCTGGGGAACCCTTTTTTTTTTAA
Organism: Strix uralensis; assembly: GCF_047716275.1. Classification (NCBI taxonomy): domain Eukaryota; kingdom Metazoa; phylum Chordata; class Aves; order Strigiformes; family Strigidae; genus Strix; species Strix uralensis. The sequence goes on from NC_133973.1 coordinate 93,279,855, forward strand.
ATGTTATTAGCAGACAGGCCTGTGTCCTTTCCTTTGATGATGGTAACAAGTTCTATGACATTGCCACTTTGAGTTCTTGCTTCATTAGATTGGGTGACTGTTTATTTGAAATTGTAATGAAATATTTACTTTATAGAGCTATAAGGATTAGCGGCGATAATTGAGTGAGGCTGATCCGGAGCTTTCAGTGTAATAGGGCCCCTTGTTTGAATACAGAGCGCGGGGAGAATGGAGGGGCGAGGGAGCGTGTTTCTGCCTGTCACTTTCCCTCTACATGTTGCTTTTTCTCCCGGAGATAAGTGGGCCTAATGCTGAACAAATACTGGAAATCAGAAGCCACTGAGAATCATTCGCCTCTCGCTTTCCCATGGCAGCGTGATAGACGCCCGCTCAAAAGAGCCCCCCCTCCTCCCCTCCCCTCCTCCGGCCGGCGACAATTTTGTCACCGCCAGCAAATCCAATTGAGGAGTCCCCGGGACGGCGGGGCGAGCGGGCGGGGCGAGCGGGCCTGGCCAGCGGCCGCCACCCGGCCGGGGAGGGGGCGGGGGGGAGCGGGCACCTGGTGCCGCCGCCGCCGCCGGTGCCGGTGATAGGCTGCCGCATTGTGCCGCGGAGACGTGCGGCCATTTGCAGATATAATGGGAGAAATTAATGCAAATGAGTGAATGGAACGAAACGTTATTTTCATGCAGATCGGAGGGGCTCGCGCGGGCTGCTTGATAACAAGTCGCGGGGAGAAAAGGCCGACATTGTGAGGACTCATTTTTTCCCCATTTCTTCTCACTAGTGCCTCATAAGGGCCCTTTGTTCTCTAAGTAACTCTTTCTAAACTATTGACATTGCTCATTTATGTGAATTTCAGATTTTTTCCCCTTTCTTCTCCCCCCCCTCCCCCCCCCCCCCCCCCCCCCCAAGTAGCCTTGGGTGATCTGGGAAAGCGTTAATTGCGAGAGGACAAGGAAACTGGCTGAAACAAGAAATGCAATCATTAAGAGTAATGTTGCAGTTGTCCATGCCTCATTATAACATGCATACAAGGCAATAAAATGCGTGTTTCACAAACAAATGTTTTAACAAGTGTAGTTCAAGAGCCTCCAGCTGTCCAGATTTACACCTATTTCTTCCTTTTTCCAATCTTTATTGCAAATAAACTTTATGCTATTTCAGATGTATTTCTGCAACAACAAACTTCCTGCATTCAGAAATAACTTTTCACTGCTTTTTCATTAAAAAAAAGGGGGTTGTGTGCTCCTTCAGGTTTTCCAAAGAAACCTAGTTGCTCTAAAGAAAATAAACTCTTCTCCAGGCCTTTCTAGAAACATCCCGTATCTTTAGGTTTGCGCTTCATATATGGAATATGCCTTTTAGATTCGAAATAGTTATATCTGTGGTTTCCTCAGGTAAGTGCAACTTCTAAAGATGGAAAACACTTTCTAACTTCATGCATTTGTTTATTTTTGAAGTATTAAAAAAAAAAAAAGGAAGAGTAGCTAAATAATCAGATGTAAAGGTCATCAAGTGTAAGTACAGCTTGGAACCGGTGAACTATCGGACCCAAGAGTAAAGCAGCCAGAAAGAAAAAAAATAAAAGGTAACAGATTCAGCATTGTCCAAAAGTTCCAGACCAGTGATTAATGTGTAAGATAATGGACTTGGGAAATGAGTAAACACTCCCGTGCTCCCTGCTTTGTGCTTGAATGACTTGATGACAAGGGCAGAGCAAGGTGAGAATTTAAACAGGACTACAGGAAAAGAGACAAAGACTTGCGACAGCAGCATGTGAGGAGGGGGAGGTCGCTGGGCTGCCCTACTGCAGTGCGCGGGAGCCGGGCCTCGGGACAGAGCTCTCCAAGTGTCATCTTTTCAACTCCACGGGTTTTTTTTAAAAGCTGCAATAATTAGAGCGCCTTTTCTTTTTTTTTTTTTTTTTTTTTTTTTTAAGAAGTTGCGTTTGGGCTAACTGCAAAATCTCTCGCTAATCAGAGACAATACTTGTTTTAAAACTTAAGATAGAACTAGTCATGGTTTCTCTGAATTACGCCCTTGGTTACGTTTCACCTTCGATTTATGTATAATAAAGAACTCCTAAATGATGTTTTAACTTAAGTGATGTTTTAACTTAAGCTGTAGGATGATGCATTGTTAGGTATTTTGATGAAAAATATACTTTGAGTTTATGTGCACTTACATGATGCTGCATTTGATGAACTTTCCTAAACATTTTCTGTAGTCTTCTACAGAAATGATATTTTATTAGTACATGACATACAGATAACCTGCCTCTGTCTGTTTAGAAATCACTGAAGGCACAGAGATGATTCACAACAAAGCAATACTTAATAGCAATCAAATTATTTAACAAATCTTGGATTTTTGTCTCAAACTGGCTTTACTGCTTCTAATGAAGGTGGAGTCTCCTGTTTTTCTCATTCTTTTCTTCCTCTGATACATCTTAGGTCTTCTCATTCATTTAAGTGATTTAGGATTTAGGTCTTTTAATGCTTATCTTCTAATGTTTATGCTACTAATAACCTGTTGGATTTTTTTAAAACTATAGCTGCTTAAGAAAAAAAGTTAGATTTAAGAAACTGGATTTCTTTTTGTTTCATATTATTTTGTTAGGTGTTTATATTTCAGGGCCTTTCAGAAATGTTGGTTAATTTTAGGAAAAAATGTTTTATGAAAATCTGTGTAAGAATTTCAACAGCTTAGGCTTCACAAATGTGTCATTTATATTCACTCAGATGTATTACAATACTGACTTGTCATTAGAATGCCACAGAGCTGTAGTCACAGGTCTCATTGTACTAAGGGCTGTACAAATCCTAAGTAGCTTATAGTGTAAGGGTAAAATCCTGATTGATTAAAGGTTTTTTTTTTTTTCCTTTTAAATATTTGACAACTATGTTCTAATTGGTGTTTTAGAGAATTTTCGAGTTTTCCATGGAGTATCTCTTGTTTTAAAAACCTCCATGTTAACTTAGCACACATACTGCACTTAATCAGTGTATACTGATTATGGGAAAGTTCTTATAATTTGTTGTAAAATAGGTTTTATGGTGTTTTGAACAGTATAGAGCAAAGGAAATGGAACCAGAAGGGTTCTGTTACAGTAGCTAAGGGTCCATAAAGCCATAAAACTAACTCAATCCACATTTAAGCACTTAGATACTTTCCTAAATGCAATACAAAATTCCTAGCTCATAGTGGGGGGCTTTGCAACTATGTAGATAAATAATGCTACTCCAGGTTTTTCTTCACTCTTCAGATTCTTCAATCCAGGTTTCTTCAGTCTTTGAGCTGAGTATGTCTGAATTTGATCTCAGAATGGTTAAATGGAAAACGTGCGTCATTAGAAGTGTCTCATTCTGTAGTAGTTTATTGCCATTTCTTTACATAATTATTCCCTAACAGGAGTTCAGTTTATAAGTTGAACAAATGACAAATTTTGGTGTAATATTGTGCAAGACATCATAGCAGAGCTATCGGTATTGTCCTGTCCTCACTGTAGAGTATTTCATGGGTTAGATCTCAACTCACTAATGCCGGTGCATGAATGTAACTTGTAGCAGCCTTGTCAAGTTCAGTGGATGCATTTAGACCTATGTATATGTATGTATAAAGTACCAGCTTGATTGATTGTCTTGCATTCTCTTTATCTAATGTATGTCAGCCCCACCACGTTTAGGATGAGAACTTTGCTGTTTGAGCAGCACCCAGAAGCTGGGCAGCACTGTACTGTAAAACAGGAAGAGCAACTATATAGTTAGGGCTTCAGTCCTGTGCATGGTGTCACTGCCTTGAAATATATAGAGAGTGTCTATTGGAAATTAGGAAGATAACAATTTTAGGTACTCTGGTAACTGCACTTGGTGTTAACTTTTACTCTTTCTTATGGGCCAGATTTCTTGGATGCCACCAATAAAAGCATGCATGGAGAAAGTCAGTGAGTGACTTGAAGCATGGTTGCTAGCCTGGTCCAACGCAAGTGGTATGACATCAGGTGATTGCTCATATGTAATCAAATAATCACTCTTTCAAGGAGGGTATATTTACTCTTTGGTATACTCTGGTATTACATTGATGTGTGGTTTATTTCTTCATGTGAGTTCAAATCCTGTTACGTTATACATTCTAGTGATTATTTATTTTGTCCTACATTTCATATCTATTTAAGGCTTGCACTTAGAGAACGAAATTGTTCCTTCTTCCTCCTTTAGGTAATGCATACACAAAGTACATACAGAGTTAGAGAATCTGGGTGCCTAATTCATCATCATCCCCTCATTTATACACCCAGAAGGTTAATGAAAGGGGGACCAACACTGTAAATAGGTCATCGCTTTCATGTCTTTCACTTAGTAGGTAACTTCTGTGCTTTGAATCACATCAACAGAGACCGGAATGAAGCCCAAGAAGGAATTTTGTTCTAGTGGTTTTTTTGTGTATGAATTCTATTGTGATTTTGTTGTTGTAGTTTTCCTTCCTGAGTTTTTGAATCCTTTTCCATGAAACTCACTTGCAGGGACTTTAGTTACAGTTTGTATCCTCCCATTCTAGAGAGACAGCTGAAGAAGTCAAAATTCCTGAAAATTCCCAAACCTCAAATTTTTGATTCGTTCTGAACTACAGACTTCTCAGTCCATCTGGATTTGGTCCATTTTCATATGAGAGTTAAATTTGTGATACCTTCCTGTAGGGAACTGTGGCACTTGATACTGTTTGTCACAACTATTGCTCTGGTGAGGATCTGTGGTATATAGTTATGTATCTATAAGCCAGTGACGAAGTTAAACAGTTTGGCCCTGTTTTTTCTTGCTGTAGTAGAATGTTCAGCTTTTCTTTCAGTTTACCATACCACAGGTAATTTTCACAAAGTCCTTTTAACTACACATGAGGAATGATGTGATATTAACTGTATACATCATTAATTTTAAAAATTAATTTTATATCCCATAGTAATTTCCACTTGTATTTCCAAACACTCTGTATCCTTTAATCAGTGTTACCTTTGAAAAAAATAAGCCAAAAGGAAAAGAAAGTGGAAAAAAGGTAAAATGTCACATAATCTGTAGGTATTCTTGAATGTAACAGAAGTTTAAAGTAGTCTAAATTTTGACTTCTATAGTTTATATTGGAAAGGAGAAAATCAACAGGAATTAAAGAAAGACAGCTGTCAAACAACAGAATTAATTCAATTGATCATTTGTATTATCTTCCACATTCTCAGAGGTAAAAATAGTTACATTATTTTACCTGTCCTACTATATCCATTAGGTTATGTACAAGACAGGCATTTTTGTCATTATCAATCAGAGTGAAATAAAGTCCAATATTATTATTCAGACTAGAGAAGTTGTTTTTTTTCCCCCTTCAGTTTTCTTCTGAGAATACTGGGGAAGATGGAAAGCATACACATATCTGATAATGTCTATTTTATAGTTTCTTTTTGCTAGCCTTAAATATATTATTTTTACCAAGGCATCATATTTGTTTTCTATTTTGAAAGCTACAGTAGTTGCTATAAAAAGGTTAAATTTGCAAGCACTTATCACACATCAGTAACTGAGATCTCCCACTCATTTCCTATTTGAAGTACAGGGGAAAAAAAAAAAAAACTGTGATTGCTGTTGGCAAATGAAGACTTTTAAAATGGTACCCGCTGTAGCTTCAGTTAGAAATGTTCTTATGTCTTAATAGAAAAAGGGGAGAGAAGGGACACACTGACTTGCTAAGAAATGTTTGATTAATATGTAAAGTAATCTGTTCCTGAAGAAAGCTATTCCTGAAGGAACCGCGCAGCATACATAAATCCTGTTACTTCTCTGTCTCCAGATACGTTTATCATTGTGTTTGTGGTACACATAGGTAGATTAATAGATACACACATAGAATCCTACGTACTTATTGCTTTAAGCTACTGCATGTTCAAACAGATGTTGAAGCCAAGATTAGCCTTTTTTTGCATGTGCTAGTAGTGTGCAAACCTTTTAAAGGCAACTATGAATTATTGCTTTGGTTCAGCATGAGTGCAGTAAGAAGAAATGTACCTCATCTGTAATACACTGTGTAGACTAATATCAGCTTCTTTTTTTCTTATATTGCAGTGAGATATTGATCTGGTAAAATGGTACCATATTGGAGCTGTCTGTTGTGGTATTCATCATGCTGTCACATCCCTAGTGCCTTGGAGTTATTGAAAAGCGGAATTGAGGGAGTTCTGTCATTGTGTGTTGCAATCCATTCATAAGAAAGTTCACGAAAACATCTGAAGTAGTATTCTCGCTTATTTATATATTTACCTCTAGTGAGAGCTGTTTCACTTCTTTGGAGGCTCAGAACCCTCCTAGTTCAGGCACGGGGACATTAATAGGCTTGGTTACCTCTTCTCAGGCATCTTTCTCTTGTGTAACATTTGTTCTTTAGTCAAAGCTCACACCTGCTGCCTTTACTGATGCTGATGCATTTGGGTTCTGTCCTTTGGGAGTAATATATCTGAGAGCTGTGGCTTCATTGCCCTTATGCTTTTATCTGATAGCTGTGAGAAGGTAAACGATGAACTTTTATATGTAGAAAGCTTTTAGTTTCTTCCCACACTAAAGTATCAGCTAATGTTAAAAGAGCTTTCAAAAATATATAAAGATACTGTCAATCTGCACTGAGTAGATTAAACAGTTTGAATGAATTATTTTTGTTTTGGAGTCTGCCTGGCAACCTGATGATGAATTTAGAAGGATGTCATGTTTTCTGTAAGGCCATGATGAAAGAGGGATTTATTTATACATATAAGCAACAATCTAACTATTTAACCCAGCTAAAATAAAGGTCTGCTCTGCAGCTACAATCCCATGACTTCCATAGTTTATACATACACTGTAAATAATCACCCCCAATATAAATTTATATAAGAGATTAGCAGAAGAGCAATTAAATTATCATTTGCTGATTTAAAAAGTTCTGAAGAGAATGAAGAAAAAGCATAGACATTACAGGTTGACTTCATCTTGCAAGGTGCTAAGGACATCTTGTGACTCTGAGGGCTCATAACTCTGGTCAGCTACACTGGGAATTGGGAATGTTCATCAGTTTTCTGAATTGGTCACAAAATTCTTCATAACAACACGAAATGTGTTGATTCTTTATATTCAAATATTTTAAGAAAGAAAAATTAGAATGCCTTTGTCAATGTTGTAGTTCCTAGAGCTATAAAATTATGTTAGTGTTATTGGAATTTAAATAGGCATTGTTGCTTTCATACTTTAATAAGAATTTATAATGTGTTTTGATATTGGTGCAAACCTGACTGTATTATGGATATATAATAGCCAAGTGTGCAGTATTTTTTAATACACAGCCACAGCGTGCTTTACAGTTGCTCAGAAGGAGCCTTCTGTGCTGTTAGGATGTATGACATGAATGCATATTAAGATTTATCCATGTTCTGTGTAATATGCCTAAGAAGTCCAATAATTTGACAGAAGTTAACGGAAGGCATAGAATTCAAAGCACATCACTATTACTTTCTAATTGATTTGCTCCTTTTTTTCCCCTTTAAAAAAATTGTTCTTCAGGTTTGCAAATCAAAACAAAAACTTACCTTAAATCCCCCAAAGGAAATTAAATTTAGGGCTGAAAGTACACTCTTCAGGCAGGTCATCTATGGCTGGGTGACACTTCCGATTATGTGACTTTCATATGTGGCTTTGTAGATTTAAACAGCTCAGCTGCATCTATGGTTGTAGAGTTGGAAGAATCACCAGTTGAGCTTCTGTGAACTCTTATATTAACTTCCCACTGAATGTGTGTAGGATTTCATTATATTCTCTTGAGTTCTTTTCTGTGCAGCTGCTGGGGAGAGAAATGTTTAAGTTCTTAATGCTTTTGGAGCACCTCTTTTAATCAGTATTACTTAGTAGTGTGGTTTCTTTTGAAAACTTTTTATTCAGTTGTGCAACCTGTGTCACTTCTCTGCCTCCTCGCTCTGTTTCTTACTGCTTCTTGTACCTTACCCAGAACACCTCTCATGCACTACTCAGGCAGGTGCTGTAGCAAGATGAGTTCTCTAGAAGAGACTTCTTTGCTTTGCTCCATCTGTTTTCTTGGGGCAGCACACAGTCAACATTGCTAGTCATTTCCATATAGTTGAGGCAATTTTTGCTGCAGTGTAGAAAAGCGCTTGCAAAGAAGTCTGCTCTGTGACATATTTCAGGCTTTTCAGAATATGGTTGTCAGATATGGCCGTGCCAGTCTTCTCTTTGAACCCCACCTCCTCCAAGATACCAAGCTGATCTTTTTTGAAATTTCCTTCAAGGTCCTACCTAACTGTCCTTGGCTCCATGTCTCTAGATTTCTTTCATCCCGCCATCTCCCATCTTTTTAGTTTTCAAGAACTATCTCCCAGAACTGTCTTCACACCTCTCCATGCCTACTAAAGACCTTCTCTGGGATGGTCTTCAAAGCCCAGTGTTGCTCCTGTGAAGTTTCCTTTGTTTCAGTCCTATGAGTGCATGTTTGTGGTTTCCCAGAATCCCTCTTTTCAGTGGTCTGTGTGAAGACTTGTCTTTATGGAAAGGAGAGGATTGAATACTAGCTGTGAGGAGAAGAAAGGACAGTTCAGCAGCACCTGGAAGCCGATGAGGGAAGGAAAAAAGAAAGACTGAACTGTAGGAGGATAAACTGAGGGGAGCTCAGCATTATAAACCAAAAGATAATGGAAAAGCCTCTCTCCCTCAAAATGAAAATAGTGAGGCTAATAAGACCTATGCTTCTCCATATTACAGTCTTTTTGTGGATATCTTATTCTTTTTTCCCCCTCCCCTGCTTCATCTGTCATTGTCTTTTTATATGTACGCTGTCCGGAAATGTGTCTTCATCTGTGTTTGGAAAACATCTAGCATACTGTGGGGTGTTATCACAGTGTAAAAAATAACTCCCAGGACAAGATTCTATTGCTGTATTTATAACCGATTTCAGGAGAAGGAGGATCAGGTTCATTCTTTATGGCTTTTTCACCATGCCTGTATATTGAAGACATTTGATTTACTTAACATATGGCCAAGCGAACTGTTTGGCATATTGGGAAAAATATGTGAAACTACTTTGAAATGTTGCAAATGTGTTTGGAGACCTTTGTGCCACACTGAGCGTTTCTGTTGTTATTCAATTACTCTGGTTTATTTTTTAATTTATTTTCCTTTTAAACACTGGATATTACATTATTTTTCAAATCTTACCAAATATATTGGTACATTAACAAAATACTTCTGTACTTCCTTGAGTGATATGAATTCATATCTCTCTAGCTATTCTACCCATTTTCTAAGTTCGCTCTCTTATCCAGTGAAAATGTGTATGCTGCCATAATGAAATAATTTCCATGTCCTATGGAGTATTTAGATCAACAAGACCTTCACTTATTAGGAAGGGCAGAGTAGTAATGCTTTTGGCAAAACCATTATTGTGGTATTGGTATTCACTAGAAAGGACAGAAATAGAACAACACTGGCCTCCATAAACAATTCCAATTTGATCTGTGTACATGATAAAATCTTGGCTTCTCAATGCATTTAGGTGCTGTCATAGCTGTTGTTGCCAAATAAGAATGCAGTGTGATGTTATTATAGTAAACAGCACTTAAGCACAGCTGGCAGAATTGATCAGGGCCACATTAGAGTGAACTTCAGCAGATGACTGACGCAGCAGAAACAATAACTGAATATGCAAACAGTTCTTGCAATGAATGCTCTGGGGATCAGGCACCATTATTTTTGACTTTGAACAGGGAAAAGGGGCAGATTTGTAACCTCCTTCCACACAAAAGGGTTCTGGATATTCTGTAAACATCTGACTGCCATTTATAATAGTAGCTAGTTACAAAGCAAAACTCTAGACTCCCTTGACTATTTACATTTCATTAATTATTAAAGAAAAAACATAAATATCAGATAAGTTTGTTTAATGTTTCACACAGGATTCTTTTTTTTCCCTAGAAAAGCCTTTTCTCAATTAATGTTAATCATCGAGGACTTCCTGTTTAAATTGCACAGAAATGTGTGTTTGCCTCAGTAAGGGCTTTTTTCCCCTTCTAATTATTGTAAGAGCTAATTATGTGACCACATATTGCTATTCTTTTATTGTAATAATTTGGATTAGTAAAAATAAACAGAGGATAAATAGTGTACGAACCTCATTCTTGCACAATGTAAATCAGAACTTCTCTTCATATCTTGGTAATTTGCACACTGCACATTACCAAAATATTTAAAATCCATGTAAACAGCTATTCATGATTGTGCTTTTACATTGTACAGTGTCATCTTTTGATTTATTTGACCATTAATGCAAAACAAAAAGCTCAACAATCCAAACCAAAACAATAGAAAACTTCTTTTTCTATCTTCTTAGCTGAGTTTGTCTACTCATATAATGAGTTTTTTTCTTCAAACAAGATGTGCTTTAAAAGTGAACATGATTAAAATGGAGGGAAACAGAAGGTAGAGGACATGAAAGGAAAAAGACTATTAAATGAATACTTGAATCTGCAAGTCCCTATGAAATCTTTTAAGTTTCTTACTGGGTCTTCTTGAGGAATGTAGATGGAAGCTGTGCTGAGGATTTCATTCAAGTGTTGTGTGATATGGAAAAGGCTGTTGGAGTCTCGGCTGAGTCCAGCTTCATAGCTTGGTGGCATCAAATTCTGTTCTGAGAGGCACTGAGAGGCTGCCATCGCTTTGTCATTGCCAAAATTAGACTAAGACGCATACTGGGGCCTCACAAAGTGCCTGTGAAGTTCTTGTAACAGTCGTTAAGTTATCCTGTTTACTCATTAACATCTTATTATAGCCAGCCTGGGCCCTGCCTCCTTCATTCTGGGAGCAGAAATAAGTAGCTTCCAAAATGTGCATACGCAGTGTTTCCTGTTAATTTCACTTCAACTTTTTGTTTTACTCTAGTCTTCTGACTTCTACAGAAAAGTCACTGCACTCAGAGAGAAACTGGAGTTTGTCTTCTAATTTCTCATGTCAGAGGTGGGATTCCATATAAATAACACAAGGTGTGCCCCAGAATAAGTGCTCACAATTTTACGGTCGTTTTATGGCTTCCTCCTACCACAACCAATTTCAGCCATTTCCCCAAAAGCAGTTTTACACAAATGCGATATTCTTATTAATCTCAAGAAAACATTTCAGCTAAACTGCTGACCTTTGTTGAGTTTTACAGTATTTTGCTTCCTAAAAGTTGCGTTTTGAAAGATGAGGGGTGTAGAGATGAGTTGCAAACTTCTAGAAACAGTTGCACGATGCTGTGATGTGATATAACAGTAGTTCAAGCCTTCTGTTTAGCTGCATATAAAGAAGCATCCCCATTCCTCTGATACCCATCACTAAGGAATATGCTTTAGCGTATTCTTCCAGACCCACCACCAGCTCAGTCCAAAGAGAGATGATCTCTTCAGAGTAATTAAGTTTTCATCCAACTTGAAGCAAGAGAGCCTAGGGAGACCAGCAAACATGTTTTAAGGTTTCAGACTTTTTTTTTTTTTTTTTTTTTTTTTTGGTGTATGGAATGGTTAAAATCCTGAATAGAGCCAGCCAGTCACATGGAAATGACTGTAGTAGGTATACAGACTTACCAAGACTGTGATTCACTAGATGCTTTGCTTTTGGATTGCGTGTTGTGCAAGATTATGTAATAACAGAATAATGAATCCAAAAGTTGTAATCCAGATTGAAAGGGAGGAAGAAAAAATGCTTCAGAAAATGTCTGGTTACAATGTGAGTGTGCCTCCTGGTCCTTGGTCTGATATGAATAGAAGTATTATGCTAAATATTTTTCACCAAGCTCATGACTAGAATTCATGAAACACTGAAATGGAAACTTTTTAATGAGCATTCATCATACAGGTGCTCCCAAATTGTTTGCTCAGGCCTATTAAAATCTAGAGACACATAGTCATTTGGGAAAAGGTGTCTTGTAGACTGCTTTGTAATGCTGTATAGAATAAAGTTTCTAAAGTTTCTGTCGTAGGACAGTTTCTTCAGCAGATGAGGTTACATATTAGATTACTTAATCACTACAAAAATAAGTCTTTCGGTAAGTGGTGTGTGAGTCTGCACACACACACACACACATCTATCTATATGTGTATGTATGCATAAGCACGTGTGCGCTCATTGTATACTTGAAATATGTTCTTTCCACATTGGAGAAGCCCTTCAGTTGCAAAATCCTATACGCTAACATGTTTTCTCATGCACAGGATTTTTCTCAGCATAGGGGAAGGTTACCCTGTCCCTGAGAAAGCATCTGTAATCTTCTGGAGCTTTTGTTGATAGGAGCAATACATACATTTTTGTTTATGCTGGACTCTTTTTTTATCAGCTGAAGCAAATATCATTCAACAAGCACAAAATTATAGCGTTGTATTATGCAGGTCTTCATGTGCTGAAAAAGTGGCTGCAAGGTTGCCTTGCCAATTCTTTATTGGAACCAAGTGTTTTGGGCATTTTTTTAAAAAAAGTCATACATATGAGCATCAGTGTTTATTCTCAGTTGGCTAATAGTCTTATGCTAACCTTCTGTATTCATTATCTATTTATTTGTCAAGAATCATGGACTGCTTCGCCACTTGAAATTCTAAGTGCTTGTTGGCTGAAAATTAAAATTGCACATTTTCACTAGAAATAGATGTGGGTTCAAAGTGGTAGTGCTGTGGACATCCCAGTTATCAGTAGTAGCAGTGGACTGATGTTGAACTTCAAAGCTACTGCAGTCAGTCAGTTGATCTTATGATTGCTTTATCATTAAGAGAGATTTTCCCTTTGTCTGATGGCTATGAATGTTGCCAATATTATTAAGTTAACAGAACCATGATTTTTTTTTTTTTGTGCATGATCTGTAAGGGAGGTGGAGAGTGCCGAAATTTCATATGGTTTGGGATCCTTTCAAAAATCTCAACTGACTGAGTCTTTCTGCTTTCCACTGACATTTGTCAGTACCTTCCACTGACATTTCATACAGAGAAAACAAAGCTGATCTATCCTGGCAAAAGATAATTTATTGTGGCTGGACCAGGACATTGATTTGTCCTTAATGTAAAGCCAGGAAGCAATGCATTTTCCTGGTTTAACTTGCATGTTTTGTTTCTCACTAAAAGGGTCCAGCGCTCATGTTACAAGTTCAACATTGGTATCATTTGCTTTTTTTGGCAGGTCCTGTAATGACAGCTGACAGTTGGAAGCTTAACTGGGTAAAAGTACTAATCTCTTCAGTAGTTCAAGTTCCCATAAATATTAAGTTAGTCAATTTTATCTGCCTTTCCTTCATTATTGGATCTATGATCAAATTAAAGTAATAAAATCCATGTCCATTATGCTATTTTGTGGTCTAATTTTGATTGCCAGTATAGATACAACTCACAGAGACAAGCATTTATGAAAGTCAAAGTGAAATACTTGCTTTGTTTTTCTGAAAATGTGTTTCCTTTATTTTTTTCCCCTCAATTTTGGATGGCTTACATTTTAGAAAACAAGACAAAACAAAACAAAAATCTATCCATATGGGTTTTTTTAGTAATTATGCCAATCCTGATGTCAATGAAATGAGCAGTTGCCTTAGGCTGCAACAGAAGAAAAATAAATTGAATGAGTGTATTGTTCTGATCAATGAAAATATCTATCACTGATCTGGTAGAGGATCAGATGTGTTCTGCATTTGAAGATACTGCTTTAGGATCTAGGCATAAGCGTCTCCCATTTTCAAAAAACCAGTATGATACATGAACAGTTACAACTTTTCAGTGAAATGTCTCTTATAAAAAAAAAATAATTTCTGTAATTAACTTTATGGAAAAAGCTGTCTTTTTTCTTTTTTTTTTTTTTTGGTCTTTTTGTTGTTGTTGTTTTTAAGGAAAGAAACACTGCAAATTAATTTGATCCAGTTCTACTCTCCTTTACCCACCTTGAATATTGGTAATGACATGATTACTGTCAATACAATTCTGGAAGTTCAGTGAAAGATATTTTCAACCCAGTTTTGTAACACTAGTGGAAAGGGCATCTTGAAAAAACAGATATTTTAGAAACATAGATGTGACTTTGTTTTTTATGATGCAACATTTGCACACAGTTATTGCAAGGAGCTAGTATGTATGACATACTGGAACACAATGATGCTGAAACTAGATAATGTAACATTTAATAATTTCAGAAATGCGTAATTAGATAATAGAATATGACAGCTGGTGTTATTATGGTCTCTTTTGTCAGTCTCAGAAGTACCTGGATGTATCAAGAAATGGTTTTATTTTCTTTTTAATGTATTTTTTTAAATTGCAACAGGTATAAATAATAACATAGTTCAGTTTCCATTAAAAAGTAAGCACTTCATATGTGTTTTTTATTTTTCTACACATTATTATTCAATATACATATGTTAGACCATTTTAATATATTGTGATGCAGTATCAGGGACTGTTTTCTTCCTGTCTGCTTTTGATGGAGGAAATTCCCTGTTTATATAGGCCAAAGTATCAGAGGTTTTAATTTTGTGCCATTATCTGTACCATCATATGATTTTTGATATCCTGCTTTAAAATACTGGTTTTGGTTTTAGAACAGGCTGCACCAGTACATTTAACCTTTATGTGGAAAAAAAAAAAAGATCTGTTTAACAGTGTTTCTTCATGTTCGTTTAAAGATCTACAAGTACATATAGCTGGATGAGAGTTTTTGCTTAAAAATACTAAGAAACCTTCAACTCATTCATCAAATTAATAGATGATAATATAAAATTAAACTATAGAATAGTAGAGATTAACCTTGTGGAAGCTAAATCTAGAAACATGCATGCCTAGTAAACTTCGTAAATCTGCTTCCCTCTGTCCTTATGCACTCACAGAGAAAACTTGTCAGAATTAAAAAGCCAGTATTTCTGTTGGGTGGAAATTAAACATTTTTGGATTGGACAACCAGGTTTTTGCCAGAGCAGCTCCTTCCTATCTTCCATTATCATCTTGTAAAAGGAAGGACAGGGATTTATCTAATCCATTACCCTTTCTGCAGTATTTGCCAGTAGAGGCTTCTTAGCATATAGATCCTTCCTCGTTTGCACACACTATACTCAAGCAGTCAGTGATTTACAAATTTCCAGGCCCGAATTGTATCTTGACTCTCTTTCTTATCTGGATTTACGTTGTCTAATCTCTTTCTGAGCAGAATTAGAGTTTGACTGTCAAAACATCCTCTGGCATTGACTTCCATGGGTGTTGCTGAAGAAAATATTTCCTTAATTTGTTCTAAACCTGTTACCTGATGTTTTCAGTAGGTACTCTCAAATTCTTGTGAAAAATTATGAAAGAATAAGATTGTCCACTTGTAATCCTTTCCATTGTAATCATGATTTTATGACCTCTTGTCTGTCCTCATTCAGGTGTCTGTGAATCCTAGCTGCTGTTTTCTGCATCTTCTGTAGTTCCACCACAGTGCTTTAGAGGTGGGAGACTCAGAACTGCATAAGGCCAATGTATAGCCTTGTTATCTGCCATCTCTATTCACGTCATAAATGCCACAATATGGATTTGACAGCTGTTTTTCTCAGTGGCATGGGTTATGGAAGGAGTTTTTCATATAAAAAACAATTTTTTCCCCCCATAATTGCCTAGGTAAACTTGAAGACATGAACTGTGCCATGCATAGTGAATCATTTAGCAGCAAGGGGTGAATAGAAAGATCCCAAATATATTTTTTTCTTACCATAGGTTACTGTACTGATTTGGAATGGTCTTTGAAGGCAGGGTTTGTTGATATTGCCAAGATGAGATGTCCAGATGAGAGAGATCTGTTGCTACATGCTCCACAACACCCAAAGGACAGTTCTTGTCTCAGCACAGAGGATAAGTATGACTAGACAAATATATATGCAATTGCAGCTGCACAGAAGGGAGAAGTGAACATGCCCCTTGGGGAAAAAAACCGTTCCTATGCCATGTAAATTTTCACAGTTTCTGCTCCATAAATGTCAAGAGTTTTGCAGGGAAACAAAATTACTTGAAGAGTTGAAGTAGTAAATAAAATTTGGTTGGTAACCAGAACAGTTTCAGTTATTTAGTTTGCTAGGGTAATCTGAGTGTCCAGTCTGTTGGAGATTTCCTGTTGATTGAAGGAGCTGCCCATCTTATTTTAAAACGTTTGGTGGCACTAAGTTTAGTTCCATCTGCCTCTCAGTTGATTTACTTTCTTTTTCAGTTATTCTGAATTTCGTCTTTCAAGTCACAGGTCAAACTTTGGCATTTAGAAATAAACAACATCTAAAATAACTAGTTGCCTATATGTAATAGTCTGAAGCAATCATAGCTGAAATCCCCAAGAACTCAGGAGAAATATAAGAAAATTCAAAAGGCTACAGCAGTTCCAGAAATTAAAAATAATTTTAAGAAGTCTAATGTTAAAGCCCAGTTCAGCGAAGCTCTGATGCATGTGCACAACTCTATGCACATTCTTAAATCCGGTGGGACCTCAGCATATGGCCAAGTGATTTGCTAAATTGGGACCTAATTAAGGGCAATTGTAAAAGTAGCTGCTATTTAAGCAATTACGGAATCTTCAGTTAGATTTTGACTGGAACTCTGAAGTTAACAGGAAGGTCTTCTAAAATCAGCATTTCATCTATATGTTTTTGTTCAAAACAGAAGACTAAGTAAATAAAACACATATTATTAATTCATCATTACTTACCACAATTGGCAATATTACGTACTTTTAAAGGATTTCAAAGGTATTTCTTTTAAAACGTTAGTCTATTTTCTACCAGTAAAAGATAAAAAACCCAGAGAGAAGTTACAATGATGTATGCTCTTTGGATCACATGCAAAGCTACGATTCCTTAAACTGTTGTAATTTTAAAGGTTTAATATCTTACAGTTCTCTGAAGTATTTACAGTGTGGTGTTGTCACCTATCAAATATAGGTTTAGGAAACTATGTTAGAATTTAAGCAAAAATACAATTTTGTAATGTGAAATGATATGACTGAAAGAAGTAGTGCTTTGTAACTTTTAGGCTTGAAACTAGAATTAAGGAGTTTTAATCTTGATATTTCTTACAATAACTAGTTCTAATTTTAATTTCTTTCAGAATACTTTGATATCTAAACTTCTTTTTTTCTTTTTTTTTTTTCTTTATAAAGCTTTTTCAATAGATATCTCTCATATTATGGAGTTTTGAAGCAATTGCATATAGTGGAATACAGATGAAAGTAAGACTTTTCTGTAGTTTATCATAGTGGACGATGTTAAATTGAGGTATAGTATCTATATACAGTATACTGTTTGTCCTAGTTTTGCAGTAATGGAAATAAACCTTGCAATCAGCACATCTCATTAGTAGCTCTTCTTTATACATGCTTTCTAAAAATGTCTTTTAATTGAACTACTACGTCTTCTGCTGTGAGAAATTATTCACAATCCATTTTGGTAGGCATAGCATAAAACCTCATCAGATAGCAGATAAGTAAATAATAAAAAAAGAAATACTGGTATATATTGTTCCTTTTGAGTCTTCATTTTTGGCTTCTTCAGTACAACTTAATCAGGGTTACATTGTACCATACCTAACAACTAGGTACACCATCAGTGAGACCTTTCCTGGTGCTTCTGCAATCATTCCTACTGTGGAAACGCTGCAGTGTAGCCCTTTCTAAATTAATTTAATTTTTAGTGAATCTATAGTTCTTTTTAATTTTTTTCTCTCATTGGCCAGTAGCACCAATAACTTTGTGAAAGCTGGCAAAGAACTGATTCAATCAGTGGTTTTCACTGTTCGGCTGCTTCACATCACTGTGACTTGGAGCGGCCTGTAGTTTCCTTCTGTGTCTGAATCTTCCCTTATAAATCCATCAGACCTTTCCTGTGGTTGTGAAAGAGAAGAATTATATCCCACTTCAGCCTTTGCTTTTCCAGTACTAGAAAAGTCAAACTCTTTCAGCCTTGTCTTGGAAGCCTCTCCATTCTGTGATCATTCTTGCGGTCCTTCTTTAGACCTATTTCTCTGTGAATTTATTTGGTTGACTAAACTTATACAGGCAAAATATCTGACTGATGCCTTATATGTCAGTCAGTTTCTGATCTATCTGATATGTTCAAGAATAGTATTTGTCTGTTTCATTGCTGTGTCACATTGGTGGTTCATAATCATCTAGGGATCAGGTAATAAGCCGAGATACTTCTTCTCCTTGCTTATTCCCAATTTATGCGTTCTTGGTTTACAGCAGCTACTCTTATTTATGGCCCCTGAGTGAGTGACCTTGCACTTTGCCCCATTAAAATTCATAATCTTTCCTCAAGACCATCCAGTTCTTTCAGTGTGATGCTCAATCCTCTTCTAACTTTGTGTCATCAGCATGTGTATTGGACATTAGTTAAATTATTAAACAAAACTGATCCAAAACCTGATGCTCGATGAACTCTGCTATTATTTTCTCTACACTCTGACATTTCTTCTTTCCCAGAAGATGATACTTTTCATTCTTTACTTACCTTTAAAATTATCTATATTTTACTGCTGAATGCGTATCTTTTCCACACTTCCTGTTTTGTTGCATTTGTTGTATGTGCACTCAGTTTTATTTTTATCAACTATGGCCATGATTTTGACATTATATGCATTCTTTTATGCAGATCTGATATTTTCAGTTGTTGTATAGCATGCTTATTCTTTAGTACTTGCTAAGAGGTATCACAAATGATTCCAGTACTCATGAAACAGAAACATTGATGGAAGTCAGTAGTTGTTAAGATACTAAAAAGAATGACAAAGCTTTACATGTTTTGTAGGCAGGCAAGACTAGTCATCACTAGAAAGAATCTGGCCTAGCATGCTGGCTAATAAACAATGGATCTACTTAAAAAAGGTGAAGGGCTGAATGCACACTAGTGGGACTTCAAATAAGAAGTCAAGAAAATTCATGACACACCATAATACAGAGATTAATAGACAATCTCTATCTCCGTCTATCCTCAGACAGCCTTAAGATATACAGTGTCTGGAGGTCTGGCTGAAAAAAAAAACTATCCTTGTGTTTTGGTATGGGAATTATGCCATGAAAATCATAGTTTCATTTACTGTGAGATTTTTTTTTTTTTTTAAATTAATTTGTGTCTGTATTGTATATTTTTACAGAGAGTCCATTTTAAGTACTGAAATGACCTTCTGTGCTTAAGAATGTCTAGTTCCAATTCTTGTTTTACGTTTTGTTGATCTTTTTTGGTGGGTCAAAAGTAAACCAAGTTTAGCCAAATAGAATTTTATTTGTTTACTGGAATCTGTAAAAAACACAAAGACAATTAATTTAGAGTAATGTTTGGTGAACTAACTCAACCCTAAAATTTTTGCAGTTGTGTTAGCTTGAAGCTGTGCACGTGATGCTTTAAGAGACTTCAAAACTTGACATTAGCTTCACCCTTGCAAGTGCTCCTATAAACCATTTGATTTTTTCCTGTTTTTTGTCTGAGAAATTTTTACAAAATGATTTAATGTTTTTTAGGCCTGTAAACAAGTTCTAAGATGTGATATTCCATCAGTTGTCCTATGTTACAAGCTATTTTGTGGTTACTGTAGCTGCGTACAGCAACTGTCTGGTTTATCTCTTAATCACATTACTTGTAAATTATTCATTTTAAAATACACTGAATTATGGTAATTTATGAAAAATATGAAAATACATGAAAGCTATCTGAAAATACACATAATTTTCATATAATATGGCCCCAAATCAATATATCTTAAAAACTTTTTCCTGTATCACATTTCATGACTGCAAGTCAAAACACATGAAATAAAAAAATCACAAGAGAAAAGTGCATGTCTACATCTGTGTATAACTGATCATGTCTGACAGAAGCATAGATGACGTTAAACTTCCCAAGAGCAGGATCTACTGACAGAGATGTGTGAAAAATAGAACAGTGTCTGCCTTATTTTCTCTGAGTGAGATGCAAAGATACACCAGGCTTTCGAGATGAAGGTTAGGTATCTTCCTAGTGTTAAAGTGTTTCAGAGAGATGCAGATAATTTTAAATGTATAAACTTGCTTACCTTTTTATTGTATTCTCTGTATGTTCCATTGAACTCTCCTGGAGCTATTTATACTCATTGTATATAAATTGATATTGTTGCCCTTCTGAAAAGCTGAAGGTTGATTTAAAAAGTAAGTTAAATTTGCTTTAACAGGCAGCAGTTTTTTTCCCCATCTTCTCCATTTAAGTTGGAACAGATTCAAAGCTGGTTCAAATGAAATACATAATGGAATGATACTTATTGCAGGAACTTTGCCATCTTAGAAGAAAAATTAGTCATTTTTAAGACTGAGAGGCTACTCTCTGCAGGACAAAGCAGCTCAGAGTACAGATCCCACCACTTTAGGCTCCCCCTTGACTTCAGGCTAAAGTACAATCAGTTAATTCAATTTTTAGAGAGCAAGGGTGATACTGAGCTTGTTTAATCTCTGTAGTGTACAGTGGAAACGTCTGCATCTGAGCTCATCATCTAGACTCCCATGTATAGTCAGCAGAGAGAAATTCTATGGAGCAATTAATATCATCCTCAGTTAGGCATGGAAAATAAGTCAAGTGAATTGTGACATAAGTGCTTATTTCGCAACATGTATTACAAAAAGATCATAGAGTAACAAACTTAAATGGCAACATCTGCATTTTAAGTGTCTACAAGTAGGAAAGATAAGACATCTTTTTATTGACCTGTGTGTGAATGAACTGTATACTATATGTTTATTAAAAAGCATGCACACTTCTTTCTGTATGTTGAAAATGTGAAGTCAGACTTTTTAGTAATTGAAGCATTATCCATGTTAAATATCATCTGTGTATTCTAAACCACTGTTAAAATATCTAATCTTCACTTTGAAAAACAAAATCTTTTCTTAAAGCATCCAGAAGGTTTTTATGTGTCAGTGGTTCAACTGGTAGATAGTTTTCTGGCATATTTTGATTTAAGCACTTCTAATTGCTATATATCTTCTTCTGACTCTCAAACATGAAACTTGTTCCTTCCTCATTTCATTACCTGAAATTGCAGTCATTCTTTCTTTCATTCAGAATAATTCATTTAGAAAAGCATTATCTGAAGAACGGTTGCTTTTGCAGAAGTATTAAGTGTTTCAGTAGGTAACTGGAAATTTTATTTCATGGTGGATTATCTTAGACAAAGAGCAGAAGTTTTACATGAGCTATATTGATGAAATTTCTGCGATCAGTGAACTACATATACTTGCTTTTTCCCAAGGGGCTCACTACAGCTTTGAAATGCTCTCCAGGCTTGGGGCAGTAGGCAGCAACACCACTTCAAGAGAAACCTGAGGGTCAAAGCCCTATTAGTTGTAAGAATAACTTAAATAACCAGTGAAAGTAGAAACTGTGTGTTTAAACATAGAAATGTTCCCTTTTCTAAACTCTGCTAGAGGAAAGGAAGACTATGTCATGTAGTTGAAGGAGCTTGAAAACGATTAACACCTTAAGTTGCCTCAGCCAGAGGTGCTCAAAGTCTTAACATCTCAGACAGTGCCACCACTAATGCTTGACTTCAAGTAAATCTATTTTGTGGCAGAATAAGTCAAAGAAATAGCCTTCTTTCCCATTTTCTGCAAGTGTTCTTCCTTTCTGTACAGCTCATGAGAAGAATTAGTGTTTGACCCTACTTCCTCCCTCCTAATATGCTATGAATTCATGAAAAACATAGTGTAAGTACACCACTGAGTGCTTTAAGCTCAAAAAAAAAAAGGAAAGAAAGAAAAAGAGCATGCATAGCAACTGAGTCATCAAAGTTCACAGGCCTGAGCTGTGCTGTTGTTGAATGCTTTTGGTAAGTTCTGCTCAGTGGTTTCCTTTGGCTGAAGTCATTCATCTGTGCATGTCACTGCCTCTGAGTGTGTATGGGTAGTATGAATCTCTGCTACGATACTATTGGTTCTACTATGTAATATGGTATTTTGGCTGTTTCCAAAACTATTAAGTATTGGGGGAATTACGAATTGCTCTCTAAGTCACATTATTCTTTCAAAATATAGAAACTGGAACTGAAAATGACCCTTCTAACCATTAGCATTAGTGGTTCTGAAAGTTGATTGGCTTAACAGAGACAGGTTTAAAGCTGTGAGTGAAAAGATATTTGAGAGAGTAAAGCCAGTAGTGGAAAGTCTGTAGATCTGTGACTTTGAGGGAAATGCATAGAGGAACAGAAAATTCCAAGGTGGTGAATGGAGAATCTCTGCTAGTTTTTGCTCACAGCATTTTTTTTCAAAATGTTATGTTCAACATATTACTTTTACGAAATTGCTCTTCATGTGCACTGTATGTTGTGCTACGTTTGAAGTCCCTACAGGGGCTTCAGTTTAATAACTGTGCTGTAGAACTTGTTCAATTCCTTATAACTAAATTCATTCAAATATTTGGGACTGTTGCTTTCAGTGGTTGTTGTTGCTGTGCTCAGTTCTGACTCATGCATATGGAATTGAGGGGTTTAAATAGTTCATACGTCTGTACTTCGTAGAACACATTTGTAGCCTAAGAGATTACAGTTTAATGCTCTTTGGGACTTTTGAGACCTCTTGTGTTTCTTACTGTCTTTGCTTGTTAAGATTTCTCTGGAGATAGGCAGCTTCTGCTTAGACAGTGTGGTAACTGTTGACATTCCATAGGTAGGCGTGATGAAACCTTCACCACTATATAGCATACTACATTAGACTGTCACCTGACAAAGTTCTCTCTGCAGATGATGTATATCATCATAGCCTCAGTTATTTTAAAATTCAAGCAGTCGTCAATACACCAAAGCTAGCTTTTGAATGTTTGAAATAACAGAAGAGAGAAATCTGTCCAGAAGTTCAGAATAAAAATTAATTGATTTCTGCCATATTTGATAATGAGGATTATGGCTATTGCTCTAAGGTTCTTGGCCCTCATAGGAGTCACTGGTACCAAAGTTTTTCCACAGTCTGTTTAACTGCTGTGGTTTTAGGAAGACAGAGGAGGAGGTAATTTGTCTTTCCAAGACTGTTTTGGATATTTCCAGGCACTCTGCTTAAAGCTTGTTACTTCAGTAGTAATGATAAACATGTAACGTGCTTCCACGGAGACTGCTTATCATATTGCATTGCATAAATGCAGAAAATGGCACTTGCATGTGGCCATGTATTGTAAAGTGTCATGCAGCAGCATTCCTTTCATTTCCAGTTTAATGCAGTTTACCATTTCTGCAGCTGCAAATAAGGTCTTGGGTGAGTTTAAATAATGCTTGACAGAAAGAAAAGGGTCAATATAAAGAAGCTTTTTTTAGAAGGAAACTGATTTTACTAATTGTGACATGAATTGATGCTTCATCCAATCTATTACTAAAGATTTAGTGTGATTCAGTTAGGATTTAGTTGCAATACATTAATATCTGAGTAGCTACGTAGCAGTTGCAACATAATTTGACATTAGACATTACTCTTTAAAGAATCAAATCAAATGTAATTTTCTTTTTCTTTGCAAAAATAATCATCTCTAAAGACAGTTTCACATATTAGCAAACTTTCTTTACCCCAGTAGCTCACTTACCTGACGTTTTAAGTTCAGAATCGCCTGTGTTTATGTATATCAACAAAAATTATAAACTGGATAGTTCATTAATTTACTAAAAAATGATCTTTCATTACCACTGTCTCCTCTCTTGTTTTAAATATCCCCACCAGTGAAACTCCATCATTTTATAAGTAATAAATGATATTGAGTGAATCTTGTTTACTGGTAATATATAACGAAGAATTACTGTCAGTATGTAGTTTGATTTCCTATTCAATTTCCATTTAGTTAAAGCTCCAGCAGTGTAAGGACAGCAAAAATGCCTGTGAAGAGAGAAAAGAGAAGGTGGCTAAGGTGGAGGAGCCTATGATTTAGCACTTCCCCAAAGTACATTAAAAAAAAAAAAAATTCTCCTCATGCAAGATGCATTTAGTCAGCCTTGGGCTCTTTAAGCCACAAAGTAAGTTTAAGGCCATATTATTCTTTTATTTTCACCATGAATTTAGGATCATAATTTAGTTTTCACTCAGAATCTAGTACTTGGAAAAAGTAGAGTCTTGAAATATTTTATATGGTGTCTTTTTGCAGCTGACTATGATGGCGTGGAAGAATAATTAAGAAATACAGATGAAATAACTGTTCTAATGAAATATGCAATGCTAGGTATTTTAGGTTCATGTAAGTGTATGGAGACCTATTGGACTGGTATTTAGTTAAAATGATCACTGTGAAAATTACATCATATATACTGTAATTGCATGTGTAGTGTATTCCTTCAAAAGGGAAATGGGATTACATAATCCCTGAAGAAGTTCCTAGTTTTGTATATATTTTTGAAAATTTGAGGATTAGATTAGGATTACATGTAAATTGTAACAGAAATAAATAGCAAAGCAATGTGTGGCATTGATAACCAAGCAGTCCAGTCTGTTTCTCAAATTTCAGATCTTTAATTATTTAAACTGTGTAGAGTTTTTGCAAGGAAATGATGTTTTGATGAGGTTACAGGAACTCCCATGAAATGCGCTTTCAATCCTAACTTGTTTTAATAAAGATTTTATCTGAAAATTTCATAGGTTTTGGAACCAGGTCCAGCATTTAAATCTCACTGGCACTGGATTGGCATCCACAGGAGGGGTTTTGTGCTTCAGCAGGTATTATCAGACCAAAACTTCTGTCTTGCAGACATTCATGAGCTAATGAAAAGGAAGGAAGAAGGTGTTATATCTACACAGATTTGAAAATAATTAGCAGGAATGGAGAAAGAGAAAGCTTTTTTTTTAATATATTAGCAGTCAAGGTGCCTACATATCCTAGGTCTAGTGCTTTTATGTGTAATGTGAAAAGATGATCTGTTTTCCTTTCTTGCTCTATCTGGGTGGTTCAAGAGGAATAATTTCCTCTTTTCCATATACTTAGTGCTGTGTTTACCCTCCCTAGCTCCTTCCCTCTTATTTACAGAATAGTAGGAGAGAAAGAAAAAGGGGCAGATAAATTTAACAGTTACGTAGGCCTAAGAGACACGAAGCAAAATAACTTATTTATTTACAAACCTTCTTTGTAACCATATATTCCTACACATTTCTTATTTCTCTTTTTCTAAACTCATACCATCTATAAGGGGTTGCACCTCCCATCTCTTATGTCTTTAGAGGCATAAACCTAGTTTCTGATTTAAAAATCTTTGCTGTAATCATGGAAATAGGTAGGCTGATCTGCGTAGGCTTATCCCTCTTCCCCAAATATCCAAGAATGGCTGAATGAGGCTTTTCCTCAATCCAAAAATCATACCAAAGCTTGTATTTTGAGGTGTACATTTAAAAGACAAAGTGAAAATGTTGACAAATACAAAGCAGAAAGTTTGAAAAACAAACAGCCCAGAATAATGTTAAATAACTTTTTATTCCATTGCCCTCATTCCGTTGAATTCAAACCACATTCAATCTGTGATGATGTAAAATATAAAAATTGGAAGAGATTTTGGAAGATGATCTATTTTATAGTGATAGGCAAAGTCCAACATTAGGTGTGGAGTCATGTTTGGTCCAGGACACATTTGCTTGTCTTTTGTATCTTTTTGGAATGTAGTTTTTCAGAGGAGCTATTTCTTATCTCTGAGATAGGTGCTTTTTGTAGACTGATCCTGAAAGTACTGTAATAAGTTGATTTGTCCTAGATTTATACTTCCTGATTCAAAGTTAATGCAGTTACTTTTAACAATTATGAAGATTTGGAAGTTTCAAAATAAAAGAGGTTCTGTAGTAATTTATCACTGTATACTCATTTATTGCTGTTTATATCAAAATCTCTTGCAGAATTAAATTTAGAAATATTTTGAGTAGATCTCACATAAATAAGAAAGTCACTTGTAAGATCTGTTGAGAATTTTATGAAGTGAACCCCATCTGACCCTGGAGCCAAGAAGCTGCTCCGTAGGTGATGCTTTTTATTGGACTGAGTTTGAAGAAGTCACAGCTTCATTCCGACTGCCTTTCGTTTCAGCACAAATGTACTGAGGTAGTCGATTGCCTTACAAAGCTTTAAATAGAAAAACTGAACAGGTGGTTTGGGTTCAGGAAATAAAATAAGCTATATTATTGTAGACAGGGAAAATTCTTTTCTCATTACACACTACGTGGATAGAATTAAGCAGACAGCTCATGCTGAGAAATTTGAAACTCGGAGAATGCAACAGTTAAAAAGACAGACAATAAATGCGGTAGTAATTCAGGGATGGACCTAAACAGTCTACAGTAGAGCAGCTAACTCAAAATAAACAAACCAAAATAACAAAAAAACCCCCTGTTATGTTATCTTTGACAACGGAAATCTATTTTATAAACCAAGCATAATGATGACTTCATTTCTCTGATTAAAGTTAGTCATCTGTTTATTTTTCCAGGGTTAGTTAACTTTATTCGCATGGGATTACGTTAGCAATTATGTTTAGAATGAAATCTCTCTTCATTTTTAAACAGATTTGGGGAAGAGAAAAGAGGAAAAAATATTTGTTTGCCACTCAGTAATCCAGTCCAAATGTTCAACAGTCCCTCTGTGGCAAGAGGCAGCATATGACTTTTAAGCTAGACTTGGTGCTGAACACATTTGAACAATAAAATCTTAGATCACTAATATTTGAAGTATTTATTTCTAATTTGCTCACCATCTGCTCTGAGATTCTTTGGTTTATATTACACATATTCAAAGGCCCCAATACTTTTTCGACTGAAATTAAAAAAAATGTTAACTTGGTCTGAGAAGTAATACTGCAAAGTGTTACATGTACTCTCTAAGAAGTTCAGAAATGTTTTATGTTGGATTTTTATTGTTTCATAGCTTATCATCCTTTTATTTGTTAAACATAGCATTTCTTGAAGGAAACAGCAACTTTATTTTGGTATTTTTATGCTACTTTTTTACTAGGTAATTAACAATATAAAATGAGCCTATAAATTTAGAGAGAGCCTTAAGAGTAATTTTAGTCAGTGCTGATACATTCATATATTTGAATTTAGAAACTACCAGACATGAATGAGTGTTATGCATTAAATTCAGCACCTGATCACGTGCATGTTGGAAGGTATCCAGAGACTGGGCGAGCAAAGACTGCTGCTTCCTAGTTGTGCCACCGAAATTAAGATTAACTCTCTAGAGAAGACAATTGAATTAACACAGCATGTTTTATGTGCAACAAAAACAAACTTACCTGTATCACTACTTTGCCTGCAACTTTCAGAAGTGCAGTCAGGTACACACTGCAGCGGCTGTGAATAAGCTGATTTTTCACATTAAACATTTGTTGTCTCTTCTTAATTATATTTTAATGTTAAATTTTAATGGTTTAATTATGTGCACATTACCATTACACTCTAAGAGAAATATTCTGACTTAATACTGATGGCTGTTTAAATGATAGATTTATAATTTGGTATTTTTTCTCACTGCTTAGGTTTTTATATTAAGCTCAGCTAAGCAAATTACTGATGTTAAACAGAAAAACCAAAACCTGAAAATACTAATCATTTTATTTTAACTCCAGTGTGTGCATTATGCATTTATATAAAGAAAACATTCATGCCATATCATTAGCAAACAAATAATAATCAGTCAGACATGAAGTATTATTAAAAGACAAGAAGATTTTATGATGAAGACAGGAGAAATAATAGAAAATTGCAGAAGGGCTGTTGTTGTATCTTGTAAGGAATAGCTAGAAAATTAGATTAATCAAGGAGCAGACATTTGGAAGAAAGTTTGTGTGAATGCCTGACAGTCTTGCTCTTTCCCTCATTTCAAATGTTGGCAGGGTAGCATGCAGCTCCAAGGGAAATGTGCTCCTTTCATACTTGAGTAATTGATGAATTGTATGCAATATGCAAATGAGAATCCATAAATCTTATGAATGACAGCTTAATTTATGTGAGCCTTAATGAATGCAGGATTAGATTTTAATTAAATATCCTCAAAGGCACCCTGAGTAGTAGGTTTTTTTAGGCCTTGTTTTTTTGAAGACTTGTTTCACATGCAGTGCATTTTATGAAAGAAGAAAATCAGGCAAGGAACTTAGTAGAAATGTTCTTGTGTTTTAATGATAAGCATTGTTCTGTTTTGTGAAGCAAACAGTACTTCAACTGATAATAAGCATTTAACAAAATATCTACAGATCTTTTTTGTACTTCCTACACAATTTCCCAAATTTGATTACCTTTAATTGCTGCTGGCTTCTGATATTGTATGCTATTTTTAATTACAGGAAAAGTTATTAAAACTTTTCCAAAAATAAACAGTATCTGCAGAAGAGTTCATTAAAGTTTGATTGACTATATGAATGTTTTAAATGCTAAATCTAATTCCACTAAAATAAGGTGTTACCACCCTATTTTGAAAATTGCATCTCTAGACAATACATAATGAGATAAAATGATAAATAACACAGAAGGTTGTAAATAACATTTAGCAAGCAGAATTGTAAGATAAAAGTGTTCTGCAACAGTGCCTGCTATTCCCATCTGTCTTTGGAATAAGGGGACTGATCCTCTTCCTCTCACACCTGTTTTAAATTAACCACTAAGAATCTGCTTGGATTGGGAGAGAAAGTTGAGCAAACTTCAGAAATGGCAGGCATTGAAGTTGTGCAAGATGTGGTTCCTCAGCCTTATTTCACTCATTGAGTTTGTCTGTGTTATTTGGTAGTGTTTACATGGCCGAACCACTCGTCCCTTCAGGTAATATTCTACTGTCCTGTATGTGATTCTTGCCTTTTGATAAGAGTAAAGACAAGGACCTCCATTTATTGGCAAGATCTGGTCTTTTTTTTGGTGGTGTTTACAGCTGTCAACTGTGAAAATTGTTGTCTCTTTCAAAAAAAAAAAAATTATTTCCATTGACAGTTGTAATCTTCCCTGTGGAATTCAACAACTTCAGAAAATCCAGAAACTCAAACTGCTGCAGTTGGAAGGAAAAATTATATCAGTAACTCCTATTCAAACTTTGATTAGTCAAGATTCTTCCTCCTCAGTATCTCATGGGTGCTGCTCCATGGAGAAGGGTGAGGAAGAATTAGTCTTTAATGGTTAATGAGTAGGTATAGAGGAGTCCTGCACATTATCTCGTCTGTGAGACAGACCTCTTCAAGTCCGCTGTGAGTGGGTGTGGAGAATCTCTGGGAGAAGTGGACTTTGCCACAGTGCAGCAGTGCTTACTTCCTCTGGATGCTCCTGCATAGCTGGGTGCATAAATAAAAAGCCATACAAGAATGTCAGTAAAAGAAGGTACAGGACAAATTGACAAGATGAATCCCAAGGGCCCGGTGGCATTCTGTTTTAAAGGGAAGGCAAGGAAAGTAGAAAGGATAATGCTAACGGGCATTAGATAAATATGATATACTGAGGAAGAGTCAACACTGGTTCTGTAGATGGAAATTCTGAAAGGTTTAATGAATATGCAAGAAAAGGCTATCCAGTTGATAAAACTTACTTGGATTCTCAAAAAGCCTTTAGCAAGATTTCTCCAGGGACCTTATGCTGCCATGGGTCATTTGGAAAATACCTGGTTAAAATGTAGGAAACTAACCATTTTTTATTTGTTTTGTTTTCTAGTTGAGGAAGATCACTGCTGAAGTGTCATGGTGGTTTGTGATAAGACTTATGTTTTTCAGTATCTTCATAAACAATATGGCAACAAAGGGAAGTAATAGCACATTAAAAATTAAACTTTAGGACTTTTCTGACTAGAAAAAAGATCACTGGGAGAAAGGGAGAAAGGGTAGGATAGAGGTCTGTAAAATTGGAAGTGGAGTAAGAAGGTCAGAAGGGAGCATTCTTTTAATGAGAGAAATAGAGGTCATCAAATGAAACCAACAGATGGTAGATTTAACAAAAAAAAATTGAGTCACTGCTTCATACAATTCGTTCTTAAGTTGCCAGATATACTGCCACAGGACATTGTAGGTGCCAAAAATTGATAGAGGTTCAGAAAGTTATAATTAAAGTTTAGGTAAGAAAAATCTATCAAAGATGGTAAAAGATCACTGCACAAGGTTCAGGAAGTCCCTGGGATGCAAATTACTGGAAGCTGGGAACATATCCTGATACTGTATCACTATAGTGGTAGTCTAAGGAAGTTTATAGTCTAAGGAAGACTTCCATAGTCTAAAGAAGAGTATAGATCTTCCTTAGGCAGCTGGTACTGGTCATCATCTGAGAAAGGATACCTGGGTAGATAGGTCTTCGGTTTCACCTAGTATGGATGTTCTTTGGTTATTGTGATATGTGTTGCAGCCCTTGCGTATCCCTAGAGGCATGCATGGGATATAAAGAGAAAGCATAAGGCATTTGTAATTGAGCATGCACTCTCAAAATTCTAACAAGCAGATGAATTCTCAAATTATTTGATGGGGAAAGGAAAAGAGAACATGGAACTGGCATGAAGAACAGGATATTTGGAAAAGAATATATTTGTTGACCAGATATAGATGATTGCTGTTTGTAATTACCAAGACACAGTTAACAGGTCTGGCAAATACTTAAGTAGTAAGTTTGAATGGATATTTGATACCAAACTGGATTGTGGATGACATGTATTTTTGGACAGTTGAAGGAAAAGAAAGGGAAGAGCAAGAAGTAAAAATGATATTCTTTTCTATTCTGTCATTCTTCTCTACTAAAATGGACCTAGATATGTGTCCTTTTCAGAACTCTAAGAAATTTGCAGCACTTTTAAAGAAAGGTGTCAGAAGACATATTTTTTCAATTATTTTATCTGAACATTGACATTTTCTTTTCACAAGCTTCAAATGGTGACTGTGTCAACAAAGGGTGTATGAGTCCCTTCAGCTCCATGAAGAACTTAAATAGGCAGCTCCAGTAATGACCCCACGTGTGGTAATAGTTTATTAGTTAATGAACTAGCAAAAGGTGGGGAGGGAAGATGATCCTTTTTCTATGAATATAGCTCTTTACAGGGAGTATGTTTAATTCAGCGATGTCAGCATTACACAGCCTGTATGAGCTATTTCAGACATGGCTTTGTGTTTACAATATAGACTTTTGTATAATGTCGGTTAGACTGGGCTTTACAAATGAGCTTTGAATAACTGCTTACTGTTATTTGCCTAGAGATCCCATTCTGGCTAGTGACTTCCATTTGTGAAATACAAGTGATAGTTAGAGAGAAATGAAAAAAAAAAGTCCCAACTTTTATATTGAGGTTGTTAACATAGACTTAGATTGGTTTTATTAGTGGATGCATATAAAATAGAAAAAACAGTAATGTCCCTAGAGAAATAAGCAAATAAGGTAGCTCAGCCATTGAAAGCTCTAATTTCTAAAGATTTATATCTATATACTTACACATATATATAGGCTCATATATATTTATCCATCTATCTGTCTTCCTATATTTCTTCCTAAGGAAATCGTAGAAATTCATACAAGAACTTTGAAGCCTGTAGTTAGCATATGTGCATATATGGCACATATATTTTATTCCTTATATATTGATTTTATTTACTTGCTCTTTCTGTGATAAATATGAACACTCATTTTGATCTTAAAAGTAAAAAAGGTTGGATGAAGGTGAAAGAAGGGAGAGACTTTGAATTCAGAATTATGAGATCCAAATAGAGTTCCAGAAGATAAAATGTCTCTGGAATCGTATTTAACAAACTGTAATTCACAGCTCAGCTGTATGCTACAATTTGTATCAGATTCACTGGCTACAATGTGTAGTTTTTTTTCAAGACCTGCACAAAGTTTATAACAAATAAATTGTTTAAGTGGAAATATGTATGGATTCTCTGCAAAGCATGAATTTCATGTTGTGAGAGGAATCAGGCCCAATATATCTGCTGTAAATTGTGAGAGGTAATTATAAGATCTCCTTGAAAAGGACGTTTTTACAGATCTCGATTTGGCTTTCAGCATTTATGAATTTGAATTGACATCCTCAGCACAGTGCCAATTCCGCATGACTAGATTCATTCCACAAACGGAGTTTAAATGGCTCCGTATATACTGCTAAATTCACTGGGACAGGGTTTCGTGCAAGCATCAAATTGTTAACCTGATGTGGTTTTGGGAAGAGGGCAATTTTATCTGTGTTTTGCCATTTGGCATCCTGAACGGAGAAATAAGATGGTCTGGTTTGTTTACTGATAATAGACAAAGCCAGGTCATTTTAGCCTCAGGTTAGCTTTTAGTTTGCTGGATCTGGGGGAGAAGAATCCTCACCCTGGTTTGCATGGAGTGAGGAACCACCATTTTTTCCAGTCTCACAGAAGCAGAATCATTCTGCTGCTCCTGTCCTTGGCTGTGGAGGGACCAGGAAGATCTCCACACTGCTTGAATTCTTCAGCCTCTACATCACATGTCTGGGCCTATTTACCACCTGACTGAATTTGCACTATAAAGAGAACTTTCAGTCTCCTGATATATTTTCTTTCAAAATCCATCCTCTTTCCTATCAAAAGAAACATGACAATTTTTTTCAGACAGGGATCTTCCATCCTGTTAGTTGAGAGTTCTACTGATTTCACAGAGAAGAAACCTGAGAACTAGCTGAAGTCAGTCAGTGGTCAACATGAGTGTGCTCTTGTAAGTGACGATGGCTACCTTATACTGGGATAGCAGGTGTGTAGCCAGCACATCAAGCAAACTAATTGTCCTCCTCTCTTCTTCAGCACTGGTGAGACTACATCTGGAGTACTGAGGCCAGTTTTGGGCTCCCCGGTATGAGAGAGTAGTGGAGCGAGTGCAGTGGAGGCCGCCAAGTTGGCTGGGGGCTGGAGCATGTGACCTGTATGGATGAGCTGTGGGAGCTGGGGCCGTTCAGTGTTAAGATCAGAAAGCAAAGGGAGGATTTTGCTGAGGTCTTCAGCTACCTGAAGAGAGGAGATAGAGAAGACGGAACCTGACTTTTCTCAGGGGAGTGATGCAGAAAGGCAAAGAGCCAAAGTCCCAATTTAGACTGGATATTAGGAAGCATTTGTTTACAGAACTGGTTGTTAGGCGTTGGAATGGACTTGCCAGGGCAGTGGTGGAGTCCCCATCCCTGGAGGTGTTTAAGAGTCGGGTCGACATAGCGCTTAGGGATATGGTGTAGTTGAGAACTGACAATGTGAGGTTAATGGTTGGACTAGGTGATCTTCAAGGTCTTTTCCAACCTAGATGATTCTGTGATTCTGTGAAGGAAAATTCTCTCTAGATAGAATAAAAACTAAAGTCACCATGAGAGTCATTAAACACTGAAACATATTGTCTAGACCAGTTGTGGGTTGTCCAATGTTGAAGATACTGAAAGCTTACCTAGACAAGGCTCCGAGTAACCTGTTCTTGTTGATTTTTCCCTGAACAGGGATTGGACTAGATGATCACCAGAGGTTCTTTTCAAACTAAAATGTTCAGTGATTCTGAGTTAGGTCTAGATCTGCCTTGTGCCTCCTGTATTTGTCTTTTACCGTAACCAAAGTATTTACAGCTAATTTCTTTTCAGATTCACTTTTGATTCTGCTTCTCTGTTTTAAGGACAAAAAAGTTCATTTTGGCAAGTTTTAAGTGTAATGCTGTATTTTGTAATGGGTGGAGTTAAAAAGTGTGTACTCCTTTAGCTACCGCATGAGTCCATCTTGTTTCAGTTTTATGTGTAACAAGTAACGTTTGTTGAACTTTGCAATTTTTTAATGTGCTCAGCTTTTAGATGGGGAACAATAAGCAGTGATACTCACTGGAACACATTTCAAAAGTTTGGAATATGTGTCTTGATTTGTGCACATTATCTGATTGATTACTTTTGCTCTAGGTCTCAGTATATTCACCTCTGAAGAGGTAAGTGCTACTGGGTTGTTTGATTTTGCCTTGATGGGATTGCAAACACGGAATGTGTTCTTGCATACAACAATATTGACAACCTACAACATATGCATTGCATGTAAAGGATTTTGAAAAGTTATTGTAGGTAATAGTCTGTGGTAAAGTGTTATAAGCCACCTAATAATATGATTGTAACTGACTTGGGAGATGCTTTTGCAATATTTACAAAACCATAAATTGGATTAATATGGCAGTTGCATTTCAAGCATCTGAAATCTATCTGAACAATTGTTAGCAGTGATGGTCAATTAAAGGAGACTCTTAATGGCAATTGTAGAAGAACCCTGAAATTAAAAGAAGTGTGAAGGTATTATAACAATTGTGGAAGGTATAAGAACAATTTTGGACAAGTCTTTGCAGTCATTATGTGTTTTCATAGATAGGTCATAGTGTCCCATGTCTTTACATATGTATGAATTTTATTTTAGGAAAAAATGAAGCAGGTGACTTAAGTCGTACTTGATTTATGCTATCAGTACACATTTCAGTGGATAACTGTTTTCACCATTGTGAAATATGATTTCACCATTTGTGAAATAATGTTGATTGACTTGTGTCCTTTGGCCTTGGAAAAAATACACTGATATTAGAATCAGGCTTTCATTTTCCTAGTTAGCTGTGCTGTGGTGTTGAATGTACTTCCAGTTCCAGTGTCTACTCAGTATTATTTGAATTTGTTATTTAATGCCAGGTTAGTATTTTCAACTGGTGTTTGTATTAGAAAGCCCACCATTGTGTTAGTATTGTGGTCAAAACTGAGTATCAGACCCAAGCTGTGTTGGAGACACTGAAGGAACCTGAATAAACCTAAATACCATGGTATGTAGTCACCACATCCCAAATGCATACCATTACATTAGTTTTCGTGAGCCCTGTCTTCTTCCTTCACTCCTTTCCAAGCTGCAGAAGCACATGTGTGATGAAGTTGAGGGAAAAGCTGGCTGTTGTGCACAACTTCAGTAACCTCGAAGCTCACTGAGTACAGACACATTGTGTCTCATGCTATAGTTGTAGCCTTCTGGCTATTTAGTCAATGCAAATACATCAGTAAAAGTAGAATTACTAGACTTTATTAGTATTTAGAATATTCCATGATTGGTGCAAAATGTAATCAGAACATGTAGGGTCCAAACATGTATCAAAAATAATGAGCAAGTTATCCTGATTTTTTTTTCCATTTAGAACAATATAAGATGTAATTACATTAAGCACAAATAAATAAAATTTATACTGCAGAAGTGGATCCAAATAAAAAAACCAAATCCCTCAGTCTTGTGAAAATGCTCCAGAAATTCACCTCTTCAACCTACTGCATTGGTGACATTGGCTAAAAGGAAGACAAGCAATTCAAGTATGGTTGGTTTTTGCATAGAATGGAAAGGGTTGTGAAGGTCTGATCTGTAGCTTTGTTTTCAGTAAAACTGACAAACAGCAAATAGGCAGAAGTGTTAGGTCAGAAGGTTTGAAGCATTTGTTGAGTAATCAAAATGTAGTAATTATACATGCAATTTGGTGTTTTTAACGGCTCTTGACTTGTCTACATCATATAGGACTTGGTTGGCGCCAGGAAGGCTTGGCAACAGCTCTGAAAGGTATGAGTCATGGGAATAGTTGGCAGATCCCAGAGATACTACTACATATCTGAGAAGAAAAAAGTTCTTGACCTCTTTCAAACAAAGCAGAGGGAATGTAAAGATCAAAAGTTATAACAGTTTCAGTCTCTTGACTATCCGGTTTGGTATATTTTCAATTTCACATCATGGATTACATGTTTGTTCAACAGCCATGTCATTTGAAAGTAAAGAGTATTAAAAATCAGAATACATTACTGACATTGCTACGGTAACTGTTGTCTTGCGATGTCACAGTGGGTTGTATTACCCATCATGAATATCTCTAGCCGGTAAAATATAACAGTTTTGTTTTGGAATTTGCTTTAAATGGAAGATTTATAACTTTATTGTAGATCAGACTGATGTACAGAGGCTGGAAGCTGCCATGCAACTGCAATTGGCAAAAGACAAAATTTTTCTCACCATGCTGCTGCTGCTGTAGGCAATATAGGGATACCTGCTATGATTCACTCAGAAAATGTTATTAAACATAACCTTAGAAGATCTATTCACAGATACCTACAAATGAAGTTGCAGGGACATGAAAAAATATTTTGGTCTTCTTGTAACTGTTGTTTCAAAGCAGATGAAACAATAATTGAGCAAAAGACATTTTAAAACATCTATATCCAGAGCACTTACAACTTACATTAAAATGTAGTACTGATTACCTCATCTAATTCATGTTTACTTCACTATTTTCTAAATTTCGCTTCCCCTAATATTGGGTCAGAAGCTTCCTTGAACCTACTGCTGTGTTAATTAACTCATTAAGATTTGATATGAGATTTATGCACTGTTCTTTTACAGTCATTGCCTTACAACCAGCAATGAAAATATGATGTAGTGGGAAGTCTCATTTTTTAAAGTTTTATATCCATGGGACAGAGTGTGGTAAACCAGGTTTTGTATAAAATTTTGGATACAAGTTGTTACTTTGTGAAGAAAGAGCTTGATTTCAGAGTTTTGAAGAAACACATTTATTACCAGAATGAATACAAAAAAATGTTTACTTTTATAGTCCTATGGTACTGAGGCTTCAATAGACTAAAGATGTGTTAGTTTTTGTATTCCTTTGTGATACTCAATTTGTATTGTTGGATCATGGCTGCTTCAATTTACCTCCATCCATATTAATTTCTTAAATTTTCACATGAGCAGAAGGAAATATCTATTAAATATCCTTTAGGTTAGGTGCAGGTTTTTTATGATTGAATTGAAACATTAAAAAAGCCATCCTATGCAAATGTGTATGACGATATTGTGCCCTCTTTTAAATAGAGACCCCCTTGGTTAATGGGGAGCTTTGCTTTACAATTATTGGTATAATATAGCTCACTCAGGTCCACTTAATCGATTTGGCCATGATAACTGAACTTTTTTCTTCATGAATTTTCTTTATTGTTTTGAAAAATGCATGAAGAATGCATTTGGTGCTTTGCATATGTGGTGCTTTCTATATATACTACAGAATGCTGACAGGGTAATGCTAAATTTGCTTCTGGCATTGAAGGGCTGTATCTTGAGGTGACTTTTCTTCTTTGGTTCTTTATTCACATAATGCCATTAGTATTGTTTGTTACAATGTAGGATATTTATAACAGGAAACATCTGTGGAGCAGTAATAAAGAATAGTTTTCATAAAGCAGTTTTACATTATCCTTCTACCAGTATCTGATAACAGTCACATTTATCTGGGTGTAGGAACGTTCTGACAGGTGTAAAGGATAACTGATTGATATAAACTCACTACTGCATGAAAATGAACCTTTTGATAAAGACATCTTAGTTAGAACTGATAAGTAAAGTACAGAGAACATAACTGTCTGCTATTATGTATCATTTTATTACCTTTATGTTGATCTTGATCTTTTAAATGGATAGTAAAGCATTGACAAAAGATGACTGAATATAGACATTTGTATAATGTACCTTTAGCGGGAGCATAATCTTTAGATCAAGGACAACTTAACAGGCAAAGGGCTCATAATTCATTAAAATAGAGACACTATCTAGTTCATAACATAGAAAACTTAAACAATGCAGTATGCTAAGGATTCAAAATTAATACTTTTTCTATTTCTTTAAAATATAACTCTATTTAGATTTTGATGGATTGAGAGGCAGATGAAAGCGTTGGCTAAAAACTAAAAATAGTTAAGAAATTTATTTCCTGTTTTATCAGTTCCTAGAGCTTTTATGGGCATATCCATGTTAACATCTCTCTGATATTAAGTTTTGAGCAGATGGATGCCATGAAAATTATTACTTCATTTAATAAGATAGAAATAAAAGTGTTTCTCCACTTACGTGTTTTCTGTGAACATGTTCTGACTCTAACTATTATTAATACAGTATTCTGGTATTTTAAAGAAGAAAATAAGTGGCAATCTATAATAATCTGAAATCCTATAGAGTCTAGAGACCATTGTCTTGATTATGCAATAGCATTTTACACCAGCATGTGTTGGAGTCATGGAATAAACATTAGGAACTTTAATATTTTGACACGCACTGATTTAATTTCATATAGAAATAAGGTCAATAAAAATAGCTAAGAATATTCTAATTAATAAGAAAATTTAATAGGCCAAAGCACAAAGAAAGTAGGTAGACACCCATAGTATTTTATCATATATTAGATATTATTTCAAAATGTTTATATAAACGTATGTAGTCAGACAACATTAATTTATGCTTATTTAGTGAAAAAATATAGGAAACCCAGTTCCATATGCTTTAAGTGGAGTCTTTTTGGTATTTGTGATTTACTAAACAATCTTGCAATGAAATGAATGTATTTTTTTTTGGTGTGTCTGAAGCTAGAACTGTAACTGCTTAGTACTACTAAGGTGGGAAAGGGAGTAATAGCATCTAACGTTAGTAATAATTTATGCTATGTCTTAACCACTTTTGATAGGTTTTTCAACTTGCATTTATTTAAAAAAAAGTAATCTTGAGAGGAAAAAAAATATTTGCCATTGTACATCCTTATGAAATTTACATCGTTATTTTAAAATAGTTTGATGTTATATATACGTGGATGAGTGTACTCGTGAATGTCGTGTTTATTGTCTCATCAGAACCTGATAAATTGCATGAGATGTGATAATCTGATTCTTTTATTTACTGTGTTTTTATTTTAAATAAAAATAAAAGAAGGGTGATTTTATGGAACATACTCTTGGTCTGAGATTCAGCCTTTCAACTGTACAGTGAAAGCGGCTTCTTAAGTCACTGGTAGAACCTTGACATTTTATTTTTAATCAGAGATTTTCTGTCCTAAATTTAAAGGAATTTATGCACATGATTAAGCAATTTCTTGAATGAAGGCCTTCATTTTTACCAGGAGGATACTTCATATGAACAGTAGTCTGTGCTGTGTAATTAAAACACGTTATCAGATTTAGCTTAATTAATGTTAAAACAAAACAAATGCTTGATGCCTCCTTCAAGGACATTAAAAAAAATGCTTTCCTGCTATTCTTGATTTGTCATGTTGTGCCAATGTTGAAAATGAATGGATCATGTTACTTGCCATAGTGACAGATTCTTTTACCTGAAATGGTGTTCTGCATATAAGCACTTGTTTGAAATCAGTTGTTCATATGCTAGAGGAGTCCATGTACATCTTGTATGCAAATTATTATCTTTTAATCTGTTTATGAATACAGCAAGGTTGCGGTAATAGAGGTCTGAAAAAAATTAACATTGCATTATCTTCGTTTTTGTGGGGTTAAAACTTTCAGAGCATGCTAATATTAATTGTGGTTAATTTTCCATATTTTTATGGCAGCTGAGAAAGAGGGGGGTGTGGAGTTGCCTCTTCAAAAATATGCCATCTCTGTCCAAGATGGTATGTCAATGTGTCAGTGAAATTTTTGTGTTTAAGAAATGACTGTATGATTGACCTCATGTGACTCTTATCTCTTCTTCTCCAGAGACCAGTAGTAAAATTCCACTTGCATCAAATGGCAGAACTATGTGACTGTTTATATAGGTTGCTGAACAATTTTTGAAACATATCAGCATATGCATAATTCACATTATTTCTTCCCTGAGATCTTGATCCTTCTAATACACATTTAGTACTTCCATGTTGTTTTAGTATTTATATTTTGAGTCCAATAGCACTAGTAACATAATATATTAATTTTTTTTTTTTTTTTAAATCCAAGGGGAACTATGTTGATAAATTCAGTTTTCACATCATAGAGAGTATCATTCCTGTTGGCGATACATGTCGACTTGATAAAGTGGCTGAAGTCTTAAGTAAACAGAACAGCTGAATTTCTGTTGCACTTGAAATCACAGTCCCTTTAGTTAAGGAATGAGATTTACTAGATACAGGGAGAGAGGAAGTTGACATACATAGCTGTTAACCTGGCACCTTCCATGAAAACTAAAATTTTCTTTGAAAAATGAAATTTTAAAACACAAAACTGAAAAAAAATAAACAAACCCACATTAACTCTTTACTGGAGACAATATTTTTGAATTTTCAAAATGGAATTCAGCTTTTTGAAATAATTTCTTTTAGAAAGACATAAAATCCTCGTTTGAAACAGTACTGATCCACACCTCTGTAACACATCAGAGTGTTGGCACATTTTAAGAGTGAAACTTAATGAGAAAAAAGAAAGAAAAAAGGAAAATCCTTTAAAAGTATAAATGAGAAGCAAACCAAAACCAAACCACAGAGCTGACATTTTAGAATTGTTTAGTGGAATTGCATCCTGGCACAGGCTGATTGAAATAAATGAACCTTTTCTGACCATTGACTCTCAGTGTCTTAAAAACTGAATTCTGGAAGCATAACATGTGTTAGCTTTGGTGCATTTTTTTTTTTTTGATATTTACAGGTCTTGGCAATATCTGAGAGACCTTGTTTTCATTTCTGGTCACCACCTCAGCAAACTAATCAATGAGGCATGAACTGCTATCTGCAGAGAAAGAAATGAAAAATAAACCAGAGATAATCCTTCAGTTAAAAGGTTATTCTCTGCGATAAAAGCTATTTTGTTAATTTATTTACTTACTGGTACAGTGAGATAAAGTGAGGGAACAATTAGGGAATTCTAGTTGAAAGGATTTAAAAGGGCAATGACGACTTAATATTTTAGGTTATTTGATTGACAATATACTTACACAGATTTCTTAAACTAAAAGAAAATAGTTTTCATTAAGTCAAAATTCTGTTTGATTCAATTAATATTTTCTGCTATTAGTATTTTTCTATAAGTCATATCTTCCTTCTCACAAATATTAGTCTTAAACTAGATTTTATTTTTATATAGTAATTTGATATAGGATGATAAGTTGTTCATTTCTATAAAGTATCTGCAGTAATAACTGTTTCCATATTTTATCTTTATTTTTCATATTTTCATATTTCCTGTTCTTCAAAATGTACTAAGATGCATAAAAGCTTTGTTGTTTTTGACCTATATGTAATCTGATAGAGGATATTTTTAGTTTGCAGACTGTTATGTATTATTGAATTTGGTTTATTGAAACTAATTAAAAATTATTTTAATATTCAAATAGTTACTTCTGAATATAAATACCAAGTGTAAGAGAATGATTAGTAAAATCTGTACATAACATGTTGCAGTAATAGTTTATTTTTTCCCAGTGATTTTGTTTGTTGTTTTTTTTTTTTTTAATCAAATCTTCCCAGTGTGCAAGTCTGTATTTTGGGATATAATTCTGTTCAGTTGAGAACAATTTTATAATAAATATTTCATATATGCATCTCTACTGATTCACTAATATTTTGAGAAGCAGAGGGATTATCTGTCTTTCTCCAAATCTATCAGGAATGTTTGATCTATGATTGGGAAGAAGTAACACAGTGATCAACCCCTTCACCTTTTGGAAGTGGACGAGGCTTTGTGGCATCCTGTACATGCAGAATAATCCACATGTAAGAGATTTAGTCTGTAGTTGTTGATACTTTACAACTTCTGTCATTTTACAGGAATGAGGAGGC
The DNA here is from genome assembly GCF_047716275.1 of Strix uralensis. NCBI lineage: Eukaryota > Metazoa > Chordata > Aves > Strigiformes > Strigidae > Strix > Strix uralensis. The sequence continues at coordinate 93,321,398 of NC_133973.1, forward strand.
CAAGAAATTTTATCTTTCTCTTTTGGATTGTCATGTTTTCCTCTGAATGAGGATTGGTCTTTCCTTTTTTATTCTACTTGAAGAGCTGTTTTTCACTCTGCTATTCTCTCTCCCACTTCCATTTTCACGAAGCCCATATTTTGCCATGAACTATGAAATGTGCACCTTTTTTTTTTTTTTTTTTTTTTTTTTCCTAGCACAGGAAGAGAAAATATTCTAGATTTCTGAATTCTATTCTCCCTAATTTCTTTTAGGTTGTAGAGATGTTGACCAAGGTCTTGCAAGTTAGAAGCACTTCTTGAGGACATAGGTTGACCATATCTTCTGTGAACTGTCACGGGTATGATAGAATTCCCACAAAAATCGAAGGGAGTCTTTCCTTTGATTATAAAGAAAAAGGCTCATGACCACTGTCACCAACAGTAGCACGGTAATGATGCTGGAAGAGTATCCAACAAGTACTCTTTCATGCTAAATCAGGCAGTGAAGATTCTAATAAATTCCTGTGCAACCTTTGCTCCACGCTACAACACAGAGGCTCTTTCATGGTCCTGAGCTTGTGCTTCCAAGGGAAGCATTTCAGTTTTCCTCCTCTCTTTGCTCACTGCCTCCACCTCGTGGAACTGGCCCACCTGCCTCATGTTATGATTTTCCGAACTATTGATAAAGCTAGAAAGAGGTGGCTCAGATGAAATAAGTTCAATTTGGCTAGTTGGAAGTAGAAATGCATTGTCAAAAATCAGTCAAGCCAATTTAGAATTTCTGAAAAAAAGGGGAAGAAGTGGGCAGCTGGAGAAAAAAGTGCTAATCTGTGCTTGGAGGAAGAGAGTTATTATAGACGAATGCTGGGAAACTGCAATGAAGCAGGCATCTTCCAACCTAGCAGTCACTGGCTGCATTTCACAAAGCATCTCACTCCTCCCTCCCCCATAAAGCATTTTTGTTTCCTATTTAAAATCTGTGTTTTTCATAAGATAATAATTCATATTTATGTTAGCATCATTGTATGTTAGGTGTTTTCCAAATACACTAGACCAGAAGATGTTCTGAAAGACTACTGTCTGATATGTCGAGAGAAACAGGACACTAAAAGAAGATACTGCTGGTATGCGTATATGCTCAAAGTACTAATATTTAACATTTAAATTGCAGTAAGAAACTAGCAAATTTGGGTGTAATTTTGGTAGTTTATATTGTACCTTGTGCAATATGGGATTGCCTCTGTATATTGTGACTTTATTAGATGAGAATTCATATACACATGCAGAGTAGAGAAGCACAACAATTTAAGGCTAACTTGACTTAAGTGTTTTCAGTGATGTGATTGCTGCTGCTGCAAGCCAGCAAAAGCTTTTTCAGGTTCTTGTTCTTGAACAAGTTTAAGCAACTGTAACCCCCTTTTGGGCTAGAGTTTGCATTTTTCTTCAGCTCAGAGTGGTCATACACTGAGCTTCATTGTAACCTGAAGAAAATTAAGTTCCTATATGTAATTATTGTGAATGATGTGGTACGTGATCAGAGCATGTATACTGTCTGCAGTCTAAATGGAGCAGTCACCACCTTTTTAAAAACAAGGCTACAGAAAGAGAAGAAATAGGAGAATTGTAGAATTGTTGTTAGAAAAGACCCTTAAGATCATCGATTCCAATCGTAAATGTAAATCTGCCAAGTCCACCACTAAACCATGTCCCTAAGTGCCACGTCTACACGTCTTTTAAATATCTTCAGGGATGATAACTCAACCACTTCCCTGGGCAGCCTGTTCCAGTGCTTGACTACCCTTTTGATGAAGAGGTAGAGGTGGAGACGCTCTGCTCTCCCACTGCAACAGCTTAGTGGTCAAAGTGGGATGTCGGGGACCCACTGGGTAGCAGTAAAATTGAGAAAATGCAGCAGTAAGTCTGAGAAAATGCAATAAGTTGGTCAGCAAGAAGTCTAATGTCACAAACAGGCTGTACTTATTGTGCAGGACACTGTCCATCCCTGTTGAAGCTACATGAAGGTACATGGACGGGAATGAAATATTTCTTGGACAAGAGAAAAAAATGTATGTGAATCAGTGTCATCATGATAAGGGCATTCATCTGTAATGTGAAAAAGTTGAGTCCTAATCTGTGCTTAAATAATGTTTTAATGTAAACTAAGCAAAATCTGTACAGCACAGCCAGAAATCCTCCTCCCAGATGAATAGTCTTACTAATGTTACATTTATTCTGAATAGTCCGACTAATGTTACATTATTTTTTTCTCTTTGTAGTTTAGTAGATCTGTCACTCTCTTCTTCAGTCTCAGTATTATTATCCTGACCTGCCTACAGGATAATGATTAGTTTTCTTCTTAAGAAAGTAGAGTTATATCCCTCTGCTTGGATTGAGAAAGTCTTTCTGTCTGTGTATTTCACATTCTGGATAAATAGTCTATACATTAGACTATCATATACAAGGTAGTGACTTGCTTCTCTTTCTGTAGTAGCTGTGTTAAAGGTGAGAACTGTAGCTGCCTAATAGTTAGGCAACAAGGGTCTCTATATAACCACTGTAACCGCAAACACATCCTAAAAGCGATTTATGTCATCTTAACATAGATGACTTACTTAAAACAGAAAAGGATGAATATCTCTTGCAGAGAGAACCATAACTTTGACTGAATACTTATTTCTGGAAAATTTGGGCTAGTTTAAATTAATATTCTCCCTTAAAACTTTTTTTAAAAAAATCAACTCCTGTAAATGAAGAATTTTGTGAAACGACTGGATTGTGTTATAATGAAATGTTTACTATTTAAAGATTGGCTTTTTCATAACTTCAAAATATATTTTACTTGCTTTTTGCCTGGACACTTAGGTCGAGAAGAGAGCTATTCCGCTTCCAAAAAAGAACAGTATAAATTTGAAACATCATCACAGTCTTTTCAGAACTGATGGGAAATGGTGCCACATCTAATACATTATTTATCAAGCTACGATTGCAGGAATAACAAATATCTTAATTAGTGGAATTAATCAATTATGCCTTCATACATTAGTTGCCTGTAGTCCTCTGTAAGAAAAAAAAAAGTTTCTTCTGTTATTCTACCTTTTAAAAATGTGGTTATCATGCTCTCCTTTCAAGCATTTAGAACAAAGTCCTGATAATTTAATTACATGCCTCATTCAAATGCAGGATCATATGAACCTGTAATGGCTCAAATCATCTGTTTACTAATAATTCATCCAGTAGTGCTTTTTTTTGAAGGGAAAGGGGAAGGGAGAACCTTATCTGCAATTTCACTTTGGTACAGTATTATAATTATAAAAGAATAACAATATAGTTGTACAGTCTGCCATTTAGTTCAATGTTTTTGGGTGCATTTAAGCTATTGAATTAATCTCACTTTTAAACAATAGAATATAATACTTTAATAGCTTGCCTTTGCACTGGCTTTGTGGGATGCTGAAATTAGTATTATAGTGCACTGTGTATAGTTTCTGCTGAATCTGATTGCTTTAGCAGCAGTCCGTTTGATAGTATCAGGTTCCAGCTTGCATTGCTGGGTCAACATGGACCCAGGCCATTAAAGGAGAAAGGTTCAGGGAAAGTTCATTTCTATTGTTTTACCATGGTTACAAAACAGAAAAAAAAAGGAGAAATCCTGCATTTGTAACATATTGCTTCCTTGGGCCCTGAAGGTAGTATAATCTTTTTTTCCTCTTAAATTGAACACAGAAATATAAACCTCCTGATTATCTGTAATGTAAACAAAAGAATATTTTCTGATCACTTTTAAAGTAAAACACAGATGTTCTGCATTGACTGCTGATGCCATTAAACAAAATGTTTGTATTCATTTAATTTGATCTCCCAAACTGTTAGCATTTACATTTGTTACTAGAAAAATTAAAACTTCATACCGGCTCTTATAATACTGACTTTTGTTTACATAATTTTCACTTTAATTAACTCACAGTAAGACTGTTGAAATAAGTATATTTGCTTTTTCTTTAAAATATAACCTGTCCATTGGAGCATTTTCTTTTTATTGTGGTTTTAAAATAAACATTTTCATGAAAAAGTGTGATCTTAAATGTCATCATATGTATTTAACATGTACGGCAAGGTTGTAAACTACTTGTGAGGTACCATTATGAAAAAGTTTAAATCTTAAGATAAACATGTTTGTTACATATATAAGAAAAAAGAGAAAGGATAAAGGACTTTTCACAGCATTAGTATGTTTTATGTGTGAACTGTTGAGGAAACCTAATTCTACATCAATGAGTACTTCATTCAAAGAAGTAAATTGTGTAATGGGTGTAATATAGAATAAAATTTGCTATCTGTACTGATATGGAGATATTCTGTAAAGCAAAAGGTTGCACAAACATTCTCTTAATGCAAAGATTTGCATGAAATTTGACTGAATTCTGAAGGTTGTGACACAGCATAATTTTCAACAATATGTTTTTATTTATAAAGGCCTTTATGTATAATTTCCATAAGCCACTTTTTAGGTAAGTGAAGCTATTTGTAGATCTGACTGTTACACAAGTCAGAAATAATGGCATTCAAGACAATGTTAGTTATGGAAACTAGCTTACGGGGTGAATGTATATTTGTTATTTTCCAGAGTTGCCTGCCTCTATTATTATTAAATGTGATCTCATTAAGAAAAGCAAATTTCACATATGCTAAGCTGGGACAGGATAAATGTGTATTTTAATTTAAGATCTTTGGGGAGCTTGCAGATAATATTGTTGACTTAGTATGTGTCATTAATCTTCCAAGACAGTGGTGCAAGGCATGTGCTCTTAGGGTCTGTCTACCCAAAGAGGTTTACAAGGGAGTTCTGTGGTCATTCGAAAGAGTCATCTCACTATACCATTGCTATTGACTGAATTGACATTTAAGTCTTAACAATAATGTTGTGGAAAAGAGAAAAAAAAGAAAAAAAAAGAAAATACTTGGTTGTTTGGCATATGTGAGAGTTAGGAAACTTTATAGGGTGCAGATGAGTACTAAGTAAACTCTATTACCCTTTGTTTACCCTTGACTACACCTCTAGGTTTGATATCCATTAACAAATGACATCTGTTTTTTCAATTGACTGTGGTGCTCATTTTCTTTCTTAAATGATTGTGTTAATGTTACTGTGTCCTGCTAATCACCTGCAGGCATTGCAGATTGTATGTACAGATACTACACAGACAGATACACACACACATATGTGTATATGTTTCGCGTATGTAGATACTGAATGAGCAGCCTTATAGATCACAGTTCTGTCCTGGTGGGGAGACTGGTGATAATCGTCTTTCACCGCTTAGTACTTGGTGTAAGAGTCACAGAAGCTAGAGTTTTCTTGTTTACATACTGTGCATTTCTCTAGCTCACTTGAGTGGTGCATAGTCTCACAACCCAGTGGGAGGGAAGATGGCAATCAGTACTTAGTAAAGATGATGAAGTCTAGTTTGGTTCCTCCTTTGCGTTCAGGTGTTCTGGGACCACAATGTCTGTTGCCTTGGGAATATCAGCCTAGAGAATCTCATGTGTAGAGAGTGTGCCACACTATATGGTCTATATATGCATGTATGTATATATATACACACAATCGTATATCTCAAATAAAGAGTTACTGTGTGAGAGAGCAAGCTTTCATGAGGACTAAATCTCCTATGCCCAGGAGTCCAAGGAATGTCTTGTCATCTTTGGTTTTTTTTCTTAAGTCATTGAATAAGTGGATAAATTGGAACAGACGACTGCTTTACTCTTTCACTTACCAGACTCCTTTTGTGTACCTGAGGTGATATACTTGGAAGGTATTGCCTAAAAATTGTAAAACTTTTATCTCTTTTAAAAGACAGTAGGATGAGAAAGCATAATTAAAAACATACTATACTTTGCCACTTTATTCAGTTCTATTAAAAGAGAATATATCTGGTATTCAAGTCAAGAAAATTTAGTGAGGGATAATTGATTGTGATGAAATTATTCTAATTTGCCATTTTACTGCAGTACCATCTTCCTCAAATATTGTTAAGTTTTTAGAAAATCTGCATAAACCCACTGTCCAGTTCAAGCTTGGGTCTGTTTTTGTATCGGAAAGCTATAAAGTCATGAAGACATCACTCTGACCTTCAGCCAAGTACATAACCAAGCATGTTTCTGGACAGGATAATACTTACTTTGATTCCTGTTCTGTAAAAGGGGTGGTCTTCTGCAGATTTTTTTTTTTTTTTCCAAAGAACTTGATTCATTACCACAGAAAATTGCCCAGTTCTGCCAGAAGTACTTATCGAACAGTGTAGAAGGGATATAGTTTGGTCAAGTAGGTGTTCCTTTGGTATCATCTTTAGTACTGGAGTGAAGCTTGAAACTGCCAAAGGTAATGTGAAGTCTCAAGCAAACAGATAACATCTTGGGGAAGACATTAGCATTGATGAAAATGTCCCTCTTAGTTTGACCCATGACACCTTGATCAGTCTTTACAACATGTAGTATTCAGAGAACATCAGCCAGAACAAAATCATGAGAAAAAACTTTTGGATTAGTTTATTTGATGGTTTTGGATTATTTTTCATTTATAAGCCCTTAACTTGCATTTGGCATAACATTTCCAGAGCTTTTTCTGCATGTAAGCAAGACAGAATGATAGAAAAGTAAATTTTTATTGGTAAGAAAACAGAACAGAAACTGAGTTACTCAGTTTTTGAAGCCAAGGCTTTCAGAAAAGTAGAAAATATGAAGAATCAAAATACAATTGTGAATTGCCACCCACTTTAACTCTTGCCTAACTTTGGGCATGGAAAGAAAATGTGTTTGTAAGTTTTATGATTAATTTGTATTTCATTACCATCTTCATGCTCAGTCAGAATTTGAGCTTCTTGTGCTACAAGCTACATGGACAGAGCAAAAAGATAGTTCTGCATGCATGTTATATATGGAGATGTTCTAGGCACAGAGGATGCCAATCAAACATCATATACTGGCCAGCTGTAGTATGCCCCAGGAGAGTGCTGCAAGTCTGTGGTGCCATTTTGACCATCTTGGAAATCATACTCCTATATAGAATTCTCTTAAATGAAATTCTGCTGCATGTGTCTCATGCTGCTGAAGATATGAAATACATAAAAGGAAGGATGAAGTGAATTAAAGGTGTCTCAACCAGAATTCGTCATGAGAATGCATTTACAAGCATTAGAATAACATGATGAATTTGGTCTTTTATTTTGGGGATTCTTTATTTTGGCTGTGAGATGTTTTTGAGAAACAGATCTTTTCAGACACAATGCAACAGTAATTTAAATTAATTTCAAAGTCTAAATCTTTACTTCATAATGTACTTTGAAGGTGGGAGGTGAAGGGACTTAGAACAGGTTTAAGTTTCCCAGTCACAGAGTAAATACAGAGCAGATCCATAGTTAGGCATGTTAAAGTACATATTAAAATAAACTTCTCAGTAATTGATTTATACCTTTTTATAAAATAGATCCTTTGATGTCTTCCTATATAACTCTATTTTATGAAGATTCACACAAATGGAATTACCAGAATTACAAAGAAATATAAATAGTAATAATAAAAAAAATCTTATCAGAAGTAGATACGTTTGTCAGCTCTGTTATCTAAAAACATACTACCTGTACTACTTAACAGAAATGACTGATTAACTTTTCAGTGTTTCTCTAGGATAACACATTAGTAGCAGACTGTTATTTCTGATAGGGCAAACTTTACATAAGATAGTTATGGGACAGCTTTGAGAACTGGCTGTATTTCAGGCCTGCAAATATCATACCTACAAACACTGACTAAGGGTTATGGTGATATATTTTAAGATATCGCCAGATGTGATCCTCTGTAGTTTGATAGCAGTGCATTGAATGACTTTTAAGTTGTGGAAAGGATAATAAATAAAAGTGTCTTGGGTTGACTCACTATATTATTTCCACTTGGACCTATAGTACTGTCTATTTTCTTCTATTTTTTTAGGACTTGGGAATCTTGGATTGGTATTGTGTATTGTCCAAATTACTATAGTACTACTGCTTAGGAGGGAAAACCATGCTACTATTCATATAGTTATAGATGCTGCTCTGCAAAGAAAATGGGAGGCTGAATTTGAGTGATTGTTTCTGTTCCTTGCCTTGCACAAGGAAAATAAAATACAAATTTATTTTACGATATTCCATAGTAGAATATGAAGGCAGGCACGAATAAGTCTAGACTTACAATATTGGAACACTGTAACACTCCTGGGATCTTGATTTCACAAACAGATTTTGGGGGACTAAGTTCAAAGATCAGGGTTTTTTTCCTGGAATATACAATGATTTATTTTTTCCCTATGAATTCATATTTTGCTGTGTTTTGGAAGTAAAGTACAACTAGAGTACACACAAGAATTTACTAATTAAAGGGTATCTACAAGGGTAATCTCCTCTCTTGTATCTCTTGGTCCACATGGGGTTTAAGTGATGAGCATTGTGCTGGGTGTTGCACAAACCCATTGCTGTACTGATAGCTGGTTTCTGTCCCAAACAAGTTGAAGTCTGAATGACAGAGATTAAACTAATGACGTACATTCTCTTTAACTTCAAGTTTAGGATTTGCTTACTGGTATCAGATAGAAGTGCACTCAGTCAGAGAGTAGACTCATTTCACCAGTGTTACTTGTACAGTGCTACCCAACATAAATATTTCAGTCTGACCCTAGATATCATCAGCTTAAAGAAACCTGTAATTTTTAGTGCTCAGTACTCATCTAGTAGATTCATTCATAGATTTGTGTTTATACATACACAAATACAAGCCACCTTATTTAAAGGTTTAAATTCTTGATTTTAACAGTTACTGCGGTGTTAACATCAATCTATGTTACATCAGCGTGCAGTTATAGCTGTACAGACTAACTAGTCTTTTCAGTATTTCGTATCACTACTGTTACTCTCAAATGTACCATAAAACTCACTTTTAAGCTGTTATTTAGGTTGTTCCAGAAATTCTTTGGAACTGTACGGTTAATGAGTGTGGGTTTTCAGAATTAAAAATAAGGTGAATAAAGGGCAGTGAACATTAACCACAGTCTCTGGCAGAAGCTAGAATAAAATTTTTCATTTTGAGTATAAATAGTTTTTTAAAGGGCAAAGGGTTTAAGATATAGGCAGCTTCATTAAAAAGGTGACAGTTCACTTGTTTCAGCATTTCATGCGAAGAATTGTGGCCAATTAAGTGATGAGTGCATTCAGATATTACAGTGGATACACTTATATGATAGAACTCCATTATGAACTGTTATGAATAAGAATAGCATATTAATTAACAAACTGCCAGGAGAACCAGAATATTTTCACAAAATAGTTACCTTGAATAGTACAATATTTTTTTCTTTCTTATTTAAGCTTAAATTGGCATTGAAATGTTTATGTATCTTAAATTTAATACAGGCGGTAATGAACAGCAGGTCTGTGACCCCTTGAGCAATGGTGGGCTTGTTTATTATGTAGGTGTTTTTTCTTGTGTTTTTGTTCTTTTCTTTTTGTATGGATCTCAAAATGGCAGCTGCTGCCTAGTATGTCCTACTGGAAAACAAATCAGGTGTTATTTTTCTAAATCAGTTAATCAAAAATTTCTTAAACAAAGATACTCACTTATGTTATGTATGTATGGTTATATATGTGTTCAAAAGGGGAGTGTGCTATTATATGGCCTAATTCTGCTTTGAGTCTAATTGGTTATTTGTACATGCAATTATCTGATTTATGTTCACAAATTTGTAATTACATGTGCAAGTTATATGCAGAGATGAATGCAGATGGTTAGAAAACAAGCCTTGAAGCAGGACTGTTCATTCCAACTAAAGTTCATACATTTAAATCATTTTTTCAGGCCATCTGCAGACTCTAACAGACATAACCACATCAGTTGCACTTGCTTCACATTAGGAATCATCTCAACAACTTGAAGTAGAAACTTTTTTAAAAAATGAAAGCTTAAAATTCTTTTAGATTGTGGATCAACCCTGCCTTTCTGGCCTATTAGCTCCATGCTTGACATTTTTATAATATACATAGTAGATGTTGTTTTGAGGGGATGTTTTTAGAATTAAAAGCCTAAGATGAAAACCGTTGAGGAAAAAATAGGCCTTGCATCTGTTATAGTTTGGGGTTTCATGTGGGTGAATAACACTGTTAGAAGGAATCATTTAGCTTGCATATTTAAATTTTGGGTGCGGTTTATGCTGTAAGGTTGAGTGAAATAGGAAAGGCATCTGTTATAACTTGACAGAAAGAGCATTTGTGGGAAGCATGTACTTCAGATCACTGCTTTTTGTACAGTTTTTTTTTTTTGTAGTTGCAAGAATTATTCTGAAAGACAACAGTGTAAATAGAGGAAATAAGTATGATTTTGCAAGGCTTTCTTGTTGCTATTGCCAATATTCCTAAATAACTTTCTTCAGAATCTCCAGTACCGTGATTTCTGTACTTCTATTGGATGTGCTGAGTACTCTTTCTGAAGCAATGTTTATATCAAGTAAGAATATATCAATATGGTTTGAATTTATGCATGAGTTCTGTTTAATAATTGCATTTCATTGTTCATTCAGACTTATTTTCTACTCTAGCTTGTATGGCTGTCATCATCAGAGGCTTGTGTTTCACAGTTATTATATAATCATAAGAGCCAACATACTTAGATGTTTTAAGAAGTTTCAGGCAGATCTAGTGTTTCAGCTAATTAGATGAAGCAGTGAACTTTTTGGCCTAATTTACTTCTGACATCATAATTCTGCCACCCAACAGAATTAGATTAATTTCTTATCTGTTTTTCCCCTTCCAGTAGATGACTTACAGATCTCAATTTCATTAAGAGAACAGTTACATTTTAGTAATATTTTAAACTTATGTACAATCACAACTGTATTCAAATCTGGTACTCTAATTTACTCCAGTAATACTCAGATTTCTAACTGGTTTTACTTCCTTGTCCTTTAGGTCATTCTTATATTCAAGTAGTATGGACAGTCAAGCAGAATCTTTTTCTTAGATTGTTTCATTGTGTTTGTAGTGGGACTTCAGCCATCAGGTGCGAGCTGTCAGGTGTTGCTGTAATTTATATTCTATGTATTCTTGCACTCTTGTGCCTTGTATCTTGTACTCTTGTGTCAAGAATATTCCTGATCTTAGTGAAAAGGAGGATGATTTGGGCTGCAGTGTTGAGGAAGATGAAAATGACATGATGTTTACATGACTGGTCTGTTAGGAGAAGAAAGAAATCAACAAGATCTTCTTTACCCCCAAAAAAGCTTAGTATCCTAGTACTAATCAGTGCTTATGTATTACTGTGATAAATGGCTTTGGAATGGGATATGGAGTGCAATATATTTTCTTCCATTTAGATTAATTATTTGGACCACTGATAAACTGGTACTGCATTTCTGACCAAATACCCATTTTTGGACATTTTGGTTCACAAATAGCAGTAAAGTGTTCTGTCACTGAAATGTGGTAATACTTTATCAGAATGCTTTCTCCACTACTCACTCCTATTACACAGTCTAATTCTTTTGAAGATCATTCATATACTTCTTTGTGAAGATATTTAAACAGATCTTTATATTTATTATTATCAGGATTGTTTGCTGTCTCAGTAACTCCTTCTAATATATCATGAGTTCAGCACTAATTATTGCATGAGAACATCTTCTGTTTAACTGTGAGTAGAAAAATAAATTTAAGGTAATTGCACTGAGAATTTTATTGTTTTATACAACTGCTGCAAGTAAAAAGGACATGGTGTGATTTCTAATGGTTTTTTACTGCCAAAGTAGATATATGTCCAATCTTAGAATTGCATTCTTTTGCATTGTTCTTGAGTGGGAGTAGAAGGGGAAAACTTAAAATAGTAAAGTATAAGGTTTAGATAGCTGTATATTGTAGTGTTTTTGCCTTTAAAATGCTAGTTCAGTGCATTAGAAATATTTATGAAGGTTACCTTGGCAAGTGTTTTCCAACCAAAGGAATTAAATTACACAAAAGGTTTAGTCTGTCTTCCTAGACCTTATTTTTCAGAATTGCCACGCCCTTGGCTCAAGTCTTATTAGTGCGAAGGCTACACGTATGACTCTTGAGAGCGCATGGGAGCCATCCCATAAAACAGAATTACCATGTATACCATATGGGAAGAGTTCACTGTCTTTGGTTGCAGGTTGCATTAAGTCAGCAAGTAGCCTTAGGCTGTGACATCCTCAGCCCTTTTGCAGTAGCCATTGTATGGCAAGCACATAATAACCACTTCCAGTGGCTGTTCACCTAAATTTCATTCAGCCAGCTTCCTTGAGGTCAAAATTCTGTCAGGATTTGAAGCATGAGGGGAAGTAGAACAACTGAGAAATAAAGCCTAGATTTTCAATATGTACCTAAATGAGATGCATAAATGCTGATGTAGCTAAAATTGATATTGATATTCAAAGCTGTTCTAAGCAGTTCTAAGAACATAAAAAATACATTAAATAAATACACCAAATGCTTGTTACAGATTTGCTGCCTATCACCTCCAGACTGTAACTCTCCCTGCCACCCCCCAGTATTACTGATTATAAAACTGCCTGGCCAATGGCAGCTTCACTGCATCATGTTTGCTCAGTTTCAAATGAGGACAATATTTCTGTGCACTTAACTTGCTCACAGGCAAGGTTAAAAAGAAAACTGTAAATGTAGAAAACCAGACCTGAAAATAGTTTTGGCTGGAACAGCAGTTTGCTTTCTCACAGCTGGTCAGACTTGCTGTTTTCTTTAGGGATACATCATGTATTGAATAAAAATAATGTTAAAGAGTAAAACTTTGTTCATGTAGAGTTAATTTTCCACAATTATTACTCAAAGTCAGGACATGAGAAAGATAAATCACAGCATTAGCTTCAGCTGTTGCACACTCTTTTTGTTTTATAGTATATGTTTTACCATGCAATCAGTCATCTATAAAATGCTAGTAACATACTCTGAGATGTATATGCTACTCCTGAAGAGTTTCAGCTGTTTTGGAATCAATATCTTCCTTGGTGCTCAGATCTACAGCAGAAATCAGTGGGCGGTCTATGTGTCTAAGGCTTTTAAGGATGAGACCCTTAAATTTTAAAGCCATGGCTGTATTCTGGCAGATAGTGAAAAGAGCTGAATTAGAAGTCTGCTTACTTTTAAAGCTTGAAAGTAAACCTGTACCTATTCTCCCTTCATCTCTTTTCATGTGATGTGCAGGACCAGATCTTCTGTTGATTGTGTCTGCTTTTAATTGTTTTGCACTATCAAAGTGATTTCTAGGAGCAAGCTCATACTTTGATAATACAGTTGGAGGTGTATAAAACTTTAAAAGTGTAATCAAAGCACAGCATTTTAGCTGATAATAACCACTGATTCTTCCATTTTTTATTCTTTAATTCAGCCATCTGTTGTTGTCTAGATTCAGTAACACAGGAAGAATGTAAGATTAATATATGTTGATCAAAAGACCAAAAAAGAACTACTTTAGAGAACTTGCTGTATTTTAGGGCAATATAGTCTCAATTGCTTCTCATGCTTTGTACCTTTCATGCCAGTCACAGTGCAGAAGACATATACACCCTTTCCTTCAAGATGAAAATGCTAGAGGCATAGTATTGCTTGAAGTATTTATGGAAGTTAAAGGGATGAAATACGAATCTGATCAAAAATTGGTGGATTTATTTTTGGTGGTTCTGAAAAGTGTTCTGAATATCTAATTAGCTGATGCTGATGAAGAAAATATTTCCCTCCCTTTTTGAGATTCACCAGTTTGCACCTTTAATTCCCCTGTCACATAATGGTATATTGTAATTGTAGATTGTGATAATTGTCTGCAAACATATAACTCAGTTGTCTGTGGGAATGTCTTCTAAGCCCTGAAAAGAGTCTGCAAATTTTGATACAAAGCTTACACAAACCTATATAAGGCAGACAAGTTTTGAGGGAAGTAGATGCATTTAGGTGCTTAAAAACTGAGTACTAATTTAGTAATATGTGGTCCTATAGGAAGCATTCATTTTCTTCTTCAACACATTATCTCACACATGAAACATGCAGTTTTAGAGAGTGAAAAATCTAATGTACATATTTATATTTCTAAAAGCCAGAAGAGTGACAATGTTCCAGTCTGTGATTCTGTGTTTCTATTACATATCCTTTTAAATGGGTAAATAAGGAACTGGTAGGTTTCCTTTGACTTCTCCTCAGGTCTTTAAAACAGTTAATCATTCTGGCTTCCTTGAATCTTGTTGAAGTTCTCTAATTTCTTCTCTCTCTAATTTAGTCTTCAAAGAATGAAACAGCAGAGAGGAGGACCAGCCATGACTTCCAGATGTAGGTCTGCTTCTTCTAGTGTCTTCTTGCAGAGTCCCAAAATACTCCTTGACTTGTCTGTACTATGACCCTAGGTATTCACAAGACTTATGTTGGCTTTTTGGGTTTTGGCACTTCAGCCTGTTTATGTTAACTCTAAAAAACCTAAACTGTAGGCGTCTTCAAAATCAAAATGTGTCAGCTTCAAGTAGTTTATCCATTGAAATAATTAGCATTACCTTAAGAAGTCACATGTGTCTTCAGAAGAACCAGTGTTGTTCTTCCAATGATTTTATGCACATAAAAGAAAAAATCTTAAAATATCTTTTGTATCCCTATAAAAGCTTATCTATAAAATCTAAATTTAAGTAAAAAGAGTATTATCAACAGTTTAAAAATGATGATTTAAAAACCATGTCTTGGGCTGCATCAAGAGAAGTGTGTCCAGCAGGTCAAGGGAGGTGATTCTCCCCCTCTACTCCGCTCTCGTGAGATCCCCCCCTGCGGTACTGTGTCCAGCTCTGGGGCCCCCAAAATAAGAAGGACATGGACTTACTCGATCGGGTCCAGAGGAGGGTCATGAAAATGATCAGGGGGCTGGAGCACCTCCCCTGTGAGGACAGGCTGAGATAGCATGAGGGGTAACGGTTTTAAACTGAAAAAGGGTAGATTTAGACTAGATATAAGGAAAAGATTCTTTACTGTGAGGGTGGTGAGGCAGTAGATCAGGTTGCCCAGAGAGGCTGTGGATGTCTTCTTCTTTGAAATGTTCAAGGCCAGGTTGGATGGGGCTTTGAGCAACCTGGTCAAAATGGAAGGTGTCCTTGCCAATAGCAGGGGAGTGGTGGTGGAACTAGATGATCTTTAAGGTTGCTTCCAACCCAAACCATTCTATAATTCTATGATTCTATGATTTTTGTATCTCAGTGACATCAACTACAAGAATAACGTGCATTGCTCTGTGTTTAAATATAGCTTTTGCATAACAAATCAACTCATAACTATTTAAATTGCATTTTATTTTCACACCAAAGACAAATATACTGATTTTGATACAAAATAGGAATGTGAGTATCATGAAGCAGGCTTATTATCTTGGAATGAAAGTGAACTTGTCCTAATGTAAAAATAAGTAGGTCTTTACTATATACAAGTTTAGGAAAAATACCAACAAAATAATTCATTAAGGTATTTTTATTATTCTGTTTATGATACTTAAGCTCATTTGCTATGCTTTTAATGTTTTTTTTTAAAGAGATAATATAGCTATAAAAATGATAATGAACTGCAAAACAACATGAGAGTTTTCAAATAGAATCAAAGTTACTATTTTTTTAAAGTAATTTTTATATACTGTTTTTTCCGCAACTTTGGTAATGATTCATACAAAATTCATGCAATTCTTATAGTTTGAAGACAGATTGTATAAAATGGTAGTATTACAAGTTAGGATTTTGGTTAATGAAACAAGTACATAATATAAATAACAAAGTAAGACAATTATTGTTACTTAGTCAGTTATTTGGGAGAGCGTGTGCTTATTTCAACCAATCAGAGATTTACTCATTTTAATTGTGTATTGCATATTCTACTGCGACTCTAAATCAGATCTTCCAGACCTTAAGAAATAATTCTTACATGTGATTTTCTGCCTTGTCATAAGGGATAAATGTTTGTTAAATAGATAAAGGCCTTTTTTATAGTAAACTGGGGTTAGTGCTTTGTCACTTGAAAGTTATATCAGGATAAAAGTGGTTTACTTCTCAAAAAATTCATTTAAATATTGTTAGTTGGATTGGAATTGGGAGTTTAGGACTTAATGAAAACACTTATTTGGTAAAGTTTGGGATAAATCATGGCGTAGAGTTGAGTTACTGGGCTCGTTTACGGCTTAGAGTGTGACAGCCCTTTTGTATAGGGTAGTGCAATCAACTTGTTTGTAGAAGGTGACCAGGGGAAGAGTTTTGCCTTGGATATTTCAATATCACTTACCTATAATTTGCTGCTGACCTTTGTTTATAGATTTGGTCCATGGGTGTCTTCTCTTAGGCTTTGAAGAGGGGTGGATGTATTACTCAAAATCAAAGACAAAAGCATTCAGACTTCACCATGGCTATATTTGGTAGTAAGCATCAAGGAGAGGCTTTGCTGGTGTGAACCTGTTGTTTTTTAAAGACTTAGAAGTCATTGGTAGGTTGTGTATTAAGCCATGGCACCCTGCTTGTGGTTTTTATGCTGTTGTCAGACCCTTCCATACTCATATTACAACAGTGATTTGAGAACAGTGCATCATCATAGGTATTTAAATTAAGCCATTAAAGTTTTCTTACATAGTGGCGTTTTTTTGGTGGGTGAATATATTAGAAACACTCCATTTAAATCAGATCATTTTTGTCTATAATGTTTTTATCAGTTTTATGTGTATTCATGGTATGTTTATTTTTATTGTAAATCACAAATGAAATTTCAAAGAAAAATGGAAGACGCTTAATTTGGTTCTGTGAGTTGGAATAAGACAATATTCTTTTTCTACAACTGTTTTTCTTGTAGTTATAAACATATGACAATTTTGTTTGTATTAAAGAAAAATCAAAAATCCCAAACCAATCAAAGAAATTATCAAGTTTATAATTTTAATAATGACCTCAGCTCAGGACATTAAGTTGGGAATTAATGATCAGTTAATGTTAATGGCTCAATGCCTTGAGTCATTAAACTCCAAGAAAATGCCCTGTACTTTGATTGTTTTTAGTTTATTGAAGGCAGGTTGTAGAAGTTGCAAAAAAAGGGTATTTTCAAACACAAGGGGAACGAATATGAACAGAAAATAGAGGTATTTTATTATCTTCCTCCTTCTGCAGTCCCAGCATAGCTAGAAATGCCATTATCCTTGATTAGAATTTTGTTAGTGTGAGGACCTAAGGAGCAAAACCTTTCATAGCCACCTTTCGTTTCTTTCTTGTTTTGAAACAAATGAAGAACCTTAAATTTTTGGCAAAGCATAGGTTAACACTGCAGTGTTAGAACTGCACATCACCTTTTTCTGTGAAGTTATTCCACAATGTCCCCTAAATAAGCAGTTATAGGCTATTGCAACAGTACTGTGCTATGATCTGTACATAAGAATACAAGCCTTTGGATATGCATTGTATGTAGCAGGTACATATTTGCATGTAAGTGGGTAATAAGTATTTTCATTGTAATCTGTATCTAATTTGTATGCTACTTACATGGTCCAGGAGATGGAAAGTTGTGTATGTGAGCATTTAACAGACAAGGAGTGCTTAAACCTGAAGCCCTTTATTTTTCCATACTGGAGAGATGTAAGCTGCTATGATGGCAGTTGTTCAACAATATCTTACAAATAATTCTGAGTCCTTTCTGACATAAAGTAGTATATTTAAAGTAAGGTGTCTTAGTGAGATTTTCACTTTAAATAGAATAAGGGTTAAATGATAACTTGACTTATCTTTTAAATGACAAAAAATAAAGAAATTGCAAGACCTTTTCACACATTAGATATGTATTGTCATTTATCATCTAGATATCAGGCTAGCAGTGCGAAGTAATAAAACATATCATCGAAAAATGTGCTATAGGTCTGAATCACTCTTTCATTCCACCTCCCAGCTAACTGTAGTATTAAATCAAACAAGCAGAACATTTCCTTAGGCAGCCATTGCCTTTTAATTTCCTGAAGAACCTTAAAATATCATTCATTACAAGTACTACACATATTTGGTTTTTAAAAGTCTCATAAATCAATAGCAGGCTGACTGTAATAATTATTACAAGTTAGTGCATAATTTTCGTGCTGAAGGCTGCATGCAGAACTTTAGCATATGCAAACGAGGCAATTCAAACTGTGTATAGATATTAATATGAAGAAGCAGGTAACGAGGTGCAGGCTATGAATTATGCATCAAGAGTGGCTGATCTTCAATGAGGAAAATGAATTCAGCATGTAATCTAATTAGTGATGGAAGTCTATTACATCTAACTGCAAAAGCAACCGTCCTTGAAACAAATTTATTTACAGTCCATGTTACCACTTGAAACAACTTTGAAATGATATGTAAGACAACAGCTTAATTGTAAAAATTTTTTTGTTTGTTTGTTTCAGTTCTAGACCTGGAAGGCCTCCTAAGAGGACTCAAAGTGTCACCTCCCCAGAGAATTCTCATATCATGCCACATTCTGTCCCAGGCCTAATGTCTCCTGGAATCATCCCGCCAACAGGTAGGATCACTAGAAACACCTTCACACGGGCAATCTTTTGAATTCATGGCTTATATCCACTTGTTAATAAATTAACAGTCTAGGAAACCAGCACCCAAATAATCACAAAGGAGTTCCCGTAATGTAATATTACTGCTATATAGATGTACTGTATGTAATGGAAATTGTGGCAGCTCGGTACTTTAAAACACGAATAACAACAAATAATAATATTTTATAATTTTTTTCCCCTGTTCTTTTTCTTTATAAACAAAAAACCTTTCAGAGCATGAATTACCTATCATTAGACAATAATCTCCCTATTCATTTTTAATAGATCAGATATCTTCTGATTTTTGCTGGTTTGCTTGATTAGATAATGTCATCGTGAATGTATTTGCCTGAAGAAACTGTTAGTTAAAATAATTTCGTAATTTTTCATTCTGAAATTCTATTTTTGATACATCTCCTGAGGCCTTATACTAATGTAAAGTCCTGTAACAGTCTGTTTCTCAAGCTACTATTTTCTTTTGGAAGTTACTGTAACATCTCCTAGCAGTGACTTGCTCTTAGACATAGTTAAAGTAAGAAAGGCTGTGTTGCAGGAAAGAGATGAACAGAGCCACCTGAAGATGGAGGCACCCAACAGTCAAGCTATTGATGGTGGTGCCACATTCTCTCTCTTCATGTTACAGATGAGTTAAATTCTTCCACTTGTTTCAGCAAAGCTCACCTGAGCTTCCACTTCTTCCCCAGTTGTTCCCCACTTGTTTGCACATTGCAGTCTTTTAACACTGATTTTCTCTAAGGCAAAGGAAAGATAATAAACTAGACAGATTGAAACACAGAGGAAAATTACAGGGTCTTGGAGATCAGATAGATGGGTGGATGTTTGAGTACATGCCCATGATCATATGTCTGTTTAAGTATTAGAATGATCCTTGGCATCGTTTTGGTTTATAGTCATAGATGACTAGCATTCTCCAACAAGATGCACAGTTCAGGAAATATCACATGACAGAAACTGTTGGCAGTTTGGATGCAAATATTGTGTCTGGAGGAGGGAGGAAAGTCAAGAGAGTTTAGCTTTGTAGACAAAAGTGGGGCCATGCCTCTTGTCCTTAGGGCTCAAGAGCTCCTTTACATAGTGAGATAGACACATAGCCAGAAATATTTTATTAGAAATTTAGTTTTTCAAAAGGCTAAGATCAAGAGGAGTGACAAAAGGAAGTCAGACAGCTAAGCTTGGTAAGAGACAGTTATAAAGTAAGCAGAGAAAAGGAGGGGGTAAGACTGAGAGTGCAGGCAAGCATGAGAGAGGGTTAAGCAAGTAGAACGCACATGGTAGTCTGGGCAGGTGTGATCAGAAAAAAAAAAAAGAATCAGGATTAAAATACTTTACACAATGGGATTTTCAGGATAAAAGCTAGTAAAGGAAGTAAAGTTGGTGCAGAGTGGATGCAATATGAGAATAATAGGTAGGGTCTGTGTGGGGTAAGAACAAAAGTTTTTATAGGGCAGAGCATTTGTGTTTATGAGAGAAAGAAGTAAAGGGAAATTATTTTGGGGAAGTAAAGCAGGAAAATATCAAATAAAAAAATACTTGTGAGAAGTAGAAAGGAGATCACATGAAAGAAGTCAGAGACAAATAAGCAGGCCAAAAAGAGGGAGACAGGAAAAAAAACCCTTGTCAACAGTATCGTTTTGGGTTTTGTGTTACAGTTAATATATAAGAGCAGATCACCTCTTGATATATCTTCTGGGGTTTTTTAATTTTTTTTTTTATTCTAAGAAAGCAGCTTAAAACCACAACTAATGCCTAAAGTATCCAATTACACTCTAGTCCTTTAAAGCTGATCATAACAAGTTAACGATAAAAATATATGGTACTAAAAACACAGATAAAATTTCTTAGAATATCAGCCCACAAAACCAGATGTAGGTCTTTTTAAAATGATGATTAAAAAAAAAAAAAGAAGAAAATAATTCAAAACTAAAGAAAATAGGCATATGTAAGATTATCATTCATCAAATCCTTTTAGGATGGCAATGCTTTGTGAGTCTCTCGCAAAAGAGGAAAGGTTTAAATGAAATCGCTATCAAGTATGAACTGTTTTCACATTACGTGGCTTACCACAATGGAATGGGTGAGCATGACTTTTCCCATTGTGGTGGTGTTGAGTGTCAAACAGCACAAAAAATGCAAACACTGACACTGTAAGAAGCAAACTGTAGCGTAGAGTGTTCATGGAGTATGGCTCAGCAAAGATAAGGCGCATCATGACAGCAGCGCTACATGACAGTCATCCCAGCATTTTATAGACAGACATGTATAAAACTAGGCTTACAATCTGATTTTATGAGTTCAAATCAATGAACATTTTTGCATGTATGTTGTAAATAAGTACCAAAACTACTGTAAGAGAACTACCAAGAAAGAACTGCTTAACTGCAATAGATGACTTAGGTGCCGTTGTTATATGCTACCACAGTAGTTGATACTAGAAAATTCTTGATGCTTGTGAACTTTTCCCTCCATATTTTTACTGTATACTCATAGAACCACAGAATGGTTGAGGTTTGCAGGCATCACTGGAGATCTAGTCCAACCTCCTTTGGTCAAAGTAGGGTCACACAGAGCAGGCTTTTCTAGGTTGAACAGTCCCAGCTTACTCAGCCTCTCTTCATATGTCAGGTGCTCCAATCCCTTCATCATCTTTGTGGTCCTAAGATGACTTTTTGTTTGAGAAGTTTATGAAGTTTGAATTTCCTGTTAGGATCCAGCTCAAAGCAGAAAAAAAATCAAAGTACAATCTGTGTTAAGTGCTTTCCCCACCCTCCCTTTCTCTCTCTCTTTTTTGTAACAAATTCTTCTTTTTAAGCTTTCTGATTGATTTAATAATCTGAGTATAATAACTAAGTTTCTTTCCTGCCTACAAAAGAGTATAAGTGATCACACAAACAATTATGTGCTATTTAATGCTCTTTAAGTAACAGAGATCTGAAATTGTAGATATATCTAGGATACACAATGCTATGATTTAATGTATGATTTTACTTAAAAATTTTCCTTTTTTTAAAATTTGCTGCATAATACAGAAATATGCATTTAAATACAGGTTTCAGGGGCTGGTTCTGCGTGCATTGTTTATGTGTACAATAATATTGGTACAAAACTGTATGATGAGACTTCTCATTAAATTTCAGAATTGTGATTTTTGTAGGAGGTCAAGTTAAGGAACCATTTAAAATGTATTCTGTTACTGGTCCAGTCTGAAAATGCATGCAGAGAATCTTGCATCATCACTTAGAATGTATTCGCTTTAGAGAAGTATTTAGTGACTAAGCTGAGATTTAGGGAGCATATTGAGAAAAAAAATAAAAGGGAAAAAAGGAAATATGGAAAAATATTCCACCTTTTTTTTTAGGGAGCATAAATTAAAGAAGTGAGAATCACCTCATGGGTGATATTCTGCCCATTTTATCACAAGATTCTAAATATTACCCACAATTCCTGATCTGTCTACTGTCTTTCATTAGAGTCCATTTACAGAATTTTCCCAAGTTTAGAAAAGACTGGTCAGCTGACAAAAGACAGTCTTATGTTTATTAAAATAAATGTAGGACCTTTGAAGGTGTGACAAAATGAGAAACTTGTAGTAACAGGAAATGAAGACCACCTTGAATTGTCCAGAGAATTAAAATCTGCCTATGTTACAAATGATGTAATCAGAAGAAAGAAGAGTTTGGTGTAGGTTCAGACAGGTGTACTGACTTTTCAGGCTTATCTGGATAACACCTTGAAGGCCTTCCAAAACTCGATAGCTCATCATAGTTAACGTTGATCTGCATATCTCTGTGTACTGCAGATCTTTTCTTGGCTAATGTGCTTAGAGTCTTCAAAAGTTGTCTAAAGTTGAAATGGTAGATAATTGTAATTAATCAGAAAAGCAGTGCTGTAATTCCTGAGTAGAGTGTATGATATACATTGTGCTCTGTATTTTTATGTCTGTAGTTGCTGTATAACATATAAAATGGTATTTTCATTATTTTTCATGCAATTATCTTCACTTTTCAAATTTTATTTTTTGGTAATTATTCTTAAGTATTTCAGGTTTTCAAGCTGTTTTGTAAAGCTCCTGACTTAATTTTTCTGCAGCTTGACCTACTGAGTCTGTAATCTACAGGTGATGAAATGAGTAACTACAAAACTCTTGTACTTATTTCAGGAACTGCATCTTTCTCTCAAAGATAAACTGTGAATATAAAGTGCTTTTGGAAATCACTATTGTAGGGCATGATAAGAACACTACTTTATCAATTAAAAAGACGTGATTTCAAAGCACCTTACATGTTTCATTTATTACATTAATTTTACATTAATGTCAGTAATTATTGTTGTTGTTATTATTATTTTGAACAGATTTGCTTTACGATAGGTACTTCTGTCCATTATTCCACATCTGGTACCAGACTCTTCTTTTCCAGTGTAAAGTTATTAAGCTTCCTCTGAAATGTTTCATGTGTATGAATTATAACTACTTTCCTGTATTAAACTCTTGTTCTGTTTTTTAAGTGATAATCTGAAGATGTAATTTCCAATTTCATCCTTATTTTCTCTCTTGCTGCGTGCCTGATTCAATAGAAGTATATTCCAACCTCCATCCTTTACAAAACTCTCTGAGCCACGAAGCATTTTTATGGGGGGTTAGAGTAAGGAGAGAGTTGAAAGGTTTTGTATAGATTATTTCAGCTTGGAGAACAAATGCAGTTCACAGATGCAGCTATTGATAAAGGTGTAGCAACGTTTCTGCTAACATAGGAGATGGAATTATTTGGTGTTTAAAGAAAGATTAATCACATAATTAAATAATTTAATTTTCTCTGGCTCACAGTTATTGATGTTGTATTAGACAGAACTGGTTAAAATATAATTATCATTGTTATGATGTTATCCACATCATATTGGATATTGCCAAGAAATAAAATCTGTAGTTGAAAGTATTTTCTCCTGGTAGACTCAATCCTGTAAGGTCTTAAGGTAGTTAACTTATCAAAGTGAAGAGTTAATTTCTATGAGTATTCCAGGGGCTAAAAATTAAAAGTTTGAGTTAGATACTCAGTAATTTTGAGAAGCAAACCTATCATTCAGTTATTTATTTTCTGTAGTGTGTACATTTTGTGATCCTGTGTTGGTTAAAAAGATATATTCATAAAATTGAGTGGCTGTCGCTTACTTTTAAAATGCCTTCCATGTTAACACAGTGTTTTGGTTATCAGTGTTTAATCATTCTTAATGTTAACATTGCCTTTGATTGGTGTTATAGGATGATATGCTGTTTATCTGTGGGGCTGAGCTAACTTACTGTAAAAATAAGCAACAAAATCCTGCTTTCAGAGTGATAAACTGTAATCTAATTCAAGAAACTGAATCAGATTACACAAACATTTTTGCACTTCATTAAGGAAGTAGTCATTATAATTAATGTGAAAGCTTCTATCGTGTTCACTAGTTGATGTATCAATGGGAAGATATACTGACTCAACTCAGTAAATATATTATTTCATAGTTTTTAAAATCATAATTAAGGTGTAATTCAGGTCACCTGTCCTCTTCTGGAAACACTGTCACATTTTTGTCATATTATTATCCTGTTGAATAGCTAGCTATCTTCTACTTTATCACAAGAGGCTTTGTCACTGAAAAAGTTCTGGAAGCTCACTGGTTTAAGTTCCAGTGAGTCTGTTACATTCACTAGTTAATAATTAAGTTGATTTTCCATGTAGCTACAAGTTTTATAAAAATAATTGTTTCAGCAACTATTAGGGTAAGAATACAAGACACAGTGGGAACTTAAGTGCCTGGCTGTATGATCTCAGGCATATGCAAATTCATTATTTTCTGACTTTTGATATTTTACTCCTCAACCTTCATTTTAATTGTTGTGTTAAAACTAATTTTATTCTAATACTTGAGTAGAAAACACTGCCATGTAAGAATTTATTTTGCTGTCCCAGTAATCAAAGGATCAGACTTCTGAGAATGTTCAGTCACTTCAGTAGCTCTTTGTAAGTAGATAGGATGTGACTACATGGTTTGTTATAGGCAAATGTATGGAAGATCTCGAAGCAGGTAGATTATAAACTGTCTCTGAATCTAAAGCCATTTAACCACATTTGCTTTCTGAGCATGAGAAGGCTTTGAATATCTTTGTTTTCAATAAACTACATAGACATAGCTTCTTCAGTCATAAAATCTTTTTAAAACCCAGAATTACTTGCAGAAGTAGAACCTTTTTTATTGAGAAGTTTTAATCAGTAAGAACTTGCACATTTTGCAGTATTATACAATACAACACTGCCTATATTCAAAGCCTACAGACTACTGTTGGATGACTATATAAGTCAGAGAGTCAGACTTCATGCAAATTCATCCACTGCCTGTTGAGAGGAGTCCCTGAATTGAACTGTTTCCAGAAATGCTCCCAGCTTTTTTGGTATAAAAGTAACAAGTTTGTTCACTTTAAAAGTGACTCTGGGATTAAATATTTAAGCAGGTACCTTGACACGCTCAGGGTATGCAAGAAGGAACTGAGGAGTGAAGTTATTTTACAGTGCAGTTATAAGCTAGTGAATCCTCTCTTCTACTTGCATCTTGTGACTACCTATTTAGTATTAGGTTGTGATGTGCACAGAATTACTACCTTTCAGTGGAAAATCTGAGATAAGAATTTTTTTGTTTCTTCCTGGATCACATAATAATTTTGCCTTCTGGAGGCTAAAGGTGTATTTATTTGTGAATTTCCCCATAAGAATGATAGTTCTGTACCAGTTATGTAGGATCCCACTTGAAGAACTATATTCTGTGAAGATGAACTATTAGAAGATACTAGTAAAGCCTCTAATGATGTGTGATAGTTTTCAGATAGAAGTAAATGTTAAATCAGGGTAGATTTAACATGATCAGAAAAAAAAATATCTCTGACTTTAGAAGCAACGCTCACTTAAATTTAATTTTCTTGTTTCAAATCATAAAAGTATATTAAACAACTTGGGGAAAAAGACCCTCACTTTTGAGAAGGTATTTTATCATCAGGGTTTCCTATAAAACAAATAACATGTAAAGCAAACAAAGTTAAAAATCCCACCAAACTCTTGATACAAAAGAAAGCGATTAAAATAGTTTTCTTAAAGTCAGGTGTGTGGTGAAGTTATTAGTGACTAAATTTGGACCTGGTAATGGAAGTGTTTACTGGTGATTACTATAGGTTTCTGAATTCCAACATACTATTATTTGTAATTGAAATGAAAAAGTTATTGAAAAGATACATATTTCAGAGTACACTAATTATTTCATAAAATTAAATTATTAAAAATGTAAGCTTACCAATTGTGGGAAATACTGAGATTGTCTTGTAACTCAGATTTCAGGCAGAGTCTTTCAATGGAAAAACATCAAGATAATCATGCTCCTGTGTTTGCAGTTTTTCTTATAAAAAACCTGGTATCTTTGCGATCACTCTTGCGTTTTAATGAGGACTTTTAGTCAAAATAATCCAATACCCAATCGTTTAATTTCTAATTATTTCAAAACTAACCTTTTACAGAGCAAACAGTGCATTGCCATTTTAAACATCAAATACAGAGTATTGTTTTATTAAACACTGCCACTAGAAATGAACCTGAGCTGCTGAATTTGCAGTAATATCTTAGTCTTGCAAACACCTTGATCTCTTACTGAATGATGTTAGTTGCTATAGCAGTTAGTTGCTATAGCAGTATAGTAACATGGTACTTGTTAGAGTAGGCATAGCAAGATCTGGTAAAACACTCAATTTCATCACATTGCTAACTGTGGTTCTGCATTATCATGATGATATGAAGTTCTTGAATGCTATCAAGGTGCCTATCTCCTGTCCTGTAGAATTAGACTACTTATGTCCTTGCACAACATGATCAATGAAGTGAGAATGATTTTTTTCTCTTCATTTGTTGTTTGATCTGCTACTAGTGCTACATACTGCATTAAATAAAAAATTACTTCAAATTTATATATTCCAAAGTTATGTCCATGATTTCAGTATCATATTTGGGGATTCTGTAATGTGTGGAAAGAATCTGCAGCTTAATGTATTTAACTCGGGTTTGGGTTTTTTTAGGGGGAGGTGTCAAATGTGATTTTTTAACATGATTGTCTCCTGGTTAAGAACACTGTGTGCTGTGGATTTTTCCAGATCTCATGCAAGGACATAAATATGAAGGAAATATCCAGAAAAAATGTCAGGTAGCCCAGCTATTTTTGTTATGTGATATAGGATGTAGGTGAATTTAAGAATTTACTCAAATAAATGATATCTTTAAGAAAAGGATGCAAGCAAGCATTATTATATCTGGGCAGCTTTAGAGGACTACAGCTCAAGAAAAAAAAAAAGAATGAGCTAAGTACTGTATTAATTGATTTTATTAATATTTGGTTCAAGTCATCTGTGTTTGATAACAGCTTGGAAGGGTCAAGCATCTAATGATCACATCATATCTAACCTTTAGGCACCAAGCTAATTGAACACAAAATGAACTTAGTTTTCCAAGGAGAGCCAGTCACTATGAGTTGTCCTTATGACTTACAGCTCTAGTAACAGTGCCTGCATGAATTTTATAAGACATGATAGCATACTATCAGAATTATAATGAATCCACTATCAGTTGTTCACAGTGCATTGTATTGTTGTTGTTACTAATGTTATCCCATGCAATATATTAGAGCTATAATAAAGTAGTCTTAATTGGGAGAAGGTTTTTGAATGGGAAGGTTATTCTGGTTCAAGTCCCGGGTTCAGGATTCCAGGGCAAGATTGTTGTTCAAACTTGATTCCAGATCGTCTGCAAGTTGCTTAACATTTTTCTTCCTGTTTGGAAATCAAAGAGTATTTATGTCAGAAATGTACTGTGATGTGAAGTTAAGCATGTAGAAAGATTGAAAATATAAAATGATCTGTCAGTTATTGCTCATGGAGCTGCCTCCAAAAGGTTGTGGTTTATGAAAACTTGAGCTGTTGATCTGAGTTTCCATTCATTCAAACTGCTAAGTTTGAAAACTTCATTTTATTTTCTTCAGGTGAGAAGAGTTCTTTGATTCCTTCAAGATGCAGAAATAGGTAGTTGTGTTGGTTGGTTGCTGTGTGCCTGAGGCAACAATGGGAAAGGCAAACAGAGTGGGATGGAAAGGGATAGGAAGGGGGATTAAAAAATTGTGTGTATGTGATAGAGAGAGAGAGAAAGGGAGAGGGAAGAGAGAGAGTTCTTCTTTATGAGTTGGTATAACCAACTTATTTAGCATAATACAAGTTCATTTGATTGCTATTGTCTATTAATTTATGACTATTGAGAGCTTACAAAGCTATGTTGTTATAGTATTTATATCATTGCTTTCAGGGGTTGTCCTCTTTCAACAGTGTGTATACAGGAGTCTTTATTTTGTCTTTCTGAAATGTTTTTTAGATATGAATGTTTTACAAGAAACTTTTAAATCATTTCCTTTCAATCCAGTCTTAATTGCAGTGAAATACTGTGTTCAGGCTGTCAGCAAAAAATGAACTGTTACTGCTACTAGTATTAGAGATGTGACTACTATGGACATTAGAAAAAAATCTTTGAGGAGAATATTACTGTTATTACATTGCTTTGATGAGGTCATCAATTAATGATGTATTAGTTTCTGACTATGAAGACAGTAGCATGCTAGGACTGCATAAGCTGGGGAAAGGAAAACTTCACCTAGTTAAGACAAAATGAATAATGTCACTGAGTCATTTTAACTTATCAAAATCCATAGGAATGGCAGATAGACAGTGTATTGACAAGTTTTACTGAACAGTAAGGTTTTTGTCAACATTACCTTTTTGTTAGGTGGTGGCTGAGATTTAGATTGACATAGGGGAAGTAGAAAAAATTTCAGGGAGTGTTTTAAATGGGCAGATGCATTTACTAAATTTCCTTTTCTCTATATTTATTATGCTGTCTGATACCATAGGTGCTAAGACTACACATACAGCTTGAACAATCCAGTTGCTCTTATTGAGAGGAAAGTTAATAGAATAACATTGCTTTCTGCAGACTGCTTTTTAGTAGTGAAATACAGAATTCAAAACATGAGGTGGTGTCAGCTGTGCATTCCAATAATCTCCATTTATGATTACATCAGGTTATTGGAGCTACCTTGCTAGGAACCATGAAAATCAAGGGTAGGATCTTAAACAACATCACTGCTAAAAAGGATGATATCACTTCTATGTTTTCTTTTGACAATAAATTAATTCTTTAATTCATATGCTGTGATGCATCAGTCCAATATATGGAGACCTAGATATAATTGCTGTATTAGAACACTGGGTCTGTAATGCCACTTAAGATTGCACTTCAGATGGTGAGAAAGCTGCTTAAGGTTTTCCCTGCACCCTTGCTTAATAAATGTATGTGAATATGAGAGTAAAAGGACTATGTTACATGGGCGATTTAATAACCAGGTAACTTACTGCATCACAACAGTACATTCTTTTTGCAAGTACCAGACTACAACAAAAAGAAAGAAAAAACCTGAACGGTTTTCAGCATTCCATCATTATTCAGTGCAGGTATTTGATAAGAGAAAGGTGATTTTTTGTGAATCAGTACATTTGTTTTGAAAAGTATCTCCAAAGATTCTAGTAGATTAATATTTCATTCAAGTGGAAGAAAACAGTGGTTCCTGTGCACTCAGTCACTGTGTGACAAAACAATTTTTAAAGTAATTTTTTTCCTCTATTGAAGCGCAAATTATATTCAGCCTTTGAAGTCTCAAATATACAAATGCTGAACACACTGAGGACAACATACTCCTAGAAGTGAATGACAAAGAATATAGCACTTTTACGTCTCTAATATATAACAATGTGAGCTTCATGTTTATGGAATATGGGATAACTCATTACGAAATAGGATTTAGCTTTTTTTTTTTTTTTTAAATTACAACCCTAAGGACATTTTTATATAAAATGTAAATGACTTAAATTTCTCTTTAAATTCATTTCTATTACCATCTGAGCTAAAATTCTATATGGAAGGACTGTTATAAGGAGGTGACATATATGTGGAACCAAAATAAATAAGTATTCTTGTAGTAGATAACTCTTAAGTTAAATGAAAAAAACCTTGAATGCTTACACACCAGGAAGGTCAGGGCAAGAGATGCTACTATTTAGGCTCCTATTCCTGTAAAGAACATGACTTTTATGGCTGCATCTGTACCAACAGATACAACAGTTCAGAGCTGCTGTTTGTCTTGGAGGGCAGGCTTATATCCTGCACGTTACAACTGCAGGTCTAAACTCTTTTTCTTATTACAATCTCTCCCAACCTAAAGAAAAAAATCATCCATATCTTCTGAGGAAGAGTTCCTGGCCAGTTCTGTTTCTTGTACTGTCCATGGCTGATAACAGAACATGTTTTGTAGCTATACTACAAAAGTACTACTAGGATGAGTATTTCACTTGTTGAGTTTCTAGTATGGTTTTTGTTTAAAGAAACTAGAGGCAAAGTTTTTATGGAAGTTTTATCTTTTATTAGACCAAGTGCCAAAAATTTACAACGTTTTGGAACACAAGCACTTACTCATATCTTCTGAATGGAGTTAATCACTACTAAGATCTAAAAGCATCTGAAAGCAATTAAAAATACTTATATGGAAATGCTATTTTAAGTATAAGCAACTTGGTTTCTCCACCTTCTGCTCAATAGCTGGATACCATTTGTCCAATGCATTTTAAAGATTACTTTTTTTCATTAAAATCTCTTGCAGTGTACCTTTTTTGGACTCTTTAATTGCTTTCTTTACTCCATGAGAAAGCTCTTGATCTTTTGAATTTACCTTTCCTCTTTTTACTCCTGTTCTGGAGGCCCCAAGTTAACTCTCTGATGATGAAGAATAATTAAAAAACCCATACATTTTTCTATATGTACAGTGCCCTAATCCCTGTGCACAAAAAGAAGCACTCAGTCCAAACACGAGATAATTACCATATGCACATCCACTCAGAAATTCAAAGAACAGTTAGCTGATTTTGCACTTGGAAACAGATCTTTTAAATTAATGTTTTTTTGTGGAAAATTTAAGGTCATCATGAGATCAGCAATTATACCTACCTGCCCTGTAACTGCTACTATCTGAGTCTTTAAGTTATGGCTAATCATTCACACAATTTCTTTTTTAACAGACTGTCTGCATAATTTTATCAAGAAAAATATTTCTTTAAAATTACTTTATAATTGTTAGTTGCTGTCTTTATAGTGTCCATAGAGTTTGTTATTATTATTATAGTGTTTTATGATGCATTTTGGTGATGTTTTGTTTTCCATTTATGTATTTATTTATTTAAGTCTCCACTTATATTACCAGGAGTGAATTTGCTGATATCAGTCAAAATATTAAGCTTGGTATTGAGATGATGTATCATCTCAAAATATCTTGAGTTCTGAGTCACATGATCTGAGCAAATATTTATTTACTCTTATTCTATGTTAAGAAGTATTTTAGAGTTTCCTGCAGGTATTCTGGGATCTCAACTTTGTGACTTCTTGTTTCCAACTCTCCCCTGAAAATTGATAGAAGGACTAAAATGTGTAATTCTTTACACATCCTAATTTGAGTCATTTTCCTTAATGAGCACTGGAAATTTCACTGGTTCCAGATTACACAGATTTAGCCTTGGTGTGAGTTTTGAACTATTTAAACTCTGGTTTATAAACTCACAGAACTGTGGTAGGAGTATTTTAATTTATCCTCCTTCTCCCTGCTCCTGTCTCAAATCTACTTTGTCTTCATTTAATATGCAGATTTATTTCATTAAATCTTTAATAATGGAAAGAAATATTTTTGGAACAGATAACAATAAATGAAGAATAACAGTAAATTCTAACAAGATATTCCCTGGGATGTTTTTCCTTACCATTCACTCCAAATGTATTAATTCCGTGGTCCTGTCTAGCTGACCAGGCAGGAGTTTCACAGAACTTTCTTTGGCCAATGAACTGGTACTTTAAAAGTTAAAAAGAGTACCAGGATTTTACATTAGAAGTAATGATGTACTTTTTCAGAATTCTTGTTTATTTTTCGGACTGTAGTTTTTATTAAATAATCAAATAAATTAATAGATTCAATAGGTAGCCCAGATTAAAGTAGGGCATAGGCAATACAGAAGGATATTCAATGTAGCCCTTATATAACTTGTGATCAAGTTGGGTGAAGGTTATTGCCAATTAATTTCTGTCTCACATCTTAGTTTTAGCGCGGTGTAAGCACAGAAACTGCCCTTGGAAAATCCTTTTTTCTTTGTGTAAAAAATTTGTGATAAGTGTTTTGGTTTTGTTTGTTCTGCTGTATAATTCAGAACTGTTTATATAACCTGAGATAACACTGTCTTTTGGAGTTGTCTTTGAATCTGCATCATTGCTTCTTTTAGAATTATTCATTATTTGATTGTATTTATTCACTTAACACAGATCCATCTGTGACCTGCTCCCAGTAGAAGGCTCCTCATTTCATTCTCAGTCACTAAATGCTAACATCTCCTGCACTGCTTAGCTCCATCTCACTTTTTGTATAGTGTTGTTCCTATGGTTAAAGTGATTCTTTCTACCAGAGTTTACTATATCATTGTTTCACTTTTTATTTGTTGCTTCGGTATGGTTTCTGCTGCCCTGGCTTTATATCTGTATTCAAAAGTCACTTTATCTTACATGATACACTGTCTTCTAGATCTTAATATCTTTTTCAGAGACATGAAAGAATTAGAAGTTGATTATATCCTAATCAACATTTTTTGGGGGGTGTGTGTATTGATATCATGGTGTGTAGCATGGTGCTTCCTCATTTCTTTGAATAGTTTTGATTAGGCCACTAAATTTTGTCCACTACTCTGTCTTTTAAATAGAATATATATACACCCCATCTTCCCATTTTTCGAAACTGAGTAATTTTGAGATTCCTCTGAATTCTTTCCCCGTTAAATTCCTTTTTCTTTACACTGTTGTGTTTTCATCAGACACAAAGCCAAATTAAAGCAAAGTTGCTCAGTTAAATTTCACTTACTGGTTTTGCTTTTAGGTTTACAATGTGCATAAAGTATGGAATAGGATAGGATAGGATAGGATAGGATAGGATAGGATAGGATAGGATAGGATAGGATAGGATAGGATAGGATAGGATAGGATAGGATAGGATAGGATAGGATAGTTCAGTTGGAAGGGACCTACAACGATCATGTAGTCCAGCTGCCTGACCAGGCCTGACCAAAAATTAAAGCATGTTAAGTAACTATATTTTGGCAAGATTATTAGTTTCATTGTAGACACCTTAATGCTGTTCTTTCAAGCTTGACAGATTTATTATTTCCCTTATTCTTAACATGTTGACTAATCATGACTCTTTATCTCACCAGCCTGGCTAATGTAGTAAATCTTGGAGGAATGCCATTAGGCATTTTCATTTTAAAGAAAAAATGAAAAACTAAACACTGATAGATAAATAAGTTGCAAATGAAAACAGATTTCCAGTTGCTAGCATTGCTCATTATTTCTCCTAACAACATCTCATGTCCATTTTGCCAAATGTCTGAAGAAAATAGTCTTGAATTCTTACACCTTAATTCTTAAATATACTATGTAAGAGCACTTTATTTAGAGAGGGTGTGCTACTGAGAACAGAGCTTTCTGGGCACAGATATTAAAATAGTTTCAGCCTGTCCTGAAAGCCAGAAGCAGAGGGAAAGCTGATAGTTCTTCATAAGTTCTTGGAACTTAGAAGTTTCTTGGAACTTGTGAAAATCATTTCAGATACTTCTCCCTCTTCAGTCTGCCACTGCCTTCAAGAAGGTGGAATTAAGAGCATATTTACAGTACAAAAGAAATCATTCATTGTCAGCCTGGGTGCATCACTATTATAACATGACAAAAAAGCTTCCATTTCTGAGTTAGTACCTCTGTGTGGTGCAGGTGCCATGTGAACATGCAAATTCAGATATCTCAGTACTATGCTCCACTAAATGAAATAGATAGGCCCATAATCATTGCTGAGTATCATCCCTTTAGGTTTACTCAAGTGAACAGATCTACATCTTTTTGAGCTTCTTTGAGATTCTCTGTATGCTCTGATGAATTCATATTTTCAAGTTTTTCTATACAGCAATAAAAAGCACAAACAGTGATATAGTAGATTCTGTATTATATGAAAGTGGCTAACATGCTGATGTCCTACTCTGCGGCTGATTTCCTCCCCTAATTCAAGACTTGGCAATAACTTTTGGGAGCAACCACTGAATGGCTTTTTCAGTAGAGTTCCTACTGATAACCCTGTTACTGATAACGTGGGCCAGATTTTATCAGTAATCCATCTAGGAAGGTCTCAATCTAGAAGATGCTTTGCATTTTTTAGCAATATGTACTCTGACATTAAATCTAGGTTTTTATTAAAAGGTGAATGTTTATACTGTGAAATCATTTTGCCTCCCTAATTTGATTTTAATAGGAAGTGGAACAAGGGAGAAAAAAAAAAGGCAAAATATTTGGCAGAAACTGATAGAAGGTAAGAGAACTAACAGAATTCAAAGTGAATTTTATTCTGTCTTGTCCATCAGGATCTATTTTTTTTTTTAATTTTTTGTGTAAAAATAGAGTCCTTGAAAGAAAGAAGGAAAGAAAGAATTTTTAATATAAAATGTTTTCTTCTTTAAAGAACAATACAAAGCATGTATTGTTTTGAGGCTTGCTTTATTTTGCTGATATTTTAATGTCTTAAATGTTTTAAACTTTTATAAAGTAGATGTTTTTAATCAAGTAGGCACAAAGGATGTTGAGATAATTTTGTAGTAGTTCATAAAGCTAATTTTAAAGGAAATATGTACCTAGAAATAAAATTCCAAAGCAACAGATTCATTACATTCCCTTAGAAACAGCAAGCATACGGGTAAATATCTTTACTATATTTTCACTCTCTGAGGAAGGAAACTAATTTTCCCTAGCTTTAGCCATCTAAGAAGTTAGCTATCAAGGAGGAGATTCATCTGCTAATATGTCTGAAATGTAGCTGTTGAAATCTTAGCAAGTTATTTCCTTTCACAGCCAGTGGAAAGTAGCAGACATCTCTAGAGAGTGATTCATCTCACTGTAAGATAGGCCATATGAATCACCCTCTGGAAATGCCCATGTCTCTTCATTGACTATAGGCAACCTAGATGAAGAGTTTGGACTGAATGCTTAAATTTTAGAAGGTTAATGTTAAATTAGATGGGTGAAGCTGTCAATGTAGGTAAATTATTTTAAAGCGTGGATGCAAAACTGTGTCTATACATAGTCCGTTAGATGAATCTGTGGAAATGATTGATATGTTTTAAATCTGTATTTTATCATTTGCACAAAATGTTGTATATCACACACATGCAATTTAGCAGGCAATCAAATCACATTTTAGTCAAGGTTTGAAACTTCTGATATCCCTCTGGATTCACTGAATTGTGTCAGTTATTGGGTTCTGGTAGCTGGGTTCATGACATAACATGTACATATTTTAGTGCACTTAAAAGACTGATAAATCTTTTTCTGTGATAATGAATTAAATTGCTATTTAAACAACCAGAGACATGGTATTTCTTGGTGTTAACTCCAATGGGATCACTAGTTTCAGTTTTAGCATAAGAACAGTCTTTCAGTGCTGTAAACAAGGATAAATTAGTATAAAATTTTGCTTATTTAGAATGTTCCAATGAACTAATATTAATCTAATCAGTTTTCTGAAGTAGACCTACTATTATTATCCTGCTATCTGTAATTTGCTAAAGCTACAAAGCCAGATTCTTTTAGAACTTACATCTGCAAGGATATAAGTAACTCTACACTGTTCCCTCTAAAAAATATACACTATTCCTCAATTAGCAAAAAACCCCAAAGACTTTATTTTTTAAAACTGAATCACCATTAAGTGAACTTGGAAATGCAGCTATCTAAACTGGTAAGTGTCGAATTCCACCTTCCCTTGCTAACTGTAATAATTCCTCCTTAAAAATACATCTTTAAATATCTTATATGGCACAATGTTTTGGGTTTTTTTTTCAGTGCTATATGGGAGGACTTTATGTCCTGCAGTAATTTTCAGCATGTTGAAACACTGAGAGAATCAGAAAGATCAGATGTGTTTGAGCTCTCCAATCTGTAGTAGTTGTCCACATCTAGCTTTATTTATTAAATATAGATGTAATTTTTTGTAACATTATTGGAAAGAAAGTTCTGATAATCCTCAATGTCCAGTTATGTATGTTCAGTCTGAATAGTAAATCTGGACATCTTAATTACATTAAAAATCTATTATCCTTTTGTTTTTATAATCTTTATTTTTTCCACAGACACCAGATGATATTTGATTGCATATCTATTAAAGGGAAAACTTATATTCATTTTTGTCTAAGTAAGGGTGTACCTTATAATCCTTTAAAAAATTCACATATAGATGATCACTTCTTAGACTACAGATTGCTTTTATTTTATTCTGCCAGTGTTTAGAGTCTCCAAATCCATATTTGCCTACTGTGTTTCAAAAGGGAATCAAATTGGTTTTGTGGTACATTAATGTTTTATGCAATATTCCATAGAGAACATTAAATAAAAATAAAAGAAAGAGGTTGACCTCTAACACTTACACCCATTTCTTATGTCAAACTGGGAGATGTTGAAAGCCCTATATGGTCGTAACCCTTCTATCTAACTGTGACCCTCCTTAACATTAAGCAGGTGACTCGATTAAACATAAATCAGGCATAAAATGCCCTGCATGAGGCAGCACAGTGAATCAAGCAAATTATCAAATGGCAAAACTCATTCTGTGCTCTGGGCAATGTACGCTGCCAGCACTTATACATCAAAACTTCACTCAATGTAAGATTGATTTTATTTTAGTTTGTTTATTTTAATTCCCTACAGCAAGCTGTGTTAGTTGTGTAAAACGCTGTCTGCATCATTACATTCCTAAGAAATGTTTTTCTTGTTTAGCAAAGGCCGATCACAATCTTAAGCAATGTAATCTATCTAAGACTAGATATGCTGCACTCTGTAGTGGGTTCTAGTGGAGCTGATATTTTGTGCAGTAATAACGAAACTTAAGCTTCTATGATTGTATAGATTTTTTTCTGTTTGTTTGTGTGTATACACACACTATCAACTTTATCAAAAATATGAGCACCAAAGGGATAATGTTATAAAATTGAATTACCAGTAGCCATTGAAGATATTTTCCAGTTTCAGTAAAGATGCTGGGATTAAAGTGTGTAAGTCCAATCTTAAGGCAAGAATGAATTTTTATGTAAGATGATACATGTCTTCCTTTCACAGTTGCTTTTTATGCTGCCTTAAAACATGTCAAAATAATCCCCAGCAGAGGAGCCTAAAAGGAATGTCAGCTCTGTGGTTATGTAAATCGAATTGAGTGCTTTACAGCAGGTTTAAGATTTTTATAACTCAGGAGTTGTTAACAGCCAGCTGGTTTGTATCTGTTTTTTATGGTTATTCTTGTCATAGGCAGCCTCCACAATTTTTAATTATATTTTATGGTATGTGTTTTCCCTCCTCTTGAATCCCACAGCCACTCTTTGCTTCAAAAGATATTTTCCACTGGGAAGAGGAGAAGCATTGCTTTGGGACTCCATCATTAGAAATACTGTTGTATAATTACCTCCTGGTAACAACAGTGGAGCGTGAATCTCCATCGCAGATCTTTAACTTGCTATGCCAGGAAGGATGGAAATCTGTAGTATTCTGCACACCCGGTTAGGATGGGATGCCTGCAGCCCTTAGCTCAGACTGTTGTCTTCCGCTTTTAAAGAACTGATTTACAGTTTTTATTGCATTCACAATGGAAATTCCTCTTTGCTTCACACTTCAGGTTTGAATACATGCTTTGTGCTTTGAAGATTTGATTACTTCTTGTGTTCTGGATCACCACTCATTTTGTAACATACGTTCTCAAAAATGCCATATTTTTAATTTATTTTAATGGCTGTAACAGTGATACTGGACAAATGTAATCTTTTAAATGTTTTTATAGCAGTAGAATTTCAAGACTACAGTCTGATTCCCATCTGGAGTAGAAATAATTTAAAATATAGAGAAGAGCACTTTTCTCTGTCTGAAAATAAAACCACCACGCCTGACAGCCTGAAAAGCCAATGCCTTATTTTTTGTTAGACTTTGAGAAGTTATGAAATATTTAGTTATATATAACTGTGAAGACATTACCAGAAACTATGCATTCTTGAGTGTTTTACAGTGTTTTGTGATGTCCTCCCTCCGTGAAAGGAAACGGACCGCTCTCTAATTGTCTTTAATGGTAGATCTTTCTGTTGAAACACCTCCTCTCCTGGCAGATGTAATGATGTAAGAGTGAGAGTCTTAAATAATTGATCATATGGAGAAAGCTGTTTGTAAGATGGTTAAAAGACTGTTAAGCTTGACAACCGTAAGATAACAGAAAGACTACTACAAGCCTTTTTTTAGGTGAGGTTGAGAAAATTAACACTTGTTTTTAGATACAGTCTAAAATAGTTACAGTCAATCTCACTTGAAAAGTCTATTTTGAAAGTGTAAAGGAAATAATATATGCATTTGTGTTGTATTCCAAGAATTGATTTGTGTAATCCAGTTTCATTATTTTAACAGACTGAAATCAATAGAAGTATTATCATCATATCTAATGTATTCAGACATTATGATTCTATAGATCTTCTTGTATTACACAATATTATATTTAAATTTGAATGTTAAGTGTTTATTCTGACCCACTTATGGTCTAATGCCTAATGTCAGCAGCTTCTGAACTACAAATTCAAATATGTCTCTCTACTGCATTAGCTTTATATTAATTTCTAGAGCTACACAGGAGCGTACCATCTAACTAAACATAAATACATGGGATAAATACTTATTATCAGAATTGGTTTATCTGGTGGAATTATCTTTTTGTAATATAATTCAGCAGGAAATTCAAACATCCTCAAAACGTTTAGCTTTAAAATTACAAGGTTGCTGAAAATAAAGTTTGAATATTGGTAAAAATATAATGATCTTACCAAAGTACATTTTGGACATTTCATCACATTACTTTCAATTTTTTCCAATATTCATCTTATTTGATAAAGTTAAGAATGCATAGGAAGACTGAAGGTGCAAATAATAATAACAACAAAAATAAAGAAGATAACACTTCCAAATGTATGACAGGGATGCAACCAGTGCAGAAATGATACAACAGGAATAATACTAAAACTGCAAGATACTTACTATATTATTTTTAAAAAACACATTATAGATACATAGCATATTATATTAAAAAAATAAGCAAAACTAGAAAACTCACAGACTTTATGTTTACCGGTACATACATTTTAGGATCAGAGTAATGCAGCTATTACTTGTCTTCACCTCCTACTTACCCCAGGCAGAACTGCCTGTATTTGCTAACCGTGACCTGCAAAATTAATCGTCATTTCTTTCTTCTCTAGGGCTGTTGAGGATAGTGTGTACTGTTTAATGATATTTATTTGTTCGGGGTTCCAAAATACATCTAGAGATGATACCCTGAAAACTAGAACCAATATATTGAATTTTTACTTACTTCTTGTAGCCATATTGTACAATTTGAAATAGAAATTGTATATTGAAAACACTCTGCTTTAAGGCAGTGCTGAGCCTGCCCTAAAGTCTATGTTTGGCTATCAATGAAGCTCTCAGAAAATGGAAGGATACCTGCATAGTTCAGTTAGGCAGTAGTTATTTCAAATAAGATATTCTTTGGGTGTTACTGTGTTGTCTGCAGTACTTGACCTGCTTGGAACAATTCATTTGAACAAATAAAAATACACAGTTTTGACTGAATTAGAGAGTTCCTATACTTGTCAGGTATTATCCATAAAGATAT
Source organism: Strix uralensis (assembly GCF_047716275.1). Taxonomy (NCBI): domain Eukaryota; kingdom Metazoa; phylum Chordata; class Aves; order Strigiformes; family Strigidae; genus Strix; species Strix uralensis. The sequence continues at coordinate 93,360,931 of NC_133973.1, forward strand.
TTTGAGGAACAAAGTCCGTGCCAGGATTGAATGAACCAATCAATCTGGAAAAACACACCAGCAACAGAAGAGGCTGTTGTTCACATAAGGCTTTAATGCACTAACTAGATGGACCTTTGCATGAGAATTTTCCCCAATGTTAATACTTCTCTGTTTAAAACAAACATTAATTTTCTCCTTTTTGTGTATGTACCCTTCATTTTGGATTAGAAACAAAATTGAGAATGCACTTTTACGAAATATGTTCTTAACCCAAAATTAATGTAGAGATTAAAAAAATGATGTATTTTCCTACTGTATCCTTGAACAGGTAACCTGTCTTAATAGTTCTCAAATATACACCTGTTTTTTCCTGTCTGTAAAGGATGGAAAGATTATTAGATAATCATATTGTTCCTCTTTCTTTTCAGGCCATTTTTAAAAATATCTGATGGCTTTATGGTACAATTAGATTAGAAGTATATTTTTTTAATCCTTAATATCCTGTTTTTCAGAATACGACTTCCTTTACAGTCAACAAAAAAATAACTAGTCACATTTTACAAACATAAGGTAAAATCATTATATTCCCTCTTATGAATGTCAGTGATTTAGAAAGAGTACATTTCACATTTAACTAGCTCAGGTAATAACAGAAGGATGGGAATTTTTTTAAACTTTATTTTATTTTAATAAAGCCCTAAGTAGCATTCATGGAATTAAGATTTTTTGCAAATCATAAAAAATTTAGAAGTGTTTTGATCTATTTTGGAAAATTTCTAAAGCATTGGTCTTATTCCCTCCCTGCTTCAGAATCTGAATTTCAAACTGGTAAAATATCTTGTATCTGTTAATTTGATGATTTTAAGAAAGCACTTCAGCTAAATTAATAAAAATCCTAAATGTTTCTTTCCTATTTTTTGTCAATGTCTCCTGCAATCAAAAGTGTTTTGTGACCTTTTAAGGTGCACAGTAAATTTGAAAGCAGTATTTCACTTCCATAGTTTCTTTGTGGATTTTTACCCGTGTACTTTTTACACTGAACTGCTGCCTTCACTTCTTGGGCAAGTTTAGTCTGCATTTTATGGACTGACTTTGACCTTATAGATATAGAAGTAGGACTGATAACAATATTAATAGATGCTTGGCACTTTCTTTTTATTTGTATAGCTTTGTACAACTCTTGGCTGATTTATATTAATAATCCTTCTGTAAGGTAAGGAAGTATTATCTCCATCTAATAGGTAGATGAGAATAAAATTAAAATGTGGATGACGTGATACCTTCTGGTAATGTCAGAATTAATATTCAAGAGCTTATAATGTCTTCTTCTGTTTTTTTTGTTAGAAAAATAATATTTTTAAGTAAAAGCACAAACTACTACAAAACTCATTCAGTTATTCAGATATTTTCTTTCAGTGTCTCATTTCAGATTCTTGCTACAAACTAAGGGTTTCTGTGGAAGAGATGCTTGGCACACATAGTTAAACAGAGGTCTTGTAGGTGTGGGGTAATGATCTGTTTGGATTTAATTTACAACTAACTGAAGATAAATCATAAGAAAATGGCAGACAGGAGAATCAGACAGGCCATCAGCTGTCTTAACCAAGTGACTGACCTAGGGGCATCTCTAAAGCTGCCAACATAACTGTTTATAGAATCTGTCAAAAAGCCAGATCCTACTGCTAGAAAAAATATCTTCCATAATTTTGCATCTGGACCTTTTGTATGAACACATAGGATGAGAAAAAGAAAGTAAATACATGGTGAAGTGTTCTGTGGTAATGGCATTCTGCAGACGTTATTGCTTCTGTTAATGCTTGTGTGAAACACTCAATGCCAGTGAAGGACTGCTCTGAGGAGAGACAGCACAAAAGTAGGAACTTTGAATTGGACTAAAGATTAATTTTTTAGTGTTTATATGATATCTTGAAATAAAAACACTGGTTAAAATAGAGTAAGACTAAGGTGAGTTGATGCTACAATTGTATGCAAAAATTATTTGATCCTATTGATAAAGTTGGTATTTCAAAGAATCATAGAATGGTTTGCGTTGGAAGGGACCTTTAAAGATCATCTAGTGCATCCTCTCTGCCATTAGCAAGCACATCTTTCACTAGATCAAGTTTCTCAAAGCCCCCTCCAACCTGACCTTGAACACCTGTCCCCCATTATGGGGCATTCACAGCTTCTCTGAGCAACCTGTTCCAGTGTCTCACCACCCTCACTGTAAAAAAATTTCTTCCTTATATCCAATCTAAATCTGCCCTCTTTCAGTTTAAAATTATTACCCCTTGTCCTGTCACTACAGGCCTTGGTAAAAATTCTGTCCCCACTTTCTTATAAGCCCCCTTTAAGTATTAAATGGCTGCAATAAAGTCTTCCTGAAGCCTTCTCTTCTCCAGGCTGAACAACCCCAACTCTCTCAGCCTTTCCGCTTAGGAGAGGTGTTCCAGCCCTCTGATCATTTTGTGGCCCTCTGGACCTGCTCCAACAGATCCATGTCTTTCTTGTACTGTGGATCCCAGAGCTGGACACAGTACTGCAGGTGGGATGTCACAAGAGAGTAGACAGGCAGAATCACCTCCCTCGACTTGCTAGCCATAGTTCTTTTGATGCAGCCCAGGATACAATTGGTTTTCTGGTGTTCTGTTAGTTTGGTGTAGAAATGTCAACAAACTGTTGATTTAGGAGAGTGGAAGTATGAATCCATCCAAAATTCCTATATTATAGTATATTATCAACATCATAGGAGGCAATCTTTTCCATGCACTGAAGCCATTTTATAATTCATTCTGTATTTCATGCTCTTTCATATGAGGAATATCAATCACTTATGCTTGAATGGTAACAGTTTCCAATGAAAGTAGAACATTTCACTAATTTTCCCTGAAGTTTTCCTGCAATGTAAGCTCTCTTACAAAAAATGGGAAAATGGAAAAAAACTACTTGTAAGTATTTTTCTTCAAAAACATGGTCAGATGAGACAATGCTTTAGTGCCATTTTTGAAATGTGTTTTCTGTAGTTGAGAAGGGCAGGATGTCAGCAGCAAAGAGAGAAAAATGTAAATACAAATGCATGTACACTCTTCAGATTTGATCACGATACTACATTGTGCATATATGAATGTCTCTGTAGATGATATGGCATCTTTATTAAATATTGTTGCTGGAAGGACAGAATCATGTTGATTCATCTTGCCTTTATTATGTGAAACCGCCGCTGTATACCACCCATTGGTTGGCATGCAGTTTAGATAAAACACAGTCCTCTTGTGACCTGTTATTGCCATTGAAAATCTGTTTTGATAGATGGAGGAAATACTCTTTTTAAAGCTTGGCAAAGAAATACAGCATGTGACTAATACATCCAATTAAAGAAAAAACAAAGAGAATACTAGAAATGTCTCATAAACGTCGTGAACCGCTGGCAGAAAAAATTTCCTTAATTTTATGGGCTGTAAGTGCATCACAAAGTTAAATCCAGCAACAGGTCTGCATCCTTTTAAAAAGTAATTCCTGTGTTTCCAAAACTGAGCATGTGTTTTAACATGTCTTAACTAGTGATTAAGAATTCAATTTTAAAGAAACTCAACAATTCAATGTAAGGAATTGCAACAAACCCAGTCATTTCCCCTTCTTTCCTCTGAATTTTATCCATGCTAAAAAAAGTTTAGATTTCTGCATGTCAGCAGTCCACTTGGCATGTTTCAGAGCTAATATGTTCCTCACTTTGCTTTCAGAAATGGCCACCAAGCTCTCTGGCCTGTATAGTGACAAATGTTGATTATAATCAACACTTTATACTTGCAATCTTATTAGCTATCTAAGTGACTTTAAGTCAACATTAGTATCAAACCACTAGAATGATGTTCTTATTTCTAAGATAAAGTAATAACAATGCTCCTATTCAGTTTTTTCAAATGATTCATTGTGAAAATTTTAGTCTAGAAGTGATAGTGTTAAAGACTAATAATGTCTAGAAAATACCACAGAAATACACATACACTGTACAGGCTATGCATATGTTTATTTGAAAAATTAAGAACATTTTCTCCATTGGAGTGGTGATACTCTCATTGCTAAGTATTGAGATTGCATCTTGCAGAAGTTAGATTACTCATGATTAGGATAAAAAAAGTGAGTTATTATCTGGATACTAATTACATTTTTGTCAGTTACTTCTATTACTCACTTTGTGCTAAACGTGCAGTCCATTTTGCCAATCTGAATGTCAGATAAGTCTAAAACTTGGAATTTAGAAATTAGAAGGTCATAACCCAGAGGAAAAAGAAATTATAAAATTCACATCTCATTTCACTCTTGTGCAAATGTTGACAAAGTGGAGGAAAGTGATTTCCAGTAACAAATAGATTTGTGAAAATCCTAATCTGTTGATAGCTTGTTCATTAGTGGCTGAAGAAAAGATTAATTAAATTATCTGCTGCAAATTATAATCTAGTTCCCCCTACAGAATGGGAAATCTGTGAAATAAATGTTGTCATCATATTTTGTCTATTGATGATGCCAACAACTTGAGAGGTAACATAAAATTTTATCTTTTATGAGGTATTGTTAGCAATGTACATCTAATGTTTCATGTACACATGATATCATGAGGATTTCTTGGGTTTCTGACAAAAACAATGTTGGGATCCCGTTATGCTTGCATATTTGGTGAGCTTTGAGTATTTGTCCGTAATGAGGTAGGCAGTGGTACCAATCAGTTGTCAGCTTCAAAGGTTATGCCTTTTGTAAGCATGTATGATCATGTATGTAAATCTGAGTTTACAAATGGCTGCAGGTTTTTATAATATAGACTGCAATTACATCGATACGGTAGAAACTGTAGAAAAGTTACTGCATGTTTATTTTTGTATTATAACCAAATACAATAATTATGTAGGCATTATAAATACCATGTTTTCCCCTTTAACATTATTAACAGTCTTCAGATGTTCACTTTTTGAATACCAGGCAATTCTGAGGTACAAAACAAAAGTATTCAGAGATGGTTCTTTGAGATAACACAGTGGGCTTGAGAGAACTCCCTTAATTTCAGGTGATAATTTGGTGATATCAGCTTTGATTGAGTGCTGGGACATGACACAAAAGCACTTCATCCCACTGTCGTGCCATAGTTTGTATTGGAAAGAGATATGGGTGCCTTCAAATGTAAGAGTTCACCACAGTGTGATTTGTCTAGTGCCTTGGTCGGCACTCAGGGTGCTGCACATGGGATTTAGTGTCCTGTTACCTGGTGCAACAAGTAGAGCATATAGGTGAGAGGGGGCTGTCTGTAAGAATTGACTGCCTTTTCATCTGAAAGCAGGACTACACAGTGTTCCCCGTAAGTCATTATCACAGCTACTTTGTACAGTATCACAGTTCTGCATCACAGTACAATACTCGGCTATCACTGTGCTGTAATAGTACATTTAGCCCCATGCCTTGCCTCTGGCGCAGTGTAATGCATAATGGATCTGATGAAACTTAAAAAAGAAAAGGAAAAAAAAAAAAAAGCAAAAAAAAGCCCCAAAGCCACAGTGCAGCTCTTGAAGTTACAAAACTTCAAGTGAATGGAGGGATGGAGGAGGAGAGGACTCTCCTGACCCTTACACTTGAATTCTTTACATTTTGAAACATGAAAATTCTCTTACCCAACTGTCTGTGTTAAAAAAATTATATATATTTTCCTTGAAATAACCAGTGAATATCTGGGATTTTTTCCAGCATTAAATTGACTTCTGTCATTATAATGATTGGTGCAACCTGCTTTGGACACTGCAAACACAGAGAGGCAATCGGAAGAATATTATAGAATTTGTCAGTATATATTGTAATATAAATGTTTCTGTTTTCTTTTTTGCGGGTGGGAAGCAATATCTACTTTAAAGCTAAATATAACAAAACAGAGTCAAAATTGTTCTTTAAAGATATTTTAATTTTATTTATACATGTAGCAAATTCCTATGCTGTTAGTGAATAATCCTATGAAAACTTTCTTTAAAATATCTTGAAATAGTAGTTTACTATGTCTACTGAAGATGCACTAATGAGCAGCTATGATGATAATTCATCTTAGTTAGGGAAGGCAGTTCTTTGCAGCTAAAGCCCTGCATTCCTTTTCTTCTCTTTTCATGAGTAGTAATAATGCTGCTTTCATTTCTTGTGAAAGGCAGGAGCCTGAAGTAAGTCTGTAGCTGACTATTCTTGTGCACTGAAAGTGAGAATCTAATCTTGCTTTCTTTGGGCAAAAATGTTGCTTTGGGACCACAGCCATAAAGGCCACAAAGGCTTTGATACCACATTGAGTAAATATCAGTGGGCTGTTTCTTCAGTGTGTGGATGCAGGGCAGAGAACAGGTCCCTCTGTGGGCACATCCATGCTACCAGAAGGCTATAAAAGCTAAAACTGCACTGCTGCCATCCACAGCTAAAATCTCATTTTATTCTGAACTTGTTCTGATGCCACAGACACTTATGCACATGAATAAGTTAAATTTCACACACATGATTAGGCATTTGGACTACAGTGGGTCTACTGGAAAGAATTTGGCAATTCTGTTTGCAAGGCTGATCTCAGAAGTTGTAGGGAGACGTACTTCCACAGGGCCATCAGGCTGCCTCAACAGTGTTTAGATATTAGTTTAATCAAAGAACTGTGTGCCATTACCCCAGGATCTGTGTCAAGCTGTGGATTAGGTTTATAAAAAAACTACAAAAGCTCCTGCTGGTTGAAAGATTATGAGTATTTAGCTACATTACTGCTGTTACAGGCATGAACACGTCCTTTCAGTATTTTTGAATTGTAGCACTGTTACAATTAATTAATTGTGTCCATCTAGTTATAAATTAGACTGATACTACTGATTTTCTTATTGTTTCTTATTGTTTTTGCCTGTATAACTTAAACTTATTTTTTCTTATCATTTCTTACTGGTTTTGACTGTATAACTTAAACTGAAATACACTTCTCTAAACTGGACTCAAAGAATATGTCAGTAAAAGACATTGTAGTTAGTCAAATGTTAAATCAAGAAAACTCATGGAACACCAATAACTACCAGTAACTGTCATTATGTTAAACCTTTTAATTTCTCGCAACAGCGAGAATAGTGTTGTGAGAACATTAGATAATACACACAAAAAGAAGAAAGGAACTTCTGTTTGCAAAAAGTGCAGGGAAGTTGTTCCCATAATAAGTCATTCTATTAAACAAGAGCCATTATTGCACTCTAGCAATGCAAATGTAAACCAGAAAGTCTGTTAGGAACTAAGCATCATTGTTAGCATAATATATTGTTAGTATATATATTTTCCCTTCCCACATACTTTTTTTTTTTTTTTTTGAATTGCAAACTATTTGGTTAAAGAGAGTGTGGATCAAGATTCAACACTTAAGGAAAAGGGTTTTTTTAAATTGTTCAAAGCTGACCTCTGCTTTTAAAAAGGTTGATCTGCACTTTTTCATCTGTTTAGAAGCATACATTTTTGGTTAAGAAATTGAAGACAATCTCTTTGTCTTTTTCCTAAGCTGGGGAGGTTGAGATAAAAAAGAATGCCTGCTTTAAAAGTCACACATGGCTGTAATTTAAGATTTTTTTTACCTCATTGTCCATAACAGTTGAAAGAAACCTTCAATGAAAGTTTATTAACTAGGCCAATGCCTGAGGCAATAAAGGTTCATTTATTACCAGTTTCTTGGCTGTTTTTCTTCTTCTATTTTTCCGTTAAACTCATAGCGTAAGATAATACTTCACAAAATTAAACCTTTGACCTTCTGTGAAGTTAAGTCGCCTTTGATTAGATAAAGTAACAATTTATGGTCCAGCATGAGGTTGCACATGAAATGAATAATGCAACAGACTGAATGAGAGCTGAGAATCTATTGCTTTTGAAAAGATGACTGTTGTTTAAGAAAGAATGTTCTCTCTTGTATTGTAGTGATGCTGTATGCATTCCAGTAGGATTTTAAACTGTTGCTGAAAAGTACAATATAGCCAGGCAGTTATGCAGTATACATTGTTTAATTCTGTCACAATTTCACCAAGCCAATAATAAATTCACAGATTACAAAACCTCATTAAGCTATAACAGTAATTTGTTGTGGTATTTGTAATGTACTTTATGATTTCACTTTTTACTCTTCAGTACTAAGGAATAAATCCACAATAAAGAATAACGTCATGGAATATAAGTCCATCAGTTCCATAAATGGCAAATACTAACGATAAAATAATTACTGTTACACATTTTTTTCAGCATCATTGAACCTGCCAGTAGTTCTCATTCAAAAAATAGTCTTAATATTAAATTTTATTTACTTTTAACAAAACAAATCAAGAGGACGCTACTTCTTTCTAGGTCAATGTTTTATTTCTGTAACTGTGTTATTAACTGTGGGGACACATTGTAAGTAAAAAGATTTTTAGATTTGAAGACTGCTGTGGAAATTTAGCTCTTTTGCTTGTTTATTTTTAATGTAATACCCAGACCTCAAAATTCATATTGCAATTTAAGAGTAGTTACAAGTCTGATTAGTCTGATGAACAACAGATGGTTTGAGCCTCACGTACACTGGTTTTCTCCCAGTCCAAGACTGGCAATTTCATTTCAGTTGCACCAGTCTAAACCAGATCACGTGGCTGAGTTTTTCTAACTATTCCTTCTTTAACAATATTTAAAGTGCAATCAGTTGTTGCACTTTTTTTTTTTTTTTTTTTTTTTTACATGAGTCCTTTAATAATAGCCCTTCTACAGATGTTGAAAAATGATCTGGATGAGCAGTGTGTGCTGCACCATGCAAGCTGAGCAGGAAAGTACAGCTAGAAGGGCCAGACAAGAATTTCTTGATTATCCCAAAATAACCAGTAATGAAATTTTTAGGATATACCAATATTGCTGTATTGGATCAATCCGGGCAGAATAACAGAAATAAGGCTTCTGAATAACTGTGAGAGTCTAGGCCTACATTATACATAAAGGAAGCTACTAATAAGACTCAGTATATTTTAGCTGAACATTATGGTGTAGTCTGAAGTTCCCCTTTCTTCAATCCAGTCTATGTAATCAGACCTCTGTCCTCTTGTAGATTGCTTTCCCCTTCTTGTTTTATGTATCACACTATATAAAACACCCATTAGATCAGAGACTAAGGTTAGGATCCTATTTCATTTGAAATAACTGGGCAGCAGCGTAATAAGCTACCAAAAACTTGTACCTGAACTGCTGAAACCCATGAAACCAGTGCAATAATCTACAGTGATCGGGGTCAAGTCCTAGGAGGTAACTCTGCCTTTCTTTCTCAGGCAGAGTTTTTCAGATTTTAGTAAGAATTTTGCCCAAGTAAGAACCTCAATATGAAATCTGAAATTAAGACATGAATTATTTTCAAGTCAGTACCACTGAAATAAACTATAAGAAAAAATGATTAAGCATTAATTTGAAATAATGAAAGGAGTTCTTTCAGAATTTAGATGAGATTTGGACCTCCTCCCATGCAGTGAATAAAGCATTTCTGCAGAATGAACTTTCCAACAAATAAATGAAATTAAATGTACTGCTGACAGTCATATTTTGGTTTTCTGCCTGTTCTGTGATGGCAAAGGTAATGTATCTTTAAAATGTTCTCAAAGTCCTAAAGAAAGAAGTTGTGAAAATACATATATATATTATTGGATTTTTTCTGTACTCATAAATATGTATATATATGGTATATGTAAAGGAAGGTAATAGTTATATTAAGGAAGTTATTAATTATTTATTGAAATAACTATTAGGAATTATAATTACTATTAGGCATAGTTATGTGAAGGAAGTTAAAAGTGAATTAAGATCAATTGCTTAAATAATGTTGTAAGTTGTCCCAGGACCAAGTTTAGGCATGCAATTCAAAAAATGTGTATTTTGAGACATATTTGTGGCTGAAAAAGTTACACTCATAGGTCCTTTTTTCCTTCACAAATAGGGTGTGTTGTAAGCTGCTTGTGCCATCAAAACTGAAAGCTTTAAGAGCTCTCTCTTAAGGTAGGGAACAGTATTTGTTGGAAGGCAGAACCCTGGATGTGATTTAGTGCCCACCGGTAATTCGTACACATTTTGAAAATCTGTCATGATATATGACAACTCTCTCGGGTGGTTTGCTTTTAAAACAGAATTGTTTTCCGAAGATGCTATGTTTTTTGTCATTGTTTTCGGTTTCATTCACTCATTTTTCAGCATTAGAGACCACACATACTGGGCATACTTCTGGTCTCATTCTCACCCACGATATTCTGACTTCAGTAGAGTTGCATGGGTGTAAATTAGACTAGAACTTGGCAGGAGAAAGCTTATGATTATATTTGGCAGAGGCAGCAGGCTGCAACTTTATTAACATAATTAACAGCTACAAACACACCCAACAGGCCAAAGTAATCCAGTGACAGAAGAGAGAAGGTCTTTGTAGGAAAGGATCATTCACGCTTTCTTTTGGTGTTCTGCTTCTTGTTCCTGAGTTCCTACTAAGGCCTGGAGAGCTTTCAATTGAGCTGTAATTCAAATTCATACGGCTCCTACACGACACCTTGAACAGACTTTTGCTGATGAGTCTATAGGAACTGTCAGCAATACGGAGATTACTTCAGAAGCGTGATGGTTGAATTGAACTTTACTTTCTGATGTTTTGCTTTTTGAATTAAATTGTTGGACAAGATTAATTGCACGCAGTAAGAGATTTAAATGAATAGCTTTATAAAGCATTAAAGTTCTAAGTATGTCACACAGGAAAAAAGCTGTAAGGTTTAAATGAATAAATGTAGTTAATGCATAAAATGTCTAGGCTAATTTTTTAATTCCTTTTCTAACATCTTTTATTGAAAAAACATACTTTATTCATCCATCTTAGTTATACTGCTGTGGTTGTGGTAATTTAATATTCCTGCTCGTCGCTAATCTTCTGGTTCAACAGAAGTAAACAATAGGTTTCATAAATTAAAAATATGCTCTTCAGAACATGCTTCTAAAGATAAAAAACAAGGCTGTAAACATTTATGACTGAAACAAACTAGATTGTTCAAATACTGCCATGATGTATCATGTATATCAATATGGCACTGATATCAGTTAGAATGCAAACAAGGTTTTAAATGATGTGCCCCTTCATTTCAGCTGGAGAATCCGCTTTACACCATCTGCCTATCAGATGGTTAGGAACCAGGACTGCGTATTAATGCCACATGTTCGATTTTCTTTCCTCTTGTAATGGTTAGATTCATATTGCTAATAGCTGTGCATGAGCACTGTCGATGAAATTTGTGTGACGATGGAGTGATGAGATATTTATAAAGCTGCCTGTCTCACTGCATAATCAGCAGGAAGAATGCCAGACATAAACAACTTATCAATTTCAGAATATTAATGACAACTACCATTGACTTTAATCCATTGAATATTTTGGCCTGGATACTTTTTAGCTGTTCAAATAAATATTTGTTAAGAATAAAAGATATCTAAGTGGCTGTTTGGTGTGATCCTTCTTTCATTCATTTCAGTTGCCTTTATAGATGACTTCCAGTTATCTCATATTTGAAGATAAAATTTCTGTAGTGTAGAAAAGTGTGCACCTCAGAAATTCCTTGGCTACTTGTTGTAAGAGTAAAGTGATATTAAACAATGTTTAGATCAAAGGCTTTTTTGAACAACAAATTTAAAAAAAATCCCAAATATTTACCCAAGTATATACCCATACCTGAACTTTATTAGTATTTTCAACTATGCATATAGATACATAGCAGCTAGTGAGATAAGTTGGGCCCTGTGCTAGAGAGGATGTTTTGTCTTGTACCATACCATAGTATACCACAGTGCACTAGTGATTATAATGAGGGGGTCTAGTAACTGGCTCGGGACTTTCCTTGCCACTTGCTTTGCTATATTGTGACAGTCAAGTGATAGGAGAAAGTAAAGCAGAAACTGTGCTGTAGGCTGGAATTGCCGTGAGGAATGGCATTAAGCTATAATTCTGAGGATTATTCCTTACTCACATTTCCCCCCCACTTACACCGGTTATATGAGACACTCATTTCAGATTCATATAGTTTAAATTAATTGCTGTATAGCAAAGTAATAATTTCAATCACTTATGCAGTTGTATGAGAGAAGGTATGAAATTAGTAGTTTAATTTCTGCTTTTTTAAATTATCATTTATTATCACAAGCATTATCTTGCAAAACTCGTACTACAGAACTAAGCAATCTCTATTTTAGTTTCCCAGTCCCTATCCAGAGGTTATGGCTTCGTCTACAGAGAAGCATTATGGCCTACTTTGGAGAGAAGCACCAAAGCATACTGTTTTGCAAATTATGTAGCAAAAGAGAATTTCTATTTTAGTGTTTCTGCAGTAGGCTCACAAGTCCTATGTCCAGTGTCTGTTTAATAAGGTATTTATTCTAATGCTTGTAAGCACTTAAAAACTGCTGATCTGGAAGTGCAGTCACAGCCAAAAGTTTGAGGCCTGCTGTTGTATTCATTGGTTATATTGTATTTGAATATTCCTCCAAAGGATTGTTCTTTAAAGATGCTAGTTTTAGCTTGTCAGTAATGTATATAAAAAAGGAAGTGTAGGTTGTTGTATTGTTTAATGAACACAGGATGCAAACCAAAGTTCAGAGGTGCACCATTCCTTTTTCTGTGGCCTAATTTAGGGACTGTAACCAAATTTGTATAATGTATAACTTCATATCCTTCCTCTAAGGTAAAAATATCATTGGAAGCAATCCATGTTATTGTCAATACCTTCTTCAGATCAGAACATGCACAATTTGTAATAGCAGTGGAAGCTAAAATACAATTAAACCCTTGTATTTATCCACCTTCTGATTTAATTTTTGGTATTTGGTACATCTTTTCTACCTGAAATAGCAGTTTTCTAAATAATATTGATCTGCCTATGCAGAATATAATTATCACATACTTGGTAATTCTCATTGCACTTGGAGGTGGTAGAAGTCAGCCTGTGAGGAGGGTTGGAAGGCTGGAACTGTTTGCTAATCTTTATGTGGTCATGCAAAGAAATAAGGGAAAGCAACTTTGAGTCAAGCTATAATATATTCAAAGTCACCTCTTATGGCCACCTCATTGCTTTCCTGTTGTCCATTCACCTTCTGCCTTCTCCCCGTTGGATTTTGCCTTCTGTCCCTCCCCATCGCTAGCCGAAAACATGGCATGAGTGAACTCATTTTCTATTTAAGGAGGCAAAGGAGACAACAAGAGGCCCTTGGAAGCAATGTTGGTAGCAATATTATCCTGAGCAGCCTGGGATTATTTGCTTATTTGGTCTTTCCTGCTAAATTGCACTCTTCCTATGCTGGCAGCAGCCTTGGCCCACTAGAATAGTAAGTTGTGGAGTTAATTCCTCTTGAGATCCATAAGACACTTCACACCTCTCAGAGTAGCTGAAAACCAGACAAGCAGGCACCTTTAAACTAATTACACTGAGTTTTTTCAAGCCTTCTCCATGGTCAGGGCAAGAATCTTGATTCAAAATGACTGAGGGTCTGCTCTCCTCTTGTGGCATCACAGGCTGAGGGCTGAGATAGCATGATTGCATAAAATTTACCTGGTCTAATGCCTTCTCTTTAATTTCTTTTAATTCTATTTAATTTCCATCTTTGTCCCCCTGGATCAATCATGTGGGGTAGGCAGCTCTTGTGAAGTTTTGACACTGACTTTTGCCTGCTGCCACCCAGGCTGAGGCAAAGGGATCTGAGGGTAAAGGGATCTGACGGGGTAGCAGCACGGTTTGGGGACTGCAGAATTATCCTGCCTCAGGGAAGAGGGCAAAAACATATGCTTATGCCTTTGATTAAAGGCTGTATCTAATTTTGTGTTTTAAAGGCATTACTGGACTATTTCTCTAATTGCTTTTGACAAAGAGAAATCTTCTCATTTTTGTAGAACATTCTTGTGAATGGCTGGATGGCAGAAATTTGGTTTGGTAGGAAAAGCACTTGGATTGCCTGAAGGCGGCTTTGGGATTGGGATTAAATGAGTTTAATAATTCCTCTTCTCATTGATAAATACCTTAATACCTTGAAGTTTGGGGAAAGCAAAATAAGAATTTTACCAATTACTAACCTTTCTTCTAAAAACACTTCCTAAAATGACCACATCTCTTTGCTGTTATGTGTGAAATGAAAAGTAAATGTCCGAGTTCTTTCATCTGTTACTCATAAATAGAAACTATAGACCTGTTTTTTCTGGGTTTTTTTTTAGATTCTCAAATGTCTAAACATTTGAGATCTAAAAGTTTGGTTTTTTTTCTAAGTGCAGATATGTACATGTTCACCTATTCATACCCAGACATTTATGACACCATTTTGAAGCTAAGTTAAATTTCTGAAAGCATGTATTTATACCTGCGGTTAGTTATGATTGTATTATGACTGCAGTTACTGGATACCAAGTTAAGATTTAGGTGGATATATAGGAGTAACTAGCTAAATACGATGAGGAACATTTTACTTGGAAAAGTTGATAGCTTTCAAATCTAAGAGGAATAATATTCTGCAGTGTTCTCCATTACGTAGCAAGCATAAAGGAAGAGTAACAGTCTTAGTCCGTACAATAATGAAGAATCATAGGATAATGCATATTAAATTTTCTTCATACTTCTTTGCAGGCCTGACAGCAGCAGCTGCAGCGGCAGCAGCTGCCACCAATGCCGCCATAGCAGAAGCAATGAAAGTGAAAAAAATTAAATTGGAAGCTATGTCCAACTATCATGCAAATAATAACCAGCATGGAGCAGACTCTGAAAATGGAGATCTGAATTCAAGTGTCGGTAAGTCTCAGACACAGCATTATTGTATGTCCATAATGCTCTGATATTTTTTTTAAAATGGTGATCCTTCTGGACTTCCTTCTGAAGTTCTTGATTTGGTGTAAAAATTTGAATATTTGTTTTCCTTTTCTTACTTTTAGTTTTATTTTGTATCTGACCTTTACGCCAGCGTTCAGTGTTGTTGTTAGTATAACAAAAACATTCTTTCCTTTGCAGGTTACTTTTGCAGACTCCAGTTAATATTTTCCATGAAAGAAAGTGGTTTGATTGCTTAGAGTTCATTTTTCAAAGTACAGGTGGGGTGACAGATGATGGTGTCAAAGTGAAATTTAACAATGTCTCCTGCTCAGTGTGCTGGGTATCGACTTTAGGTAATTCAGAACACAAGCTTGAAAGCAAAATATTTCATACTTTCATGTGCCCTGTGACAAAAGGAAAACATACATACACAATAAATTATTGCCATGCTCTGCAGTTCCTATCATATTTTATTTTAATAAACACATTCTTAAAATGTAGTTAACAGGTTTTTCCATTTCTTAAGCAGCCATCAGCAACTCTTGTTCTTTCTCAAAAAAGAATCGTTTCAGTATACTTTATTCATTTGTTTGGACGATTTGTTTTGCTAAAGCATACTTCAAAGCTAGAATAACTTTTTGTTGTTGTTGATTAAATCTTTAATCATCTATGTGTGTCTGCTGTAAAATGTTTTGTTATGCCATTTCATTGTATTGGCTCCTTTTATCATGTTGAGACAGTATTAACTCAGCAACAGAAATTCAATGACAAAGAAGTACGTTCAGAAGACTGCAGGCAAGATTGGTGTATATTGGAATAAAATGGCTTAAGATAGGGATTTTTTGTTTGGGTTTTTTTAGCTCTTTTAGTTTAGTTTTGTTTATTTTTTAGTTTTTCATCTCCTAAATACAGTTGAAATGAGTCTTTGAGAGTTATGTACTAGCCTTAACATAAATAAATATGTGTCTGTGAACAACATTTCTGTACAGTTCAGTAGGCGTTGGTAGGCTATTATTTAGAAATAATATGAATTGCACTTCAAAGAACCAGTTCACCTAAGCACATGCTGTTTTAAATAACAACAATATGTATGCATTACTGCGTAAGGAGATGACTAGACTTTTTTGTTTTCCTTTTAGAGAAAGGCTTAAAAAAATGCCTCTGTGATGGCAAAGAAAATGGTCTTAAATGAACGTGTTAGTACTCAGATACCAACACGTGCAGTCACTAGAATATTAGTGGAAAGATTGTACTCTTGGAGGGAAGACAAGAAGGGGTAGAGAGGAGGTGTCTTTGATATCTGGGAGGAGGAGATATGGGTACAAATGAAGTGGAAGGATCAGGTGGCTCTAGCATACAGGAAAAGTAAAGTCATGAGAAAGAGTGATAAGTGTAAATGCAAACTGGGAGGGTAACGAGTCTGCACTAGAACTAGAAGCTAGTTCAGATTTGGATTTCAGACTTAGATAAATGCATTATATGGAACAGAATGTTCACGTATTGGATTATGGAACTGTTATTCTGCTTGGCAGTTCTAGTGACAAACCACTTGTACATCCGTGGAAATGCAAAGTTAACAGGTAATCAACATCTAAACCACATGAAGTATTTGTAGGAGAGTGGGTGGAGGGAAAATCTGAATTTCCTCTGGAGAAAAAAGAAAAAAATCTATTTTGAAAGCATTGTTTGAGGCATTTAGATAACTAATCTGCTCTTACACAGCTTAATCATTTTCTCTGTTTAAGAAAATAACTATTTTAGTACGGCAAAGTTAGCAAAGCAAAATTATTTATCATCATTGTCAAAATTTCCTCTCAGCCCCTTAACTTACTTTGTTAACTTCAGTTAATTTCCCAATTTAACTGAACGAAGAACTGAGTTCATTTTGTTCAGAAAAAAATGGCTCTTCTGAGTAGAGTGAATAGCATTCCAGTTGTCTCCATTCCATGCAGAATGGTTATGGAAATACAGTGTGCTTGTCTGTGCATCCAGTCTGAGCTATACTCTTCCTATGGAGGTTTTCTCAAAAATAGTTTGCATTTATTTGTTTCTATCTAGTGTCCAGTGTTGATTATGCCTGTGGAATCAGAGAAGTGATTCCTACTGCTACTAATGACAGAGTATTATTAGGTTCATTAAGAGTTAAGTCTCTCTTTATTAGTGGTATTTTTGAAAATTAGCATATTGTATTATCTTGACAAGAACTTGTATTTCAAAGGTGTTGCTTTGTAGTAGGTGTGTGCTTTTTTCTCCTCTTGCATTTTTTTCAGATGTTTATTTATGTCTTTTCAAATAAATATTATCAAGTCCATATACCAGTAATGTTTTAAGTTACGGCTTTTTAGGCAAGAATTTGTAATACTGCATTACTGAGTGTTGACAGGAAGAAGGAATAAAACAAAAGGAAATAGCTTGATATTGGTTTATATTTTAAATTGTTATGTGCCTGACCAAACTGAAAAGGAACAAACAAACTAACCAACCAAGCTAAAAGCTGAACTAATACATCTTAGCCCATATGTAACAGGCATTATGGTGTATCAGTGTACATGGATTGATCATACAGTGTTCTTAGGCTGTTCTGATATCTATGTGAAAGAAAAATAAAATATCAGCTCTTGAGTTGAACTGTCAGGTTTACTTCTGAATTGTCTTGCTTTTTGGTTTTAATCAGATGCTTAATGTGAATTATAGTAGTCATTTTTGTAGATGAACATTGTATAATTATACAGAGCACTACACAAATATATTGACCTGGTCTTTTGAAGCAATGGCCAGAAGGTTAGTGACTGAAGGGAGTTAAAGAAGCCAATGATACTAATAAGTAATCATTTTATATCCCTCAGTTTTGCATGGTAACCTTGAGCGTGCATCCTCCCACCAGAATTATCATTTTAGAAGGGGGAAAAAAAGGAAAAAAAAAAAAAATTACAGAGGAATCAGAGTGAGGTATTAGCACACTGAGTAAAATATATGGCTGCAACGCCTTTCTCCCCCATCCACAATCAATTGGATTCTTTTAGTTTAATATTTACTTGCTAAGATGAGATGCTAGTCTGCATGGTGATAAACAGTCTGCTACTGGCATCTGAAGGTGACCTGTCAGTTCATATGGACAAATCTCCTGCTTACTGAAATGTACAAAATAAATCATTAAAGCAGGCAGGTGCTCATTCCCAGATTTAAATCACCATAGATTTATGATTTGAATTAATGCTTCATTTGGTCATAGAAATAGATGCTGAGACAAATGATATGCAGTGGTTGGGGGCTTCCATACTGTAGCCATCCTAATATTGATTACTGAGATGTCTTTGCAATCTCTTGTTTATATCAAGTACTGTCTTGTGACAGCTTGGCTGATATGAGCTACATTGCAGATAAGAAGAAAAAATGTCCTGGGTTCTTTTTAGTGGCAATTCTACATGCAACATGCAGGATAGATAAATTATTGGGTTTTTGTTTAAAAAATGAATTCCATATGGCAGCAAACAAAAAAAGATTATACTGTGTGATGTTGGGGTTTT
Source organism: Strix uralensis (assembly GCF_047716275.1). NCBI lineage: Eukaryota > Metazoa > Chordata > Aves > Strigiformes > Strigidae > Strix > Strix uralensis. The sequence continues at coordinate 93,379,280 of NC_133973.1, forward strand.
TTTTGTTTGTTTGTTTGGGTTTTTTTTATCCAGTTGCAGAATTGAAAGAAAGAGTGACAAGGTCAAACTTTAAATTTCATTGAAGAGGTTCTGCTCTTTGTCATATTAACATCTTAGGATGATATTAGGATCAGTTATGTATTTACTGTCTAATATTCCACAGTTATGGATAGGTAGAGCAGCTCAATTATTTCTTTGCTGCTTAAGTGCTTACTGCCCTGCTATCATACTTCATTAACCTGCAGCAGCAATGATAGAAGCCTTTGAAAGTAAATATGTTTAAATCTATTTCTGTGAGCTAGGCTTTGCTATCTGTAACTTGGTAGGAAGTGAAGAACAGTCCATATACTTTTGCTTCCCGAACATTTTATATAATGAAAACGCTATGAATATACTTCAGGGAATACTCAAAGGATTTGTAAAGACCTTTGCCACTTGCTAAAATCTGACTCATAAAACTTGTAAACAATTATCAACAATAGTAAATTACTTGCTTAGTAGGAAATGAGTTCATATCTATTCAAAATGTGATCTCAAAACAGATGTCCCAAGAAAATATCATTGTTTAAACTGCATTCATACAGAAAAAAATGCTATTATTTCTTTAAGGAAGTGAAGCAATCATGAAGACTTTGGTGTTCTCAGTTTCTAAACACAGTTAGGAAATACAAGGCAACATTTTACACTTGGCTAGCACGTTAATCCATAAACAACCACAAAATGTGTTGAAAATTAAGAGGTTTTCTTGGCAAGTTAGATTTCCTATTCATCTGCATTACCTTGCAATATTTAAAATTATGAGACAAACGCAAGGTTTCCTGTGATCTGTTGTTCAAAAGTAATGGTTGCTTGCATACTATTATTCTTTCTTTTTCATCCAGAATCAGAGATAAAATGATTTAGGTGAAATTATTTTTCTCCACTGACCTTGCCCAATAATAGAACAGTACAAAATGCAGTCATTTCCTTTTTCTAAACACACGTGTCTATTTTGAAGGAAAGAATTACTTTTATGGTTTCAGGAAAAAGTCTTGGAGACCTTGAAAAAGCAAATAAAAGGAAACAGAGAATGCAGGCCACTGAGCACAGCTCTGCAGTTGCACATCTGATTCTCTGCCTTGGCAATGTTAATGAACCTCAAATCCTCCCTATAATTAGATGAGGGAATTGCTTATATTTTCAAACAGATGATGCTGCTATAATGAAACGATTGACAGGGAACTTAAGAGTGTCTACAGTAGTCATTTGGTTTCCGGGTTTTGTTTTTTTTTCCCTTTCTTTTTTCCCTTTTTTTTTTTTTTTTTTACTGTAAAAGAAGATTGGGTGTAGATACAGGTCCTGGGAGAGGTAGTAATTTACACAGAATGCTATGACAGGTGTCTTTGTATAGCATGGAAATAAAATGGAAGAGAGAGGAATGGTGGGCAGGTACAGCAATTTTTTGGAGGGGGTGTCCTGTGCTTATTCTGCTTGGGTTCTTTAAAAGGGGCCGAGACTCAAGAGATGGATCCGGATTGAGTGCACAGCTGTAACTGCTGATGAGCTAATTGCTCCTTATCTCTCAGCCCCATTCATCTTCATTTTTTACCAATTACTGAGAATTATCTGTGTTCTCAGTTGGATATGAGAGTTAATCCTTTTTGGTTAAGCTGGCAGTACTGTGAGCAGATTCCAAATCATAGGGTGAAAAAGCCAGAGTGAGCTTGTTCTCAAACTCTCTCCAGTTCAATGACAGTATCACTAGTTCATAAGAATTTTTCTATTGTTTAACAGATTAAACACTGATTTTTTTTTTTACTTTAGTACTTTTATTAATATGTATTTTTCTCTTAGCATAAACTGAATGTGTATATTCCTAGGTGGATGATGTGCTCCCTTTCTAAAAACATTCACTTGCAAAAATAAAAATAAGATTAAAAATAACTTCAGACCAGAAAGATTATTTACAGTATTTCAGTGTTTATTGTATGATACATAACACTTCTTTTAACAACAAGGCTGTTCATGCAACTTAGACATCATGGGACATAAGATAAATGCTTGTCAGTGACATATATCTACTTTTGTAAACTTTGAGATCTGTGGATGAAAAGTGTTGTCTAGGTGCTAGCAAAGGCATAATCATATAACCTTGACAAACGTGCTCAAGCTAAAGGATTGCTTTCATAAAACTGTGCTTTGGGAATGCACAGAATACCAGAAACAGATTATTTGGTTATAATCAGGTCACTAAACTTTGTTTTGGAATTCTACTGTCTTCATGTTGGCATGGGAAAAAAAAAATCCCAAATTTCATAGCTAAAATGTAATGTTAGCCTATCAACCGAGAACATAATTTCTCCGGATCTGCTTCCCTAGCTTTTAATTGTGATTGTTAAATTTGCTAAACAAG